>NC_138300.1:36559166-37297500 GCF_965601325.2 Salmo salar
CAAAATGGCACCATATTCCCTATATAGTGCACTACTTTTGAGCAGGGCCAATTGGGCTCTGGTCAAAATGTGTGCACTATATAGTGAATAGGGTCTAATTTGGCATCCAGCCACAGATCTGGGACATACAGAGGTGACAAACTCTTCATATGGCTTTAATTGCACTTCATATGGGCTTTAATGGGTTTAATTGAAGGCCAACATATCTTGGGAACAAAAATAAACATAACACCAAAATAACTTAGGGTTGGCTCGGCCCTTCTTCTCATGTTCGGCTCAGTGCCTTGTTCCCCTCTGTAGGCTCACTCCTCTCTCTTTGTCCTCCTCATGGTGTGCCATGGTGCTCCCTTTATATGGCCTGCACGGCTGGTTGGCATCGGGGTACCCAGCCTGAGCTAAAGTCGTGGCACGTACCTCCCCTCTATCACCAGCCGGCATATCACACAACCCCCCCCCAGTAGCCCTGACCGGGAGGGATGCGTGCTCAGGGCTAGGTTTGCATCTCTCCTGGAGAGGGTGTCTGCATTGCCGTGCTGGGCCCCCGAACTGTGGATGACAGAGAAAGAAAATCGCTGTAATGACAGGAACCAGCGGGTGACGCGGTCATTTACGTCCTTACCTCTTGCTATCCACACAAGGGGGGCATGGTCAGTTCCTCCCAAGGAGGTAATACTTGAGGGTGTCCAGCGCCCACATCAAGGCAAGGCACTCCTTCTTAACCTGTTGGGGTGTAGGGGGCAGTATTTTCACGGCCGGATGAAAAACGTACCCAATTTAAACAGGTTACTACTCTGGCCCAGAAAATAGAATATGCATATTATTAGTAGATTTGGATAGAAAACACTCTGAAGTTTATAAAACTGTTTGAATGGTGTCTGTGAGTATAACAGAACTCATATGGCAGGCAAAAACCTGAGAAAAATCCAAGCAGGAAGTGGAAAGTCTGAGAATTGTAGTTCTTCTTTTGATTCTCTATCGAAACTACAGTGTCTGTGGGGTGACGTTGCAGCCTTCAGAAAGTGGTTTGAGAATTCTCCTGTCACTGGGCAGATAATAGGAGCTCAGTTATTGAGTGGACTGCCTGGCAACAAATGGATTGGATATGCGCAGTCACACGAGTGCGCCGTTCCTTCTTTTTCTTCTTGAATGAATATGCTATTGTCCGGTTGGAATATTATCGCAATTTTACGTTAAAAATACCATAAAGATTGATTTTAAACAGCGTTTGACATGCTTCTAAGTACGGTAATGGAACATTTTGTCTTTTCGTCTCTGGTTCCAAGCTCACGCGTTATGCCTTTGGATAACACGCGTAGCCCATAGAAGTTAACAATCAAGTACATATTCTCCCCCTTTTTTTAGTGAGAAGTCCGGGATGACGAGTACCGGGTGCGATCATAGCGCATCCTTCAGGGCCTGGAACGCCACCTCTGTGTCCTCCATCCATCATACCGTCTGGGGTAGGCGTGCCTTTGTTATGTCTGTGAGGGGAGAAGCTATTGCGGCAAAGGTAGGTACAAATCGACTGTAGCAGCCTGCTAACCCCAGGAACGACTTCACCAGCTTCTTGGTTTGGGGAACCAGCCATTCCCCCCCAAAAATGTATTGGGGCTTCACATTTCCCCACTCGATTCGATAGCCCAAGTACTCCACCTCGGCGTAGCCCAGCTTGCACTTGTGGGGGTTTGCTGTCAGCCCCGCATCCCTTAGTGCATACATCACCGCCTGTAACCTACAGAGATGGGACTCCCAAATGGCCGTTTTCGCACCTTTTCTCCCAGAGCGCACAGAGAGCAGAGAGAGAGCAGGTTCTGCTGTGGCCGGGTCCACCTCTTCAGTAGGTTCACATGGTAAAGCTGGAAGGGTTTTCGCCGCCCTGGTTGGAGGACCTTACAATTGACATCGCCTACCCGCTCAACGATATCGTATGGCCCATGCCACATAGCCAGGAATTTGCTCTCTGTTGTGGGAATCAGCAACAAGACCTTTTTCAACCGGGTGGAACTTTCGTGGTTGGGCCCCCCGGTTGTATACACGCTCCTGGATGAGCGATTGGTTGGTTGGTCCTCCCAGACCTTCTTGACTAGGTCCAGCAGTCTACAGGGCCAACAGCCATACAGGAGCTCAAAGGGGGAGAACCCAGTGGACGCTTGGGGAACCTTGTGCACCGAGAACATCAGATGGGGCAGCAGCTGGTCCCAGTTCCTCCCGACTCTCTCGATGACCTTCTTCAGCATCTGCTTTAGGGTCTTATTGAAGTGTTTGACTAGCCCGTCCATTTGTGGATGGTACACACTGGACTTCACCTGTTTGATTTGTAATAGATTGCAGACATCTGTCATTACAGAAGACATGAATGCGGTGCCCTGGTCCGTCAGGATTTCCTATGGAATACCCACCCACCTGAATAAATGGAAGAGCTCCCATGTGATACCTTTCGCTGTCACCATGCGTAACCTCCGGATACCTGGTGGCGTAATCTACAATTACCAGGATGTATTGGTGTCCCCTCGCGGTCTTCACCAACGGACCCACCAGATCCATTGCCATCAACTCAAATAAAACCCCTATAATGGGCAAAGGATAATAATATGCCATTAGGGCTGTGATTTGGCACTCCGGGAAGGTACGGCAGTAGTCCTCCACGGCGCGCTTGACTCCAGGCCAGTGGAACCGATTCCCGATCCGCTCCCTGGTTTTCTCCATCCTCAGGCGTGCCCCAAGCAGGTGGATGTGGGCGAGCTGCAAGACAGTACTAATATACTGGGTGGGTATGAGTAACAAGTCTTTTGTCTCCCCATTGTGCTTTACTACTTGATACAATATGTTTGATACAATTATGTTTGATAGCGAAGTGTGGGTAGCGCCACTTACTTACCACGGGTAACCACGTGCCGTCCACTGTGATCACCTGGCGCATTGCATCTTGGAGATTGGGGTCTTCTAACTGGGCCATTATGAACTGGCCCGTGAGAATTCCCGTATCAGACAGCCCGTCTGGTGCCTCTACCTCCATAAATGGGAGCCTGAGGTCTCTCTCCTCCTGGTCCGATGCGGTTGGACCAGGGTCACCATGCTGACGGAATCCATCAGAGCACTAGTGTCGACATCATCGATTCATACTGGAACCAGCGGAGGGCCATCTCTCTGTGTGCCCAACATGAGGTGACATAACTCACCCTCCGGGTTACCACGGAGCTAGGGGATGCAGAGGGCATGGACTCCTCCCGGCCAGGGCAGCTCCATGCGAGGTGTCCTTTGCTTGCTGCACACTCATAGCAGCTCCTCTGATCTAGGTCCAGCAGAAGATGCTATCATCGGTTCGGGTCGCCCTCCTGCTTCCCGGTCTTGGCTGGTTCCGTCCGGGCGCCCTTCGGCCCCTCGCCTCTCTCCATGCTTTTCTTCCTCCTCCGTGCGTCCACTTTCTCTGCACTGGCCCCTTTCAGCAGGTCCTGGGTGTTCAGGTGGGTTTCCACCGTGTACAGCATTTCCTCCAGGCTCTTGGGGTTCTGCAGGCTCGCTGCTTCTTCATGTCGTATAGAGGATGGTCCAAACGTACCGATCCAGAACAACCTTATCTATTATCGGGAGGGACGGTATGTCCCTCCCGATAATAGATATGTAAGCTACTGAGTTGCCCGCATTCTCCACCATATGTGGTAAACCGTGGGGTGTTGGGTTGAGCGTGTGGCGATGGACACAGAGACAGGAAGGTTCTAGTGAGAAAACAGAACTTTACAAGGAAACAAAAATGAGCATGACACCAAAATAAGTGAGGGTTGGCTCAGTCATTCTTCTCATGTTCGGCTCCAGGAGTTTCATTCCTCTCTGTAGGCTCACTCCTTGCCTCTCTTTGTCCTCCTCACTGTGTGCCACGGTGCTCACTTTATGTGGCCTGCACGACTGGTTGGCACTCTCCCCTAATTAACTCTTCTTGGGGCCATCAGCGTCAGGGTGCCCAGCCCATGTACTGCCAGCAGAGGGAGCCAATGTCGCGGCACATACCTCCCCTATATCACTAACCCCCAGGGTAAACCTCCCGGGATACCACAGTGTTTACATATCCTAATAATTCTTAAGATTGTTCAGAAAACCAGGTACTTTATTCAGCGTATGCTTACTTTATGACCATCCACCGATTAAGATAAGCAGAGTAAGGTGTTCACATGACTAATGCCATAGTCGGCCTACAGCCATAATCAGTTTAATATCAAATTATTAGTGAGCATGTAAACGTACTCAATGTTGTAGTATTAGTTGTAGTATGCAATATAATAGCTTAGACTGACCTGGGTTTAATGGGTTTACTTAAATAAAATAAATGTTTGTAGAGTTTCACAAAAGAAAAGTTTAAGCATCGAAATTGACAGGGACTGGGAGACTAGTCAGGTTTGAGGGAAAGATGAACGGAGCAAAGTATAGAGAGATCCTTGATGAAAACCTGCTCCAGAGCACTCAGGACCTCAGACTGGGGCGAATGACAAGATGGCGCCGACAGAGAGTGCTGCCTCACTTATAGTCCTTAGGAAACTTTGCAGTATTTTGTTTTTTTATGTATTATTTCTTACATTGTTTGCCCAGAAAATGTTAAGTGTTATTAGATACAGCCGGGAAGAACTATTAGATATCAGAGCAACGTCAACTGACCAGCACTACGACCAGGAATACGACTTTCCCAAAGCAGATCCTTTGTCTGCACCACCCAGGGCATTTGAACTGATTCCAGAGGCTGACCCAAAACAACGCTGCCGGAGAAGAGGGAGACGGAGCGGTCTTCTGGTCAGACTTCGGAAGCGCTAATGTCCACTCCCTAGATAACATGGTCAACGAAATCAGGGCAAGGGTTGCTTTCCACAGAGACATCAGGGATTGTAACATGCTCTGTTTCACGGAAACATGGCTCTCTCGGGATATGCTGTCGGAGTCGGTACAGCCACCCTGGTTCTCAGTGCGTCTCGCCGACAGGAATAAGCATCTCTCTGGGAAGAAAAAGGGCAGGGGTGTCTCTTTCGTGACTAACGACTCATGGTGTAATTGTAACACCTGACCTAGAATTCCTCGCATTCAAATGCCGACCGTATTATCTCCGAAGAGAATTCTCATTGTCACAGCCGTGTATTTCTCCCCTCAAGCCGATACCACGACGGCCCTCAAGGAACTTCACTGGACTTTATGCAAACAGGAAACCGTATATCCTTAGGCTGCATTTATTGTAGCTGGGGATATTAACAAAGCAAATTTGAGAACAAGGCTACCTAAATTCTATCAGCATACTGACTGTAGCACTCACGCTGGAAAAATACTGGACCACTGTTATTCTAACTTCTGCTATGCATACATGGCCCTCCCCCGCCCTCCTTTCGACATATCTGACCATGACTCCCTTTTGCTCCTCCCTTCCTATAGGCAGACACTCAAACACGAAGTACCCATGCTAAGGACTATTCAACGCTGGTCTGACCAATCGGAATCCACGCTTCAAGATTGTTTTGATCACGCAGACTGGGATATGTTCCCGGGTAGCCTCAGAGAATAATATTGACGTATATGCTGATTCGGTGAGTGAGTTTATAAGGGAAGGTATAGGAGATGTTGTACCCACTGTGACTATTAAAACCTACCCTAACCAGAAACCGTGGATAGATGGCGGCATTCACGTAAAACCGAAAGTACGAACCACGGCATTAACCATGGAAAGGTGACTGGGAATATGGCTGAATACAAACAGTGTAGTTACTCCCTCCGCAAGGCAATCAAACAAGCCAAATGTCACTATAGAGACAACGTGGAGTTACAATTCAACGCCTCAGACACGAGACTTATGTGGCAGGGTCTATAGACAATCACGGACTACAAAAGGAAAACCTGACACATCACAGACACCAACGTCTTGCTTCCAGACAAACTAACTTCTTTGCCCACTTTGAGGATAATTCAGTGCCACCGACATGGCCTGCTAACAAGGACTGTGGGCTCTCCTTCTCCATGGCTGACGTGAATAAGATATTTAAACGTGTTAACCCTCGCAAGGCTGCCGGCCCAGAGGTCATCCCTAGCCGCATCCTCAGAGCATGCGCAGACCAACTGGTTGGTGTGGTGATGCACATTCTCAATCTCTCCCTATCTCAGTGTGCTGTCCCCACATGCTTCAAGATGGCCACCATTGTTCCTGTACCCAAGAATGCAAAGGTAACTGTACTAAATGACTATCGCCGCCGTAGAACTCATTTCTGTCATCATGAAGTGCTTTGAGAGTCTAGTCTTGTCTCAGGAGGCTGAAGAAATGTGTCTTGTCACCTAAAACCCTCACCAACTTTTACAGATGCACAATTAAGAGCATCCATTCTGCACAACGCATCACCGGGGACAAACTACCTGCCCTCCAGGACACCTACAGCACCCGATGTCACAGGAAGGCCAAAAAGATCATCAAGGACAACAACCACCCGAGCCACTGCCTGTTCACCCTGCTACCATCCAGAAGGCAAGGTCAATACAGGTGCATCAAAGCTGGGACCGAGAGACTGAAAAATAGCTTCTATCTCATGGCCATCAGACTGTTCAACAGCCATCACTAGCACAGAGAGGCTGCTGCCTACATACAGACTTGAAATTATCAGCCACTTTAATAAATGGAACACTAGTCACTTTAATAATTCCACTTTAATAATGTTTGCATATCTTGCATTACTCATCTCATATGTACAATATACTGTATTCTATACTATACTATTGCATCTTAGCCTATGCCGCTCTGTCATTGATCATCCACATATTTATATTTATATACTGCTCAAAAAAATAAAGGGAACACTTAATCAACACAATGTAACTCCAAGTCTATCACACTTCTGTGAAATCAAACTGTCCACTTAGGAAGCAACACTGATTGACAATACATTTCACATGCTGTTGTGCAAATGGAATAGACAACAGGTGGAAATTATAGGCAATTAGCAAGACACCCCCAATAAAGGAGTGGTTCGGCAGGTGGTGACCACAGACCACTTCTCAGTTCCTATGCTTCCTGGCTGATGTTTTGGTCACTTTTGAATGCTGGCGGTGCTTTCACTCTAGCGGTAGCATGAGACGGAGTCTACAACCCACACAAGTGGCTCAGGTAGTGCAGCTCATCCAGGATGGCACATCAATGCGAGCTGTGGCAAGAAGGTTTGCTGTGTCTGTCAGCGTAGTGTCCAGAGCATGGAGGCGCTACCAGGAGACAGGCCAGTACATCAGGAGACGTGGAGGAGGCCGTAGGAGGGCAACAACCCAGCAGCAGGACCGCTACCTCCGCCTTTGTGCAAGGAGGAGCAGGAGGAGCACTGCCAGAGCCCTGAAAAATGACCTCCAGCAGGCCACAAATGTGCATGTGTCTGCTCAAACGATCAGAAACAGACTCCATAAGGGTGGTATGAGGGCCCGACGTCCACAGGTGGGGGTTGTGCTTACAGCCCAACTCCGTGCAGGACGTTTGGCATTTGCCAGAGAACACCAAGATTGGCAAATTCGCCACTGGTGCACTGTGCTCTTCACAGATAAAAGCAGGTTCACACTGAGCACATGTGACAGACGTGACAGAGTCTGGAGACGCCATGGAGAACATTCTGCTGCCTGCAACATCCTCCAGCATGACCGGTTTGGCGGTGGGTCAGTCATGGTGTGGGGTGGCATTTCTTTGGGGGGCCGCACAGCCCTCCATGTGCTCGCCAGAGGTAGCCTGACTTCCATTAGGTACCGAGATGAGATCCTCAGACCCCTTGTGAGACCATATGCTGGTGCGGTTGGCCCTGGGTTCCTCCTAATGCAAGACAATGCTAGACCTCATGTGGCTGGAGTGTGTCAGCAGTTCCTGCAAGAGGAAGGCATTGATGCTATGGACTGGCCCGCCCATTCCCCAGACCTGAATCCAATTGAGCACATCTGGGACATCATGTCTCGCTCCATCCACCAACGCCACGTTGCACCACAGACTGTCCAGGAGTTGGCGGATGCTTTAGTCCAGGTCTGGGAGGAGATCCCTCAGGAGACCATCCGCCACCTCATCAGGAGCATGCCCAGGCGTTGTAGGGAGGTCATATAGGCACATGGAGGCCACACACACTACTGAGCCTCATTTTGACTTGTTTTAAGGACATTACATCAAAGTTGGATCAGCCTGTAGTGTGGTTTTCCACTTTAATTTTGAGTGTGACTCCAAATCCAGACCTCCATGGGTTGATAAATTGGATTTCCATAGAATATTTTTGTGTGATATTGTTGTCAGCACATTCAACTATGTAAAGAAAAAATAATTTAATAAGATTATTTCATTCATTCAGATCTAGGATGTGTTATTTTAGTGTTCCCTTTATTTTTTGGAGCAGTGTATATTCTTATTCCATTCCATTACTCAGATTTGTGTGTATTGGGTATTTGTTGTGGAATTGTTGATATTACATGTTAGATATTGCTGCACTTTCGGAACTAGAAGCACAAGCATTTCGCTACAGTCACAATAACATCTGCTAACCATGTGTATGTGACGAATAAAACGTTATTTGATGTTCATCTTACAACAGGACAACGACCCTAAGCACACAGCCAAGACAATGCAGAAGTTGCTTTGGGACAAGCCTCTGAATTTCCTTGAGTGACCCAGCCAGAGCCCGGACTTGAACCCGTTCTAACATCTCTGGAGAGATCTGAAAATAGCGCTGTGCAGCGACGCTCCCCATCCAACCTGACAGAGCTTGAGAGAATCTACAGAGAAGAATGGGAGAAACTCCCCAAATACAGGTGTGCCAAGCTTGTAGCATCATACTCAAGAAGACTCGAAGATGTAATCGCTGCTAAAGGTGCTTCAACAAAGTACTGAGTAAAGGGTCTGAATACATATGTTTTATAAGTTTGCAAAAAATTCTAAAAACCTGTTTTTGCTTTGTCATTATGGGATATTGTGTGTAGATTGAAGAGGGAAAAAACAATTTAATCTATTTTAAAATAAGGCTGTAATGTAAAAAAATGTGTAAAAGGTCAAGGGGTCTGAATACTTTCCAAATGCATTGTACCTTTTCTGGGTTTAGTATGTATACTACAAGTAGTTCTAGTAGTATTCTAATCATAATCCTGTGTTAATCACCAAACCCACAGCTAAATCATTGCTTCTCTTTTGTCCTGTCATGATCTACACTTTCAAATAAGACTTACTGCAGTCATTATATTTGTATTCCTCTCACACTGTACTGATCATCTGCAACCATCTGCATAGGTTTATAGCCAGTGTCATCATGGAGCTCTTCAGAGACCCTGTCACAATGCTTTACAGCGCAGGTAAAGCCTGCTTCTGTCCTGTGAGGCTACCCGTATCATAACAAATGGCACATTGAGAGACTTTGATAGCATCTCATCTCCTCTTTTCTCTTTTCCTCCTTTTCAGTCATTTCTCTCTTCTTCCCTCTCCCCTTCTCTCTCCTCGCCTCTCTCCTCTCCCATCCTCTTCCGTCCCTCTCTCCCCCTTCCCTCTCTCCCCCCTTCCCTCTCCCCTCCCCTCCCTCTCCCCTCCCCTCCCCTCTCCTCTCTGTGTACATGTCTGGATGAAGCATTTCAGAATACATCTCTTCTACATAGAGATGCCACAGAACAAATCTGAACTGCACTTTTCAGAGCAGTGTACTACACTATACTGTCACCAAGGCAAGGTGAATCTTCAAAACTCCCTATCTTTCCAAAAATATGATGATGTTAGACTTAACTTAGCTAAATCGCTTTACCATGAAAAGAGACATCAATATCATGTTGTACTTCTCACTAAAATGATAAGATCTACAATGATATAGCTGTGAGCAGCAACTAACGGGGCTCACAAGATGACAGACAGGACACAAGATCAGTTGGATAACAAAGCAAGCACTCTATCATTTAGGAACTACTGTATCTTCCTTTATGTGCAATCAGTGAAAGCATTACCATGTTGATTTAAATCTCAGTGGGTACACTCCACATTAGCATTCCAAAATGCTTCAATACACTCTCACACAGCTGTAATATGCTAACTGCACAAGCGGCAGGACTTCCGGTTGAATTTTTTTTCAAACTTTCCACTTTTCTCAACATTCAGACCACATAAAATGTCTATCATTTGTGATTATTCAGATATACTAATCACAATATTTCACATTGTTCATCTGCATAATTTAAATCTAACATCCCTTACATCAGACAAAGTCTACTTGATCAATAGTTATTGCTCTTGTATCTTATGTGCCACTGGTGCCACTGGTGCCAATGACGTCTAGCTTGGTAAAACATGGTTGTCAAACAGGCAACATTTTGGCTAGCTAGCTAAATTGTACAACTAGAATTTTGTGTAAACCAACACTCTTACAATTACCAAACGTTTGGATAAACAAATCATTTATGAAACCATGTGTTTGAATTGCTTCGTGTATGTGCAAAGTTGCTTGAGATGTCACTTGGAAATTGCATATGCAACAGAAATTGCATCCAGATTGCTTTGTTTGAAACAGACTTGCGAGATTAAATCTTCCCATCATCAGTTTCAGACTGGCTTGATAGCGGTAAAACTGGTCCAGTCATTTAGTTCAAATAAACAACAATGATGTACTAATATGAAAGGGAAATTGACAACTATAAAGGATATAAATAAGTATATAAACCCTCCATAATGATGCCAATGAAGATCAGGTCGCAGGCTAAAGTTGGATCATTCAGCTTATCAACCAAATAATACACTACCGGTCAAAAGTTTTAGAACACCTACTCATTCAAGGGTTTTTCTTTATTTATACTATTTTCTACATTGTAAAATAATAATAATGAAATAACACATATGGAATCATGTAGTAACCAAAAAAGTCAAAATATATTTTATATTTGAGATTCTTCAAATAGCCACCCTTTGCCTTGATGACAGCTTTGCACACTCTTGGCATTCTCTCAACCAGCTTTAAAGTTAATTTGCAGAATTTCTTTCCTTCTTAATGCGTTTGAGCCAATCAGTTGTGTTGTGACAAGGTAGGGGACAAGGTATTTGGTCAAAGACCAAGTCCATATTATGGCAAGAAAATCTCAAATAAGCAAAGAGAAACGACAGTCCATCATTACTTTAAAATACATGAAGGTCATTCAATGCGGAAAATTTCAAGAACTTTGAAAGTTTCTTCAAGTGCAGTCACACTATCAAGCGCTATGATGAAACTGGCTCTCACGAGGACCGCCACAGGAATGGAAGACCCAGAGTTACCTCTGCTGCAGAGAATTACCAGCCTCAGAAATTGCAGCCCAAATAAATGCTTCACAGAGTTCAAGTAACTCAACATCAACTGTTCAGAGGAATCAGGCCTTCATTGTCGAACAGCTGCAAAGAAACCACTACTAAAGAACACCAATAAGAAGAAGAGACTTGCTTGGGCAAAGAAACATGAGCAATGGACATTAGACCTGTGGAATTTGTCCTTTGGTCTGGAGTCCAAATTGGAGATTTTTGGTTCCAACCGCAGTGTCTTTGTGAGATGTGGTGAGGGGGAACAGATGATCTCCGCATGTGTATTTCCCACCGTAAAGCATGGAGAAGCTGTTATGGTGTGGGGGTGCTTTGCTGGTGACACTGTCAGTGATTTATTTAGAATGCAAGGCACACTTAAAGAGCATGGCTACCACAGCATTCTGCAGCGATACGCCTTCCCATCTGTTTTGGGCTTAGTGGGACTATCATTTGTTTTTCAACAGGACAACATTCCAACACACCTCCAGGCTAAGGACTATTTGACCAAGAATGAGAGTGGTGGAGTGCTGCATCAGATGACGTGGCCTCCACAATCACCCGACCTCAACCCAATCGAGATGGTTTGGGATGAGATGGACCACAGAGGGAAGGAAAAGCAGCCAACAAGTTCTCAGCATATGTGGGAATTCCTTCCAGGCTGTTGGAAAAGAATTCCAGGTGAAGCTGGTTGAGAGAATGCCAAGAGTGTGCAAAGCTGTCATCAAGGCAAAAGTTGGCTACTTTGAAGAATCTCAAATCTCAAATCTATTTTGAGTTGTTTAACACCTTTTTGGTTACTACATGTTTCCATGTGTGTTATTTTATAGTTGATGTCTTCACTATTATTCTACAATGTAGAAAATAGTACAAATAAAGAAAAACCCTGGAATGAGTAGGTGTGTCCAAACTTTTAACTGTTACTGTATGTGTGGCATGCAAGAAGAGTATCCAGACTCCCAATGCAGAGATGCACAGTAATGTTGAGTTTTCAACTATGTGAATGTGAAGGTATTACAGCAGTAAAGTAGGTATCAGAGAGAGTAAAGTCAGAAAAACAGGGTAACAGTAGATTTTATCCTCTGTCCTCCTAATGCGACAGCCGGGCTACGTCTCAAATGGCACCCTATTCCCTATATAGCACACTACTTTTGACCAAGGTCCATAGGGCTCTGGTCAAAAGTAGTACACTATAAAGGGAAATGGGTGCCATTTGGAAGGCATTCCTGGTGTCGTGTTGTGGTCGTCTCTGATTACCTGAGAGCCTGGTGGTATAGGTAGATGGTACCCTGACTAAACAGCTCCTCTCCGGTAGGCCCTGACAGCTGAGACAGGGGATGAAGAGAGAACAAAAACACTGTGACATTCTCGTCCTCCTTTTTTTCCCTTCTGGAGCTGTTGCCGTAGCATTGGTTCTGCAGGTTAAACGGATGATCTCCACATGTGTATTTTCCACCGTAAAGCATGGAGGAAGTGGTGTTATGGTGTGGGGGTGCTTTGCTGGTGACACAGTCTGATTTATTTAGAATTCAAGGCACACTTAACCAGCATGGCTACCACAGCATTCTGCAGCGATACGCCATCCAATCTGGTTTGGGCTTAGTGGGACTATCATTTGTTTTTCAACAGGACAATGACCCAACACACCTCCAGGATGTGTAAGGGCTATTTTACCAAGAAGGAGAGTGATGGAGTGCTGCATCAGATGACCTGGCCTCTACAATCTCCGGACCTCAACCAAATTGAGATGGTTTGGGATGAGTTGGACCACAGAGTGAAGGAAAAGCAGCCAACAAGTGCTCAGCATATGTGGGAACTCCTTCAAGTCTGTTGGAAAAGCATTCCAGGTGAAGCTGGTTGAGAGAATGCCAAGCTTGTGCAAAGCTGTCATTACGACAAAGGGTAGCTATTTCAGGGTGGCTAAATATGAAAAATATTTTTATTTGTTTAACACTTTTTTTGGTTACAACATGATTCCATATGTGCTATTTCATAGTTTTGATGTCTTCACTATTAACCTCTTACATCTAGACGTTCCGCTAGCGGAACACCGCTCCAATATCCAATGACAGGGTGTGGCGCGAAATACAAACTCCTCGAAAATCCGAAAACTTCAATTTTTCAAACATATGACTATTTTACACCATTTTAAAGACAAGACTCTCCTTTATCTAAACACATTGTCCGATTTCAAAAAGGCTTTACAACGAAAGCAAAACATTAGATTATGTCAGGAGAGTACCCAGCCAGAAATAATCACACACCCATTTTTCAAGCTAGCATATAATGTCACAAAAACCAAAACCACAGCTAAATGCAACACTAACCTTTGATGATCTTCATCAGATGACACTCCTAGGACATTATGTTATACAATACATGCATGTTTTGTTCAATCAAGTTCATATTTATATCAAAAACCAGCTTTTTACATTAGCATGTGACGTTCAGAACTAGCATACCCACCGAAAACTTCCGGTGAATTTACTAAATTACTCACGATAAACGTTCACAAAAAACATAACAATTATTTTAAGAATTATAGATACAGAACACCTTTATGCAATCGCAGTGTCCAATTTTAAAATAGCTTTTCGGTGAAAGCACATTTTGCAATATTCTGAGTAGATAGCCCTGCCATCATGGCTAGCTATTTTGACACCCACCAAGTTTGGCACTCACCAACCTCAGATTTACTATAAGAAAAATTGGATTACCTTTGCTGTTCTTCGTCAGAATGCACTCCCAGGACTTCTACTTCAACACCCAATGTTGTTTTGGTTCCAAATAACCCATAGTTATATCCAAATAGCGGCGTTTTGTTCTTGCGTTCAAGACACTATCCGAAGGGTGACGCGGCGGCGCATATCGTGACAAAAAAATGCAAAATATTCCATTACCGTACTTCGAAGCATGTCTAACGCTGTTTAAAATAAATTTGTATGCGATTTTTCTCGTAAAATACCGATAATATTCCGACCGGGAGACGTTGTTTTCGTTCAAAGACTGAAAGAAGAAAATGGTGTCTTCACGTGCACGCGTGCACCCGTGTCATTGTTCTCAGATCGACCACTATCCAAAACCCCTACTGTTTTTCACCCAGGGACTGCAGAGTCATCATTCCCCGTTCTGGCGCCTTCTGAGAGCCAATGGGAGCCTTAGAAAATGTCACGTTACAGCAGAGATCCTCTATTTTCCATAAAGAGGCTTGAGAATGACAAGAAATGGTCAGAGAGGGCACTTCCTGTATGGAATCTTCTCAGGTTTTGGCCTGCCATATGAGTTCTGTTATACTCACAGACACCATTCAAACAGTTTTAGAAACTTTAGGGTGTTTTCTATCCAAATCAAACAATTATATGCATATTCTAGTTTCTGGGCAGGAGTAATAACCAGATTAAATCGGGTACGTTTTTTTATCCGGCCGTGAAAATACTGCCCCCTATCCTAAACAGGTTAATCTACAATGTAGAAAATTGAAAAAATAAAGAAAAGCCCTTGAATGAGCAGGTGTTCTAAAACTTTTGACCGGTAGTATACACTACCGTTCAAAGGTTTGGGGTCACTTAGAAATGTCCTTGTTTTTGAAAGAAAAGTACATTTTTTGTCCATTAAAATAACATCAAATTGATCAGAAATACAGTGTAGACATTGTTAATGTTGTAAATGACTATTGTAGCTGGAAACGGCTGACTTTTTTATGGAATATCTACAGTCATACAGAGGCCCGTTATCAGCAACCATCACTCCTGTGTTCCAATGGCACATTGTGTTAGCTAATCCAAGTTTATCATTTTAAAAGGCTAATCGATCATTAGAAAACCCTTTTGCAATTTTGTTACTACAGCTGAAAACTGTTGTCCTGGTTAAAGAAGCAATAAAACTGACCTTCTTTAGACTAGTTGAGTATCTGGAGCATCAGCATTTGTGGGTTCGATTACAGGCTCAAAATGGCCAGAAACAAAGACCTTTCTTCTGAATTTCATCAGTCTATTCTTGTTCTGAGAAATTAAGGCTATTCAATGCGAGAAATTGCCAAGAAACTGAACACCTCGTACAACGCTGTATACTACTCCCATCACAGAACTGCTCAAACTCTCTCTAACCAGAATAGAAAGAGGAGTGGGAGGCCCCGGTGCACAAGTGAGCAAGAGGAAAAGTACATTAGAGTGTCTAGTTTGAGTCCTCAACTGTCAGCTTCATTAAATAGCACCCGCAAAACACCAGTCTCAATGTCAACAGTGAAGAGGCAATTCCAGGATGCTGGCCTTTTACTAGTTTATTAAGGGTATTTTTGAATGAAACTTTTCGCATAACACACATTATCTAGTGTTGTTGATGAAGCCATCTGTGTCATCAGGGCAGTAACAGATCACTATCAGTGGCCTCATGATGGCGTGTCTTTTTCATAGCAGTCCAGGGAGATTCTAGCAACAACGGACAAGGTGTCACAAGGTAGAGTGTCCACCCACTCTGCCCAGAATGGTTAAAAACGCACTTTGTTAATGAAATTACACTTCCTTATGTTATAAAATACATTTTTCCATGATTCTTCATGTTCTGAATTGTTCAGTGGGGTCTTTCTCTAATATATCATGAACATTATATCCCAAAAGTCTGATTTCGTAACCTAATACATCCGATAATAAGCACCGAGCTCTGTTGATAGAGCGGTGCACTTTCTCGCAGCAACTTTAGAGGACTTTACATGTTGTGGGGGTTGTCTGAAAAATGTACATGACACAAGCTGAATTAAATATAAAAAGCTTTGAAAATAAAAATCTTGTGGTATGCTCAGTGCTCCATTGACATCTCACAGAGATACACTTGTTTTTGTGAGAATTAAAAACAGAAATTTCACATTAATATGAAAAGCGTATTCTAAAATATGAACGTACTACATGTCATGTCTCAAAATTGATATCCATCTTGCCTATATATTGCTTTATGTCCTCCGGATTTGAGAAGAAATATATGAGTTCAACAGTGAGTCTGTCAGTTAGCCTTAATTCTCGAACAGCATCCAGCCTCGATGATTTTTGACCACTTTCTTTCTCTGGCCTCCATTGATTTAGTCACCCTAAACTTTTTAACAGATTATGATAGAGACATGAGGTGTGGACTATTGTTTTGCTTAGAGGTGTATCTACTCAGTTAACATATTATTTTACCCATTGGTCAAAAGATACGTTTTTGATTGGTGTCACGAATGTCATATGAAGGAGACCAAAGCGCAGCGTGGGTATCGTTCTACATAATTTATTTTAATGTGAAACTATGCAAGACATACAATAAACAAAACAACAAACCGTGACGAAGAGGTGCAACATGCACTAACTCAAAATAATCTCCCACAAACAAAAGTGGGAAAAACAACTACTTAAATATGATCCCCAATTAGAGACAACGATGACCAGCTGCCTCTAATTGGGGATCATCCAAAAAACCCAACATATAAAAACAGAAACTAGAACCAAACAACATAGAAAAATAAAACTAGAATAAACCCCCCCAGTCACGCCCTGACCTACTCTACCATAGAAAATAAGAGCTCTCTATGGTCAGGACGTGACAATTGGACACCCATGACACACTTTTATTCTGAGGTCTTATGTGAAAAAAGTGAACAGTGAATGTCATTGAATATCATTGCTGGACATGTTATAATACCCACCTTACTCCTTCTGGTAAGTTCCAGCATCTGTTAATGACGGGGAATCAGTCTGGCACCCAACTGTGCACTTTGTCTAACAGAAAAACAGGGTGAACAATTGTCCTTATACCTCAAATATAAACATAGCTCAGGAAATAATGTAATCTTGTTTGGAAACTAATTCTATGATTTACAGATTTAGACGGACTGCTCCAGATTGGATTCAGACTGGTGACACCGTTACACTACGTAACCAACTGTGACATGTTTTGCTATGGCCCTGGGTTGGTTTGGGTTTGTTGCTGCTAAATAGTACATGGATGTAGTCAAACATGAGTTAGCTAGTACCACCATAGCTGCATCCAATATTTATTTGGATAGGTTGCACCTCAGAGGCTAAAGTACATTTTTTGTCTAAATTACACTTACTTACAGTGGCATGGAAATACATTGATAAAGTAGGCAAATAACTAGTTGGAAACAACTTTGCCATATTATGATGTCACCAAATTTACTTTAGAGAGATGGTAATCACAACCGTATCACAACCGACCGTGATGGGGAGTCCCATAGGGTGACGCACAATTGGCCCAGCGTCGTCCGGGTTACGGGAGAGATTGGCCGGTGTGGGCCGTCATTGTAAAATAATAATTTGTTCTTTACTGAATTGCCTAGTTAAATACAAATTAACCTCCCTGGGCGTCCCACCTAGTCAACAGCCAGTGGAATCTCGTGGCGCGAAATACAAATACCTCATAAATGCTATAACTTCAATTTCTCAAACATATGACTATTTTACACCATTTTAAAGACAAGACTCTCCTTTATCTAACCACATTGTCTGATTTCAAAAAGGCTTTACAACGAAAGCAAAACATTAGATTATGTCAGGAGAGTACCCAGCCAGAAATAATCACACACCCATTTTTCAAGCTAGCATATAATGTCACAAAAACCAAAACCACAGCTAAATGCAGCACTAACCTTTGATGATCTTCATCGGATGACACTCCTAGGACATTATGTTATACAATACATGCATGTTTTGTTCAATCAAGTTCATATTTATATCAAAACCAGCTTTTTACATTAGCATGTGATGTTCAGAACTAGCATACCCACCGAAAACTTCCGGTGAATTTACTAAATTACTCACGATAAACGTTCACAAAAAACATAACAATTATTTTAAGAATTATAGATACAGAACTCCTTTATGCAATCGCAGTGTCCAATTTTAAAATAGCTTTTTGGTAAAAGCACATTTTGCAATATTCTGAGTAGCTAGCCCTGCCATCATGGCTAGCTATTTTGACACCCACCAAGTTTGGCACTCACCAAACTCAGATTTACTATAAGAAAAATTGGATTACCTTTGCTGTTCTTCGTCAGAATGCACTCCCAGGACTTCTACTTCAACACCCAATGTTGTTTTGGTTCCAAATAACCCATAGTTATATCCAAATAGCGGCGTTTTGTTCTTGCGTTCAAGACACTATCCGAAGGGTGACGCGCCGGCGCATATCGTGACAAAAAATTTCTAAATATTCCATTACCGTACTTCGAAGCATGTCAAACGCTGTTTAAAATCCATTTTTATGCGATTTTTCTCGTAAAATAGCGATAATATTCCGACCGGGAGACGTTGTTTTCATTCAAAGACTGAAAATAGAAAATGGAGTCTTCACATGCACGCGTGCGCCCGTGTCATTGTTCTCAGATCGACCACTTTCCAAAACCCCTACTCTTTTTCGCCCAGGAACTGCAGAGTCATCGTTCCCCGTTCTGGCGCCTTCTGAGAGCCAATGGGAGCCTTAGAAAATGTCACGTTACAGCAGAGATCCTCTATTTTCCATAAAGAGGCTATAGAAGGACAAGAAAAGGTCAGAGAGGGAACTTCCTGTATGGAATCTTCTCATATGATGTCCAGGGCACAGCTGGGAGCTGAGGGGGGTCTATAACAGGCGGCAACAGTGAGAGACTTATTTCTGGAGAGATACATTTTTAAAATTAAATGCTCGAATGTTTGGGCATAGACCTGGAAAGTATGACAGAATGACAGTATGACAGTATGACAGAATCTGATTCCTATTTCGCAATAAAGCCTCCTTCACTCATGCTGCCAAACATACCCTGGTAAAACTGACTATCCTACCGATCCTTGACTTCGGCGATGTAATTTACAAAATAGCCTCCAACACTCTATTCAGCAAATTGGATGCAGTCTATCACAGTGCCATCCGTTTTGTCACCAAAGCCCCATATACTACCCACCACTGCGACCTGTATGCTCTTATTGGCTGGCCCTTGCTACATATTCGTTGCCAAACCCACTGGTTCCAGGTCATAACTCCCTCACTAACTTTAAGCATCAGCTGTCAGAGCAGCTTACTGATCGCCGCAGCTGTACACAGCCCATCTGTAAATAGCCCATCCAACCAACTACCTACCTCATCCCAATATTTGTTTTTGTTTTTCTGCTCTTTTGCACATCAGTATTTCTACTTGCACATCCTCATCTGCACATCTATCACTCCAGTGTTAATTGCTAAATTGTAATTACTTCGTCACTATGGCCTATTTACTGCCTTACCTCCTTGCTTCATTTGCACACACTGTATACAGATTTTTCTATTGTGTTATTGACTGTACATTTGCTTGTCCCATGTGTAACTCTGTGTTGTAGTTTTTGTCGCACTGCTTTGCTTTATCTTGGCCAGGTCGCAGTTGTAAATGAGGACTTGTTCTGAACTGGCCTACCTGGTTAAATTAAGGTGAAATATATATATATATATATATATATATATATTATATATATATATATTTAAATAATCCGTATAGAGCTTTTCAGTTTCAAACTGGCATTTGAAACTGCGTTGGGGGCGATGAAACAACGAAGTCCCATTCAATGGAGGGAAGCGAAGTGGGCGGAGGGGTGACTTGCGCATGGACCTTGGTGAAAAGTGGCTTGAATTGTAGACATAATTGTAATCCAATCCAAGCTCATATTAATGTCACATAGGCCATTTTCAAAGGGATAGGTTGTTTTGTAGGGATAGTTGTTCTTTAACCAATCTCTTACATGCTGACCACACAAGTCGCGTTGTGTGCGCGAGCGTTGCAAAATAAATGTACACATACATGTTATTCAATCATTGCACCCACACTGCTCGTGTGCGCCAACGAGCGTTGCCTAGCGCTAAAATAGAAGTCAGTTCTATTTGTGATGCTGAACGTGGTCCAAGTCCTGCCTCTCCCATCTCCTCATTGGTTTATAGAAGCAGATACCCACGTGCCATCTCCTCATTGGTTATACCCACGTGGGTGATTGAAAGATGAACTGAGGTCGGTCGGTCGTGGTAATACTATGAAAGTTAGATGCCAATTGCCATATAAAGTCCAAAGAAGAAAAAGCCTGGAAGTAGAAGAGATGACTAGAAACGATTCGGTTAACCGTTTTATGTGTGGATTAATTGTCGGAGTAGAGGACCTTGTGCTCTTCAGGTAAAATAACAACTCAACATTTATATCCGAGGACAAATTAGCTAGAAACTGCAAGCTAGCTAGCTAAATTGCCATAAATGTTTAATGCTTTTCGACTTGTCCCCAAATGAATACAACTGGTTGAGAGTTTGTTTTGATATTTAAACCTGCATGTCGTGATTGCGTTTGGTGTGGGGGGACAAAATCAATTTGCTCACGATGGCGCACGATGGCGCACGATGGCGCACGCGTCTGTCCGGTCTGGGCATGGTGTTAGCTTTTCTCAAACTAAGTTAAGAGATGTACAATGGGCCTACATACCAAATGGTATGTGTTATTTGGACTTACGGTTCATGAGAAGAAGGCTTTCTAAAAATGTCCAAGATTAAGGAAAATATATCCTGACAAACCTTAAGGGTCCTTGAGGCAAATCTGTTCAGCATGAGGAAAGACACCTACATACAAAGTTTCAAGTCTTTAGGTCAAGTCTCCACCTCTCCCTGTCTGTAATACCTACATTTCAAGCAGACCACCATAGTTCCTGTGCCCAAGAACGCCAAGGTAAGCTGTTTAAATGACTGGTGCCCGTAGTACTCACATCTGTAGACATTAAATGCTTTGAAAGTCTGGTCATGGCTCACATCAACACCATCATCCCAGACACCCTGGACCCAGTCCAATTCGCATACCGCCCCAACAGACAAAATCTCTATTGCACTCCACACTGCCCTCTCCCACCTGGATAAGAGGAACTCCAACTGTGAGAATGTTGATCATTGACTACAGCTCAGCGTACAACACCATAGTGGCCTCCAAGCTCATCACTAAGCTCAGGACCCTGGGACTGAACATCTCCCTCTGGAACTGGATCCTGGACTTCCTGACGGGCCTCAATACGGGTGCCACTCAGGGATGCGTGCTTAGTCCCCTCCTAAACTCCCTGAGTCCCCTCCTAAACTCCCGGACTCCAACACCATCAATAAGTTTGCTGACGACACAACGGTGGTAGGCCTAATCACCGATGACAATGACAGCTTATAGGGAGGAGGTCAGTGATCTGGCATCAGCAAGACAAAGGAGCTACTAGCCTTGGAACAAGGCACATAATCTAAGGCAACATTTACCAATGGATTGTATGATATATTGGTAGGATACCTTTTTGGATCCAACGGCATATAAACATGTCATGAAACTTCTGTAAATAATGACTTTCCAAGTGTTTTAATACACAAATCTACTTCCTTTTTAAGGCGTTCCCAGGTGACAGTACTTAGCATATTGTTGGGAATAACCATCCGTTAACGTGATGGGGAGAACCTTGCATTGGGCCCTTTGGCTATGTAAAACAGACTCTTTAGTCTGCATCATATAGCTGCAGGTTATCACTGCGGTATTCTTAAAGGAAATTGTGACAAGTTCATAGAAGGATGGGGTGGAGGGTGGCAGTGGGTTGTTGAAAGAAAGAGGCGGGGGGGAAACATCACTAGGGACAACCCTATTGATTTCACAAATGCATTTTAAAAGGTCCCAAGCTTAACTTCAGTATGACAGCAGGATTTGTGTGTAACTTTGAACTCCTGCAGAACAGTTGAGCCGGGATGCTACCTCCTCTTATTAACGAGACGGAGGAGCTGTGGACCGGGTTAAGAGAGCCTTAAGGAGGCATGGTGCTGGATAGAGAGAGAGTACCAGGGTACAGGGATACGGTATGCTGGCCTGTCTACATCAGCCTCCTTGAGTGTAGAACAGGGCCCTCCGTGGGCCGCAACCACTAATAGGATGGGAGGATGCTGGTAAAAAGCACTCAGCACCAATTTGCATGAATAAAAAAAAGAAAGTGCCAATGGCACAGTGGGATAACAAGACAACAGAGGAGGGTAAAGAAAGGGACAGGGCAGAGAGAGTGGGAGTCAGCGAGAGCCAAAGCCTCCTTCATAATATCAGGGAGAAGGAGAAAAAAATGTGGGAAAATGAAAAAAGTGTGCCTATAGGTATGAGGCTAATTAGTTAAGTTTCCGTCTGTACGAGAAAGGGAAAGCAGGGCAGAAGAGAACGCTTATTTCAATTTTCCCCAAAGATTGTCTTCAAAGTTAAAACTGGGGAAATGAAATGCATCAGAAATAATAATAATGGGAGAAGTGTATGACACTGCTGGCGGTTTCCTGTTCTCCCTCCTTCACCCCCCTCT
The DNA here is from genome assembly GCF_965601325.2 of Salmo salar. NCBI lineage: Eukaryota > Metazoa > Chordata > Actinopteri > Salmoniformes > Salmonidae > Salmo > Salmo salar. The sequence goes on from NC_138300.1 coordinate 36,581,754, forward strand.
CTCCCTTCCTTCCTTTCTTTCTCTGCCTTGCACTCTCTCTCTCTCTCTCTTTATCTTGCTCTCGCTCTCTCCTGTATTTTTCTCTCTCTCTTTCTTTTTCTCTCTTTCTCGGTCTCTCTTTCTCTTCCTCTCTCCCTCTCTGCCTCTCTCCCTCTCTCTCCACAATTTTTTTCTCTTTCTATCATTTCTCTCTCTTTTTCTCTCTCTCTTTTGTTCTCTCTCTCTCTTTCTCTTTCTCTCTCCTCTCTTAGTGGGCCTGCTGTTTGTTGTAATATTCACACTGAGGAGGAAAATGTAACTGTAATACATAACTACTATTCCAACTACTGTAGCCTGTATACTGTACATACTATACTGTGAGTAGAATTTGACAAAATGTATATGGCTGTCATATGATTTACAAAATGAAAGATATAAAACCTCCTTTTCTGTTGTTACTGTAGATCAGCGTAAGCCCTGGTGCCCATCAGAGAGAGCGGCAGGATGGACATCTACTTTCTGCATGACACAAGTAATTTTTCCAACAATTGTTTACAGACAGATTATTTCACTTATCACTATAACACAATTCCAGTGTGTCAGAAGTTAACATACACTAAATTGACTGTGCTTTTAAACAGCTTGGAAAATTCCAGAAAATTATGTCATGGCTTTAGAAGCTTCTGATAGGCTAATTGACATCATTTGAGTCAATTGGAGGTGTACCTGTGGATGTATTTCAAGGCCTCCCTTGAAACTCAGTGCCTCTTTGCTTGACATCATGGGGAAATCAAAAGAAATCAGCCAAGACCTCAGAAAAAAATTGTAGACCTCCACAGGTCTGGTACATGCTTGGGAGCAATTTCCAAACGCCTGAAGGTACCACATTCATCTGTACAAACAATAGTACACAAGTATAAACACCATGGGACCACGCAGCCACTCAGGAAGGAGACGCGTTCTGTCTCCTAGAGATGAACATACTTCGGTGCGAAAAGTGCAAATCAATCCCAGAACAACAGCAAAGGACCTTGTGAAGATGCTGGAGGAAACAGGTACAAAAGTATCTATAGCCACAGTAAAATTAGTCCTATATCGACATAACCTGAAAGGCCGCTCAGCACTGCTAAAAAAAACACCATAAAAAAAGCCAGATTACGGTTTGCAACTGCACATGGGGACAAAGATCGCACTTTTTGGAGAAATGTCCTCTGGTCTGATGAAACTAAAATAGAACTGTTTGGCCATAATGACCATTGTTATGTTTGGAGGAAAAAGGGGGAGGCTTGCAAGCCGAAGAACACCATCCCAACCGTGAAGCACGGGGCTGGCAGCATCATGTTGTGGGGGTGGTTTTCTGCAGGAGGGACTGGTGCACTTCTCAAAATAGATGGCATCATGAGGGAGGAAAATGATATGAATGTAAAAAATGTAAAATGATGTGGATATATTGAAGCAACATCTCAAGACATCAGTCAGGAAGTTAACTTCTTTGGGAACAGGGGGCAGTATTGAGTAGCTTGGATGAATAAGGTGCCCAGATTAAACTGCCTGCTACTCAGGCCCAGAAGCTAAGATATGCATATGATTAGTACATTTGGATAGAACACACTCTGAAGTTTCTAAAACCGTTTGAATGTTGTCTGTGAGTATAACAGAACTCATATGGCAGGCGAAAACCTGAGAAAAATCCAACCAGGAAGTGGGAAATCTGAGGTTTGTAGTTTTTCAAGTGATTGCCTATCCAATATACATTGTAAATTTGGTCAGATTGCACTTCCTAATCCTTACTAGGATTAAATGTCAGGAATTGTGAAAAACTGAGTTTAAATGTTTTTGGCTAAGTTGTATGTAAACTTCTGACTTCAACTGTACATAACCCTGCTGGCTAGACCAATAGCAATCGCCAAAGCACTTGTAATGACAGGTATATGTCAAGGACAACAATACAGTTCTGTTCAGCTTTTTTGTCCAATTTGGATCTTGATTTTAACATAGTCAGCTAGCTGGTTGATTGACTTTTTAGCCAACAGAACTCAAAGGGTGTGAGTCAACAGTTCCCTATCCAAATCAATATCCTCCTCCACTGGTTCACCACAAGGGTGTGACCTTTCCCCTCTGTTGTTTCTTCTGTACACTAATGATTGTCAGAGTAACCATGACTCTGGACATATCATTAAGTTTGTAGATGACTCAGTTATTGTGTGTCTTTTACAGGATGAGGAGGTGAGCCATGGCCCAGTGGTGGAGGAGTCTGTTGGGTGGTGTGACCGCTCCTATTTAAAACTTAATTTCAAGAAAACCAAGGATATGGCTATTGATTTCCGGAGGAGCCCTCTGCCACCAATGCAGACGCTGATTGATGCTGAGCCAGTGGAGATCGCTGATCAATACAAATACCTTGGCACTTTCCTTGACAGCAAACTGAGTTTTGAGGTCAATGTGGATGCTATCTGTGCAAAGGGAAACCAGCCTGTTATTACTGAGGAAAGTCCTGAGTTTCAGGATTTAAAGGACACTGATGACCATCGTTTACGGAGCATTCATTGAATCCATTTTAACATTCAATATGATCTTCTGTTGATAATCTTGATAATCTTAACTTAAAGGGTAAGAATAGGCTGGTTAACATTTAGCCAAATAATGGACTAAAGCAGCCTAACGTAATTCCTTATAGTCTGAGGGTAAGGGCCTAACATGTTCTGTTTAGAGGCGAATTGGCACTGGCAGAAAAAACTGCAAAATATTCCACCTAAACGTGAATCGATTCTCAATTGCAGAACGGTTCTAGAAACACAAAGTCCTCTACTTTCTTATTACATCAAAATAATTTGAAATGCAAAATACACACTTACTGTACACTGTTTTAACCGTTTTAACGCAGTTGCAGCCGACAGTATTTTTCAGTGACAATACATCTTCCGTTAACACACAGGTGTTCAGAGATGCAGATAGCTAATTAGCACAGGTATGCCTCTGTCTTCCATCTGTTTTCTGTAAACAAGTGCTGGATCCTGGAAATATGGCCGTGTGGGAACCCTAACCCTATAAAAGTGTGTAGTAATTTAACCTTTCATTTTTAGAAAATAATTTATTGTTGATATGAAAGATATGTTCCTTATGTTTCCAAAACCGTACCGCAAGCGATGCGTTTTAGCATTCAGAACGAGTGTCGGGGCTCTTAACAAAACTCCCCTGGCCAAAAGATACTATCGTCAATATGTGCTAGTTAGCATCTATGAATGGGTTAGGTAACATTGTGAAACAAAGTAGCAGGATCACTGGTATAAACTTTACGGACCTTGCATCAGACCTGTATCAGACATGAGCCATACGCAAGGTGCAATCCATTCTGAGGGACTCCCAGCATCCCTTGTTTGATGAATTGACGATGCTTCCTTTAGAGCGCAGATACAAGCTTAAAACTAACAGGTCTACACTCTCCTTCATCACATCTGTTTTCAGCTTCCTCAACAAGCTGTAGTATTATTGTGTACTGTGTACATATTGCTGTACATACTGGTTTTGGTGTATATTGATGTCAAGTGTTCATTGTGTTTTTTTATATTTCCTACTAAATGAATTGCTCCTCGGGATAATAAAGACTCTACTAGGAAAATGGTCTATCTATACCCTTTTCATCTATGTCTTTAAAAGTATTTTAAAATCATGCTTCGTCTACATCGCATCCTTTGTCTTTCTCCCAATATATATTATCACTCTATTGTGAGAGCATTAGTATCACTTTCATTAAGAGGACACTAATTAGACTGTAGCCACATCAGTAATTACCATATCATTACCATGATCGCTCAGCGTTTTGTGTGTTCATTCCCTCCCTGTTGGAGGGAGGGAGGGGATGCCTGTAAGCTCTGTTACTCTCATGATGACAAGAGGAGCATTCCCTTCCTGTAAGGCAATCCAGAGCTGTGTCTCAAATGGCTCCCTATTCACCTATATAGGGTTCTGATCAAAAGTAGTGCACTATATAGGAAATAGGGTGCCATTTTGGATATGTCCTCAACCATCCAGGGCCAATTCGCCATGACAATAGAGGCTGAGAATTACCATGGAGGAACCCTGCTCCTGGCTCTTTAGGCTGCTTCTTCTTCCACCGAGCCAGGCAGCAGCTTGTTTACAGTATTCATGGGGGGCTGGGTGAAGGTTGACCCTGGCTGCTGACAACCTTGAGCAGGTCGGTCTCCGACTCCAGGCCTGTCCTGTTTGACGCCTCCGTCCATTTGTGGTTCTTAGAGGGCTAAAGGGTCAGCTCCATTTTTACACCGTCAAGCCCCCCTCGCCTCGATCCTCACTCTGCCAGATACACTTACTGTCTCTCCCTCTCTCCTTTCCACCCTCTCTTCTTGTCTCCTGTTACTGCTCTAGTCTGCTGCTCCCCTCTCCTCTCTCTCACCCTGATACATAGCAACACTGATAGACATGTTTCCCTCTCAGCCAGTGAGGAGGATTGCGCATTGTGTTATCCTTCAGTATCTCTACCCTTCTATCCTTCCTCACATTTTTTTCCCACGAAGCTGTCCGCTCACATTGCATTACGGCAGCCAGCGTGTGATACGATACGACGACTCCTCCAAACCATTGCAAAGAAATCCGATTCTATTAAGGCCCTTATTATCATCCCAAATCAGTCGCTTTTTAGCATTTAAGTGTCGAAAGTTCACGCCGAAATTTCCAGCACTATGCCTCGAGGTATGAATGGAACGAGCACATCAGGCAGCCGTTGCAATAAGATATAGTCTCTTTTTCCCTAATAAACACACTGTGTGATTGCTAGTAAAATTACAAGGGATTTCACAGGGCCAGAGTTGGTGTGATGAAATGCTATCTGAAAGAGCCTGGCACTAGCAATAAATGTTCACAGCGTTCAGCCCTATGGTGCATTGTGCAACAAATATTAAGCTGATCATCAGTCACTTTTGTCTTCTGGGCAGAACGTTGGAGCTGTAACTGTTAAAATCCTACTTACCATTTGAGGCGAAACCACCCCCTACGTACCCACTGCCCACCCCCTGCATGCACACACACAGGAGCCCCCCCCCCCCCCCCCCCCCACACACACACACACCCCACACACCCCAGGCTGTTCATCTCTAATGAAAGGGAGGATAAGGCAGCCAGTCAGGATCACACACTATGATGCCTGCCCTACATAGTGTATTTTCTTCCACCAAATACTTCACAAGATGTCACTGACATTATTTAAAGTGATTACACTTAGCAGAAGTGAATGTCATGGAACAGAAATTACTCTCATGGCAATTTCAGCCCTTTTGACAATCTACACACACACACACACACACACACACACACACACACACACACACACACACACACACACACACACACACACACACACACACACACACACACACACACACACACACACACACACACACACACACACACACACACACACACACAAACAAACACTAACATATCATCCATACCATGAAAACCATACAATGGAAAACAAAGAAAATGGTTCTACCCAAGTTGAAATAGTTGATGTCAGTAAGTTTTTTTTAATTCAATAAATGCCATGAGGGCATACTGTATGACACTGACATTTAAGTACAGTATGTGGACACATCCAGCATAAGGATTGCTTTACAGAACTACCGAACAATTAGTGTTCAACCATCACTAATGTCTAAACTTTGATAGGATTTCGTTGTATTTCATATTAAATTGTATTTCTTTGTGACTATAATATTTTAAGATCATTACAGATCTTTGTGAGATAAAGGCTTTCATTTTTGGAATAATATGTTCAAAGAAAATGTACAAATGTAATTTCTGTGCCATAAAATTCTATGAATAAAAATGTAGTAATTAAATTCAAGAACTGTCAAAACGCTGTTAATAAAATAAACCTGTGCAGTGTATGCTATGAACATACTAATTTCCTACGTAGAAAATCAATCTGAGAGTATTTATGCATGCAGGCACCCATACTCACATACACACATACACACTCACGCGCACACACACACTCCCCCCCGCACACACACACTTTCACACACATGCACATACTGTATATCATTGATATTTTTCACACAAGGACATGTTGAGCCTGAAGCCAGTGCTTAATTGCACGAGCTATCATTACACGGAAAATCAACAATTTTAAAAATACACCGAACACCTTTCATCTTCAGCCTCGTCTAATGGCACCAGTAAGAGCCGTCTGGAAGAGAACTTAATGTAGTCAAACTATCTAAACAGCGCCAGCGGGTGCCTCACAATCAGCACCACTGACGCAGATACTTTAGGACACGTGGCCGAGTGCTGCAATGCTGTCTCACACCACCACCCGTCATCCATCCATCCTCATCTCTCCTCTTTTTTCCTCTCCTCTCTTTTCCTTTCTCTCTCCTATCTTCTATCCACCCCTCTCTTCTCTACTCCTCTCTCCTCTCCTTTCCTCCTCTCTCTTCTCCTCTAACGGTAGGGAATCAGATGTGGCCCATGTTGCTATCATGTCTGCTTGTTTTGCCTGTGGTGAGCAAAAGAAAAATGGAACACAAACATCATACAGACATCAATAAGAGAAAACATATTAATATTATCCACTGCTTGTCTCTGTGTGTGTATATTTTTTCATCTCATTTGAGAATTGCTTGTTGTTCTAGCACCCTGTCTATTAACTGTACCAACCCTGTCTCTTTGTAGCACTGAGAGGATGCACTTGTCTCCTCCTCCTCCTCCTCATCTGACGCAGCAGTGGAGACTCAGGCTGGCCACAGCCACATGGCCCTCAGGGAGTCAGCATAATGAGGATGTCTGCATCCCATATGGCACCCTATTTCCTATATAGTTCCTATGGGCCTTGGTCAAAAGAAGTGCAGTATAGAGGGAATAGGGTGCTATTTGGGACTCTTCCTCTGCCTCCATTCTGTCTCATTTCAATTGTAAACGCTGCTGCTGCTTCTGCTGAAACACCCTGCACTTTGGACTGGTGATGGCAGCATTATGGGCCACGCTCTCCTTCTGACAGTCCATCATGTCCACACAACGACATAGTCAGACACCAGGCTAGGCCCCATTTCACTGCTCACTACTGCTGTCTCCGACGGTCTACTTTACATCAATGTAGGCTACAGACGTTAGGCTTTTTATGCAGCTGCGCAGGGGCTCCCTCTAGTTTCTGCCATCATTATACTTAAGTTATTTTATTGGATATCGTGCTTTATTCCCCCATTAGTACTACTTTACAGCTCCTCCAGCGACATCACTGTAAGTCACAGTGGGTGGTAGTAAATTAGCTATGTCTTAATAAAATCATTACAAATGCATCAATGCTAAAGTCAGACTTCATTATATGAAACAGTACAAGCCTCATACATACTGTATTCTAAACATTACAAAGCCATGTTTTTACATTCCACTGTTCCTGAGCTACATTACATACAAGACAAGACTGTACTCCAACCCCACCATGTAAAACATTTCCAGCCCACCTAAGAAATAATACCATAATACACTCCACTTTAATTAGCAACCACAAGGTCAGGGAGAGACTGACAAGAGGGGTTAGAGGTCAAGTAACATTTGGGGGCAGCTAGCAGTCGGCAAGCGTCCAATTTACACATGCAGCCAGCCGGGCCCTCATCTATTAGCCTTAATATTGACAAATGCATAACAGCAGTGTCAAGCGGTGATCTGCCTGGGTTTTTTCTGTTTCCTGATGCGGCGGGTCTCCCCTGAGTATGCTACAGAAACATATTATCTTCAAACAATCCCAATGACAGCCAAATAGCCTGCTTGTCGCTAGTAAAACCCTGTCTAATGATGAGTGCCGAGGGAGCAACCCTGACTCCTTGTAGCAGGCTGAACACTCCCTAGTGTACCGAGAGGAGAGGAGAGGAGAGGAGAGGAGAGGAGAGGAGAGGAGAGGAGAGGAGAGGAGAGGAGAGGAGAGGAGAGGAGGAGAGGAGAGGAGAGGAGAGGAGAGGAGAGGAGAGGAGAGGAGAGGAGACAGCAGCATCCCAACAATCCACTCCTTCTTATTCCCTCTATCATTAATATTTATTCTAACACTTTCTCGTTCTATTTTCACTTTCTGTTCCGCTTTATTTTCATTATGTTGTAACACAAAGTCAACATCCATTACGATAACCATTAACTTGCTGTTTTCTATCTGTTCCCACTACCTCTGTGGAGACTTGGATAATCAAATTTGGACAATTGGACATGATAGGTACAGTGGCGTGCAGCAGAAGAGAGAGAGGCCTTCCTACTGGTACAACATCATCCGGGTATCAACACTACTGGAACAGCAAGTGTGTGTGTGTGTGTGTGTGTGTGTGTGTGTGTGTGTGTGTGTGTGTGTGTGTGTGTGTGTGTGTGTGTGTGTGTGTGTGTGTGTGTGTGTGTGTGTGTGTGTGTGTGTGTGTGTGTGTGTGTATTGTAGGCTCCTCTCGTAACTCAGACTGTTTTATAATTAGAAGTGAAATGATAGCAAGCTGAATATACGGTGCGTAGGGGTATAATGTATTCTTCATGAAACGATGGGGGTATGAAACACTCACAGACACAGATTCATAGCCATACCCTGTTAATGTGATGCTGTGTTAAACATTGCACCGCATCTACCGTCCCCGCAAAATCATACTGCCAATTAACGGTGAGGGGAAATGTTGGAGCCTGCTAAGTTTGCTTTTATCCTTTTTATTACCATTGTATCACATTCCAGTTTTACTGATGCACTGAAGCTTTCCTGTTAGAAGTTATTTTAAATCTCAAATGTCCCAACTGCTATTTCCAAATTGCATTCATACTGAATTTTAACATACAGTACAGTAGCTGATACAGTACTGTAGATATAAAAGGAATTGTGCTTATCCTTAAAGAAGCGGGTGCCCTACAATGACTGTCACACCTGCTCCCGCTCCTCCTCTCTGGGGTTCAAGGGCACCAGGTTGCCCATCACTGCGCATACCTGTCACCATCATTACGCGCATCAGCACTCATTGGACTCACCTGGACTCCATTACCTTGTTGATTGCGCCTTCTATGTCTGTCTGTTCCTCGGTTAGATCCCTGTGTCAGCATTACTGTCGTTTTGTTTTCCCCTGTCCAGACGCTGTCCGTATTCTGTTGCTGTCCCTGTTTCATTAAAAGTTCACTCCCTGTACTTGCTTCTCTTCTCCAGCGTCTGTCCTCACAGAATGCTGACACCCATATCTGAAGCATAAGGGAGGTTTTTTGTTTTGTTGGTGACGTCGGGTCCGGGTGCCGCTGCCGTTGGAACCGGGGGTGCCTCAGCTGGCTCGTTGGGCTTCCGACCTCAGTTGGCTCGGCAGGCACCCATCCCACGTCATGCCTCAGCCGGCTCGTCGGGCTCCCACACCTTAGCCGGTTCGTCAGGCTCCCACGCCTTAGCCGGTTCGTCAGGCTCCCACGCCTTAGCCGGCTCATCAGGCTCCCACGCCTTAGCCGGTTCGTCAGGCTCCCACGCCTTAGCCGGCTCGTCAGGCTGTCACACCTCAGCCAGATCATCAGGCTCCCTCGCCTAAGCCGGCTCGTTGGGCTCCCATGTGTCAGCCGGCTCGTAGGGCCTCTACGCCTCAGCCAGCCCGTCAGGCTCGTCCAGGTGGGACACCGGGTGGCTCCCCTAAAGGGGGGGGGGGTACTGTCATGCCTGCTCCCGCTCCTCCTCTCTTGCGCTCTCTGGCGCCAGGCTGCCCATCATTACGCACACCTGTCACCATCATTACGCACATCAGCGCTCATTGGACTCACCGGGACCCCATTACTATGTTGATTGCCTCTCCTATATCTGTCTGTTCCTCGGTTAGATCCCTGTGTCAGCATTATTGTTGTGTTGTTTTCCCCTGTCCAGACGCTGTCCGTATTCTGTTCCTGTCCGTGTTTCATTAAATGTTCACTCCCTGTACTTGCTTCTCTTCTCCAGCGTCTGTCCTCACAATGACATACAAACAAATAATTAAGTTAACAAGAAAGAGAACTTGATCTCAACCAAAGCAAAGGGGTGTCTCCTCTCTTCCTCCTCCAGATCTGAGTGTGTGCGTCCCAAATGGCAGCCTATTTCCTATAGGACTCTGGTTAAAAGTAGTGCACTATATAGGGAACAGGGTGCCATTAGGAATTCAAGCAGTGCTTCTATTATTTTTCATGTTCTTTTCCACAGATGACAGGGCCACTGGACCAACCAATGAGAGAGCAGGAGACCTTGGTGGTGTCTTAATGCCAAGAGAAGAGAAGAGAAGAGAAGAGAAGAGAAGAGAAGAGAAGAGAAGAGAAGAGAAGAGAAGAGTGCTAACAGATCCTGATTAGCTCCGTTTATCTCTAATTAATTACCTTTACCTAATTAGACGCCCTGTTTCAGTGAGACGCTGAGTCAAGTAGACCACATTATTAGTTCGCTCATCGCTGTGCCTTTACAAAAGGCCTGAAATTAATGCAACGTGAGAAAAGAATTCTGAGGATTTCATTGCACAGGTGTTGCCTTATGGCAACGTTTCATCATCCAGAGAACACAGCACGGCGAGGTGGCTGAGGAGAAGCTCCCTGAGATTATTAGCGGGGTTTGGTACGAGGGGACTATATTGCTGTGAGACGTCTCACCATGGCAACGGCTCATTAGTTAGGCTTGTTATTGTATTATTTATTACTTTTGGCCTTCCCCCATTAGCCTGATTGATTCATGGGCCTTCTTTATACCTCCTGTTCTCAGTGCAGTGGCTCTCTATTGCTTATAATCAAACTTGGTACAGTAAGTGGGCTTGGTTTAATATGGCCTGTTTTATATAATGTACTACAAAGAAACAAATTAAACCATAAATAATAAGCAAATGAATCAATATTTAAACTAATCGAATCATGACTGACTTAGTCACATCTTCCCCTCCAAACATTAAACACATAATTTCATCAACACTGTTTTCACTGTGTAAAATGTAAATCTAAAAACTGTTTTAACTATGTGAAGGAAAATATAAACACTGTTTTAAAGTGAAAGTAAAGTGAAAATGTAAACCACGTGCCAAGAACAAATTCATCGCAACACCACCACCTTCCTTTTTAGTTCCAATCACAATGCAATACTGAAACACTGACAAAAATGTAAATACACAGAAAAACATGTTGGTATTGGAATAGCTACAAAGACTTTTCCCTGGACACCAGTCAACATCAATACAGCCAGTTGTCTTAGCTGTGTTTTATTCCTTTAGAACACGCTCTTATATTGACTAAAATGAAAGCAATTCAAGCAATTCTACTCTGAAACAAAGCCAATAATGAAAGGAACTGAACAACTGAAGGTGACATTTTACACCATGCCACTTGGCCTAGTTATTAAACAATGACTCTAAATACATATATTTTACTTTTAGCTGCCATCAATCCCACGCAAGAAGAAGGTTTAGGCTATACCAGACGTAAAGTACCCTGTGCTGATCTTTTTAAGAATTATCATTGCCACTACCATCAAGTCCCTTCAGCAACAAAAGTCCAATGTTACATCCCACTAATTTTAAAATCATGTAATAGTACATGTATGTAGTATACATTTACATATGCATAATAATTATTACAGTCATAATGAGAAGCACTTTTCAAGGGCCAGGGCTCTATAGTTATCGTTGCCCTTCTGAGAGCAAACAATCTTAACAGAACATAAAGTTTCACAGTAAATGACTGAAGATACACAACCTAACACAGTGATATATTGACAAAGCACAGCTTATAGGGAGAGGATAAACTATGGCTGTTTTTTACCAATATTGATTGTACATGTCAGTGTGTGTTGGCAGCTTCCGCACTGAACTGACTTAAAGAATGTATGTTGTGAAAAATATCTCCCCAACAAGCAGGGATCTGGGAATGGCTGTGGTTGTAGAGGAGGACGGGAGAGGGGGATGAGAGGAGAGGAGAGGGTGCTGCTAAAGATAAAAAATAAGATGTGAGAGTGTTTGTCATGTATGTATTGACCTGCATCAACCACAAAAAAAGATGCCCTTGACCAGCCACAGTCTGTCTGCTGAAGGTAACACAGTTAACTGCCTAAGTTACGAAACAGTTTTTATATTTCATTGCCAGGGTTCCTCTACATCATAAACCTCTCGACTCCACCAGCTGTTTATATTGTTTCTCTCTTCCTCCTCATCCCTCGTTTCTTTGTGTTCCAGTTTAGAGGAAAGACATGGTCTGTGTCCCAAACGGCAGCCTACAGGTCTTGGTCAAAAGTAGTGCACTATACAGCGAATAGGGTGCCATTTGGGATGTAGACATAGATGACAGTTTGAGGAGGGAAGCTTGATGTCCTGACGCTTATAGCACCGTAGAAGAAGTTAATGATGCAGTGAAGTGTGTATGTGCGTGTGTGTGCGTGTGTGTGCATGTGGTGAACACTCTACTGAGGTCTACTGGACGAAGACGTACTTATGGTTCCTCCCACCTATTCCACCTCCTCCACCACTTCGGCTACTGCTCCTTGCAGTCCTGTCTTGTGGCACCTCTGTCAATATTTATGGGCAAGACAGCTGTAACCAAGCATGATCAAGTCTACTGACCTGGAAATGGTAATGTGGCCCAACCTCACTGATCTACTCAGTATCCCCGGCCCGGTCTACTGGAACTACTGGCCAAGGAAGGAAAGGACCCGCCTCCCTTCGACCATCACTCACAACATCTTTCAGAAGAATGCATGGCTTACTCCTTACATTTGATCAGATTTCCATTGTTTTTGTATTCATAACAGATCTTTCCCTCAATAAAAAGGAAAATAGACAAACACGGAGAGTATAGACTGTCTTTATGGTATCGTATATTATTACTACAACCTTTTCAAAAGCCAGGGCATTGTCCTACTCACAGAAAAACATCTAAACAGAACGTAAAGGTTCACAGTAAATGACTGAAGATACACAACTAAACAGAAGAATACATGGCTTACTCCTTACATTTGATCAGATTTCCACAGTTTTTTCATTGAAATATATTTTTGTAGTAATAATAAGAAATAAAAAGAAAAATAGACATAAATGGAGAAAGTATAGACTGTCTTTATGGTTTCTTATCAAATAATCTGGAGCGTACAGGCTGATAAAGATCTAAATGTGTACAGCCAGGAGTGGAATTCCAGTGGGCTCTAATTCACTCATCTATCTTACTGTGGTGGAAACGTGCAGATGCTGGTAAATGCAAAACTTTCTCCAACACATCTTTTATATTCCCTTCCTTGACAAATGCTCCATTTCATCACTTCTCTGTACAATATCACACAATGTGACAATTTCTTACTGAGGACAGTTTCAAATTTGTTCAACAATATCACATCAGAGAGTATTCTCCTCTCTCTGGGAGAGGTGGGCACGCCACGCTTGTTCAATGGACCTGGAATGAGTGAAATTAACAAAAATGATTTGACAATCTGTCGTCAGTCATTACATATCAATGAGCTCCATTGCCTGCTCTGCATATTCCCAATGGCTTTACTAAAAAGTACAGCAGGTATTCTAATGTGTGATAAAAGCCTTGTTTCACGTTGAGCATGAAAAGTGATGGACATGTGACGACTTTAAACGTAACCCCCTGTTTCTGAGCCCCTGTTTGGAGATATAATACAAAGAAATCAAGAAGAAGTGTCATTCTGAGAAACCCAGAAGCCTTTAGTCTGAAGTGTCTTGCTGGTGTCACTTTTAGCTGCGATTATGGTCCATTGATGTGTGTAAAGCTTGTAGGACTGTGCTCATTTTAAACGTTTAGCGATTCAAGTGTTCTGAAGTCTTCCACTGAAAAGAGAAAAGGCTTCAATATTAATTCTATGTACTGGTAAAAGGCCTGTTACTAAATATAATGAATGACAATACCAGTATGTGATGTTACATTACATAGATATAGATAATCTGTCCAATACCACATCATGTTATTCATGTCCAACTACACAACACCCAAAATTACTTTTTACTGCCAATTGAAATCTGTAGGCCTACTTTTTAGCACAAAAGACAAACCATGACGTGGATTTGCTAATCCCCCCCACCACAGAAAATTCTGGTTTGGAAATGTGGTGGAACTTCAACTAAGCTTCTATCCACTTAAATTCAAAACCAGGAAGAGATGGTGGAGATGAGATGGGCCTAGCTACTTCCCTGCAATGGTCAGTCAATACAAGAGCACAGAAAACCACCCTTTTACTTTCTCCCTTGTTTCTTTAACTCTGTGTGTAGATCAGAGGGGGGTGCAGTGCCACGCTCTCTCTCTCTCTCTACCTGACAAGGTCCCTCCCTCTCCTCTCCTCGCCACACTGCTGTCCTCAGCATCTCCATGGGGTAGTGACTAATTGCCCCCGTAAATCACCACGCCGGCCGCGTCATCCTCCGTTTATTTTTCCTGACAGTAATTTAGTGCTTGCTCTTTTACACACTTGTCACTGCGTGTTTTTCCTCACATTAGAGGCCGGTAGAGAAAGGAGCGTAATTAACGGAGAGCTGCGCTCCTCACCAGCCCTCCTTCATCATGGTGTGATAATTGTGCTCCTTGTCTGTCACCGTAACCTCTCAGTTTCCCCCGGAAACTTCCGCGCTGTTATTTGTCAACCCTGAGAGAAATATATAGCGAAGAAGATTCGGGAGAGCACCCGGCTGTAGCTCTGCTCGCTGCGCCATCGCCTAGCGACTAGTTTTCCTATTTGTCCGAAGACTAGGTCATTTATATCTTGCAGAAAAACTTGTCAAATATTTCGCCTGACCCATGCGAGAAGATAAAAGATATATGGTAAACACACCTGGATTCTTGATAGCGGAGGAGTTTTATTCTCCCTTTTTTTTGCCCTCAACGAGCAGCAGAGGAGAGAAGCTAGCACAGGCAGGAAGGCAGCAGAGAGGGGCCTTAATAAACCACTTGTGTATTCAGAGTGCTGAAATGCAAAAGCTAGGAGCAGTGGGGATGCAGAGCACAGAACAGCTGAGAGCAGGGAAAATCCCTTCATTGAGTAGCTAGCTAATCTATTTACAACAGAAAGGTCCACTTCACTCATCTCTTTTACAAGTTACAGTAGTGAAGCAATACAACAGCTAGCTAAAGTAAGCTATATGCTTGGCCAAATGTGACATAGGATGACACTCATAAGCATTCAATAAATACAAAATGTAATCGATTGAACGCATATGTATTAATCTTATGGCATATTTGGCCGAACATATAGGCAACTGTACAGCTAGCTATACTGTAACCTATTCAAAGGGATTTACTGCATAGCATGTCATATCATATTCTATTTTTATACAGGAGGTTGGGAAGGGCCAGGTGATTCACCGTGTGGCTTGTTATCTCTGTTGGTCGACCCGTGGTGATGCACAGTATCCATCACCTCCTAACCCTAACCCCAGAGGTTAACTCATCAATAACTTTACTGCTGCTAGCCAAGGAAAATATAGATGGCCGGAGACTTCAGTCAGGGCATGCGTTCAAAAAGGCACCCTATTCCCTATATGGTGCACCACTTTTGAACAGGGCTCCATGGCCCTATGTAGGGAATAGGGTGCCATTTGAGATGCAGCCATAGTTTGGCATGAGGAGGATCTTTGACTGGCTCTCCGTGTCCCCCGTCCCCCCACCCACCTACTCCCAGTCCTGCCCCAATTTTTTAATATCTTGATTTTCCTGTCACAGACAGGGGATAATGGGATGAGTGGTCAAGATTTCAAGATCCATCACTGGTTTGCAGAGGAATTAGCATGGGCCCCATGCATCACCTGCCAGAGCTGTCAGCCCTGCCGCCTCGCCTGCTGTCCCACTCCAAGCTTCTTCATTATAGACCCCACCGCCGCTGCTCTGCGGCTGGGCTGCTGACTGCCTGTCTCCCCTCAGAGCAACTCAGAGCTACCCTGGCCTCTCCTCTCCCCAGCCTGGAGTATGTCCCAAATGGCACCCTATTCCCTATTTAGTGCACTACTTTTGACCAGGGCCCATATGGCTCTGGTCAAAAGTAGTGCACTAGGGAATAGGGCATCATTTGGGACAGAGCCATGGAGCCTGCTGGAGCCACAGCTGAAACAAGGCCCTGCCACGCCCCTCAATGTCAGCCCCAGCTATGCCAACCACTAAATTAGGATACACTGTCATGGTTGTGCTTTTAGAAATTAGGGACCGGTGAGCGTCTGCCTGCTTGCCTGCCTGTCTCCTCTACCTCTGTCAAGACCGCTCTCCCGCTCTCTCTCAAACATGCTGTGACTCTCCCTACCTCCTCTTGTCCTCTTTTACCTCTCCACTCCCCCCTCCCTTTGTGCCATATCTGTTTTTAAGTGAGTGTTTGTGGGCAGGAACAGAACAGAAGTTTATTTAGAACTATTAGGGTAATTAAGCAGCCTTTGGCCTCTGTTGCCGGGCGAGTCGGGGGAGAAGAAACACTGTCAGCGTTCCAAATGGCACCCTATTCCCTATGTAGTGCACTACTTATGACCAGATGCCTACTTTTGACCAGACACCTATGGGCTCTGGTCAAAAGTAGTGTACTAAATAGGGAATAGGGTGCCATTTGGGACACAGATGTTGATTACTCACTACATCCCCTCTGGCCCGGCTTTGAGCAGCGAGCAGAGAGCAGGGGGGTGTTGGCTCTGTTTTTTTGGCAGCTTCGACTGACCCCCATGTGATAACTCTCAGAGCACTGAGCCTCGGAACCCCCGCGAGAGCCATCCCCTCTGTCTCCCTCCGCCGCGCAGATTAGAGCCGCAGCGCTAAGGTCACAGTGAAAATGAAGAGAGCAAAGCAGAGCTACAGCTCATCCCTCTCTCCTCTCTTATTAGCAAATCAAAGCTGCCCCTAGAAAGATTCACACTCCTCACCTGATTTTGTCCTTTTCTGCTAATCACGTAGCCACTTTGCCTTGACTGACAGTTTTCTTTATAATTGGCCCATGATCTGGCAGGATCTAATAACCAGAAAATCCCCTCTGAGGGTCCGCCAGGCTGGGGAGGTCTTTCCCCCTCCTCCATCCACCAGCCCCCCACCCCACCCACCCCGCCCCCCACCCCACTCCATCAGCAAGAGGCGGTTGCCATGCCACAATGGTGTTTGTGCACAGCGGCGCTCAGCCACAGAGCTAATCTTAACATTCAATAATGGTGTGAATATTAGATGAGCAGCAGAGAGAGAAAGGGAGAGAGAGGCAGAGAGAGAGAGAGAGAGAGAGCGAGAGAGAGAGAGAGAGAGAGGAACCGCTGTAGCAGGATAATTACTGTTCATTTGCCAGAGTATCAAAGCCTAATTACTGTTCATTCTAATGCTCCAGAGAGACGAGAGGAGAGTCAAGGCAGGGCGAGGGGGAGACGGCCCCAAGAGATCAGTCATTCAGCCTTTATCTCTCTCTCTCTCTCTCTCTCTCTCTCATTCTCTCCCTCTGTCTCTCTCTTTCTCTCTCTGTTAGTCTGCCTCTCCTCCTCTCTGTCTATCCTACTTTCTCCCTCTGCGTGTCTGTGTGTACACGTCTGTGTCCGCTGGTGCATATGTTTGTGTATGTATGTGTTTACACTGTGTTTGCGTGTATGCATATCTCTGTGCATCCATGTCTGTATGTATGCATGTCTGTATGCTTGTTGTGTTCCGTTCTATCCCACAAGTAAATTCTACAAACAAACACGTTGATCAATCTGCGCGACAGCAGAGAGAGGAGAGAAGAGAAGAAAGAAGGGAAGTGAGATCAGGAGAGGAAAGAGAGACACAGGGTCCATAATGCCAAGCTTATTGTTTCTTTTGCTCGCTCTTCTTTGTCTTTATAATGTGTTTTGGGTAAATATCTGACAAGGAGAAGGAGGGGGGACTGTCGTCATATCTTTCTTGCCTGCCTTCACTAGAAAAATGCCAATTTTTTCTCCCTCCTCTCCTCTCACCTAATCGTGACAGAAGCCACCAGCATCACTACCTGCCACCCGTTTGACAGCTTCTGTCACCAATTAGCAGCTAAATCGGCATCACCGCAAACAAGAAAACCAAGCAATTTATATGTCTATTATTTTGTGTGTCTAGGTGGTGTTTTTTCTTCTCTCTTCCTTTTCTCTCTCTCTTACATTAGAAAACACAGAGCTGCAATCAATCTGGCCCGCTCAGATCTCCAGGCTCCCTTCTTGAAGGAGAACAGGAGGCAGGATGAGGCCCCTACGGGTGGGGCGGAAGTGGGGGATATAAACCTCTGTATTCCCCTCCTATCATGGAAGTTTGCTTGTGAATTTCCAACCCATGCTCCTGAAAATGTACAAGGCATTCGACAACCCTTTTAATGAGGCGAGCCAAGCTGTTCGCCGTACCGTCCAGGCTTCATACACCTTCCCCCTGATAGCATGCTAAATGAAAAGCTGCTTGCGACACACAGCGTTTGCTATCATTCAATCTGCTTGAGTCCACAAACTGGTCATTATCCCACCGTTTCTCCTGATTTACAGTTGCAAGGCAGAAGGGAGCAGAGAGGAGAAGAGCAGTGGAGGGTGATGTTCTCCCCCTCCCTTGGCAGGGGCCGATAGGAACCAGCTTGAAAATTAGCATTTACACGATCCGGCTGAGCAGCTTATTAGATCTGGATATTTATTTTCCACTTAAACCCGATGTTTGATTACTCTTTAATAAAGAACAAGAGAACCACAGAGAGGAGCCTGTAGTCTAGCTGCGACTGATTGATCCCACACCCAGCTTTCTTTGGGATTTTTTTGTAATGAAACAAGAGACACAAGAGATGAGGAAGCTTATGAAGGTGATAGAAAATACCATCGTAGGAGATGATTCGCAGGACAGAAGCATTGGGATAGAGGGATGGGGATGGAGGGATGGGGTGGAGGGTTGGGGGTGGGGGGTGGAGGGCTGGGGGTGGAGGGATGGGGATGGAGGAGGGTAAAGCCAGTAAGGTAATAGTCTCTAGTCTATTCTCTCCCCAGGACTAAACAGATCTAGACACAAGTTAGACAAAGGAAAATGACAGGGATAACAAAGATATTCAAAAACAAGATCCAGACAAGATCACAATACAGTAGTAATTGTAGATAGATACAACCTGGTCAAGTTCAACCCTCTGCTTGGAGACAAACACAAAAACTTGTATCTCATAAAACTCTGATCTACTTCATTTGGAAGGGCCAAATAACCAATTGCGTTTCCAAGTCCATGGCCACTAGCCACCACACCACTGAGTGACTCTGGATCGCATTAAGTTCCAGTCAAATCTCCAATATCCAGATTCCCTATGGACAGTATTATACTCAATAAATCCAGAAACAGAATCCATAACATGTACCCAGGCACTAGAGGACTTCTGGGACTAGCTAAACAGGCCAATACTCTAATGGCAAACACTTGCTTATCTACTTGGAATGTCTGTCAAAATCAAAAATTGGCAAACCGCTAAGGTTCTTACAGACAGGTCTTCATTGATTATAGACCATGTCTTAAAGCAAGGTGACACTGATAAGTTAATCAATATTTGCCTGAAGAAGCCATTTGTAAGTGACTGTGACGTGTGATGAATATGCTGCTATAGCATCTACTGCAGCTCCGTCCCAAATGGCACCACAGTCTCTTTACAGTGCACTACTTTTAACCAGGGCCAATAGGGCTCTGGTCAAAGTAGTGCACTATGTAGGGAGTAGGGTGCCATTTGGGATGCACAATTCATCTCCAGTATAAGCAACAGTACAAAGAGGTCAGGATGATCAGGGCCTGCTCTAGCCTTTTGGGGGCCCTAAGTGAGAGTTGTTTGGGGGCTCCCCCATCAAGCGGGCCTAAAAAGTTAGTGGCCCCGATTTTGACGGCAGAGAGAAAGTTTAAAAGATAAATTGCTGCAATTCTACACATTTTGCCATGGGGCGTAAATTACATTTTCCATTTTTATAAAAAAAAAAAAAATGACATTCAATTTTACTCATATTGCAATGGGGCAGAGACACACTTTTGCAGTTTTAAAGCTAATTTCCTGCAATTCTATACATTTTGTCATGACTTATTCCATGATATCTGGATGAGAGTGACTAACAAAATCAGTGGGGGCCCCCTGGAGGTCAAGGACCCTGGGCACGTACCTATGTCTGGTCGGTATTCAGCCATGAATACAACAAGTTTAGATAACTGGCTAGACTGACTTACCAATCAAAAAATTGTTAACTGCTTGGCTAATTGAGTGATTGTTAGTGACTGACAAAACATGATAAAAACTGCTGATGCACAACCACATTTAGAACTTGAACTTTGTGTATTCCACTATTCTAGTTCTCAACAGGAAGTATGTATTGTTCCCACACCAATGTGGTTAGATCGGCTATGATAGACAACTGTATCACTGGAATTGTGTTTATGAGGACCGAAAATAATAATATATTGATATAACATTATTTTTGTAATCCAAAGTAGTTATACTCCATGCCAGCACAGGCATGGAGACTACATGCACTACCTAGAGCATCACAGACCAGGCATAGACTCAGGACTGAACCTTTGGCTTAAAGTGCCCCTCATTTAAGAACGATCGACAAAATCAATAAAGTGAAGTACATTCCTTCCCCATTCTTTCTGCCTTGTCCTTTCTCGTCCTGAAGCGTTCCCTTTAGTCTGCTACTCCAGCTGATCTCCGTCTATTATTACAGCTGTTATCTAGCAGCTATCCCTTCCCCTCAGCACACCATACAAGTCACTATCGTTGAGTCCCAAGTGGCACCCTATTCACTACTAGACCAGAGCCCTATGGGCCATTTGGCAGCCATTTGGGATGCAGTAACTATGTATCCTTAACCAGTCCATCTTCGCATCAGCACACTAGATACACCACCAGCACTAACACTCCCCAGCTGGCAAAACTGGTTGAAATAAAGTAAGGTCATATTGCAACCATGTTGTAAACTGATGTCATTTACATTTATATTACATTTCAACACAATGTCGTGATATCATTTCAACCAGTTTTTCCAGCTGGGTAGAAACTCGGCACAAACCACACAAACCGGCACAAACCACATGGTGCCCCTTTTTTCTTCACACTTCAAGTGGTATTGTTACATTGCAACCTATAGATTATTTACCATGGTCTTTACCAATGTACAAGCTGTGTGGATCAGTCTCTGAACAGAGAACTTCCAGAGAACTTCCTTATCCTTCTTCCAGGGAACTTCCTTCTCATTAAAGTTTAAAGGGCTAAATGTCATGGATGTCCATAGGGTATGGTAGGCATAGTGATAGGGGGGGTTTTGAGAGGGGGGGGTTCCCCCACTCCAAGGTATTTTTTATAAAATTTAAGCAAATTTACTGCATTTCCATATAATTTTAAACTTTCAAATGCAATTTGGAGAACAGCAAAAACAAGCAAAATGTACTCAAGCCCTTATCACCTTGTTGATGTAGCTTCATTCACCTCAGTCAATAGGGGATTTTATTAAGCGATAATGCCCAAGATCCTGGCGTTTGGAGGATATATTTGTCGAGGGTCGGCAAACCGTGTCAATATATATCCAGACACCGGCTTTGAGGGCATTATCACTTATACAACAGGTTACAAACAAATTCAAATAACGATTGACACTTTCATTAAAAACATTATTTTGATGAATTTATTCATACCATTTCATCCTTCCATGAGATATAGTCCCGAAACAAATCTAGGCTTGCCCCGCAAGCCAGCTGGTCGTTCATTCTATTGGCTAGGTTGCCAGAGGCGCGACCCAGTCGTGAAGTACACTGCTCAAAAAAATAAAGGGAACACACAATGTAACTCCAAGTCAATCACACTTCTAGGAAATCAAACTGTCCACTCAGGAAGCAACACTGATTGACAATAAATTTCACATGCTGTTGTGCAAATGGAATAGACAACAGGTGGAAATTATAGGCAATTAGCAATTAGCAGCAGGACCGCTACCGCCACCTTTGTGCAAGGAGGAGCAGGAGAAGCACTGCCAGAGCCCTGCAAAATGACCTCCAGCAGGCCACAAATGTGCATGTGTCTGCTCAAACTGTCAGAAACAGACTCCATGAGGGTGGTATGAGGGCCCGACGTCCACAGGTGGGGGTTGTGCTTACAGCCCAACACCGTGCAGGACGTTTGGCATTTGCCAGAGAACACCAAGATTGGCAAATTCGCCACTGGCGCCCTGTGCTCTTCACAGATGAAAGCAGGTTCACACTGAGCACGTGACAGACGTGACAGAGTCTGGAGACGCCGTGGAGAACGTTCTGCTGCCTGCAACATCCTCCAGCATGACCGGTTTGGCGGTGGGTCAGTCATGGTGTGGGGTGGCATTTCTTTGGGGGGCCGCACAGCACTCCATGTGCTCGCCAGAGGTAGCCTGACTGCCATTAGGTACCGAGATGAGATCCTCAGACCCCTTGTGAGACCATATGCTGGTGCGGTTGGCCCTGGGTTCCTCCTAATGCAAGACAATGCTAGACCTCATGTGGCTGGAGTGTGTCAGCAATTCCTGCAAGAGGAAGGCATTGATGCTATGGACTGGCCCGCCTGTTCCCCAGACCTGAATCCAATTGAGCACATCTGGGACATCATGTCTCACTCCATCCACCATGCCACGTTGCACCACAGACCGTCCAGGAGTTGGCGGATGCTTTAGTCCAGGTCTGGGAGGAGATCCCTCAGGAGACCATCCGCCACCTCATCAGGAGCATGCCCAGGTGTTGTAGGGAGGTCATACAAGCACGTGGAGGCCACACACACTACTGAGCCTCATTTTGACATGTTTTAAGGACATTACATCAAAGTTGGATCAGCCTGTAGTGTGGTTTTCCACTTTAATTATGAGTGTGACTCCAAATCCAGACCTCCATGGGTTGATAAATTGGATTTCCATTGATTATTTTTGTGTGATTTTGTTGTCAGCACATTCAACTATGTAAAGAAAAAAGTATTTAATAAGATTATTTATTTCATTCAGATCTAGGATGTGTTGTTTAAGTGTTCCCTTTATTTTTTTGAGCAGTATATATACACACACTACCGTTCAATAGTTTGGGGTCACTTAGAAATGTCCTTCTTTTTTGAAAGAAAAGCACATTTTTGGAACATTAAAACATAACATAACATATATCAGAAATACAGTGTAGACATTGTTAATTTTGTAAATGAGTATTGTAGCTGGAAACGGATGAATGTTAGTGGAATATCAACACAGGAATATGTGCTCCAATGGCACATTATGTTAGCTAATCCAAGTTTATAATTTTAAAAGGCTAATTGATCCTTAGAAAACCCTTTTGCATTTATGTTAGCACAGCTGAAAACTGGGGTTATATCCTGCCTGTTTGGCCCTGTCCGGGGGTATCATCGGATGGGGCCACAGTGTCTTCTGATCCCTCCTGTCTCAGCCTCCAGTATTTATGCTGCAGTAGTTTATGTGTCAGGGGGCTAGGGTCAGTCTGTTACATCTGGAGTATTTCTCTTGTCTTATCCGGTGTCCTGTGTGAATTTAAATATGCTCTCTCTAATTCTCTCTTTCTCTCTTTCTGTCTTTCTCTCGGAGGACCTGAGCCCTAGGACCATGCCTCAGGACTACCTGGTATGATGACTCCTTGCTGTCCCCAGTCCACCTGGCCGTGCTGCTGCTCCAGTTTCAACTGTTCTGCCTGCGGCTATGGAACCCTGACCTGTTCACCGGACGTGCTTGTTGCACCCTCGACAACTACTATGATTATTATTATTTGACCATGCTGGTCATTTATGAACATTTTAACATTTTAACATCTTGACCATGTTCTGTTATAATATCCACCCTGCACAGCCAGAAGAGGACTGGCCACCCCTCATAGCCTGGTTCCTCTCTAGGTTTCTTCCTAGGTTTTTGGCCTTTCTAGGGAGTTTTTCCTAGGGAGTTTTTCCTAGCCACCGTGCTTCTTTCACATGCTTTGCTTGCTGTTTGGGGTTTTAGGCTGGGTTTCTGTAGAGCACTTTGAGATATCAGCTGATGTACGAAGGGCTATATAAAAATAAATTTGATTTGATTTGATTTGTAGGGCTGATTAAAGAAGCAATAAAACTGATTGATGATGATGAATAACACTGGCCTTCTTCAGACTAGTTGAGTATCTGGAGCATCAGCATTTGTGGGTTCGATTACAGGCTCAAAATGGCCAGAAACAATGATCTTTCTTCTGAAACTCGTCAGTCTATTCTTGTTCTGAGAAATGAAGGCTATTCCATGCGAGAAATTGCCAAGAAACTGAAGATCTCGTACAACGCTGTGTACTACTCCCTTCACAGAACAACGCAAACTCGCTCTCACCAGAATAGAAAGAGGAGTGGGAGGCCCCGGAGCACAACTGAGCAAGAGGACAAGTACATTAGAGTGTCTAGTTTGAGAAACAGACGCCTCACAAGTCCTCAACTGGCAGCTTCATTAAATAGCACCCGCAAAACATCAGTCTCAACGTCAAAAGTGAAGAGGCGACTCCGGGATGCTGGCCTTCAAGGCAGAGTTGCAAAGAAAAAGACATATCTCAGACTGGCCAAGAAAAAGAAAAGATTAAGATGGGCAAAAGAACACAGACACTGAACAGAGGCCTAGAAGGCCAGCATCCCGGATTTGTCTCTTCACTGTTGACGTTGAGACTGGTGTTTTGCGGGTACTATTTAATGAAGCTGCCAGTTGAGGACTTGTGAGGAGTCTGTAGTGGAGCAGGTTGAGAGCTTCAAGTTCCTTGGTGTCCACATCACCAACAAACTAACATGGTTCAAGCACACCAGACAGTCGTGAAAAGGGCACGACAAAACCTATTCCCACTCAAGAGACTGAAAAGATTTGGCATGGGTCCTCAGATCCTCAAAAGGTTTTACAGCTGCACCATCGAGATCATCCTGAGGGGTTGCATCACTGCCTGGTATGGCAACTGCTCGGCCTCCGACCGCAAGGCACTACAGAGGGTTGTGCGTACGGCCCAGTACATCACCGGGGCCAAGCTCCAGGACCTCTATACCAGGTGGTGTCAGAGGAAGTCCTTAAAATTGTCAAAGACTCTGCCACTCAGCTACTCTGCTACCGCATGGCAAGCAGTACCGGAGCACCAAGTCTTGGTCCAAGTGGCTCCTAAAAAGCTTCTACCCCCAAGCCATTCTGCTACAAGACCATGGTGCTTGCCTACGGAGCTGTGAGGGGAACGGCACCTCCGTACCTTCAGGCTCTGATCAGTCCCTACACCCAAAGAAGGGCACTGCGTTCATCCACCTCTGGCCTGCTCGCCTCCCTACCTCTGCGGAAGCACAGTTCCCGCTCAGCCCAGTCAAAACTGTTCGCTGCTCTGGCACCCCAATGGTGGAACAAGCTCCCTCACGACGCCAGGACAGCGGAGTCAATCACCACCTTCCGGAGACACCTGAAACCCCACCTCTTTAAGGAATACCTGGGATAGGATAAAGTAATCCTTCTAATCCTCCCCCCCTACCCTCCCCCCCAAAAAGATATAGATGTACTATTGTAAAGTGGTTGTTCCACTGGATATCATAAGGTGAATGCACCAATTTGTAAGTCGCTCTGGATAAGAGCGTCTGCTAAATGACGTAAATGTAAATGTAAATAAGACTCCGGAACATCCAATCAAATGGCTACCCAGACATATTACCTCAATTACCTCGACACCGGTGCCCCTGCACATTGACATTGACTCTGTACTGGTACACCCTGTATATAGCCCCACTATTGTTATTTACTGCTGCTCTTTAATTATTTGTTATTCTTATCTCTTACTTTTGGGGGGAATTTCCTTAAAACTGCATTGTTGGTTAAGGGCTTGTAAGTAAGCATTTCACTGTATTCTGTATGTGACAAAATGTGATTTGATTTGATTTGTTTCTACACCTTGATTGGAGTGCACATGTGGTAAATTCAATTGATTGGACATGATTTGGAAAGGCATACACCTGTCTACAGTATATAAGTTCCCACAGTTGACAGTGCATGTCACAGCAAAAACCAAGCCATGAAGATCTAAGGAATTGTTCGTAGAGCTTCGAGACAGGAATGTGTCGAGGCACAGATCTGGGGAAGGGTACCAAAACATTTCTGCAGCATTGAAGATCCCCAAGAGCACAGTGGCCTCCATCATTCTTAAACGGAAGAAGTTTGGAACCACCAAGACTCTTCCTTGAGCTGGCCAAACTGAGCAATCGGGGGAGAAGGGCCTTGGTCAGGGAGGTGATCAAGAAACCGATGGTCATTTTGACAAGGCTCTAGAGTTCCTCTGTGGAGGTGGGAGAACCATAGCTTCAGAGGATCTGCAGAGAAGAATGGGAGAAACTCCCCAAATACAGGGTTGCCAAGCGTGTAGCTTCATACCCAAGAAGACTCGAGGCTGTAATCGCTGCAAAAGGTGCTTCAACAAAGTACTGAGTAAAGGGTCTGAATACTTATGTAAATGTGATATTTCAGTTTTTAATATATATAAATTAGCATACATTTCTAAAAACCTGTTTTTGCTTTGTTAATATGGGGTATTGTGTGTAGATTGATGAGGGGGAAAAAACAATTGTATCAATTTTAGAATAAGGCTGTAACCTAACAAAATGTGAAAAAAGTCAAGGTATCTGAATACTTTCCGAAGGCACTATATATTCTATATTATTTTCCCCTAACCCTACCATCAATATTGAAACAATGTTGCAAATGTCGGAGAGACAGACAGCAAGGTTTATACAAATATCCACTGTTGAAAACCAAATGCCAGCCTAAAAGAAAGGGGAGATAATGTCTATATCAGTGGTATTCAAACTTTTTCAGTGGGAACCCCATTTTTTCCACCAGAATTTCTGGGTACCCCATTTTTTCCACAACATTTTATTGCGATCCCACCCCAAATCTAATGGCATCCTTAAAATCAGTAAATGTTGATTTTTAAATCAGCAAATAACCTTCAATTCATTGCATTTTCATAAACCAATAAATACAATTTTATTGAGTAAATGTATCTTCAAATGATCTTCGAATGTCACGAGTTGAGAAAGGGTTCAGTTGATGTTCTTGCTTTCAGCTCACAAGTACCATGAATGTCACAGTAGCCACTAGCCAGGAGGCTAACCATTGCAATCTATTCTACTAGCTACCTAGCTACAAGCTAACATTAAGCAAGCAACTCTTAATTTATCTACAATATTACACTCTTAATTATTGTAACAAAGCCATATTACACTCTTGAATAAGTGTGCATGTGCAGACAAAGGGTTTATTTTCTCATCTGTACACTCATTACATTTTAGCTTCAAGACAAAAGCACAGAGTTACTGCTAGCTAAAGCTAACATCTCTTCATCAATTAATATTAGCCTATCAAAAAAGATGGATTACCCATCTAATACGAATATAAAAATACAGTATGCCAACCTTACAACATTATAATAAACTGTGCTTAATTTATATCAATATCATGCAAATCATTAGGCTACAAGGACTTTAGAAAGTATTTATGCCCCTTGACTTATTCCACATTTTGTTGTGTTACAGCCTGAATTCAACATTTCTCAACCATCTACACACAATGCCCCACAATGACAAAGTGAAAACACGTTTTTAGATTTTTTTTACCAATGTATTGACAATTAAATACATAAATATCTAATTTACATAATTATTCACACACCTGAGTCAATACATGTCAGAATCACCTTTGGCAGCATTTACAGCTGTGAATCTTTCTGGGTAAGTCTCTTAGAGCTTTGCACACCTGGATTGTACAATATTGACACATAATATTTTTTTAAATTCTTCAAGCTCTGTCAAGTTGGTTGTTGATCATTGCTAGACAGGCATTTTCAAGTCCTGCCATACATTTTCAAGCTGACTTTAGTCAGACTGTAACTAGGCCACTCAGGAACATTCAATGTCTTCTTGGTAAGCAACTCCAGTGTACACAGTATTTGTGTCACGTCCTGACCAGTAAAAGGGGTTATTTGTCATTGTAGTTTGGTCAGGGCGTGGCAGGGGGTGTTTGTTTTGTGTGTTTCGGGGGGTTTTTGGTTTAAGTTCTATGTTTTCTATTTCTATGTTTAAATCTAGTTTTCTATTTCTATGTTGGGTTTTTGGTAGGACCTCCAATTAGAGTCAGCTGGTTGTCGTTGTCTCTAATTGGAGGCCATATTTAGTTGAGGTTTGTTTCACTTATGTTTTGTGGGTGGTTATTTCCTGTATAGTCTGTGCACCTTATGGGACTGCTTCAGTGTTTGTTTCTTTTGTTTAAGTGTTATTTCTAATAAATTAAGAAGATGAGCACTTTACCCGCTGCGCCTTGGTCCAATCCTTACGACGCATATGACAATTTGGCCTTGTGTTTTAGATTATTGTCCTGCTGAAAGATGAATTTGTCTCCCAGTGTTGAAATGCAGACTGAACCAAGTTTTCCTCTAGAATTATGCCTGTGCTAAGCTCTATTCCATTTCCTTTTATCCTAAAAAAACTCCCTAGTCCTTGACAATGACAAGCATATCCATAACATGATGTAGCCACCACCATGCTTGAAAATATGAAGATTGGTGCTCAGTGATGTGTTGTGTTGGATTTGCCACAAACTAAATGCCTTGTATTCAGGATATAAAGTTATTTTCTTTGACACATTTTTTGCAGTTTTAATTTAGTTCCTTATTGCAAACAGGATGCATGTTTTTGAACATTTTTATTCTGTACAAGCTGGCTTCTTTTCTCTCTGCCGTTAAGGCTAGTATTGTGGAATAATTACAATGTTGTTGATCCATCCACAGTTTTCTCCTATCACAACTATTAAACTCTGTAACTGTTTTAAAGCCACCATTGGCATCATGGTGAAATCCCTGAGCAGTTTCCTTCCTCTCCGGTAACTGAGTTAGGAAGGATGTCTGTATCTTTGTAGTGACTGGGTGTATTGATACACCAACCAAAGTGTAATTAATAATTTCACATTGCTCAAAGGGATATTAAATGTCAGCTTTTCATCTATTAATTGGTTGCCATTTTTTGAGAGGCATTGGAAAACCTCCCTGGTCTTCGTGGTTGAATGTGTGTTTGAAATTCACTGCTCGACTGAGGGACCTTACAGATAATTGTATATGTGGGGTACAGAGATTAGGTAGTGATTCAAAAATCATATGTCATTCTATTATTGCACACAGAATGATTCCATACAATTTATTAAGTTACTTGTTAAGCACATTTTTACTGATCTTATTTAGGCTTGTCATAACAAAGGGGTTGAATACTTATTGACTCAAGACATTTCAGATTTTCATATTTAATATTTAATTTATAAACATTTCTAAAAACATAATTCCACTTTGACATGATGGGGTATTGTGTATAGGCCAGTGACACAAAATCTAAACTTAATCCATAAAAAATTCAGGCTGTAACACAACAAAATGTGGAAAAAGGAAATGGGTGTGAATACTTTCTGAAGGCACTGTGGTAAAAGCAAATTGCGACTGAAAACATCTGTAGGCTATAATTTACCAGGGAGTTGAGATGTTGAGCTGTTATATATGGAAGCCCATTCCCGCTACCCTTTTGCACTCAGAACAGCCTCAATTCAACGGAGCATGGACTCTACAAGGTATCAAAACCGTTCCACAGGGATGCTTGGCTGGAGTTGGCTGGATGTCCTTCGGGTGGTGGACCATTCCTGATACAAACGGGAAACAGTTGAGTGTAAAAAAAACCAGCAGCGTTGCAGTTCTTGACACAAACCGGTGTGCCTGCACTTACTAGCATACACTGATTGAAGTGGATTTAAGAAGTGTCATCAATAAGGGATCATAGATTTCACCTGGATTCACCTGGTCAGTCTGTCATGAAAAGAGCAGGTGTCCTTGATGCTTTGTACACTCAGTGTAGATCATACATATACAGTAGGTTATGTTTCTTCATTTGTAGCATTTTGTGGCGATTTTCATCTATCCACGAGATCAGCACAGCTGGGCCGCCGGCAAAAGTGTGGCATCTGACATTTGTCACAGCACTTGGTTTAATAAAAAATATTGACACAAAAGCGTTGAAAGGAGGGACAAAGTACTGTTGTTTAGACTGATTCACCTCATTATTTGTTTGACAGGATTGTAATGTTTTTGTCTTCCCTAGGGCCAGGAGTTTTTCCAGGATTTCTTTTTTTTAAACCATATGACCTGATTAGAAATAATCAGGTCTCATTATAGCCCATATATATTCGTTTTACAGCTGATTTGTTACTATGTCATATCCAGAGTTTAACCTGGTTAGGTTAGCTTACCAGATCAGGAAAAACTCTGGGTCCCATGAAAACAGTTTCCCCTCCCCCATTACTCTGGGACCTGTGGTGCCACCTCTGAAATCATCATACAACGTTACAAATGAAAAAACATATTGTATTTGTATGATCTACTATCTACATTTTGACTTAAGTAGTTTGACTTGCATATCCCAAAATGTTGACTTACATAAGTCAACATTATGGTGGCGGGAATGAGCTTCCATAGTTTTCCGTGGCACTGTGTAGTTGACAGGTGGCAGCTACTGTGACAACTTTAAAAGGAATAGGCTGTTACTGCAATTTCAGTTAAAACCTCAATAAAACAAGTCTCAAATATAAGGAAAATGCCTATACATTCCAGGTGTTTCAAAAACATTGCTCTCCTATTACCATTTTTACTGTAGGAGTGTTGAGCTCAATGAGACAATTCTGTTCACACTGCCCTGCTCGAAGGGAAGCGATCTCCGGAGGTAGCGCTCGAGATGTGGTAATTTTGCAAGTTTACACAACAGTACTGTCTCTGGAGAATCGATACCTCTTGAGAATCTCTCGAAAATGTCCCTTTGCTATTGTCAATGTGAAAACGGCCTCAGTGCGTCCCAAATAGAACTCTATTCTGCTCCATGGGGCAAGACCCTGTGCTTCTGTTGTAATTAACCTATAAGGGAAAACAATTCATCCACAGGCTGATTAGAAATAGCCCAATGTCATATCCTCTGCTCTTCTCTGTTCTATACCATTTCAAACTTGCAGCCTACTAAAGGTCCAATTGTCTCTTCAATCTTACAACAAATGTTATCTTATAACTATTCTAGTAAATCAAAACATGAACACCCTCTGGCATGAATAGCAACCATGCCGTAAGTCTTTATAATAACTACACACTATTCATATACATTATATGACCTAAAAA
Source organism: Salmo salar (assembly GCF_965601325.2). Classification (NCBI taxonomy): domain Eukaryota; kingdom Metazoa; phylum Chordata; class Actinopteri; order Salmoniformes; family Salmonidae; genus Salmo; species Salmo salar. The sequence goes on from NC_138300.1 coordinate 36,612,849, forward strand.
TACAACAAATGACTCACCATTGGTCTAAAGCATAAAGTATTTAAAAATTGACCCCCGGGGTCTGCTTTGTCCGTGGCTGGAGGCGTTATTATACCCTGGCTGTCACAAAGTCTCCCCTCTGGTCATCACTCCCAGGCCTGGGGCTGCAGCATGGAGCAGCCATGCATGTGTGTCCCAAATGGCACCCTATTCCCTTTATAGTGCGCTACTTTTGACCAGGGCCCAGGTCAAAAGTAGTGCACTATATAGATAATAGGGTGCCAATGGGAGACAGCCATGGAGCCCTGGCAGACACAGAACAGAGAGAGCTCTGCATTATCTGGGACGAAGAGATGGAGAAAAGAGAGGAGAGTGAGGAGAGGGGAGAGGGGAAAGGAGAGAGAGGATGGTGGGGAGAGGAGAGAGAGGGGAAAGGAGAGAGAGGAGGGTGGGGAGAGGGGAGAGAGGGGAAAGGAGAGAAGATGGTGTGGAGAAGAGAGAGAGGAGGGTGGGGAAAGGAGAGAGAGGGGATAGGAGAGATGGAAGGGAGAGAGATGGGAGAGAAGGGGAGAGAGGAGAAGGGGGTGGGTGATAGGAGCAAGAGGGGAGAGGGGGAAGGGAGGAGAGAGAGGGGAGGAAGGGGAGAGAGGAGAGAGAGGGGAGGAAGGGGAGAGAGGGGAGGGATGGGAGAGCAGAGCAGAGCAGGGTGAGCAAGACAGAGGGGGAGTGAGGAATGACAGAGCAGAGTGAGAAGGGCGAGAGGCGCAGAGCACCCTGGCCGTGGATCTGAGGAATGGTAGATGTGGAAAGAGATATGGTCACAGTGTTGGCCTGAGCCTGACGTGTTTTTGGGGCCTAGCCCAGCCATGCAGAGATGGAACATGGAAACCACCCATTTGGGTCAGGTTCTACTGATATAGAGTCTGCATCACAAATGGCACCCTATTCCCTACATAATGTACTACTTTTTACCAGAGCCCTATTGACCCTGGTCAAAAGTAGTGGACTACATTAAGGAATAAGGTGCCATTTGGGGGACAGATAGTAGCTGGCGCTGCTGGCAGAGAAAGACTTGAACCAATCAAGGACATAATTGCATGTTTTTTTCATCTGTTTTTCATTTGATGCATATATTCTCTTTAGTTAAATGATTTCGGTCTCTCCAGTTCCAGGTTCCAACCCATTGGAGTGGAGATGAGAGTGGGGTGCTTATTCGCTTATCTGATGATGAGCAAATTAAACTAGAAGGATACAACTGCTTAATTTGTGTGACATCGACCCACCAAAGTCAAACAACAAAACAAACAACAGAACTACCATAATGGAAGAGAAAATCAATCTCAAGGCAGCCTCTCCGTTGCACCAATCCATTTAAATCTAATGCCAGTAGAAAAGAGCATAGGCTCAGATCTTATGTGCAAGATATCATATCAACCATGACTACCTCACTCTTGACATATCTATCTGAGTCATAGAGACTCAGAGGAGAAGAATGCTCTCTCTCCACTCCACCCATCGGTGTGTCCATATAGACTGCATGTCAGTCTGTCAATCAAACATGACAGCTATTTTACCCACACTGAGCTAGATGAAAGGATCTAGGCATCCTTCTGTCAGAGGCCTCTCTTCGGCTGAGAGAGACAAAGAGGGAAAGTCCTGTACCATCCTGCAATCTGCAGGCTATCTCTGATGCTTTCATATGTGCTAAGCAACACACATGTATGCGCAACACACACTCACACAGGAGGATCTGCGTACATGCACTTGTGCTTACACACACACCAGGGTTTTTCTAGATCAAAATGGGGTGGTTGATTACAGAATGGAGTGGTTGATTACAGAAAATATTATAGGCCCTCCTGTTGGCCGCAGTGACAAAATGTAGCTGGTTTAAAGCAAATTTCCTGCAAATCTACACATTTTGCCATGTGGCGGAGATACAATTTTGCAGTTTTAAAGGTAATTTAGTGTAATTCAACACATTTTGCCATTAGGCTGAGAGAAAAAGTTGCAGTTTAAAAGCACATTTCCTGCAATTCTACGCATTTTGCCATGGCTTATGTTCCTTGTTGGCTTATGTTCCTTGTTATGTTTTGTTACTTTCCCCAGGTGGTTAAATAAAGAATAAATAAATAAACAAATCTGAGTGGATCAAACATTATAACAAAATCAATGGGGGGCCCATATTATGACAAAATACTTCTGAATGCATCATTTATGGAATTTTAGAATCTCGCTTTTATTTTGATGACTGTTAGTTCTCAAAGATGAACTTATAAAAAAATATTTCTACATACTTTATATCTGGTTTAAGTAGTTTAAGTTTAAACTGAAAACATTATTTCATCCCGAAAATTATTTCACCCCCAAAAACACTTTATTTCTAATTTTTTACTGTTTGGACATAGGTGGCCCGAAAAAACACTAAGGTAGCCCGCACAATACTTTTATATGCAGAAAAAAACCTACATATACACACACACTGGCGAGGCCTACATAAGCACACACCATGGTCTGTTATTTTTCCTGATTCATTTGCCTGTTTTGTCTTTCATGTTCAGGGTGCTGTATGTAGCCTACTGTTGTGCTCTCAAAACATTTCCAGCACTGAGCATGGAAACATGGCAACAAAGGCAGAGAACACATCCCAACGTGTCACATAACATATCTACCTGCTCCACGACCCTGGATGGATTTGGTAGCGACATTTAGACGGGTTAGCTGACAATGTCACGGAAACGATGTGCACGCTTCAATGGGGCAGAAGTCTATGTTGTGATTCTGAATGGCCAGATCGGTAGCAACAATGGCAAGAAGCTGTCGTGTGGGAAATTGTAGATGCCTCGTTTCAGCTAGTTTTATCTTCTTCTTGATACCATGTTTTGTTTTTACGTGTTTTGACTGATGTCACCTCTGTGCTAATGCCGCGTTCAAAACAACTGGGAACTTGAAACTCGGAAATGTCAGATGCAGCACATTCAAGACAACTGGGAACTCGTTTTGAATGGTCATCCAACTCAGAATTTCAAGTCAGAAACTCTGGCATCTTGCCAGAGCTCTGACTTTCCGACCTGAATATCACTGATGTCATGGTTTGACCTTGTTTTTTTCCCAGAGTTCCCAGTTGTCTTGAAAGCACCATAATATGGCTAAAATTAGCTAGCTAGCTAACCAACAACTGTGACGATGTATTTGAGAGACAAGTGCTCATTGTGCAAATCTATTTATGTTTTCAATAAACATTGGAGAATAAATATAGTTTACATATTGTCAACATTCTAAACCAACACTGTCTATTTTGCCCCATAGTTTCGTACGTGTTGGGTTTGATGCTAAATAACCAACCAGTCTATAGAAATTGCTGGCCGCTGATTTACGATGGAGTTGAGCAACGACTAGTGTGGCCGGACTGGAGTTCCGACGTCACATAAAATGAGAAGGGTGAAATTGTGGGCTGCAATTCGGGGGACTCCTGCATGTGGGCATTCCTGCATCTGCAAGAACCCCTCTTTAAACTTATATTGGTCAATTTTTAAGTTAGTACGGGAGGGAGGCGGGCGCGCTCCAGTATAGTAGGTTGCATTAATGCACAATGTATGCACAATAAAATTGTGCATTAACGGTTCCATGTGTTCATGCAGGAACCAATGCGAGGAGTGGGCAATCATGCAGGAACCAATGGGATACTCGGGGGGGGGGGGGGTCCATGAAGGAACCGATGGGATACTTGACAGGGGGCGTTCCTGCGGATGAAGGAATGCCCACATTCAGGAACGCCCCCCTCCCCCAAACAGTTGCAAACTATTGCATAAAATTTTTTTTTTTTTTTTTTTTTACTTGGGATTTCAACACCCAAAGAATAGCCTGTATTTACACAGGACATACTAACTATGGGCATATTACTACACTTTTTATTTATTTTATTTCACCTTTATTTGACAACACACAGACATTATTTACCTTTATGTGACAAAGAATCCTCTTCTAGGCCTGTATTGCGCTGTTGGCTACATCTGTGTAGACCTGTGTTGTCCATCCTCAAAACTGAAACCAAAGAAGAGAGTATTTACTGTAAATATTTGTTTTACTTTGTTTAACATTTACATTTGCCTATTTATTTATGTTCAGACTAAAGTTTGCATTTGTATTGACATTCATGTTTAGATTAACTAATTATGTTGCGTATTCTGCCCAAAATCCAATGCTTAGTTTCTTATGTTGGGTGAGTGTCATGTTGACAGCGCTCATCTCATGCACTACTTTACCTGCATAGTGCGCACACATTGTTTTATGATAATCCATTATGAAATGTCAGTTACATTACGTTTTTTACTTATTAAAATGCATTATACTGTTTCCAATTCCATTATTTTTGTTGAGGCTATGTAAAATAAAAGTGTATTGTATCAAGTTTTGAGGCGTAGCCATGTACACCTACTTTATTTTTTACATGTGCGCCATCATCTTTGGAATCTCACATGGGAGGGAATCAGGGTAACCATTAAGCAGGTGTTCTTTGCTTGAATGGATAATCGTGGGATGGAAGACTGCCAACAGCAGGGGCATATTCATTACGCCAATTCTGTTGCAAAACATTTCTTAAACAGAAGCAAACAGAACTAAACGGGGAGGGGCCTACATGAATTTGTCCAATAGAAACTAATTTTAGTTGTTCTGTTTGAACTGTTTGGATTAATGATTACACCAAAGGTAAGCCACTCAATTAATTTAGAAATTATCAGGGAAATGTTGCATATTTCCATGGAAATGTAAAGTTCCACCACCTTCTAAATCCCGCCAACAGCACCTTTACCTTTACATTCAGACCCAAATGGCACTCTTCTGTTCAAATTTCCATTGACATTAATAGTGCATTTATGCGTGCTTTTCAGCAATTCTGGGCTAATCACCTATCATAATTCTCAGCAAAAGGCCCTAATAAATATATAGTCTTAACATTTACTGCCAAAAAAATGGCAAAAATATGTTTTAAAGAACATTTTGAGGAAGTTGCCTGGTCTATTCTTAATTAAAGGTTGGAATTATGACTGGTACTTGAATTAAACCCTTTCACAAAGATGTGTAATTGAGATGTAGAAATATGGTAATTCTATACCCAGAGGTTTTGATTAATAAAATCAGTAATCCTGGGTATAAAGCATGTAGGCCTAATGCATCTATAAAGAGATATTCAGTCAATTCCTGAAACTAATAGTGTTTCGATATAGCCTAAATGAGATTCATTATTAAAGGTTTAGACATTACCAAGAAGTCACAACATTACCAAGAAGTCATCTGGACACATCTACTCCGATATGGACTGTGGCAATTAGCTTATAATAAAGGCCTAAAATAAAGGCATGGGGCTTAATAAGTTGAGAACAGTGGAGGCTGCTGAGGGGAGGACGGCTCATAATAATGACTGAAACGGAGCAAATGGAATGGCATCAGACCATGTGTTTGATGTATTTGATACCATTCCACTGATTCTGCTCCAGCCATTACCATGAGCCCGTCCTCCCCAACGAAGGTGCCACCAACCTCCTGTGGTTGAGAAAGGGGATTGTAGGCTACTGATGTTGACACTTTTTTGATTCCACTCTGAATGTGGTGTCCACTTGGAAAATTGTGCTTAGTGTACACGTTCTATAAACAACTCAGAAACCCCTTTTTTTGACTTGGGCCTACAGGAGCTATTCTTCTGTAAAAACAGAAGAAAATGTGAAGTAGTATTTTTATGAGAAGCTCTATATCATTCTTCAGTTGATCATTAAATGTATGATTATCTTTGGATAGCCTGAAAAGGTTATACATGTAATATTATGGCAACAGATGGAGGGCTGCGTTTACCTTGCAAATAATTTCTGAAATTGCTCTTTGGTGGCAGTATAAAAATTATGAACAAGGCAGCAGCCTAGGCTACAGTACAAGGCATAAGATCGCAGTGACTCGCAAGGGCAAAATGTCCCAGCCTGGCCTCAAAGGCTAGACGTAACATTGTAAACGTAAATCTGTGATACTTAGTATGATATGTAGCACGTCACCTATTCTAAAACAGAAATCACATCCCAGCCTACTTCCACTGACTACCAAGCTTCCACCAATGATTGATATATGCGTGGTCTCTGCATAGGGAAGTTTGTTGGCATACAGGAGATGCTGCTGTGAACATAATTTATTGCAGAAAAAAAGAGAAAACAATGCATGTATGCATGATACAACACCGATGGGCTCAGTTTCCAATATGGCACAAGCATTACCTCAGCGAAGATACATCATTTTCAGTCCTGTGAGCAATAGTCAATGTCAGAGAAGATGGGGCGATAAAAAAAAGAGAGGTAGGGGTTGCAACAACAGCGGGGGGTGGAGAGAGAGAGGAGATCTCTCTAGTTGCACATGGAGGAGAGGATGTATTAGTAATGTCACATAGGATAGCTTCTTCTTAAGCCCTGCAAACCCGCTGCAAACAGTTGCCCAAACCAATTTTCATTATCATATTGATTGAAATCGTTCATCATAGTGTAATTTTAGGTTTAAAGCCACCGGGTTGGGAAGGAGAGCAGAGAATTATCTAACAAAAGAACAGCATTGTTCCACAGGGACATTTCTCTGTTCCAGTTCATTGATGGAGTTGATTAAGTTTAAATGAAGCAGACACTGGATAAAAGTGAGGGTATTGACCAGCGGGCGCTCTGCTGCTGCGCTTGAAAAAGCATGATACACGCGGAAAAGCAAGATTTGCTAAATGCTCTAATCTTCAATCAAATCTAACATCAATACAGACAAAGTTTGGTAATGAGAGATTCAATGAAGCATGCAGCAGAGAGAATTAATCCCCCTCGCCAAAAGTGGGTTCAACTTTGAAGCTTGCTCCTCAGGATAGACAGTTATCTAAATGCTAAATAAGAAACAAATTGTACTTTTCACAGCATGCTAATCATTTGTTCATTTCATCTCCATTATTTGTTCTCTCATAGATTTCAGTTGTTGATCTGGTGATTAGATTAGATCAACCTTGAATAGCAGAGAGAGGAGGGTAGAATAGAATACTTAACAGACTGGTGTGGTGTGGTGTGGTGGTGGTGTGGTGTGGTGTGGTGTGGTGGGGTGTGGTGGGATGTGGAGGTCAGTAATTCACAGAGTTTGGCTCACATTTTGCTCACATTAGCCACACACTTATTGCACATTGGGCAGACTCTATGGGCTCAACATTGTCCTGCACGGCTGAAGTCTTCAACATAGGTTCATCATCCTCGTTGACGTCAGGTTGTAAGTCAACCAACCCCTAAACGTTTTTTAATAGCTTCTAACTCTTGTTTTTCTTTCTTTTTTAATGGGTTTTTATATCCAGAAAGATGATGGCATAATATATTTTAGATCAACTCCAGTTCACTGCGTTGGTCTATTCTTTCTTAGGCCTATACCAAGACATATTCTAAATACTGTAACTTGGCTTATTCCAAATGATGGCATGTGTCTGTGTACATTGCTGACAATACTTCTAAAATGGATAATTCTAAGTGTCTTTCCGTTGTGCGGCTGGTCTTAACCAGGCAGAGAGGTTACGAATTACAGTCTAATTGACACACAGCTGGAAGACAATCCAGCATAGCATACAGTGTTTCCACAGGACCAATATGATATACACTTGAGTAAGCCAGTGTAGCCTATTGAAGACATGCCTGGTGTTGATTTTTATTATTAAATGTTTTTATTTAACTAGGCAAGTCAGTTAAGAAGAAATTCTTATTTACAATGACGGCCTACACCAGCCATGACAGCCTACACCAGCCAAACCCAAATGATGCTGGGCCAATTGTGCGCCGCTGTCACGTCCTGACCAGTAAAGGGGTTATTTGTTATTGTAGTTTGGTCAGGACGTGGCAGGGGGGTGTTTGTTTTATGTGGTTCGGGGTTTGTTGGGTTATGTGTTTATGTAGAGGGGTGTTTGTTTAGAGTATTCCGGGGTTTTGGTTATGTTCTATGTTTTGTATTTCTATGATCTGTCTATGTTGTGTATTTCTTTGTGTTGGCCTAGTATGGCTCTCAATCAGGAACAGCTGTACATCGTTGTTGCTAATTGGGAGTCATACTTAGGTAGCCCGTTTGTACGTTTTCTTGTTTTGTTCAGTGTTCAAATAAAAGATAAAATGTGAACTCAACCCGCTGCGCCTTGGTCCACTATATACGACGATCGTTACAGCCACCCTATGGGTATCCCAATCACAGCCAGTGGTGATACAACCTGGATTCGAACCAGGATATCTGTAGTGATCCCACTAGCACTTAGATGCAGTGCCTTAGACCACTGCGCCACTCGGGAGCCCAAGTGGCACAGATGAGAGACTATTGAGATAGTATTATCTGTAGTCGTATACGTATTTTAAGGCTACAGACCTATAACATTAAAATGTAATGTTATCGTTCAGTTTTTACTGATTTGATTAGATTACATAAAAATATATATTTACATTGTGGAATAGGCCTATAATAAAGCAAGAATAATTTGTAAGATGAAGTGTAAAATGAAGTGTGGAATAACAACAGAATTATAATATTGATGCTATCTATAGTGAACAAAAATATAAACGCAACATGTAAAGTGTTGTTCACATAATTAATGAGCTGAAATAAAAGATCCCAGAAATGGCCATATGCATAAAAAGCTTATTTCTCTCAAATGTTGTGCACAAATGTGTTTGTATCCCTGTTAGTGACCATTTCTCCTTTGTCAAAATAATCCATTCACCTGACAGGTGTGGCATTTCAAGAAACTGATTACACAGCATGATTATTACACAGGTGCACCTTGTGCTGGGGACAATAAATGGTCACTCTAAAATGTGCAGTTTTGTCACACAACACAATGCCACAAACATCTCAAGTTTTAAGGGAGTGTGCAATTAGCATGCTGGTTGCAGGAATGTCCACCAGATCTGTTGCCAGAGAATCTAATGTTAACTTCTCTACCATAAGCCACCTCCAACATCATTTTAGAGAATTTGGCAGTATATCCAACTGGCCTCACAACCACAGACCACATGCAACCATGCCAGCCCAGGGTGGCTACTTCACCTGGGGGATTGTCTGAGACCAGCCACCTGGACAGCTGATGAAACTGTGGGTTTGCACAAGCAAATAATTTCTGCACCAACTGTCAGAAACAATCTCAGGGAAGCTCATCTGCGTGCTCCTCATCCTCACCAGGGTCTTGACCTGACTGCAGTTCGGCATTGTAACTGACTTCAGTGTCAAATGCTCACCTTCAATGGTCACTGGCACGCTGGAGAAGTGTGCTCTTCACCGATGCATCCCGGTTTCAACTGTACAAGGCAGCTGGCAGACAGCGTGTATGACATCGTGTTGGCTAGCGGTTTGCTGGTGTCAATGTTGTGAACAGAGTGTACCATGGGGGCGGTGTTGTTATGTTATGTGCAAACATAATCTATGGACAATGAACACAATTGCATTTTATCGGTGGCAATTTGAGTGCACAGAGATGCTGTGAGGTCCATTGTCGTGCCATTCATCCGCCGCCATCACCTCATGTTTCAGCATGATAATGTTCAGCCGCATGTCACAAGGATCTATACACAATTCCTGGAAGCTCAAAATGTCCCAACTCTTCCATGGCCTGCATACTCATCAGACATGTCACCCATTGAGCATTTTTGGGACGATCTGCATCGATGTGTACGACAACGTGTTCCAGTTCCCGCCAATACCCAGCAACTTCTCACAGTCATTGAAAAGGAGTGGGACAACATTTCACACGCCACAATCAACATCCGGATCACTCTATGTGAAGGAGATGTGTCATGCTGCATATGGCAAATGATGGTCAAACCAAACCTGACTGGTTTTATGATCCATGCCTCTACCTTTTTTGTAAGGTATCTGTGAACAACAGATGCATATCTGTATTCTCAGTCATGTGAAATCTATAGATTAGGACCTAATGAATTTATTTAAATTGACTGATTTCCTTGATATGAACTGTAACTCAGTAAAATCATTGAAATTGTTGCATGTTGTGTTTATTTTTTTGTTCGGTGTATATTAATATCCTTGTCCTGAGGGTGGGAAAGGGGAGTGCACTTGAAAACATCAAACCGATTTACATTATTTGCATTTGTAAACTCACCGTAGGTAGGCAATAACTTTTTTGGCAATACATTTACATTACATTTACATTTACGTCATTTAGCAGACGCTCTTATCCAGAGCGACTTACAAATTGATACAATTTCTAAACTCCTGGAAGATACATTTTGGAACCATTATGGCAGCCAGTGAATCAAGAGCGACCGCGCCAAGTGCATGACTACGGCATCGGTTTGGAAGGTGAGCGAAGGGAGACGAGAGGAGAAGCTGTAAGCCCGCGGTGACAGCCAGTAAGTACCACACATAACAGGTGACAACTCCCTGGACGAGCAGAGATTTAACACACGCCTTGTCAGGTTTGAGTCTTTTGAAGAAGCCAGAAAGATCCGGACAGAAAATGAATTATTAAACTGAAAGGTTTATGATGACGAGTTGCTCCTTTACATTAGACTACCTTACACCTGATTATGTAAACAACTTATTGCTGCTAATTGTCAGATTTCAATGCGCTAACACATCATAGCCACTGTAGAATAAAGTACATATCTTGATTTAAATGTTACCTTATATGGGGCAATAATAATTACCCCATAGCCTAGAGCAGGTTGCTCTGAGAAGCAACTCCTGTGACTATCGCAACTGTTTTTTCTATTCTGTATCTAAAGGTTCAAACATATTATTAGCTCTTAGTTGGCATCCCATTATTTGCATTTACTTCTTGCAGAGTGACGATAAATGTTGTCAACCGTGCTGAGTCTCTTCTTTCTGCATTATAGCCTTTTCTCCACTGTTGTTATAATATGAGTCTTGTGGGACATGAAGTCTCTAAGTAAGGTATGCTGCTGTCACAATCCCATCTAAATCTGCATGTTTGTTTCTTAAACAGGGCATGTTCACTTCGGCTTTTTTCCCTAGCAAATCGACAGGAGATACAACCCGGGAGATGTGCTATAAAACAAACTGCGCTCTCAAAGGTATGTGTGACTTTGTAGCTGCTGCGTTTCCCTGTTAGCTGCACATCCTCTTGTCTTTTTAACTGTCACTTATTCACTCTCTGTTTTGTCATTTGCTCTATATATTCACTTGTCGCCTGGAACTTTTTTCGACAGCGGTATACAGTTGGGTTGCAATTAAATAGGCCTATATCAACAAAGCAACAAAAAAAGTACACAATGTAGAGAGTTATTCCATGCTTAAATTGTAGCAGAGTAAACAGACACCAGAAAACCATATGACATGTTTTCTGCAGATTTGTGTTTGCTTGTTTATGTCTGGTGTTAAAACAAACAACAGACATGTCATTGTTTCCAAATGTGCCATCCTGATTTTCTCTGACAGAGAGATTGAAGAATATAATATCGATGTATTATTTCAACGTTAATAAGACAGCATCATGATAACATCCATGTCCGTGGAGGGTATCACTCTGATTCCCATGCACACTTTTCCAAGGCATGCATATATCGTCATTGCATGAAATAGTGATGAGTTGTAGTCTTAGCCCTGCACACCAACAGGTCCCAAAAATTAAATTAGTATGCATTTTATTATGTAAAAATAGACCACCTCACTCCGCATATTCAGGCCAGGACATTTAGACTTTTAGCATGTTTAGTCTATCCCAGAGACACCAACGACCACTTCCTATAGACCTACACACATCAAAGGTGAAGATTATATGCTCAAACAGACCCGATTTTAAATAATTTTTACTAAAACGTACACAACGGGAACTCCCAGAGGGCTATTGCCAATGGGTCTTACTTAATTTCACCATGCACGCTCACTCAGACAGCAGACGTTTACTACTGATCTCAAGATTCGACCTATGACCTCAGGGCCCAGGGAGACGGAGCAGCTCAAGGGATTTAAACCATGAGACACTCTAATGTCATCTTTACAATAGCGGCGTGTTTGCCACAATAGCAAACAAAACAGCATGAAAAAGCGAGTGATGCCTGCGGTAATGTTGGGAATTATGACATTTGAGAAAGTGCGCAAAGCAAATATAAAAGGATGAGGAAAATGAAAGGAACAAACACAATATTGTTTGGATTGAATAGACAAGTACTGTACAAAATAATACATTTAAAAAACGTTAAAGCTTTTACTGAATTATATCGTTGTCAGTCTAAAATATACCTTTCAGTATCGCAAGCCACAGTAGGCTTAAATAGGACAAGGCCATTTACACATAGCTGGAATAAAAGCCCTAATTCTATGTTTGTCAACATGAAGGAAGTGTCGACAAATGTACATTTATAACGACTAAAAATACAACTATATCATAATAGTACAGTCTACCTATTGTTAATATTTTGTAAATTAGAAAAGTCCATAACATTCATGTATTTTTTCAGCCTGCTGCTAGTTTGCATTCATAGGCTCCTATGATTAGGCCTATCAATTCAATATAGTATGAAATGCATCAGCAATAGAAATGTATATTTGCATGTTGCACTTTAGCAGCCAATAGGGCCTATCTGGACTGAGCTTTTGTTAATGGTCTTATTTTATGCCACATGAGCATTGTTAAATCGTCTAGATTTCATTTCCAAAACACATTTTTACTGGGAATTATAGTGGGAAACTAAATGGAAACAGCACCTGTCATAATAACCAAGTGTCACATTTAAACATCTCATTAGATCCTGTATTCTTGTTTTGTTCATTTCAAATAGCAGACATTAGTGAAAGGATATAGTATATTGTCTATTAGGTCGTGGGACTTTCAGAACGCGAACCGCAGTGTCCCCTGGCGTCAAATGGTAGAACTGCATACCTGTTATAATCCAAAGTCTACATTCAGTATGGCTACAGTAATAAGGTTCATGACTTGTAAGGCTGACAAGAGGAGGAACAAAGCCAAATGCAGCCCACGTTATTTCATTTTGATTGGCTCATATCCAAATGCTCTATTCATTTGAAACGATCAATTAACACCAGCAAATATTGGGAACTCCCACTGTTGCCAAATTGTATTAAGTTTATGAGTGTTTGCTTTTCTATTCGACGGTGATTTCGAAGAACCTAACTTTTCTGTCGTAAATATGAATGAAATAAATAGGCTACATATCAAAACAGCTCTACTTTATTATGTCTACAAAGTAAAAAATTAAAATGAACGATATTTTTTCTAAACTAAGCAATTCTAATGAATAGGCTGCTATAAGCTTAACTCGGATGGACTATAGACATTCTGTTTCCAAAACAGATTTACGCTCGTAAAAGGGGACATCATGGATTCATTTTTCATGCGCGACATGTCTTCTTGACAACGAGATCTATTCTGACTCGTCATTTCTGGCTCATATTCTACATTTCTTCCCATATCCAAATCAAATCTCTTCCGTTTTATGGCTTGTCAAGCCGCCAATTTATGGAAGTAAAAAAGGAGGTCAGCGCGCGCCTGGAGGGCTGAAGGGGCAGCTGCTCTCTCGCTGACCAGCTCCCCGTCACACCTCGCGCTATTTCTAAAGGCATTCTTCAGTGAGTAATTAATAGGAAATAATGGTGTTGCCAGAGGTGCCACATCACTTTCCAGAATGTCACGGTCTAAGGAAGGAGGACTCTATCTCTCTCTTCACTAGATTATTATTTTTGTTATTGTAAATGACACATTAGCTGCTGAAACGTGCTATTGGAATTGACATCCGCTACGCTTGGCTGGTTCATATAGCAGTCAGTATGCACAACATATTTCACTGAGGAAAGAGGACGAATCTGTCAACAACACAGTATAGCTGGCGTGTAAATTTCCCTTACTTATAATGCAACAAGAAAATATTGCAGGCTTATTCAAACTTTTCATGCAATATATATTTAGTGAAGTTTATCTCTGGATAGTAGCCTAAAAGATTGGCTATATTGTATTGAAGTATCCTCCAAAGATAATGTATAAGGCAGTGCAGGCCTATTTTATAGACCTATAAAACCTGACAAGCTCACTGATTTGCCTATGTTTGAAAACCCTACATTTATAATGACGAAAACTAATTCAAACAAAGTCCGGTAGCAATTATATCACATTTATATTATTAAGAACACATTTATAATTATTGCATAGATAGTCCTATAATTGCACCATAACGCACTTGTCCGCCCAATTAGCAGAAACAATTATTATAACTCTGGCCCTAATTATGTCTCAGTTTAACGCCGGCGAGCTCAAGCTAGTCTATAATTCAGTAATTAAAATGTTCTGTGCCCGGGCCTTTAGGGCAGCGCGTGATTAGGACCTGTCAGCCGCTGAGCTGAACGGAACCAGTCGAGCGTGTTGAGCAACATGACCCGCTATTGTTAAACCTTGTCAACATATTAACCTGACTATTCCCTACAGTCATCATGAACTGAATTGGTACATTAGATTGTTTTAATGGAGGGGTGAAAAAAAATGAAAAAAGGATGAGAAAAGTAATGTTCTAATTGAAAAACAGTTGGCATTTTATTATCGAAGAGAGCGTTATTGATGGAGGAGCCTTTTACCGGATGGCGGATGATCACGTCAAGATTTAAACTGTCCAGATTAAAGTAATTTACAGTGAAATAATAACAGTATTCCTTGTTAACCTTCACTGATGTGTCATAGATTCAAATAATGGTTTCTTTATTTTAAACTATCGTTATTTTCCCCGCATCAAATTACAAGGGAATTGGAAACACATTTACTGTTACTATACAACTGACTTGGAGAGTAGCCTATTGAAGCCTGGTTGTATTTTATGTAAACATTACAGGGAATGGCAAAGGAGCACTGTCCATTAAATATATGTCTTCTTTTAATCTTGGTCAGGCAGGGAAAAAACGTAATGGCGTTTGACAAGAGATTAAGCATATTTTTGGAGGACCAAAATGGTGCATTCCAAGCGTTTTTTTTATCCTTGTCAAAATGTATTGATTTCTGTGCTTTAGTATGGTGGTTGATGTCTTCCTTACTCAGTCCTTAGCTGGTCAGTGGGAGAAGTTGACCATTCTTGGAACAAATGATGTGGGGAAATTATGAAGTTCACTGATTATACACCATAGATTGGTCCCATGAGTCCAACATTGAATACATTGTAACCTATTTTCGAAGTGTTTTAGATTTGTTCCAGGTCAATAATACACTGTGCACATGTTCAGCCATAGTCTAAATAAAACATATACAATTCTACTCCTCACTCTTTATTATTAAAACATTATTATTAAAATGTATAACAGCACTTAGTCTATTAAATAATTAATAATATAGGCTACTAATAATGCATTTTGGAACACTTTTTGAGTTCTCATTTTAACCAGGCCTGTCCTCAATAGCAAAACTTTCCATAATTTGTATGTTTTCATAAATAATAAGACCCATTCAAACATATGAAAACATCCAATTAATATACTATTTAACCCACTGGTGTATGCTGTGGCTGTAGTAAAGTGTCAGGACAGGCTAGGGGTATAAGTATAGAGAGGAGACCAAAGGGCAATGTATTTGATTAATTTCCTTCAGCCACAATCAGGGCACCTGGGTTTCCTTTCCTTTGGTGCATCCAGAAGTAAATTATTAATGGGAGGATAAAAGTGTGAGTGTTGGGGGATGGAGACAGTCAGACAGACAGGCAAGAGGCAGTGCCCCCCCCCCCCCCCCCCCCCCCACACACACACACACACACCCTTCCATCCCTCTCTGCCCATCCTTACCCTTCTCCCTCCCTGACTGCTCCCCATCACCCCTCCATCCTCACCCCCACCCTCTTCCCTCCCTGACTATCCCCCTATCACCTCTCTATCCCCACCCCCTCTGAACTTGCCCCCTTGTCATGTGGTGGCCTCTCACACCCGGCCTCTTCTGACGACCGCTTGAAGTGCAAATCTGTGTTCCAACTTGTTCCTGGTGTCTGTCAGCATGTTTTTCTCTTGTCAGCGGAGTAGGGCAATGGATGTTGTCCCAAATGGCACCCTATTCCCAATATAATGGACTACTTTTGACCCATATGAACCATAGGGCTCTGGACAAAAGTAGTGCCGTATGTAGGGAATAGGGTGCCACACATGCCATCTCACCTCTGTACCTCTCCTGTAACAGGATCATTGACAGGCCAGTGACACTGCCCAAATGGATAATGGAAACCTATTGATTTTCTCTTCTTTTTTTGTACAGGAAGCCGGCGGACAGCGATGGCTAGGTTGGCACGTCAGAATAACCAGCCAGAAAAGAAAGAGAGAGAAGGACGTGATCAATGGACTTGAACTCTGGAGCTCCACTGCCACAGACGGAAAGGTGGGTGAAAAAAGCCAGGCCAACAGACAGGGAAGGGCTATCAGTCAATCCAGTTTGTTAAGGTGCAGCTGCATTTCAAAATACACCCTATTCCCTACACCCATAGGGTTCCGGCTCTGGTCAAAAGTAGTGCACTATATAGGGAATAAGGACATACCCATCCATTTAGGACATATCCATAGTCTACTAGTCCACCTGAAACACCCTAAAGGGTCAGACACACCGAGAAATCTAACAGCCGATAGGTATGCCTACTAAGTACCTCTGCCCAGAGTGGCGGCAGTTAAGTTTTTGTTGTTCACATAGAACCGATTTGCTTCGTTTAAATACTCCAGGCCACAAGGTGGCAGTAGCTTGTTTGGCTTGTGTCTGCTTTAGCTAATGTTATACAACTGGTGGGTCTAATCCTGAATGCTGATTGTATAAAACCGCATTCCAGCCGTTGTCTATTCCACAAATTACCGCCGGATAAATCTATGACGTTAAAATGACTATTTACTCTGTTCCATCTGACTCCGCAATCCACTGTCTCATCAGCCCAGCCAGGCAAGTTATGAACCTGATCTCCACTATAAAAAGCATTTAGACGTTATCTCACATTTCTTTTAGAGTAACATTTAGTTTTCAACAGCAGAGATTTGTATAAACCTTGCTGTCTGTCTCTCCAACATTTGCAACATTGTTTCAATATTCAAATTCAATCTCCAGCTGTCCCATGAACATGTAGGGGTTGAAGTCAGGACAAGACAGACAGGCTGGCAGTGTTTCTGTGCCAGTCGAAATCATGAATCAGCTGGCATCATTTTAATGGATATATACAAGGAAATGGTAAATGAAATGAAGTGCAGCTAGTTTGCAGTCTTTACAGCTTCAGTTTGAAGTGATTGTGTTTGTTGTTTTGTTGGCTAGCTCCTCTGTGTCCTGACTAGAGAGCACATTTTCTATGCCAGGCAAAATAGCACCTCTTTAGCGAATTGTTATGGACGTATCCAAATACAGTGCATACGGAAAGTATTCCGACCCCTTCCCTTTTTCCACATTCTATTACGTTACAGCCTTAATTTTTTCCCTCATCATACAAAACACAATACCCCATAACGACAAAGCGAAAAAAGGTTTTCAGAAATGTTTGCAAATGTTTTAAAAATAAAAAACAGGAATACCTTATTAACATAAGTATTCAGACCCTTTGCTATGAGATTCGAAATTCAGATCTGCGGAAGGGTACTAAAGAATTTCTGCAGCATTGAAGGTCGCCAAGAACACAGTGGCCTCCATCATTCTTAAATGGAAGAAGTTTGGAACCACCAAGACTCTTCCTAGAGCTAGCCGCCCGGCAAAAATGAGCAATCGGCGTAGAAAGGCGTTGGTCAGGGACGTGACCAAGAATCCGATGTTCACTTTGACAGCTCCGAAGTTCCTCTGTGAAGATAGGATAACTTTCCAGAATCAAATCAAATCAAATTTTATTTGACAAGTGCCGAATAGAACCTTACTGTCACGCTCATCTGAATGAATGGACCAAGGCGCAGCGTACTTAGAGTTCCACATGATTTAATAAATATGAAACTCACCAAAACAATACAAAAAAGCTCACAGGCAGCTAAACAAAAAACAAGATCCCACAAACTAAAAGTGGAAAAAGGCTGCCTAAGTATGATCCCCAATCAGATAGACAGATGCCTCTGATTGGGAACCATACCCGGCCCAACAAAGAAATAGAAAAACTAGATTGCCCACCCTAGTCACACCCTGACCTAACCAAATAGAGAATTAAAAGGATCTCTAAGGTCAGAGCGTGACAGTACCCCCCCAAAGGTGCGGACTCCCGGCCGCAAACCTGAACCTATAGGGGAGGGTCCGGGTGGGCATCTACCCTTGGTGGCGGCTCCGGTGCGGGATGCAGACCCCGCTCCGCTCGTGGCTCCGCCAACCTCAGTGGCGCCTCTGGTGCAGGGATCGTCGCCGGAAGCTCCGGACCGTGAATCATCGCCGGAAGCTCCGGACCATGAATCATCGCCGGACGAATCGAACCAGGAACCCTCGCAGGAGGCTCTGGACTGGGAACCCCCGCTGGAGGCTCTAGACTGCAGACTGTCGCTGGAGGCTCTGGACCGCAGACCGTCGCTGGAGGCTCCGAATCGCCGACCGTCGCTGGAGGCTCTGAACTGCAGACCGTCGCTAGAGGCTCTGGACTGCAGACCGTCGCTGGAGACTCTGGGCTGCAGACCGTCGCTAGAGGCTCTGGGCTGCAGACCGTCGCTGGGGGGATGTTTTTCAGAAACTGGTAGGGACTGGGAGACCAGTCAGGATCGAGGGAAAGATGAATGGAGCAAAGTACAGAGAGATCCTTGATAGAAACCTTCCCCAGAGTGCTCAGGACCTAAGACTGGGGCGAGGGTTCACATTCCAACAGGACAATGACCCTAAGCACAAAACCAAGACAACGCAGGAGTGACTTCGGGACAAGTCCTTGAGTGGCCCAGCAGAGCCCGGACATGAACCCGATCGAACATCTCTGGAGAGACCTGAAAATAATGACTCTCCCCATCCAACCTGACAGAGCTTGAGAGGATCTGCAGAGAAGAATGGGAGAAACTCCCCAAATACAGGTGTGCCAAGCTTGTAGCATCATACCCAAGAAACCTTGAGGCTGCCAAAGGTGCTTCAACAATGTACTGAGTAAAGGGGATATTTCAGTTTTACATTTTTTAGACATTTGCAAAAAAAAAAAAAAACGTTTTTGCTTTGTCATTATGGGGTATTCTGTGTAGATTGATGAGAAGAAAAAAATCTATTTCATCCATCTTAGAATAAGGCTGTAACATAACAAAATGTGGGAAAAAATCAAGGTGTCTGAATACTATCCGAATGTGCTGTAAATGTCATTAGAAAACAGCTTAAAACCTGTTGAGGCTAAGGGGCAGTATTTTCACGGCCGGATGAAAAACATACCCAATTTTAACAGGTTACTACTCTGGCCCAGAAAATACAATATGCATATTATTAGTAGATTTGGATAGAAAACACACTGAAGGTTCTAAAACTGTTTGAATGGTGTCTGTGAGTATAACAGAACTCATATGGCAGGCAAAAAATGGAGAAAAATTGAATCAGGAAGTGGGGGAAATTAGAAATGTCGTTTTTCTTTCGAATCCCTTGAAAAACTACAGTGACATAGGATTTACGTTGCACCTCCTAACTCTTCCATTGGCTGTCAACAATCTTTAGGAACTGGTTTCATCCGTCGAAAATTATGGCTCAGTCAATCACTGGCCAGTCTGAGGACAGTTGTCTTATGACGCGCGTGCATGTGACTTCGTTGTTTTTTATTTTTCTTCTGGGATGAATACCTATTGCCCGGTTGTAAAATGATCGCAATTTTACGTGTTTCTACAAACGGTAATGGAACTTTTAACATTTCGTCTATGGATTTGCATCCAAACCACATGGCATTGTAAAGTGTTCTGGATGGGTCAACAAAACTGACTTATTTGGACATAAATTATGGACTTTGCAGAACAAATGAACATTTCTTGTGGAAGTGGGTGCCCATCCAAGTGCATTCCGCCGAAGATCAGCAAAGGTAAGTAAATATTTCAAACACATTTTTAGAGATTTCTCGACGTCGTGGTTGTAGGCTAACTGTATAGCTTAGCATTGAAGGCTAAGTTCTGTACTCAGAATATTGAACAATGTGCTTTTTCCGTAAAGTTATTTTGAAATCTGACAAAGTGGTTGCATAAAGGAGTAGATTATCTCTAATTCTTTAAATAATTGTTATAAATTTTGTCAACGTTTATGAGTTCTTCTGTAAATGTATGTGCCTATTCACCGAAGGTTATGGGGAGAAAACATTTTCTGAACGTCACGCGCAAATGTAAAAATTGTTTTTTTGGACATAAATATAAACTTGATCGAACAAAAAATGCATGTATTGTCTAACATGATGTCCTAGGAGTGTCATCTGATGAAGATTGTCAAAGGTTAGTGCTTAATTTTAGCTGTATATCTGGTTTTGTGACGGCTATCCGTGCTTGGAAAATTGCTATTTTTTTGTTTGTTGCTAATGTGCTATACTAAAATAATCTAATGTTTTGCTTTCACCGTAAAGCCTTTTTGAAATCGGACAATGTGATTGGATTAACGAGTAGAGTATCTTTAAAATGCCGTATAATACTTGAATTTTAATTTTGAGATTATTATTTTTTTTATTTCGTGCCGTGCTATCTCACTGGTTGTTGTCCTATCCAATCCCGTTAACGGGATTTTATCCTCTAGAGATTAAACAAATGCAAATGCAGCTAATGTTTTTTTTCTGTCTGCACTGTTTGACGTGACTGTAAGTTAGCCATAGTTGGCTAGCTAGCAAGCAAGGGATAAGAATGTTGCCAGCCAGTATGGCAATGGAACATTTAGAACGAATGACTGGGTCGCGTCCATAGATACAGAACAAAAAGACTGAACGACTGGATTGCCTCTCTGGCTGTCACGACTCAGGATAAGACCCAGGAAACAAGAGACAAAGGGCTGTGAGACAGAGGTTAAATCTTAGACACATGGAAAGTGGTATGTATACGGAGGGTGCGGGGCAACAGAAGACGAACAGCAGTGGGGCTAAGGATTTTAGAGATGAAGCGGAGGGAAAGTTTATGGGACTCCACCCGGAGTGCAGATCCTGAGTGGAGAGCCATAACCTCTGCCCGAGACAATAGCTGGGAGCCGGGGTCCGGTGGTGGTCCGCCTGTCGCCGATACCTGGAGGTGGTCTTAAGAAGAGTGGACCGGGCTGTCTTCCAGGTACGCCGACATCAGCGGACGAACATCTGGGCTGAATGTTTGCTGACTTCTTCCTCTTGCTCAGGGAAGAGCAGAGGCTGGTAACCCAAGGAACACACAAAGGGCGAGAGACCAGTGGATGAGCAGGGAAGGGTGTTGCGGTCTTACTCCACCCACACAAGTTGCTGGCTCCAGGTGGTGGGGTTGGCAGAGACAAGGCAACAATGTGTCGTCTCCAGGTCCTGATTGGCTCGCTCCGACTGGCCGTTAGATTGGGGATGAAACTCGGAGGACAGGCTGGCCAATGACCCAGGAGGGTGCAGAGCGCCTTCCAGAATTGGGACGAGAACTGAGGACCACGATCGGAGACCATGTCGCCCGGAAGTCCATGGATCCGTGCTATACCATGAGCTGGGCCGTCTTATTTGCTGAGGGTAACTTGGGAAGGGGAATGAAATGGGAGGCTTTGGAAAACCTATCCATTACTCTAAGGATAGTGGTGCTGCCATCTGACGGAGGGAGACCAATGACAAAATCCAGGGATATTTGGGACCAGGGGCGGTGAGGAACATGGAGTGGTTGAAGGAGGCCTGCCGCAGCTTGTCGCAGAGTCTTATTCTGCGTACACACAGTGCAGGTGCTGACGGACGTGGAGACATCAGGAACCATGGTGGACCACCAAAACCGTTGTCGGAGGAAAGCCAGGGTCCGGTGGGAGCCGGGATGGCAGTTAAGGTTAGAGGAATGAGCCCATTCCAGGACCGGGGACCGGGCAGAAAGTGGGACCGGCTTGGTGCGCTGCGCCTTGTGGACCAGGTTCTCTATAACCCAGACGAGTGTAGCTGCCAGACAGGAGGTAGGGAGGATGGTCTCAAGGTCAGATGGTGTAGCTGCGGAGCTATTCAAGTGAGAAAGGGCATCAGGCTTCATATTCTTGGAATCAGGGCGAAAGGAGATTGTAAAATTAAAACGAATGAATAACAGAGCCCAACGAGCCTGCCTTGAGTTGAGGCTCTTGGCGGTTCGGGGATATTCCAGATTCATATGGTCAGTCCACACTAAGAATGGATGTTCCACCCCTTCTAGCCAGTCTCCACTCCTCTAGTGCCATCTTGACCGCAAGAAGTTCCCGATTTCTCACATCGTAGTTCCTCTCAGCGGGATTAAGACGATGGGACAGGAAAGCTCAGGGACGCAGCTTTTGGTCCTAGGCAGAACGCTGGGACAGGACAGTTCCCACTTCAACGTCCGAGGCATCAACCTCCACCACAAACTGATGGAATGGGTTCAGATGGCTTAAAATGGGGGCTGTAGTGAATCGATGCTTGACATCCGAAAATGCCCGATTAGCAGCTCGGGACCATGTGAACGGAACTTGGGTGAGGAGAGTGCAGAGAGGGGGGAAGCCAGGGTACTCTAGCCCCAGCTGAAGCGGCGGTAGAAATAACAAATCTCAGAAAATGTTGAAGCTGGACTCTGGATGGGGGTTGGGGCCACTCCACCACCACTCTCACCTTGTTAGGATCCATCTGAATGTTCCCTGCAGTGATGATGTACAGTTGAAGTCGGAAGTTTACATACACCTTAGCCAAATACATTTAAACTCAGTTTTTCCACAATTCCTGACATTTAATCCTAGTAAAAATGTCCTGTCTTAGCGTCAGTTAGGATCACCACTTTATTTTAAGAATGTGAAATGTCAGAATAGTAGTAGAGAGAATAATTTATTTCAGCTTTTATTTCTTTCATCACATTCCCAGTGGGTCAGAAGTTTACATAAACTCAATTAGTATTTGGTAGCATTGCCTTTAAATTGTTTAACTTGGGTCAAACGTTTCAGTAGCCTTCCACAAGCTTCCCACAATAAGTTGGGTGAATTTTGGACCATTCCTCCTGACAGAGCTGGTGTAACTGAGTCAGGTTTTTAGGCCTCCTTGCTTGCACACGCTTTTTAAGTTCTGCCCACACATTTTATATAGGATTGAGGTCAGGGCTTTGTGATGGCCGCTCCAATACCTTGATTTTGTTGTCCTTTTAAAAGTCTGGCTTTTTTATGGCGGTTTTGGAGCAGTGACTTCTTCCTTTCTGAGCGGCCTTTCAGGTTATGCCGATATAGGACTCGTTTTACTGTGGATACAGATACTTTTGTACCTGTTTCCTCCAGCATCTTCACAAGGTCCTCTGGGATTGATTTGCACTTTTCACACTAAAGTACGTTCATCTCTAGGAGACAGAACATGTCTCCTTCCTAAGCAGTATGACGGCTGCGTGGTCCCATGGTGTTTATACTTGCGTACTATTGTTTGTACAGATGAACGTGGTACCTTCAGGTGTTTGGAAATTGCTCCCAAGGATGAACCAGACTTGTGGAGGTCTAGGGCTGATTTCTTCTGATTTTCCCATGATGTCAAGCAAAGAGGCACTGAGTTTGAAGGTAGGCCTTGAAATACATCCACAGGTACATCTCCAATTGACTCAAATGATGTCAATTAGCCTATGAGAAGCTTCTAAAGCCATGGCATAATTTTCTGGAATTTTCCAAGATGTTTAAAGGCACAGTCAACTTAGTGTATGTAAACTTCTGACCCACTGGAATTGTGATACAGTGAATTATAAGTGAAATAATCTGTCTGTAAACAATTGTTGGAAAAATTACTTGCGTTATGCACAAAGTTGTTTGTTAACAATACATTTGTGGAGTGGTTGAAAAACAAGTTGTAATAACTCCAACCTAAGTGTATGTAAACTTCCGACCAGCTTTAACAAAGAATTGGTTCTCCAGGAGGTGCTGCAGGACTTGTCGGACATGGAGAACATGCTCTTGAGCCGAACGGGAAAAGACAAGGATGTCGTCGAGGTAGACAAACACGAACTGGTTCAACATGTCACGATGTCACAGAGCACGTCGTTGGCCAGGGCATGGAACACTCCGGGTGCGTTGTTCAGTCCGAATGGCATAACCAGGTACTCATAGTGCCCGATAGCCGTGTTAAAGGCTATCTTCCATTCGTCTCCTTCTCGTATCAAAACCAGATGGTAGGCGTTCCGAAGGTCCAGCTTCGAGAAAATGGTCACTCCCTGGAGAAACTCAAAAGCCGAGGAGAGGAGTGGTGTAATTAAGGCCCCGGTAGTTGATACACGGGTCAGGGTTTTGTCCTTCTTCTCCACCTTCTTCTCCCTGGCACCGGCCAGGGAGGAGGAAGGATGAATGAACCCTGCAGCCAGAGAGTCCTCAATGTACCCTTCCATGGTCATGGTCTCCGGACCAGACAGGGAATAAAGCCACCCCCGAGGCGGTGTAGTGCCTGAGAGGAGGTCAATGGCGCAGTTGTAGGGTTGATGTGAAGGAAGAGATGATGTGCAGGCCTTGTTGAAAACCTCCCAGAGGTCCTGGTACTCCACGTGAACAGCTGAGAGATCTGAGGCTTTTCCCAAGACCGCAGGAGGACGTCCAGGGGCAGGCTGCGCCGCCTTGAGACAATGCGCATGACAGAACGGGCTCCAACCCAGGATAGAACCCGTAGCCCAGTCGATCAAGGGGTTGTGCCTCTGGAGCCATGACAATCCTAAAACCACAGTTACATGAGGAGACTCAATGAGCAGAAACTGCATGGACTGTGGTTACCTGACACCCACAGGTTGATGGGAACCGTACTGTGAGTGACCCTGCCAACAGAGCATCTGTCCAATGCTCTGGCATCCATTGAATTGGAGAGGGGTTGTGTGGAGATACCCAGCTCCAACACCAGGGTAGCGTCCAAGCTCCCATCGGCCCAAGAGTCCATGAGCACCTGGAGAGATTTAGACTGGTCACCCCACAGCATGACAGCATGGAGAGGAGTACGAGTAATGGGAGGTGGGAGACTCCCTGTATGGCCCAACAGCGTACTCGTACCTACGGATGAGCCTGGTCTTTTACTGGACAGGTGGATATGTAATGTCCTAAAGTACCACAATACAGACAACTTGTGGAGCTCAGTCAGTCTGCCCTCCAGAGCGCACCACGTTCCCACGAAGGTAAGGGATCGGCTGTTGACCTGGGTGCACACATCTCCTGTCGCTGGATACCCAGGTATCACACACACTATTCAATCTATCTCCGTAAAGTACTGGTGGCCCACCTTGGTTCAGGACGTTGCTCGCTATTTCAACTCATGCTCCGTATGTGCCCGAACTAAAACACCCTGGCACGCCCCAGCAGGTAAACTCCTTTCCCTTCCCTTGGTCTCATCTGTCTATTTACTTGGTCTCATCTGTCTATTTACTTTGTCACTTATCTCCCCTCTTCTGATGGTTTCACTACTATTATGGTTGTTGTGGACAGATTCTCTAAATCCAGCTGTTTTATCCCTCTCTCTGGTCTCACTACCACTCTCCAGGTCGCTGAGGCACTGCTGTAGCAGGTCTTCCGGCACTGTGCCTTTAGGAGGACATTGTCTCCGACCGTGGCCCCTAATTCACATCACGGGTATGGAGAGCCCTAATGGAGAAGCTGACGGTCAGCCTCACTTCTGGGTACCGGCCTCAGTCCAACAGGCAGGTGGAGAGAATGAACCAAGACCTGGGGAGGTTCCTTAGGAGTCCCTGCCAGGACCGTCAGGAGGAATGGGCCCGGTTCCTTCCCTGGGCAGAGTACACCCAGAATTCACTGCATCACTCCTCCACCGGGCTGACCCGGTTTGTTGGGCCCTTCAAAGTCCTCCGGAGGGTCAATGAGGTAACCCACAGATTACAACTCCCCACTAACTACCGAATCTCACCCTCCTGTCAAGTTTCCCTCAGGCTGTTGGTTCCTGGTCCCCTGGATGATGCCCCGCGACACCCCTCCGCCTCCCCTGGACATCGAGGGGACCCCCGCCTATGCTGTTAGGTCCCTCCTGGAATCTCAATGTTGTGGGGGTCGGTTCCAGTACCTGGTAGACTGGGAAGGGTACGGTCCTGAAGAGCACACTTGGGTCCCAGTGGCGGACATCCTGGACCCTAACATCATCCGGGATTTCCATCTCCGACGTCCGGACCGGTCCGCTCCTCGCCCTCGAGGCTGTTCTCTTGGCTGTCGTCGTCCTGCGGCTGGAGCCGTGCGTCGGGGGGTACTGTCACACCTACTCCTGTTCCCTCCCTCCAGCGCTCATCGTCTCCGGTCTACTAACCACCGGTCCTGACAACCCACATTGCGCACACCTGCCAACCATCATTGCGCACACCTGCTCCCCTGAACTTCATCACCACCCTGATTACTCTCCTTTAATATAGCCCTCAGTAGCCTCAGTCATCAGGCAGTATTGGTTTTGGTTACGTTCAGTAAGCTTCTCCTATTTTGTGTTATCTTCATGTTTATTATTATTAAACTCACCTTCTGCACCTGCTTCCTGACTCGCTGCATATATGTTACATGTTTTCTCTTTATTCAATCAGGGGAATAAGGGGATGATGTTGATTCTCAGGCCCTAGTGCTCTGGTTTGCTACTAGCTACCACCGGACCACTATGGCAGAAGCATGGTCTGCTACTAGCTATCACCGCACCACTATGGCAGATGGCCATTGTGGCTCCTTCCACCATAACACATTTATGTTCCTCTCCTCCTCTCTCCCACTCTATCTTTCTCTCTCTCTCTCCTGGTTGCCAGTGAAATAATAAAACCCCCACTCCTGGTCATGGCTGGCACAATCTCATTATAATCTCTCTCTGTTTTTTATTCATGGGGCCCCTTGGGACGCTGTCTGCCCGCGACGTGGCTCCCAACCTCCGCAGAGATCATCTTTTGAAACAGCCAGGAGACCTAATGAAGTCGCAGAGTGGCACAATTATTTCCCTGAGAAGGAGCATTAATGTACTTGAGAATCCCCTCCGGAGGAACATGATGACAATTGGTTTGTACAGCTTTGATCGTCCAGGATAAACTGCAGGGTTGGCCCCCTGTGCCATGGGTTGGGTTTCTAGCAGATGTGGGGTGCATCCCAAATGGCCTGCTATTCCCTATATAATGCAATACTTTTGATCAGAGCCCTACGAGGAACCCAGAAATGGTTATGATAAAACAGGAGTCACACCAACCAAACATTCTACTCACAAAAGCTAAAAACAAAAGGTGAATGGCAGGTTATATAAAATCAGTGTATATTTCTTCTGTAGATCAACAACTGTATAGACCAAGTCAGCAGGATTTGTTAGGGGGTGAGAGACCAATAATTATAAAAAGCACATAACAAAACAAAAATTGGGGGGGAAATGTACTTGATGTACTTGAACAAGTTAAAATATATGAAGCAAATTAACAAGTAAAAAGGCCAATTCAAGTATTTTATTTCAGTATTTTATTTCAGCAAGTTCTTGCTATATTTACTACAGAAAGCTGAATGAATACATGGTATATAGAGCCTTCTTTCTTAATACATCCAAAATGAGGTATGGATGTTAAACCAACCAGACCTTATTGCAGTACATTCACATCTCTCAGACATCATCTAGTGCTGTCCAGATGAATAAAACATTAAGCTTATGTATTTTACTTAGCATAATATAATATATATCTGGAAGTTTAAGCACCATGAAAATGTGATTTACATTGTAACTTGACTTAGATTAAAATGCTCCTAGTCCTTTTATTGGTCTGTAAAATCAATTTCGGAAGGGAAAGTTAAGTTCTCCATAATATTAGAAAGTAGTGCTTGGCGGTGTTGAATCATCAAAGAACGGTACAGAAAAATGTGCTTCATTAACTAGGCCTAATAAATGCCTTAAAGCAATATTTCACCACTATCTCAGCCTTGCTTAATCTTTTGTCTTACATCTTAATGTTTTTATGGAAGAGAGACTACCCACTGGGCCCAAACTGGTTGAATCAATGTAATTCGACAATGTATTGTGACATGGAATCAACATTGAAAATCCATTTGAAGAATGTCATCATCCAGTGCTGTTTTCATCTAATTTTAACCAGCGTCTTAACTTAAACATTGAAATTAGGATAAAAATTCAACTTAAATACATTGACTTAACCTGACTAACAGGTTGTTACATCAATCTAATTTCAACAAAATCATCAGAACTATGTAAATGTTAAAATTGTTTATTTGAACTTAATGGTAAAATGGTATGTTGGAATCAACGTCATTGTTTCAACGTCATGCTATCGACATAAATAAAGAGGTATATTGAAATAAAATGTGAAGCTACCGTCCAACAATTCCTGCCTTAACATTGACTCCTACTGTTATATAAAGGGTAATGCACTTCAGTGAGAACAAGTCTACCAGCCAGATACCTAACACTATGTACTCTGCTTAGCTTCAGAAACAAGATGTGTTTGACTCAGCTGAGCTATTATGTCAAGACATTTAGACATTGATTCCATACTAATTTGTGTAGACAACCTAGGCCCAAATAACTAAATAACTCCTCTAACTTTTCTCACACAAGCTGATTGTGAAAGTAAATTTGGAGTGAGGTTGGGTTTACGTAGGCTACATTAACATTTGATTTGCCCAAAGGACACCATAATTTCAACGTGAAGCTAGGTATTCTATCATTCGTCCAAGGTTGATTGCATCTTTGGAAGTTTAGAAGTAGTTACCATTAGCCCTATAAATAGCATGCCAAATTCATGATATTCCCGAGTGGCGCAGCGGTATAAGGCACTGCATCGCAGTGCAAGAGGCATCACTACAGTCCCTGGATCGAATCCAGGCTGTATCACATCTGGTCGTGATTGGGAGTCCCATAGGGTGGCGCACAGTTGGCTGGGGTAGGCTGTCATTGTGAATAAGAATTTGTTTTTAACTGACTTGCCTAGTTAAATAAAAAAAATATATATATATTAATAATACACTTTTACCTTTGGATATTGTGTTTTATATACGTTGTTCATAATATATACTTTTTTACATTTTAGTAATTTAGCAGACACTCTTATCCAGAGCAATTTACAGTTAGTGCATTAAGGGACACTTTTCCTCAATTAAGTAGCTATCAGCAAAGTCAGAGCTAGAAAGAGGGAGGGGGGAGAGTCAAGTGCAAGTGTTGGTTCAGGGTGTGCAAGTGCTCCTTCAAATGTTGATAATTGATATTTGGTTGCGTTCACAATTCAACATCCAGTTTATCTTCAAATTACTTATTAATATGTTGGATTCACATCTCCATGTAAACCTGAAAATCTGAGTAAAAGGACTAAATCAAACCAAACTTTAAATGCACTTCAAATAAAGTTTCGTATTTTTCAACTTAGATTTTTGGTTGACATGGAGACGTGAATCAAACATATTAATAACTTGTAGATTACATTTGAAATCAACCAATCATCCTTCATATACAAAACAATATCCAAAACAATATCCATAATACACTAAAACTGTATTATTAATATCATAAATTTGGCATCCTATTTATAGGGCTAATGGTAACTACTTCCAAACTTCCAAAGATCCAATCAACCATGGATGAATGATAGTATACCTAGCTTCACATTGAAATTATCGTGTCCTTTGGGCAAATCACATGTAGCCTACATAAACCCACCTCACTATGAATTTGCTTTCACATACTGCTTGTGAAGAGGAGTTACTTTCAAATATTAAATGTTATTTAGGTAATCTACGCAAATGAGTTTGGAAGCTGATCAATGTCTAAATGTGTTGACATGGTAGCTCAGCTGAAACAAACATAGCTTGTTTCCAAAACTAAGCGGGGTGCAAAGAGGTATGCATGCATCTGGCAAAGTAGATTATTTCTCACTGAAATGCATTACTCCTCATATACCAGTACGCTATGATCCCTTATTGATGTCACTTGTTAAATCCACTTCAATCTGTGTAGATGAAGGGAAGGAGATAGGTTAAAGAAGGATTTCTAAGCCTTGAGACAATTGAGACATGGATTGTGTATGTGTGCCATTCAGAGGGTGAATGGGCAAGACAAAATATTTAAGTGCCTTTGAAGGTGCCAGGAGCACCAGTTTGTGTCAAGAACTGCAACGCTGCTGCGTTTTTCACACTCAACAGTTTCCTGTGTGTATCAAGAATGGTCCAACACCCAAAGGACATCCAGCAAACTTGACACAACTGTGGGATGCATTGGAATCAACATGGGCCAGCATCCATGTGGAACATTTTCGACACCTTGTTGAGTCCATGCCCAGACGAATTGAGGCTGTTCTGAGGGTAAATGGGGGAGTGCAAGTCAATATTAGGAAGGTGTTCCTAATGTTTGGTACACTCAGTGCATATTGAATATATTTTTATACATTTCTATTACATTTTCAACAGAATTTCAACATATACATAGCTTTTATGATTATGTAGAAATTAAATTTGTTTAACAACTTGTTAGTCAGGTTAAGTGAATGTATTTAAGTTGAAGTTTTACCCTAATTTCAATGTTTACAACACTGGCTGAAATTAGATGAAAACACTACTGGTTTGTGACTTCTTTCAAATCCAATGTATTTTCCACGTTGAGTCCACGTCACAATATGTTGACGAAATACATTGAAACAACGTTGATTCAACCAGTGTGTGCGCAGTAGGTAGCTTCAATCCACTGCTTCTGTATGCTTATTTGACAACGTTAGCAAATTAGCAAAGGTTGCTAGTTAAAATAATGCAGCAGTGGTTTGAAGCAAATCCATACCCATGAAACACTTCAGATGCAAGATTGCATTGCATGATATTGATAGCGACTCAGCTTACACTCTACACAAATCCAGTAACCCAACATTCAAACTTGTTTAGAATATTTCAGTAAATAAAATCTAATATTGATCTTTAGAGATCTTTGCTTGATTAACATAAAATTAGAACATATCGTAATTACAGTTAGCCTACTGTTAAAG
This sequence comes from Salmo salar, assembly GCF_965601325.2. Lineage (NCBI taxonomy): Eukaryota > Metazoa > Chordata > Actinopteri > Salmoniformes > Salmonidae > Salmo > Salmo salar. The sequence continues at coordinate 36,643,791 of NC_138300.1, forward strand.
TCAGAACAAGACAAATAGTAAATAATCAGCATAAACGTTGGAGAGAAAGCAGATATTGTGTCCATACAATAAGGACAGATTTAGCAATGCATATAATTTGTGATATGAATGATTGACCCTGTATTCTGATTATGGCTCCTATGGCTACAGTTAAAGGGTCTATTCTCATTGATGAGAATTAAAGGGATAATTCGTGATTTTATCTACTTCCCCAGAGTCAGATGAACTTGTGGATACCATTTGTATACAGTATGAAGGAAGTTGCTAACTTGTGCTAGCGCAATTTCTACAGTAACTAGCGTTAACGCAATGGCTGGAAGTCTATGGGTAAATACCCATAGACTTCCAGTCATTGCTAGCAGATACCCATAGACTTCCAGCCATTGCGCTAATGCTAGTTAGCATTGAATTGCAAAACTACCTCTAACTTCCTTCATACTTGTCACAGAGACATAAACAAGGTATCCAATATTTCATCTGATTCTGGGGAAATAGATAAGGGGCAATTGCCAAAATCCCGAAATATCCCTTTAAGGATCATTTCGAGAGATTCTTGAGAGGTATCGATTCTTGAGACATAACTGTAATGTAAACTTGCTTATTTCTCACGTCTCGAACGCTACCTCCGGAGCTCGCACATGACACTCGCCCGACAGTTTCCTCCCACTGAGCAGGACAGTGTAAACAGAATTGTCTCGTTGAGCCCAACATTCAAACAGTTAAAATAGTAATAGCAGAGCAATGTTTTTGATACAGCTGAAATGTAAAGACATGTTCATTATATTTGTAGACTTGTTTTATTGAGCTTTCACCTGAAATTGCAGTAACAGCCGGTTACGTTCTGAAATTGTCACCGTAGCTTTAAGAAAGGGAAGCTGAACTGTGTTTTCCTGCTTTGGCTGCTCAGAGTCACAATCCAGTCAAGAAGCATGCAGCATGAAGCTGATCAACTCACCAGGAAAAACGTTTTCAGTCGCAATTTTGCATTGACCTCATATAATGACTTCCATGATACTGATCAAATGAAGCCTGGTTTGTTCTAAGGTAACTTTAATGTGCTGAAACTGTACTTTCATATTCGAATGAGAGGGGAATTGTTCATGTTTGATATGCTAACATGCTATCTGTGTAGTGTCTTGCAAGCTACATTTAATGCGTGTACGAACATGAAAATAAACCCCTTAATTGTCTATATACTTGTGAATCGTTGCATTATTCAAGTGTAGTTAATATGTTTTAGAGGAAAAGTTGTTTGCATTGTCGAACAGTATGCAATGTTACAAGGTTAGTGATAACTGTGATACTGATTTTTACGGTAAATTTGGAGCTGCAGATCCAGAAAGTGAATATACAGTACCAGTCAAAAGTTTGGACATACCTACTCATTCAAAGGTTTTAATTATTTTTTACTATTTTCTACATTGTTAAATAATAGTGAAGACATCAAAATTATGAAATACCACATATGGAATCATTTTGTAACTAAAGTGTTAAACAAATCAAAATATAATATTTGAGATTCTTAAAAGTAGCCACCCTTTGCCTTGACAGCTTTTCACGTTCTTGGCATTCTCCAACCAGCTTCATGAAGTAGTCACCTGGAATGCATTTCAATTAACAGGTGTGCCTTGTTTAAAGTACAAGTTTGAGCCAATCAGTTGTGTTGTGACAAGTTAGGGCATTTTTCTGTATACCACCCCTATTTGGTAAAAGACCAAGGCCATATTATTGCAAGAACAGCTCAAATAAGCAAGAGAAATGACAGGCCATCATTACTTTAAGACATGAAGGTCAGTCAATGTGGAAAATTTCAAGAGCTTTGTAAGTTTATTTCAAATGCAGTCGCAAAACCCATCAAGCGCTATGCTGAAACTGCCACAGGAAAGGAAGACCCAGAGGTACCTCTGCTGCAGAGTATAAGTTCATTAGAATTAACTGCACCTCAGATAGCAGCCCAAATAAATGCTTCACAGAGTTCAAGTAACAGTCACATCAACATTCACTGTTCAGAGGAGACTGTGTGAATCAGGCCTTAATGGTTGAATTGCTGCAAAGAAACCACTACTAAAGGACACCAATAATAAGAAGAGTCTTGCTTGGGCCAAGAAACATGAGCAATGGACATTAGACTGGTGGAAATCTGTCCTTTGGTCTGATGAGTCCAAATTTGCGATTTTTGGTTTCAACCGCCGTGTCTTTGTGAGACGCAAAGTAGGTGAACGGATTATCTCCACACGGGTGCAAACAACCCGCCCTCCAGGACACCTATGTCACAGGAAGGTCAAAAATATCATCTAGGACATCAACCACCCGAGCCACTGCCTGTTCACCCCGCTATCATCCAGAAGGCAAGGTCAGTACAGGTGTATCAAAGCTGGGACAGAGAGACTGAAAAACAGCTTTTATCTCAAGGCCATCAGACTGTGAAACAACTATCACTAGAACATTAGAGGCTGCTGCCAATAGGCATAGACTAGGAATCACTGGCCACTTTAAGGAATGGAACACTAGTCACTTTAATAATGTTTACATATCTGGAATTACTCATCTCATATGTACAGTTAAAGTCAGAAGTTTACATACACTTAGGTTGGAGTCATTAAAACTCATTTTTCAACCACTCCACAAATTTCTTGTTAACAAACTATAGTTTTGGCAAGTCGGTTAGGACATCTACTTTGTGCATGACACAAGTCATTTTCCCAACAATTGTTTACAGATACTTTCACTTATAATTCACTGTATCACAATTCCAGTGGGTCAGAAGTTTACATACACTAAGTTGACTGTGCCTTTAAACATTTGGAAAATTCCAGAATAGTATGTCATGGCTTTAGAAGCTTCTGATAGGCTAATTGACATTTGAGTCAATTGGATGTGTACATGTGGATGTATTTCAAGGCCTACCTTCAAACTCAGTGCCTCTTTGTTTGACATCATGGGAAAATCAAAAGAAATCAGCCAAGACCTAAAAAAAAAAAATTGTAGACCTCCACAAGTCTTGTTCATCCTTGGGAGCAATTTCCAAACAACTGAAGGTACCACGTTCATCTGTACAAACAATAGTACACAAGTATAAACACCATGGGACCACGCATCCATCATACCGCTCAGGAAGAAGAAGCGTTCCATCTCCTAGAGATGAACTTACTTTGGTGCGAAAAGTGCAAATCAATCCCAGAACAACAGCAAAGGACCTTGTGAAGATGCTGGCGGTTACAGGTACAAAAGTATCTATATCCACAGTAAAACGAGACCAATATCGACATAACCTGAAAGGCCACTCAGCAAGGAAGAAGTCACTGCTCCAAAACCGCCATAAAAAAGCCAGACTACGGTTTGCAACTGCACATGGGGACAAAGATCGTACTTTTTGGAGAAATATCCTCTGGTCTGATGAAACAAAATAGAACTGTTTGGCCATAATGACCATCGTTATATTTGGAGGAAAAAGGGGGAGGCTTGCAAGCCGAAGAACACCATCCCAACTGTGAAGCACGGGGGTGGCAGCATCATGTTGTGTGGGTGCTTTGCTGCAGGAGGGACTGGTGCACTTCACAAAATTATGTGGATATATTAAAGCAACATCTCAAGACATCAGTCAGGAAGTTAAAGCTTGGTCGCAAATGGGTGTTCCAAATGGACAATGACCCCAAGCATACTTCCAAAGTTGTGGCAAAATGGCTTAAGGACAACAAAGTCAAGGTATTGGAGTGGCCATCACGAAGCCCTAACCTCAATCCTATAGAAAATGTGTGGGCAGAACTGAAAAAGCGTGTGCGAGCAAAGAGGCCTACAAACCTGACTCAGTTACACCAGCTCTGTCAGGAGGAATGGGCCAAAATTCACCCAACTTATTGTGGGAAGCTTGTGGAAGGCTACTGAAATGTTTGACCCAAGTTAAACAATGTAAAGGCAATGCTACCAAATACTAATTGAGTGTATGTAAACTTCTGACCCACTGGGAATGTGATGAAAGAAATTAAAGCTGAACTAAATCATTCTCTCTACTATTATTCTGACATTTCACATTCTTAAAATAAAGTGGTGATCCTAACTGACCTAAGACATGGAATTTTTACTAGGATTAAATGTCAGGAATTGTGAAACTGAGTTTAAATATATTTGGCTAAGGTGTATGTAACTTCCAACTTCAACTGTATGTACTGTTTTCTATACTATTCTACGGTATCTCATTCACTTAAATGTTTACATATCTTGCATTACTCATCTCATATGTATATACTGTTTTCTATACTATTCTACTGTATCTTAGTCCGTTCCACTCTGACATCGCTAGTCAATATGTATATAGTCTTAATTCATTCCTACTTATATTTGTGTGTATTGGGTATATGTTGTGTAATTTGTTAGATATTACTTGTTAGATATTACTGCACTGTTTGAGCTAGAAGCACATGCATTTCGCTATACCCGCACCTCTATGTGACCAATACAATTTGATTTGATTTGAGTGGCTCCCACTGTGAAGCATGGAGGAGGTTTGATGGTGTGGGGGTGCTTTGCTGGTGACACTGTCAGTGATTAATTTAGAATTCAAGGCACACAACCAGCATGGCTACCACAGCATTCTGCAGCGATACGCCCTCCCATCTGGTTTGCGCATAGTGGGACTATCATTTGTTTTTTAACAGGACAATGACCCAACACACCTCCAGGCTGTGTAATGGCTATTTGACCAAGAAGGAGAGTGATGGACTGCAGCATCATATGACCTGGCCTCCACAATCACCCGACCTCAACCCAATCGAGATGGTTTAGGATCATTTGGACCGCAGAGTGAAGAAAAAGCAGCCAACGAGTGCTCAGCATATGTGGCAACTCATTCAAGACTGTTAGAAAATATTTCCTGGTGAAGCTGGTCAAGAGAATGCCAAGAGTGTGCAAAGCTGTCATCAAGGCAAAGGGTGGCTACTTTGAAGAATCTCAAATATAAAATATATTTTGATTTGTTTAACACTTTTTTTGGTTACTATGTGATTCCATTTGTGTTATTTCATAGTTTTGATGTCTTCATTGTTATTCTACAATGTAGAAAATAGTAAAAAATAAAAACCCTTGAATGAGTAGGTGTGTCCAAACTTACTGGTACTGTACATATTGTGTAAATTTAAATCTCATCACGCTGTCTCCTTAAATGTTTGTCAATGAGAATAGCCTCAAAGTAATGGGCAAAGCATTTACCATTATCACAATGCTGAGGTGTGAGTTGTCTCTTTTGGTTTATTTTTATTTAACTAGGCAAGTCAGTTAAGAACAAATTCTTATTTACAATGACTGACTGGGAACATTGGTTTAACTGCCTTGTTCAGGGGCAGAACGACAGATTTTTACCTTGTCAGCTCAGGGATTCAATCTAGCAACCTTTTGGTTACTGGCCCAACGCTCTAACCACTAGGCTACCTGCCACCCCATTGGTATTGGGTTCAAAGTTCTGACTGACTGCTAAACAGTGTAAAGAAAGAAACAAGAAGACACATTTAACATGCGTCCATGTTGCAATATGGCAAGATTATCTGTAAGTAAAACTTCACTTAAACGTAGTAGAGTAGAAGAGGTAACAGCACTGCATACATTAGGTAAAAAAAAGTTGAGATACAATGTTCTGAACTGACGGCTGTTCAAGCTTCAGCGAATGTTGTTGGCCTTTTTGCATCTCAAGTAGAATTCTCTGTAACTGTAAATTCAGTAACGGTTCTGTACGTCTAAGTAACAAGATCTATCATCTACAATATAGTATAGATACAGGTCTTATAAAATAGAGAGAAGGGCTAGTAGGTCCATGTGCATATTAAGAAAAACATATATATATATATATATATATATATATATATATATATATATATATATATATATAGCTTTAGAATATTTGTATTTATCTCTATATATATTTCTATGTATCTATCCATATTTACATGTGCAGGATAAAGATCTAAAGTGAAAATGTTGTAAACAACCCCTTAGCTCAGGAAGCCACTGGAAGAAGCTCCGGAGGGGGCGTGGCCGTGTGCTGCTCCAGGCTGGGGTGCTCATTGGATGAGGGATATGCATAATGCAAGGAGTGCTCATCATGTGGCTCAGGGTGCTCGTGGGTTTCGGGGTGCTCATTGGGCAAGGGGGGTTCCTGCTGGGGAGAGGGGTGATCATGATGAGAGGGGTGTTCCAAGCAGGGGTGCTCATGGTGCTCCAGTGGCTCGTGGGCTGTGGGGTGCAATTTGGACATTGGGTGCTCCAGACAGGGGTGCTGCTGGGGGGGAAAGGAGGACATCTCTTTGTGTAGTCCCAGGACCTCTACCATGCCAGCCCCTGTATGAGGGACACTGGTGTGCATGAGGTGTCTTTGTAAGTGCTTGATCCAATCCTCCTGGACGGACAGAGGACCCTGGAAGACCAGGTCACAGAATCTGCATGGGAGAGAGCGCTAGGTTAGGTTTGGTTAAGGTAGGGTAGGCTAGGCTAGGTTAGGTTTGCAGACATATGGATACTATTTAGTAGGGGTGTAACGGTTCACCAAACCCACGGTTCGGTGCGTATTGCGATTTGGTTTCGGTACAGTGGTAAAATGAAATGCCATTCACAATGTTACTTGCATTGTTTGTTGAGACCGGATTGTTATGTTAGGGCTCTCAAGTTTTCACTCTGATGCTGCATTTGTAACCATGTAGGAGGTGGGAATTTACCAGTTGTGAAGTCATAAATACCAGTTGGATGCATTCGTGTGATTGAACTTGTTGAGAAATGCTGATTGGCTAATGGCCAACAAGCTGTGTCAACCATACACTAAAAGTACAGCTATCATGCTTGTAAACAAATGATAGAGTTCAAAAACCACATTAATAGATTGCTTTTTATAAATGTTTTGTTGTTGCATATAACTGCTGAAAATGCTGTTATAGAAGCCATTTCCTTAGTAGGTGACATCAGAGGTTACCATGTGGGAGAAGTGGGTGCTCAGGATGATAGACGAGTTTCCCACTAGTATATACCAGTTGGAGGGGCGTTAAAGTAAATTTTTCCCCCCATTCGTATGTGGTAAATTCCCACTTCCCACTTGGTTCAAACGCACCATGCAACTGCCTCCTTCAGTACCAGATATGCACTTGTGAATCTCATAATGAGGCTGTGTCTTTAGCACGGTACATCTACCACTCTGGGGTAATGTGATAGGTGGTCAATGCGTGCAATTCATTGTAAACTTAGGCTTTGGTTTGCTTATATAGAGCGGGTACTACCTGTTTTCTGAAATGGGTGCGATGCAAGAGGAAAGTTCATAACGTGGTTCGAGCACTTTCACAAGGTGCTGAAACCCCCTATTCTCAACCTCCGAGAATGGGTGCATATGCGCAGCTATAAATCAAAGGCTGTAAAAAATATAAACATAGCCTACCTATCGCTCTTGTAATTTCTTTAGCCCGGTCAGAATCAGCTTTGGTCCGGTCAGAATCAGCTTGAATGCAAAGGGGAGATGATGTTGAGTTATTGTTTATTTGCGTTTCCGTCTTGCTCCGGTATACCGGGGTAATATCGGTGTAAATGTGTCAACATTTCTGAGGTGTTGGCAGCTGCATAGGCTATTCTCGTTGAGTGTGGCAACATACTGTTAACGTTGCATCCACAACTCTATGTCCATTGCCATTGTAATCTACTGGGAAGCCAAAATGTTCCCAAACTGGAGATTTAAACGATGATGGAGGATACTCCAATTCTGGTTTATCGACCCAACCACTCGCCATCATACAGAACTAGTTCCTCACAAAAGGACAGTATGAAATGCGCCAATTAAGATTAGAATTTTGATTACAACATGCGCATAGGCTCTAGTTGTTTTAACAGAATAGCCTAAAATGTTTTTTGATTTACTCAAGAGGCAGAGGCCTATAGGCCTAGTGTTTTTATTGCGTAAATATAGTTTTTTATGTATTCATTAGGGTTCACAGGGCAGACCGAACCGAGGTCCTGGTACCGAATGGTTTGGTATGTACAGTTAAACCCCTACTACTTAGTATCTGAGGAGGCAACACTGTTCATACAATACAATATGTGGTCACATGCTCGTCAAACATCTCAATCCAGAATCATGGACATTAATATGGAGTTTTGGGGCCTCCCGAGTGGTGCAGCGGTCTAAGGCACTGCAGTGCTTGAGGCATCACTACAGATCCGGGTTCGATCCCAGGATGACCGGGAGACCCATGAGGCGTCGCACAATTGGCCCAGCGTCGTCCGGGTTAGGGGAGGGTTTGGCCGGCCGGGATGTCCTTGTCCCATCACGCTCTAGCAACTCCTGTGGTGGGCCAGGCGCATGCACATTGACACGGTTGCCAGTTGAACGGTGTTTCCTCTGACACATTGGTGCCGCTGGCTTCTGTGCAGGCCAGTCAAGTTCTTCCACACTGATCTCGACAAACCATTTCTGTATGGACATCGCTTTGTGCATGGGGCATTGTCATGCTGAAACAGTTCCCCAAACTGTTGACACAAAGTTGGAAGTACAGAATCGCCAAGAATGTCAATGTATGATCCAGTGTTAAGATTTCCCTTCACTGGAACTAAGGGGCCTAGCCCAAACCATGAATAACAGCCCCACACCATTATTCCTCCTCCACCAAACAGGTAGCGTTATCCTGGCCAAACCCAGATTCGTCCTCGGACTGCCAGATGGTGAAGCATGATTCATCCCTCAAGAGTGGTGAGCTTTACACGACACCAGCCGTCGCTTGGCATTGCGCATGGTGATCTTAGGCTTGTGTGCGGCTGCTCGGCCTTGGAAACCCATTTCATGAAGCTCCCAAGCGAAGAGTTATTGTGCTGACGTTGCTTCCAGAGGCCGTTTGGGACTCGGTAGTGAGTGTTGCAACCGTGGACAGACGATTTGTACGTGCTACACGCTTCAGCACTCGGGGGGTCTCGTTCTGTGAGGTTAGACTACTGCAATGCTCTACTTTATGGCTACCCAGATAAAGCACAAAATAAACTTCAGTTAGTGCTAAACATGGCTGCTGGAATCTTGACTAAAACCAAAAAATCTGATCATATTACTCCTGTGCTAACCTCTCTACACTGGCTTCCTGTTAAGGCAAGGGCTGATTTCAAGGTTTTACTGCTAACCTACAAAGCATTACATGGGCTTGCTCCTACCTATCTTTCCAATTTGGTCCTGCCGTACATACCTACACGTACGTTACGGTCACAAGACGCAGGCCTCCTTACTGTCCCTAGAATTTCTAAGCAAACAGCTGGAGGCAGGGCTTTCTCCTATAGAGCTCCATTTTTATGGAATGGTCTGCCTACCCATGTGAGAGAGGCAGACTCGGTCTCAACCTTTAAGTCTTTATTGAAGACTCATCTCTTCAGTAGGTCCTATGATTGAGTGTAGTCTGGCCCAGGAGTGTGAAGGTGAACGGAAAGGCACTGGAGCAACGAACCGCCCTTGCTGTCTCTGCCTGGCCGGTTCCCCTCTCTCCACTGGGATTCTCTGCCTCTAACCCTATTACAGGGGCTGAGTCACTGGCTTACTGGTGCTCTTCCATGCCGTCCCTACGATGGGTGCGTCACCTGAGTGGGTTGAGTCACTGATGTGATCTTCCTGTCTGGGTTGGCGCCCCCCCTTGGGTTGTGCCGTGGCAGTGATCTTTGTGGGCTATACTCGGCCTTGTCTCAGGATGGTAAGTTGGTGTTTGAAGATATCCCTCTAGTGGTGTGGGGGCTGTGCTTTGGCAAAGTGGGTGGGGTTATATTCTGCCTGTTTGGCCCTGTCCGGGGGTATCGTCGGATGGGGCCACAGTGTCTCCTGACCCCTCCTGTCTCAGCCTCCAATATTTATGCTGTAGTAGTTTATGTGTTGGGGGCTAGGGCCAGTCTGTTATACCTGGAGTATTTCTCCTGTCTTATCCGGTGTCCTGTGTGAATTTTAGTATGCTCTCTCTAATTCTCTGTCTCTTTTTTTCTTTCTTTCTTTCTTTCTTTCTTTCTTTCTTTCTTTCTTTCTTTCTTTCTTTCTTTCTTTCTTTCTTTCGGAGGACCTGAGCCCTAGGACCATGCCTCAGGACTACCTGGCCTGATGACTCCTTGCTGTCCCCAGTCCACCTGGCCGTGCTGCTGCTCCAGTTTCAACTGTTCTGCAAGCGGCAATAGAACCCTGACCTGTTCACCGGACGTGCTACCTGTCCCAGACCTGCTGTTTTCAACTCTCTAGAGACAGCAGGAGCGGTAGAGATACTCTGAATGATTGGCTATGAAAAGCCAACTGACATTTACTCATGCGGTGCTGACCTGTTGCACCCTCGACAACCACTGTGATTATTATTATTTGACCCTGCTGGTCATCTATGAACGTTTGAACATCTTGGCCATGTTCTGTTATAATCTCCACCCGGCACAGCCAGAAGAGGACTGGCCACCCCTCATAGCCTGGTTCCTCTCTAGGTTTCTTCCTAAGTTCTGGCCTTTCTAGGGAGTTTTTCCTAGCCAACATGCTTCTACACCTGCATTGCTTGCTGTTTGGGGTTTTAGGTTGGGTTTCTGTACAGCACTTTGAGATATCAGCTGATGTAAGAAGGGCTTTATAAATAAATTTGATTTGATTTGTTGGAAAGGTGGCATCCTATGACAGTGCCACCGAGCTCTCCAGTAAGGCCATTCTACTGCTACTGTTTGTCTATAGAGATTGCATGGCTGTGTGCTCGATTTTATACACCTGTCAGCAACGGGTGTGGCTGAAATAGCTGAATCCACTAATTTGAAGGGGTGTCCACATACCTTTGGCCATGTAGTGTATATTTTAGAACCGATACATGACCATTTCACAGTATTAAAAGGGTAATCCAGGATATATTTGTGCGGCCTTGTGGCCGCAGGATGAAACGCACAACAGATCAAGACGCCAACAAAACCGACAAGTGTCAGAGAAGCTTGTTGTGGTCCTACATACCTGCAGGTGAGTCTGTACATCTCCTCAACAGCAGGTGGGAGAGCTGAGAATAGTTTCTTCTTTGGTCCAGCCCTCAACCTAGGCTTCTTCTGTATACAGGAATAGGCTGGAAAACACAGACCATCTCAGTACAGGCCAAGTCAGTACAGACCAACTCATTACAGACCAACTTACTACAGACTTACTCCGTACAACTCTGAAGACTGATTGACACCAGGACAGAGAGAGTCACAGGTTGTGTCCCAAATGGCACCCTATTCCCTATATAGTGGACTACTTCTGACCAGAGCCCTACCTATATAGTAGACTACTTCTGACCAGAGCCCTACCTACATAATGGACTACTTTTGACCAGAGCACTACCTACAGTTGAAGTCGGAAGTTTACATACACTTTAGCCAACTACATTTAAACTCAGTTTTTCACAATTGTTAACATTTAATCCTAGTACAAATTCCCTGTTTTAGGTCAGTTAGGATCACCACTTTATTTTAAGAATGTGAAATGTCAGAATAATAATAGAGAGAATTATTTATTTCAGCTTTAATTTCTTTCATCACATTCCCAGTGGGTTAAAAGTTTACATACACTCAATTAGTATTTGGTAGCATTGCCTTTAAATTGTTTAACTTGGGTCAAATGTTTCAGGTAGCCTTCCACAAGCTTCCCACAATAAGTTGGGTGAATTTTGGCCCATTCCTCCTGACAGATTTGGTGCAACTGAGTCAGGTTTGTAGGCCTCCTTGCTCGCACACGCTTTTTCAGTTCTGCCCACACATTTTCTATAGGATTGAGGTCAGGGCTTTGTGATGGCCACTCCAATACCTTGACTTTGTTGTCCTTAAGCCATTTTGCCACAACTTTGGAAGTATGCTTGAGGTCATTTTCCATTTGGTAGACCCATTTGCGACCAAGCTTTAACTTCCTGACTGATGTCTGAGATGTTGCTTCAATATATCCACATCATTTTCCCCTCCTCATGATGCCATCTATTTTGTGAAGTGCATCAGACCCTCCTGCAGCAAAGCACCCCCACAACATAATGCTGCCACCCCCGTGCTTCACGGTTGGGATGGTGTTCTTCGGCTTGCAAGCCTCTCCCTTTTCCTCCAAACATAATGATGGTCATTATGGCCAAACAGTTCTATTTTTGTTTTATTAGACCAGAGGACATTTCTCCAAAAAGTACGATCTTTGTCCCCATGTGCAGTTGCAAACCGAATGTCTGGCTTTTTTTATGGTGGTTTTGGAGCAGTGTCTTCTTCCTTGCTGAGTGGCCTTTCAGGTTATGTCGATGTAGGACTTGTTTTACTGTGGCTATAGATACTTTTGTACCTGTTTCCTCCAACATCTTCACAAGGTCCTTTGCTGTTGTTCTGGGATTGATTTGCACTTTTCGCACTAAAGTACATCATCTCTAGGAGATGGAACGCGTCTCCTGCCTGAGCGGTATGACGGCTGCGTGGTCCCATGGTGTTTATTCTTGCGTACTATTGCTTGTACAGATGAACGTGGTACCTTCAGGAGTTGATAAATTGCTCCCAAGGATGAACCAGACTTGTGGAGGTCTACACATTTTTTTCTGAGGTCTTGGCTGATTTCTTTTGATTTTCCCATGATATCAAGCAAAGAGGCACTGAGTTTGAAGGTAGGCCTTGAAATACATCCACAGGTACACCTCCAATTGACTCAAATGATGTCAATTAGCCTATCAGAAGCTTCTAAAGCCATGACATAATTTTCTGGAATTGTCCAAGTTGGTTAAACGCACAGTCAACTTAGTGTATGTCAACTTCTGAGCCACTGGAATTGTGATACAGTGAATTATAAGTGAAATAATCGGTCTGTAAACAATTGTTGGAAACATTACTTGTGTCATGTACAAAGTAGATGTCCTAACCGACTTGCCAAAACTATAGTTTGTTAACAAGAAATTTGTGGAGTGGTTGAAAAACTAGTTTTAATGACTCCAACCTAAGTGTATGTAAACTTCCGACTTCAACTGTATATAGTGGACTACTTCTGACCAGAGCCCTACCTACATAATGGACTACTTTTGACCAGAGCACTACCTATATAGTGGACTACTTCTGACCACAGCCCTACCTACATAATGGACTACTTCTGACCACAGCCCTACCTATATAGTGGACTACTTCTGACCAGAGCCCTACCTACATAATGGACTACTTTTGACCAGAGCACTACCTATATAGTGGACTACTTCTGACCACAGCCCTACCTACATAATGGACTACTTCTGACCACAGCCCTACCTACATAATGGACTACTTCTGACCAGAGCCCTACCTATATAGTGGACTACTTCTGACCAGAGCCCTACCTATATACTGGACTACTTTTGACCAGAGCACTACCTATATAGTGGACTAATTTTGACCAAAGCACTATGGGGCTCTGGTCAAAAGTAGTCCACTATATAGATAATAGGACGCAATGTTCTGTACATTTTCTACAAGGAACATTCAATACTGTAATTTCACTGTAATTTATTTTCTTGATTTTTCTGACCAGGCTTAGAGAACTTACTTGTTCCTTCCAACATGGCAACCCTCTTCCTGCGTGCATAAGCGCGAAGATGATTGGACAGGCTAACAGCACTGGGGAAGGTTGTGTTACAGTGAATGCACATCTTCTTATTAGATTCATTTCTCTCTGGAAAGTGAGACATGGGAAAGGGAAAGAGAGACATTTCAAAAGAAAGCAAAGCACACACAAGTTCAGGTCAAAATGTAAAATATGTTCCAAACACTCCTTAACAACACTTTTCTTGCAAGGGAATGCCTTTGAAATAGTGTCAAGAGTATAGCATTTTATTCAAATGCCCCTAAACCTCCGGATTACCTCGCTCCATTATTTTTTTACTTCATTAACAGTTATCTTCCATTAGAGACATTTTGTTTGTTCAACTTCTACACACATTACATCTAAATAAATTGTTTGGTTTCAGGGTCTTTGATGAGCGTCTTTTACAAATATAATCTGGAGGTGAGTTGAGGTGACTGTAAGGAAAAATCTGAAGAAATATGGCTAAAAGTGACTACAGAGCACATAGAAATGAACATGAAGTAAAACTGCTATTCCCTGAGTGCCATCACCTCTCCCTCCATCTGTTTTCATATTGGAAAGATCTGTTTTGCACTCTGCAGTTGGAGATGTATTGTTGACAGTAATGTTTATCACAATCTAAGGACTCCAGGGTGCCTATTTTCACCTGGGTTTAGAATTTGATTTAGGCTATGATAAGAAATTCATACTGTGCTGATTGTGTCAATATTGCACATGAATTACAATGGTTTGGCATGTCACTACAGGCTACATCTAGAGCATGTTAAATCGTAAAAACGTTTGATTAGGAAAGGTCTCTCTGTACACCCTTTAGAGCAGATTTGATTGGATGACAAGCCCACACCAGGTTTCTATGCAGGCTGTCCTGAAGCTACTGGCAGTGGTGTGAAAATTATAGCGACAGCTTCCCATTCATTTCACACCTAATAGGGGGGAAAACATCTGCTACGGAGGTGTTTTTAACCATGACAAGCCACTAAAGGTTATTTAAATTACCTGCAAATCGTTTGCAACAATTGCATGTGCAAAATGAATCTCTTCTTGGTTAATTAACTAATGTCCTTAAAAAAGCTTAAGTATATATTATACAGTATTCTCCCCACTGTATGTGTTAAATCTCCATTTAACATAACACTGATTACACCTAAATGGTGTAAAAGCCTTAGTTAGATGATTAAATCTGAATGCATGAGTCAGTCTATTCTCCCTTTAAGGTTTCAGCATTCAGCTATAATGTAAAAAGTAACTATGACATTCAACAATGTCAGCCACAGAACGGCCAATCAGTAGAATTGAGATGGACATCTAAAAAAAATCTTTTTTTTGTTGTTGTATTTTTTGTTGTTGTATTTTACCTCCTTTTCCCTCCCAATTTCAATTGCGATCTTGTCTAATCGCTGCAACTCCCCAACAGGCTCGGGAGACGCGAAGGTCGAGTTATGCGTCCTCCAAAACATGACCACCCAACCGCGCTCCTTAACACTCGCCCGCCAGCTACACCAATGTGTTGGAGGAAACACCGTTCAACTGACGACCGGGGTCAGCCTGCAGGTGCCCGGCCCGCCACAAGGAGTTGATAGAGTGCAATGAGCCAACTACAGAGCCGGACCCCCCGGTCAAACCCTCCCCTAACCCGGATGACGCTGGGCCAATTGTGCTACGCCCTATGGGACTCCCGGTTACAGCCAGTTGTGACACAGTCTGGGATCGAACCCGGGTCTGTAGTGATGCCTTAGACCACTGCGCCACTCGGGAGGCTCCCATATCTGATATAGACATCTTTACTCATCTTTCTGCGTAACGGACGTAAACTTTTATTTGGACAGAGATTAAACAAAGGTGTGTAAACATAGCTGATGAGCCCCCAGAACCACATCAAAAGGACGTGACAGGTTTTAATTTCAATTTCAAAGCCAATTTATTATTTGTGTGTGCGTTACAATAATAATGTTTCCTGGTGACTTCAAGGTTGCTGACAGAAGAGCAGACAGAGTACTGGGGTATGATGATGCGTCTCACATACATATTTAATGAAGCTCAATTTGAATGACATTTTGTGATTTAACATGAGCGCCTGTAAATAATGAAAATCTGTACAGGTAATAAAACACACAAAACAGCTGCGGAACAAGACAAGTTTGTGTTTCATTATGGCAAGCTGAGCTACTGTAATTGGAGGGTAAACTACTATCTTAACTCTGTATCATTGCACTCAATAAAACTATTCTAAAGATCACCTAAAATAATCATACCTATCTGCAAAGGACTAAACTGATCAAGCCTATGAATAATGATAGAACACTGTGAAAAGAACAGACTGACGACCCAATTAAGCTAATAAAGCTGTCTGTCACTTCTATCCATCATCTATCTGGCTTAACTGGCTTTCTTGTCTTCTTTGATTCTACATCACTTGAAACAGACTGATCATATGTCATATGTGTTTTGCTGTCACAAAGAGGGGCCTTGTTGCACTACAATAATCAGTACCATTAAATAAAGTATATTTGGCAGATCAAGTAACTCTGTAGTTTTTAACTGTATAGTTTTCCACTCTGTTACTTCACAGAAAACAAAAAAAATGTCATATTTGGGCTATCTAGGTCCTTTTATCCACAAGTCATATTTTTTCTGGTCGCTAAAAAGACAAGTAAAAAGTCATTTTCAACCTTACCATGATGTCACCAATTTTGAAATGTTACAATCTCAACCTCTGTCTCATAACAGTTCTGAAAGTGCTCTAAAATGCTGATATTCTGATTTGTATAGAAATTAGTTGTGAATCTGCTTACCTTGGGCCCAGTGTGGTTCCAGGTTGCTGGCCTGTTGGTTCTGTCTCTCCTCAAACTTCTCGTTGGTCACAGTAAGGTGATTCCTATCTGCATCATACGATCTGCTGTTATTCCTCAGCTGCTCCTGCTCCTTGTCCAACTTCCTCTTCCTCAGCAGCTCTACTAAAGTGCCCTGGGAAGGTTCCCTGACCACTCGTATCTGTAATAATAATAATATTAATTACAATAATACATTTTACTTGCGCCTTTCAAAATACCAAAGGACACTTACAAAATAAAAAAAAGATGCAATTATAAGCAACACAACTAAGAGTAAAAGTACATCACACAAAAGAACATAGCACCAAAATACAACACAACAACTGTACCTCTATACTCTTCCTTTCAGAAAATAACTCCTCTCCCTTAACTTCCTCCTGCCTGGGTGTAGTTGCACTGGGCCCCCATGAAGTGGAATTGCCATCCTGGCCTGGCTGGCAGCCATGTTGGATCTTCACTGGGAACCCTGTGGGTGTCAGGAAGAGCCCATCACTTCCGATGAACTTTTGGGAGATGATTGGTCGAGAGAGGAACTGCTTCCTGTTCAGATTTCAAATGAAACACAACAATGATATAGGATACACTAGTCACAACATATAGCCAGAGAGGTACATGAAAAAGTACAATGACATAAAAGTAGACAAAATGAAAAATACATTAAAATGAAGAGAAATTGAAAATAAATATATAGCTGATATAAGATAGAATATTATATTACTTCCCTAAAAGGTGTAAACAGTAACTTGTGGAGGAATTTTTTACAGTACCTGTTGAGGGTCTGGAGGATGTTCTGGTGTTCCTGCTCATCCTGTAGCAGCTCGTTAAGGATACACACTGGACTCTTACTGGTGCTGGTGCTGGTGCTGGTCTTCCCTATCCGCTTTAGATGGCCCCTCACATGATTGGAGAGGCCCGTGTTGGTGTCGAACCAGCCACAGCACAAGGGACAGGTGTGCTCCGCCTGAGACTCCGGCTTCTCAGCTGTAACATGAAGATTAAAAAAAGGTTTTAACACAATATCTATATTTACATTAACATTTTAGTCATTTAGCAGACGCTTTTATCCAGAGCGATCTAGGTAAATTACTATGCAACTTTGTGGTAACTTTGAATATTACACACTATCTATAAAAGAATATCATGACACACTTGACTGTGAAAGAAGCAGTCACACATATTGTTAGATGTGATTACAGATTACTTTTATTACAGATTACCCTATTACAGTACAATAGGAAACAATAAGTAATTGAATAAAGACAGGGAAAATATAATAATTTGCTCACCTTTTTTGATCCTCCGTGCCACAGAAGGGATCTTCCTGCGTATGCGTGGCTGTCGGTCCTGCGAAGCTACCTGCTCAGGTGACACCACGTGGCGAGCATCATAACTCAGCCCCACCCTGTGCAGGTGCCCTCGCACGTGATTGGACAAGCCCACCCCAGACTCAAACACAGCAGGACAATAGGGGCAGGACTTTCTTTCTGACCCAAATGGAGGGGAGACGTCATACTCATAGGAGAGACTTTGGTTGTGTGTTTTGGTGGTGGTGGGTGACTCCGGAGAATCGTCACACACTGAGCTTTCTATACACTCCTCTTTGATAATAAGCTTCTGTATGTCATCGCTGTCATACTCCCCCTCCTTGACTTCAGTCTTTTCAAAATGGTGGTCAGGCTGAGTAGCGTTCTTTTCAAAATGGCCGACATCAGCAGCAGGTTCAGGATCTTCTTTAACAAAAGAACCCCTCTGTCTGCGTATGAAGTAGCTACGGGCATAGGGGTTCCTCTCATTCTCACTACTATCCAGGAAGTTGGCTGTAGCCTCACTGGTGTAGGCACTAAAGTCATACGTGTCCTCATAATCATCATCTTCTGTGTCTTCAGGAGTGGTAGTCTCTTTTAACTTTGGGTTCAGTTTTGGAAAAACATTATCAACCACCTTGTCCACAGTGTTGCGGAAGGGTGTGGACATTTTTCGTTTGGATGGAGACTTTCGGGTAACAGCTTGGGGCTCTGACTTCCTGCAGGTCAAGTCGTTGCTATCTCCCTGACTCTTGTCAGAGTCAAAGCTATGATTTAGCATCTGGCCTGTTTTAGCCATCTTGGATGTAACCAACACATCAACATTTGAGGGATATTTTGTCCTTTCTGAGATTCCTGAAATGACATGGTCGTATTGTTGATTGTCTTCCTCAACATAAGGGAGACCTGTTGTCACGTCTATTTTCTCTATTGGTTTTGGAGATAATTTGCTTGGCTTGTCGCTCCTCCACATAGATGGTGACAGCTTGTTTGTTGAGCTGCCAAGACTGCATTTGAACTGGGAGGCGGTAAGATCTTTGTAATACTTCTGTGCGTCTGCTTTGTTTCTCGTGTAAAAGTCAGCTACACTACCAGACCAAAAGGGCAAATCTGCTCTTTTCCAGAAAGCAGGCTTTTTAATACAGAACTTTTGCTTCAGCTGTAGGAGTTTTAAATCTGATTTTTTGGACGGGTCAGCTAGCCTATATTGATCTTGATGGTCAGATGCTTTGTTAAACGGTGGACTTTCACATTCTTCCTCACAAAACTGGTGTATTAGGTCACAATGGCTCTTCAGGTCATTTTGATTCTGGGTGCTGAAAGGGCACACTTTACAGTGAAACAGAACAGATCTTGATTCATTATCTTCATTGTTATCTGTAGGAAACTCTGACTCCTCATCTTTGATCATGTTCTTGTATTTGTACTGCAGTGTGTCACAGTGCACCGCGTACAGGTGTGCTTCAAGCTCCCGTTCTGTCAGGGCCATGTGGTTGCACTCCTCGCAACAGTAATAACGTTTGTCCTTCTCGTGTGTCTTGGCGTGCTGGACGAACGTCTTGGGGCAGTTGGTCCCGAACACACACTGCGGGCACTGCAGCTTAGCGTTCCTGCCTTCGTCTCGGAGTTTGTTGAGTCCCTGGATCTCCTCCATAAGTTTCTCCCGTCTCTCCTGGTGGATAATCATGTGCTTGAGGAGGGAGTTGCGGTCGCGGAACGAACGCCCACACTCCCTGCATATAAAAGGCCGTGGAACGTTCTCGTGGTGGCGTATCTGATGATTATGCCCATCTAAATGATACATCATATGTCTATGCAAATGCCTTTTCTCCTTGAAATTAACATTGCACTTTGTGCATGGGAAGAATGATGGTTCTTGTTCGGATTGCTCTGTCTTTAGCTGCTTGGGCTTTCTACTAAAGAGGGAGTCGGAGTGATTGTCTTCGTGGCAATCTGCTCTTATAATCAGCTTCTTGATGATTACAGGACTGTCACTGGGATGCTCTTGACATGAATTCACAGAAGACTGTACAGCCTTTTTACAAGGGAAATCCTCATCATTTATGTTGGCGATGTCAAAATCCTCATCATCATCTTCCTCCTCTTCAATATGCCACTTTTTGTAGGTATGGTTCGAGCTGCTGTTGTAAACTTTTTCAGGAGAGCCTGACGTACCCACCAGGTGTATTTTACGCTTCCTCTGTCTTTGGCTGGTAAGCTGAGGCATCACTCCCACTCCCGCAGCCTTTTCCTCTAAGCTGCTGTCAACGTTACGATTGTTCCACAACACACGTATGAGCTCTTTCTGAGAATCCCAGTGTAGTGAGTCAGCCCCGTCAGAACCGTCCGACGAGCTCTCAGAGGACTCTGTGGTGTTTAAGTCCCATATAGATCTAGCTCTAGCCTTGACTCCCTCAGCCGTCCATATTTGGTTAATTGGCGTTTGGTGAGGCTGTGGACTGTGGTCTGACAAGGTGGCGTCACGGGCCTGGTAGGGCAGTTCAGCCTCACTCTCCCCAGAGTCAGATGGTGACGTGTTGTTGGCCTCTGGCTGCGTGGTGGCTAGTGTTTTCAGAACAGGCCCTGGCCCTGCTGGG
Source organism: Salmo salar (assembly GCF_965601325.2). Classification (NCBI taxonomy): domain Eukaryota; kingdom Metazoa; phylum Chordata; class Actinopteri; order Salmoniformes; family Salmonidae; genus Salmo; species Salmo salar. The sequence continues at coordinate 36,664,063 of NC_138300.1, forward strand.
TTCTTCAGGGCGTCTGATTGAAGCTCACTGGGTGGTGGTAACACCTGAGAGCTTGTGTCCCTCCCTGCTTGCCATAGTTGGGCGTCCTGGGCCTCCACCAGGTCAGTGTTGGGCGTTGTGCTGTCTTTGTTCAGGCCACAGCTCTCCTCTGAGTTAGGGTGTGAAGCAGGTCCATTAACAAGTGCTACGAAAGGTAGTGAATGGGCTGCTTGGGCTGTGTGGGGAACAGCAGGGACACTGCTGGGTACAAATGGACTGGGCTGTGCTCCATTTAAAGGGTTTGGGAGTCTGTCAAAGGACAGCTGCTCTGACAACCTTGCAGCATTGTTCTTAAGGGAGGACGTGTGACACTGTAATGGCTCCTGAGTGGCAACGGAGCTGTCACACACTGGTTCCACCACATCTCCTTCTTTGTCCTCTTGTGCATTTGGCTTTATATCAGCCATCTCCCCAGTATGTTCTGAGAAGAGAGAAACAGAGAAAAAACACCAAATCAGCTTAAAACATACTCAATAATTTATATTGTGTTTTGAGGGCTAAAGGCGATGAAAAATGGATGATTAAAACAAGTCTAAATGTGGCAAATGGAAATATATACAGCCCAACACATAACACTTGTATTGGTTCAAAGTCAAAATGCAGGCTAATATTATGTTGAATAACAAACTATTATTATTCCTTATACACACAGAAAATCAGTCAGTGTTCAGTGTCAGCTCTGCCTACTTTCTCTCCAATTGTTCCACACAATGAGAGTTTCATCCACAGTACTCTTCTGATCGGCTCTCTGGTACTGCATTATGATTTTCCTAACACCCTCGTCCGCCACTTCTCTTCACAACAAACCCTGCTGTTAGCCCCAGATACCCCGGCGAGGGCTCTTAATTACCATAGCACACCTCTGGGATACAACCTTCCTGTTCCTCCCCCGAACGCTCCCAGACGCTTGCTAAAATTGACCAATTTCCATGTGAACAAAGTAGACTTCCAATGAGATCATACTCAGTCGTAGCACTCTGTGATGGTGCTAACACGGGTCCCAGCACGACACTGTTGTTGCTCCAATCCTGACAAATTGGCATGCGTCGGGCTACACAATCTGTCTGTCTCACATACACTCACACAAACACACGCATAGAAACACTCACTCACACATACACACACACACACACACAGACATACACATACATAGAGAGATATAAACACACACACATCTATAAACACACACACACACCCATGAACACACACACACACAAACATTAGGGTTGGGAATTGCCAGGGACCTCACGATACGATATTATCACAATACTTAGGTGCTGATAAGGTATGTATTGCTATTCTCACGATTCTCATGATTCTATATGTATTGCGATTTGATGCTCCAAACATATTGCTCACTATAGGTTTATGAGAAAACAAGTTTTCATCAGTCAGAAAAATAAAATGCTGAAAACATGTTGGCAAACTATTTAAGAAGATGGACACCAAGCTATAGGATGCAAGAGTTTTGCCACAGGTGCAGCCAACAAATCGATACTTTGAGTCAAATACCGATATAATAAAAAATAATATCACAACATGTTACTGTCTGGATTATTTTACCCCCATCACTAACAAACATATAAACAGCAATCAACAGTCCACAGATTTCTAAATGTAATATAGACTCAACTGTTGAACATGTTAATCGTTAAACAAGCCACTTAAAAGAGTGAAAATACATGAATAAAATCTTCTAATATTTAACACTCTTCTCAGCCTTGTAATAGCCAAGCTGTGAGACTGAGAGGCGAGGTGATGTATTTTACAGCTTGGTACAATGTGAAGTGTCCAGGCAGGGTTGTTGTAACCCAAGCTGATAGACATAGCCTGCATCCCAAATGGCACCCTATTCCCTATTTACTGCACTACTTTTGACCAAGACCGATAAGGGCTCTGGTCAAAGGTAGTGCACTTTATAGGGAAAAGGGTGCCATTTGGGATGGAACTATTGTGTAGTCTACAATGTATGCTCAGTGGATTTGACATGATCCAGTGTTGGCTGCTCTCTGCAGGAAGCTACGTCGCTAACAAAGTGGTAAATTCAGTGTTAATGAGTGGCTTCACTGTTACCACCTCTGAGGTAAAACCTTCCGAGCTCCCTATTCCCTCCGTCTGCTGTGGTGTTACTGTAGGGGCTTGGGTTAGCAGGGAGGGAGAGGCAGAACAGACGCTCTGCATTTAAAGCTAACTTCACTGCTACCCCCCGAACAGCAGGGTGGCAAAGCCATCAGAATATGATTTCAGTTTTAAAGGCTCATTAGTGGGGCTACTAGCATGCGATATGACTCTCTCTCTCTCTCTCTCTCTCTCTCTCTCTCTCTCTGCTCCATATATAACAACCACAAGCAAACATTCAGGGTTCAACAGGGATGCGATTGAAAACATTTTTTTTGCTTCTATTTACTTCATTTAGTCAATGTTAAAAGGCTGACTTTGCCTTTCTGGAAGCTATTTGCAAGGATTATAAGCTTAAATACATTTAAGCCGTATGCATAGATCGATCTTATCAATGAGATGTATTACCATTAATCCAGCTCTGCATCATTCCCCAAGACATCTTATATGAGAGAATGTTCAGTAATCATTATGTTCTAGAATTCTCTGAAATGGAACGTTTATGTTCACCCAAATTCTACTGAAGGAATAACAAGAGCTCTTACTGAAACACCTCCCAGATATGTATAATATGTTACTTGGCTTTTTCTTTCTTTCTTTGAATATTTTTTTTTACAGGTCTATCAGCACTTTCAGGAACACTCATATAGCACCTCATCTTGAGGTTACTACAGAAGAAAAAGGGAGGCGATAATTGCATATTATCATTATTATTCTGGATTCCCTGAAGATACATAAACCTTTCTGAGATATTTAATAACCAGCTTGTCTCAACGACCCATTATCTTTAAAAGCATTGTAGAAAAGCATTTAAAACTTTAAACGTCTTATTCTTGACCCTCACCAAAACCTGCAAAAACAATATTACATTTTTTTATTGCAATTTTGTGTTACAAATAGAAAAATAACGAAAATATCTTTGTTGCTCCATTCATCCCCATATTTATCATAATGTCCAGGAAATGGCTAAAATATCATGTGAACAGCCTGAAAACATCACAAAACAAAGAGTGCCAGGCTAGCCAGTCTTAACATCAGTAGAGAATCAGTGCTAAAGGCTTTTGAGTTTGGGACTAGTGTCCAAAGGAATTCCCTCTTCCCAACCAGGACCAGTCAACCAGACCAGTTCAACCGCTGGAGCTGTCTGGATGGATCAACAGACAGCCACCCATCCCCATGTAGTATGTCTCTGCCTCTGCCTTCACTGGGAGAGAAAACACACATCTAAACAACAAGGGGGGGCGGGTGGGGGGGGGGGCTGCCCCTCAAGTACTGTAGCAGCTCCACAACTTCCTCAGCTAATGGGAACTATTGATTTATTTGACACATAGTGAATTTATGAAGCTGCCTCTCAAGTGTGAGTATCAAAACCCACGGATCAAAATAAACAGGCAGAGATTCAGTCTGACTCTTCAGCAGTCCCAATGAGAGGAGAGCACAGCACTGTTCTCCTCAATGTCACAGTGAATAGGAAAGTCTTGGTTCAGTTCATTTTCTGCAGTGTGGTATAAAGCCTACAGTTAACCAATAACCACATAGACCCAGCGACACCAGATATTTTTGCTTAGGATGGGGTAAGCTTTTGTGGCATTTAGAAGTTATATACTTTAAAAATGATAGTTAATATCACAGACTGCACCTTTACCCAGACAGACCCATGCAGAGACACAAGAGAAACAGGCCCAAAAAGATTAATGTAGCCTACAACCCTCACAATAACACAGTAATAATAACACAGCTATTCAGCAACTACTGTGAATTTAGAGCTCACAATGATGAATTTACAATAAATCCAATGGTGCTTGTATTCATAAAGAGAATAAAGTGGTCAGTTTCATACATCAAATCAAATGTTATGTGTCACATGCTTGGTAAACAGGTGTAGACAAACAGTGACATGTTTGCTTAAGGGTCCTTCCCAACAATGCAGAGAAAAATTGAAAATAATAGAAAGATAATAACACAAGGAATAAAAACACAATGAGTAACACTAACTTGACTATACTGTATACACGGGGTACCAGTACAGAGTCGATGTGCAGGGGCACGAGGCAATTGAGGTAGATCTGTGCATATACTGTAGGTAGGGGTAAAGGGACTAAGCAACAGGATAGATAATAAGCAGTAGAAGCAGTGTGATGAGTCAAAAGAGTTAGTGCAAAGGGGGGTATTTGGTTAACTATTTAACTAACTATTTAGCAGTCGTATGGCTTGAGGGGAGAAGCTGTGCTGGGTCCTGCTGGTTCCAGACTTGGTGCATGATGTTTGTACATGACATAACGTTTGGCTTGATTAAGTTCATTTTTATCATCCAGATAGCTTGTCAACAAAAGGTAATCTACATCATAATAGCATCCACTTTCTCTAGAGGGATTTTGGGGTGTGATTATGTATGTCTGTATCCTGATTCGGGGTGTGATTATGTATGCCTGTATCCTGAGCAGACGCACTCAGTCTTGTCAGCCTGAATCATGGTAATGTAATTACACAAAGCCTTTGATAACCAAACAATGTCATCCACTGCTAGAATAAAAAGACATGTATTTGACTCAAACAGTTCTAATGAGATGAAATGCATTAGTCACAAGTGCACTACATTTGACCAGGACTGACAGGGCTATGGTCAAAAGTAGTGTACTATATAGGGAATAGGGAACCATTTGGGACACAGACACTGTTATAGATTAAAATTATATATTAATAGCTTATGATCTAAAATAGGTTGTGGTGTGTATATTTGGACTCAGTAAACAAAGGTTCAGAAGAATGTAAGAATAATAGAACATGCCTTGAGCTTTCTTTCTATTCTATGGAACAATAACAAAAACAGAGAGAAAAAAAACGCTGATTACACACCATGAAGGCAATAGTGATGTAAAGTTGTGGCAATGTGGAGTGGACTCAAATTCAACTAGCCAGAAACGTGCTCTGAAAGCAAGCCCCGAATTTCACTAAACAAAAGAATAATACATCCTATCAGTAAAAACCAAGTGGGCTAGTTTCCTTTCACAGAGTTAAGACTAAAGAGCATGTAAAAAAAATACACCTCGCACCAAACCCCCAAACCTTTTCATGCCCTTTTCTCTAAAAAACAGAAAGAAAAAAATGAAATGGCTGTGATGGTAGATTTACTGATGAAAAAAAGGTGTAGAGAGAACATTGGGAGTGATAAAAGAGGACAGGGAGCGAGTGACAGTTGGGTTAAGACAGAAGTCATGTTCAATAGCAGGTAGCAACATCAAACGCTTGAGTTCACAGGGAACCTATGCAACCTTGTCTAGCACGAGGCTTTTCTGTTGTGTGGAGTAGATTATATCTGTTCAAAGTGCTGACATGGCCTCATTTTCTGCCCGTAGTGTTAGAGAGGGGATTAAACTATATAAACTTTGAAGCTTTAAACAATACCTTTCAAAATTAAATGGATTAAGGGAGGGATGTCTGATGGGGATTTCCCTGGGCTTTGTTAGTTTTAAACTTCTCTCCTTTTTAAGGAGGAAAAAAAATCTTAGGTCTGAGGTTTTTTTCAAGCATTCATGTGACCGTTTTAGTGAGTTCTCTCTCTCTCACAATGAGGAGGAGACCAGGGCCAGTGGCCACAGAGGAGCAGCTACTTTCCCTATGGGCTCTGGTCAAAGGCAGTGTTCTATATAGGGAGTAGGGTGCCATTTGGGACACAGTCACTGTGAATACTACAGCAGACAGATGGTTCATGAACATCATATCTGTTCTGTTTAGATACACACAAATACTGAGAAGAAAACACTCACTGGTTAAGTCCCAAATGGCACTGTATTCCCTATATACAGTAGTGCACTACTTTTGACCAGAGCCCTATGGCTCTAAATGGGGAATAAGTTGCCATTTGGGACACACACTAACCAAAGCATATCGCCGCCACACTCATCTACTCGGCTGGTTCTGGCAAGCTGTGCAGTGCTGTTCATGCCTGTTGAAAATGGCACATTTCCATGTACTACTGTGTTTGTTGCATCCTTCATGACATGAGCTGTTGATTCATATCTTCTCATCTGTTTCGAATATGTGATGTAGGCCTAGATGTAGAATGCATTGGTAGCTTTGCTATTTTTATTTATTTATTTTATTTATTTATTAGTTGTATGGATGTTGGCTTTTAATAAATGTGATGATTACCATAGACTCCAGAGCTCACCATATATAAATACTTCGGGGCTATATGCATGATACAAGCAATTGCTATGATCATGATCGGGCATGCTCAGATTGCACCCTGTCTTTTTGTTGAGATGGAATTATATAAAATATAGGCCTATAACACTTTGTCACTGCCACTTTTCTGTAGTCAGACACGTGACCAATCACATGAAAGAGATGTCAGTGTCAAACTCCTCTCCAAACGGAGGACAGGCTCCTCTCTCTGCCGAGTGAGCAGGCATCAGCACGCTTACATCTGGAGGAATGTCAAGCATCGCACACATCAGGATGAAAAACCTCTCATTACCTTTCTTTAAAAACATAATATGGATATCTGGCTCCGTCAGTCATACAGAGTACATGGCAAGGATGGATCAGGCAAAAGGGGGTATAACAAGGACCTCTCACTAGCTAGCTACAGTACAAAGCAACTCAAACTCAATTGATTCAGCATTATTCATCATCAGTAGAACAGAGCATTGTCCCCCATTTAAAGTACTTTATACTTTTAAATCTGTGTGTTCTCCGATAATATTATTCTGTTTTAAAATACTCTCGGCAATTAGTGTGTTCTCCAGGCAAAGAACGTGTCATCTAGCAGGCCGTTAGAGTGTTGTTAGATTGCTACACCTACTGTGTGGCAGCTGAGCTGAACTATATGGCTGGCCAGAAGTGGGGATGTGGTCCTTAGTCCTAGGCCCATAAACAAGAAATAAATTATCTGAAAAGTCTAACAATAATAATAACAACTGCCCATGAACTGTTCCTGGTTTAAAGGAAGGAAAATTTCCCCTTCAATGCAAGCAATAAAATAATAAAAAAGACATAGATATAGCTAGGGATACAAGTAAGCAAACACAAACCTTTCCAATCAAACATAATTATTTATTATAAAGGTTATTTATTAACCTTTATAATCTAACCCACAATGCACTCTGGGTGATCAGAGACACTGAGCAACTTGAACGCACTGACCCTGACTGCAATGGGATTCCCTCTTGTCATTTCTCAAGGTCCACCTATCTAAGCTGTGCATACAGTACACACACATATACACCGAGACTCACACACAGACCTCTTCCCCACACACACACACACACACACACACACACACACACACACATAACATGATTATTCAGTGGTGCTTGTCAATTGCACCTTTCCAGCGTGGATCAAAGAGTGGCTTGCACCAGGGGTCCTGCACCAGGACCAGTCATTAACATGGGCCTGCCACTCTACCAGCCCAGCCTCCAAATAAATCAAAGGGTCGGCCGGGGAAGTAAAGAGGCTAATATTTCCTCAATAACCCCAGAGAGGCTCCATGGAGAGATGCAAATTGCCTCCCAGGAGACCCCAGGGGGATGTGGAGGACAAGGAAAGCTGGCTGGGAGGCACCGCACTGGGGTAGCTAATGAGTATAATGGTAAACGTATACAAGGAGAGGTGGAGTAGGAGGAGAAAGCCCTCTCTATTCATACCAATTAATATATTCTTATCAATGGAGGTACACCGTGGAGAGGTGGGGTGGGCTGGCGTCTACCGTCTAACCCTTAGCCACTGATCACAGGCGAGGGTTTGACACACACACACACACACACACACACACACACACACACACACACACACACACACACACACACACACACACACACACACACACACACACACACACACACACACACACACACACACACACACACACACACACACACACACACACACACACACATACACTCTCTACACACATACACTCCCCACGTCCATCCTCTGAGTATGTGTATTAATCAACACAGACTAGGCCCCGGTCATTAACCCTATGGGAGGCTGGTCAGGCCTGGGGGGTTTTAAGGAGATTTTAAAAACCTCCCTCCCTCTCATTTCCAGATCAAAAGAAATCAGACTAAATCAAAGAGGTTCACAAATGTCCCTTTTTTGACGACTGACTGACCCCCCCATTGTTCTGAGATCTTTTATTTTATTGTAAGGATGTAGCAACATTACAACTGTACTAAATACCATTGTAAGTAGTCTTCTTCCACCTGCTATCTGTGATTTTAAATATAGATTCATGAATTATAGACAGAGCTTATGGCATCTATTGCTAATGCATGATATGACTATAACATGATATAACTTCATGTATTATGCTGCTGTAAGCGTGATTGCATCAGTTTGTGAGAGATCAGAAAAAATATCCATAGAATACTGTTTTCGTGAAGGATGATTTAATCTTTCATTCCTTTTATTTAATTTGTTAGTTTGTTCTTTTCTTCTCACTAACTTTCTGTTTTATTAACCGATGCTGTGGGATTCATTTCAAGTTGACTCTTCAAAGACTCTCAGTCAAATGTTCGCCAGGCAGTGCTTTCATCAGATTTACTCACATTGAAAACCTGATTTGAAAGCCCTAAAAATATTTGAATCTCTAACGATTCAGTTTATTACAGTTAAATACTATTAATCACTATCAATCAGTCAAACATGCAGAGTGAGAGTCTGAAACTATAACATAGCTCGTTCAAAATATTTGAATCTCTAACGATTCAGTTTATGACTATCAATCATTACTCTCAACCAGCTGAACATGTGTATCTGTAAGAGACACTCCCTTAATCACTTTCTGTTTAAATATGTATTTTTATATCTTTACATCAATAGAGCAAGATATGAGTAATAAAGTAGAGATTGACCAAATCCTCAATTACCCCAACAAGTTATCTATCAGATAACTGAGTACTGGTTTGAGCTAACATTAATCTATGATTGTCATACTCACATGGAGGTACTTGTCAGATTTGTATCATGAGAGGTATATTACTGTAACCTGATCATGTGTATAACTGGACCTCTTCCAATACCAACAGTGACCAACAGATGGCCCTGCTGCAGCCTTCCTGTCCTGTACACACAGGTGGACTGGACACAACACTTCACCAGCAGAAACTCAACACACAACACAACACTAGAAGAATGAACTATGAAAGGCAAGATACTGTGTACTTCATGACGTTATATATGAGCCACTTTATATGGATATACTGTATTCTAGTCATGGCTCATCCTATATAACTACTGCTGTACACACCTTATCTATTCATATATTGTTCATACTGTCTATTCACACCACTATATATATTTATTTATATTCTGCACTCTGACATTGCTCGTTCTGATATTTCTCAATTTCGTTATTTTTAGATTATGTGAGTATTGTTTTTTTTGCTAGTTATTACTGCACTGTTGGAGCTAGAAACAAGCATTTCGTTGCATCTGCGATAACATCTACTAATCTGTGTACGTGAACAATAAACATTGATTTGATTAGAAGAATAACTGTACCAATGATAAAAAAATATAGTGTTTGACTCCTATCTTCATAATATCAAACACGTATTCCAAATATCTGAGTAGGATACTGTAATTTACCAGGTAACAGTCCTTCAAAGCAATTTTTTAAAGATTTATAATATAACCTCTGCAGTCAGAATAATGAGATTCCCAGCAGTTTAGTACAGCGGCATTAGTATGGATAGCTGACCATGCAGCGATCTTACCCCTCTTAAGAAGTGAATAATACTCAAATCAGAACAGGACTTAGTTTACGGGAGCATTTGCAAAGCCCTAAAAATGATATACAAATCCTTCAAAAACATAATATGAAAAAATGTCCCTGATCTATCCTTTTGAAGGTCATTTATAAATCAAGCTGGCAGGAATGTGTCTAGAAGGAGCTGATTAAATGAGGATTTGTCTCCCTGAGATGGTTGAGAGGAGAGAAAGGAAGGTTCATCACTATGTAACAACTAACATTTTTGTCATTTAGCAGACGCTCTTATCCAGAGCGACTTACAGTAGTGAATGCATACATTTCATACTTTTTTCCCCCGTACTGGTCCCCCGTGGGAATCAAACCCACAACCCTGGCCTTGCAAACACCATGCTCTACCAACTGAGCCACACGGGACTAACCGTAAGTATAATGGTAGGCTCAGAAAAGCAGGAAGCACCAGTGACTAGATCAATTAAAAAGTGGTCAGATGAAACAGATGCTAAACTACAGGACTAATTCCTCCAATAGCATTGAGGAGTACACCACATCAGTCATTGGCTTCATCAATAAGTGCATCGATGACGTCGTCCCCACAGTGACCGTATGTACATACCCCAACCAGAAGCCATGGATTACAGGCAACATCCGCACTGAGCTAAAGGGTAGAGCTGCCGTTTTCAAGGAGCCACCATAGTGTCTGTGCCCAAAAACACTAAGGTAACCTGCCTAAATGACTACCCACCCGTAGCACTCACGTCTGTTGCCATGAAGTGCTTTGAAAGGCTGGTCATGGCTCACAACAACACCATTATCCCAGAAACCCTAGACCCACTCCAATTTGCATACCACCCCAACAGATCCACAGATGGTGCAATCTCTGTTGCACTCCACATTGCCCTTTCCCACCAGGCCAAAAGGAACACCTATGTGAGAATGCTATTCATTGACTACAGCTCAGCGTTCAACACCATAGTGCCCACAAAGCTCATCACTAAGCTAAGGACCCTGGGACTAAACACCTCCCTCTGCAACTGGATCCTGGACTTCCTGGCGGGCCGCCCCCGGGTGGTAAGGGTAGGTAACAACACATCTGCCACGCTTATCCTCAACACAGGGCCCCCTCAGGGGTGCGTGCAGAGTCCCCTGATGTACTACCTGTTCACTCATGACTGCACGGCCAGGCACGACTCCAACACCATCATTAAGTTTGCCAATGATACAACAGTGGTAGGCTTGATCACCGACAACGACGAGACAGCCTTTAGGGAGGAGTGTCATGACGTTGCCCTCTCTCTGGGTACAGCGAGCACAGTTGAACCCCCTCCCATGCACCATCCCCCTACTACCTCCCCCAACCCAGGCTGCTGTGGTCAGAAGGCGGTCGTAAATTCCAAAGGGAATGTCCTGCCACACAAGCCACAGTTTTGAGACAGAATGGTTTCATAGAGAGACAAAGGAATTCTTCCAACTCACAAGACGGGGGAACCGAACGACATTTATGTTCTGGAGAAGGTATAAAAGATTGGTGAAGAATCCAGCTACGAATTGGTCTGCTTGGTACAATTTTATGACAACTCATGAGAGACAATATTGCCATAATAATGTTTATATAATAGCCTCAGCTATGAGACTTACATCTAAATGGATGTATACAATTAATGAATAAGGATAAACCTATTGGAATATGTTGAGATGCTATGTACTGATGTTAATGTGAGAGAATTGTATTTCTGTTCAAAGCTTAACTAAGTCACCGGCACGCCCCCAGGGACACAGACAGGACAAGGCATCATGTGACAGCCTTTTCTACGTTCAGTATATGAACCCCCACCCAGGGTTTCTTTCTTTAGACCAGCTTACCTCGAGAAGAGAGAGCCAAGGTTTGACCATGCATTCCTCTACTGAATTTTAACCATACCACGTGGTTAAACTATCAATACAGAATAATAACAAGTCTTTGATATTAATTACTAGTCTGCAGCTAGAAATTCGGTATCATTGAACGCGAAGACCGACGAAACATCCATTCTATAACGACATGAACGAATGTCGCTTTGAAAGATCCATTCTAACCGAGAGAGAGAGAACGCGGACAAAACTCTCCAACAGCACCAAACTCTCCAACAAGGATCCCGACGACACACTGAGCATAAATATATATTGATTGCAATTCGTCCCGAATGAGTGAGCGTTCATGTGCAAAGGATTAGCATATCAATTGTTCATATTTATCAACTCTGTAGGGTCTTTTCAGCTGACCCTTATCACCCTTTGTTTAACAAGCCGCCATGCCGGTTTAGCCCACTAGGGCACATTCCTCTACCATTGCTTTGTAACGATACCTACTGTTTTGTATGCTTTCTGTGAATTACTTAGTTTAGTAAATAAATGATTTTAAGACAATTGATGTATGGATGACTTAGTGAAGACTGGGTTCGTGCAGATAACAACAATTTACGACGTTTGGAATGAGACTGACGCGAGGTAAAAATAAGTCATTAAATCAGAAGACTCATTGATCAGATATAATATCTGAAAGTTATATTAGGAAAATTATAACTGTGTAATCTGAATATTTTCCTTGGTGCCCCGACCTCCTAGTTAATTACAGTTACATGATTAATCAGTTAATCGCGTAATAATAATTACAGAGAGTTATTTGATAAAAATAAGTCTTCGGTTTTAATGATGCCCAAAGACACGAGAGGAGGTTAGAGACCTGGCCATGTGGTGCCAGGGCAACAACCTCTCCCTCAACGTGATCCAGACAAAGGAGATGATTGTGGACTACAGGAAAAAGAGGACCGAGCACGCCCCCATTCTCATCGACGGGGCTGCAGTGAAGCAGGTTGAGAGCTTCAAGTTCTTTGGTGTCCACATCACCAACAAACGAACATGTCCAAGCACACCAAGACAGTCGTGAAGAGGGCACGACAAAACTTATTCCCCTCAGGAGACTGAAAAGATTTTGCATGGGTCCTCAGATCCTCAAAAGGTTCTACAGCTGCACCATCGAGAGCATCCTGACTGGTTGCATCACTGCCTGGTATAGCAACTGCTCAGCCTCCGACCGCAAGGCACTACAGAGGGTAGTGTGAATGGCCAAGCTTCCTGCCATCCAGGACCTCTATACCAGGCGGTGTCAGAGGAAGGCTCTACAAATTGTCAAAGACTCCACCTACCCTAGTTATAGACTGTTCTCTCTGCTACCACACGGCAAGCGGTACCGGAGCGCCAAGTCTAGCCTGTGCAAATGTCACATCCAACTCTGAGAATAAATGGGAAATTTAATTAGGATGGCCACAACCTTGATAGATATCACAGAAAGGTCCAGCTGCCTTGTTACTAATGTAGTGGCAAACTTCTGCTGTTACCCTCTCAATCAATACAAACACAGGGCTTACATTTTTGGTTAACTGGCGCTCAATGAGTGAATAGCTTCCACATCAATAGAACATTCTTCCGGCCTTGGTTGTATTGATCCTGGAATCTGCACAAGAATTTTCAAACGTCTTTTCCGATTGGGCCTTCTTGTCTGTGGTCTAGCATGTGGTTAATTTGGATGACATTATGTGGTCACATTAGGATGATTATATTATTACTACAGAGCTACAGAATGGAAATACAAATACTTTCTATTTCTTTTGAATATCACTAAACGTACCTGTATTTATATGTGCATTCAACATACTGTAGACTTGGTGTGGACGTATCTATTTCAGTCATAAGTAAATCTTGTATACAGTTAGCATCTTAGAAATGTAGTTTAATTTAGTATGGAACACAATGAAAACGTTTCAATCCTTTTCTTCCCCTGAAATATTGCTTTTTTTTTGTGATTGTCTTATAACGACTGCCTTCACTGTTGTCAGACTACAAATACTTCTTTAAAAATTATAGACTGCAATGACAAATCAAAAATAGTAATTAATCACTGTAATGATTGCCTATTGTTATGTGCCATTGTTCATCTAGACCTGTAACTCAACTCCTGAATGGGGGGGTTAAGGCATTAGTGATTATATCGTGCCCCTTAGTGGTGGGAATGCTCTGTAACCTGACAGACATGTTTGAGGAGAACAGACAGATTGACTGACACTGTAGAGCCACTTCAACAAGCCTGTGTTACTGGAGTGCCCAATGTGTTTAGGGGTCAAAACCCCAGGAGACCTGCAAGGGGCTAGAACCCTCTCACTCTCTCTACACATGATGCACTATATAGTCCCAGTAAGGGACCAACAGTGAACGTTGTGATTGTCTTGAGGACGTCCCCTGTTACCTGGGATATAGATCAAATGTACCATAAAAGTATGTCATTCAAGAAAATAGAATATTAATTTCAATATTACAATATTACTAGATCACATAACAACACTTAAAATCACACTCATATTGTTTTGCGTCAATCTCTTCTTGGTCTGTGTATGACTGGAGGTATAATCAGAGTAAAAGGAAATAGACCTAACACTGCCTATGACCTGCCAAGTGTAGTGTAATGTAGTGTTGGAGAAGGCAGTGACAAATGGTGTGCATCCCAAATGGTACCCTATTCCCTGTGGCTCTTGGTCAAAATTAGTGGACTATATACTGTAGGGAATAGGGTGCAATTTGGTATGCAGCCACGGAAGTGACATCTGAGATTGAATTTGACTCTGCTTAATCTAATCACACCTAGCTATAGTTTCAAAGCAGATCACAGCTCTGAGCTACAGTTTCAGGTGTTATGGCAGTATGTATGGAGAAACACAACTGCGTCTCACAATCATCACACCTCAACAACATACATTCACATTATTGTGCGTTGAAATCCCTTTCCTTCAATATAACCTGAAAAATATTATCAGTCATGCATGACATCTTCTTAAATATTGAATTTAAAATACATTTATTGAAGTATACAAAGTTAGGTAGCCCTTTCCTGCAGTCAAATGACTAGCCGCCTCATGGGTGGAATGTTGTTAATATTTTTATAATTTCATAATTAATAAACATACATATTTTTTAAAACAGCTTAAAATCTTGTGTTTCTTTGTCAAATGGTTTTGTTATATTTCAGTCTTTTGTGATATAAAGTGTAATATTGGGACGCAAACTCAAAATTGAATACATTTCAACATACATATGACATATCTGACATGGTACAGGTGTATTTTTCTTAAGCCCATAACCATGTGTGTGAAGTGTATACTTTGGTTTCAAATTAGATTTGTTTAAGACTTACCAAAACCCTGATTTAGCACACTGCAGTAAAAGGTTATGGTTAATATGGTTCAGCACAAAATACAATTGTAGACATGTTACTAATGCTTGTGGTTTACTAATAGATGATTCCAAAGCAGTCATTCCTTACCAATCTGTTCCAAACCATTGGTTCCACTCTATGGTCTTCTGAAAACCCACCTGTAATAAAGAAATAAAAATGGTCTTTATGTATCCACACGTTAGTATAGTGTAGCATACAGTATCAAAACTTGAGTTTTAAAAGTGATACACAAATGTTCCCTTCAATGGCAATGGTCCAATGGCAGTGTTGGCTACCGAAGTAGCTTCAATAGGACATTTCCTATAGATTCAATGGTTTATACTAAGAGGATAATGTCAATGTATGCCACATCATCCGATCATTCTGCCCTTATTTCCTTTTGACTAAAAGATATGTGGTCCTTGGTACTATATCCTTCCTAAGGATTACTAAAATATCTCATCTCTCTCTGCAGCTGCTCATCTGAGTTGATAATTCAGGGCAGTGTACTCCCGTTACAGTAGTCCCTGGCGTCTTCATTTATAGCAGTATGAGCGAGTCAAGACAGCAGACTCAAGTTGTATTCCAAATGGCACCCTATTCCCTACATAGTACACTACATTTGACCAGAGCGCCCTATGGGCCCTGGCCAAGAGTAGTGCACTATATAGGGAATAGGGTGCCATTTGGGAGGCAATGCTGTACACATGATGTTTTGCTATGCGGTGCATTCTGCGAATTCTGGCATCTTATATTTGACCTTGTCAAGTTACATATAATCAATTTGAGGATAACTTGCCTAGTCCATCTCATTTATTAAGTCAAACTTGGAAATCGGTTTACAAGGAATTTACTCTGTGTGTGTGTGTGTGTGTGTGTGTGTGTGCGTGTGTGTGTGTGTGTGTGTGTGTGTGTGTGTGTGTGTGTGTGTGTGTGTGTGTGTGTGTGTGTGTGTGTGTGTGTGTGTGTGTGTGTGCGTGCGTGCGTGTCCGTGAAGCCAGAGTGTACAGTTGAAGTTGGAAGTTAACATACACCTTAGTCAAATACATTTAAACTCTGTTTTTCACAATTCCTGACATTTAATCCTCATAAAAAATGTCCTGTCGTAGATCAGTTAGGATCACCACTTTATTTTAAGAATGTGAAATGTCAGAATAATAGTAGAGAGAATTATTTATTTCAACTTTCATTTCTTTCATCACATTCACCAGTGGGTCAGAAGTTTACATACACTAAATTAGGATTTGGTAGCATTGCCTTTAAATTGTTTAACTTGGGTCAAACGTTCCGGGTATCCTTCCACAAGCTTCCCACAATAAGTTGGGTGAATTTTGGCCCATTCCTCCTGACAGAGCTGGTGCAACTGAGTCAGGTTTGTAGGCCTCCTTGCTCAAACACGCGTTTTCAGTTCTACCCACAGATTTTCTATGGGATTGAGGTCAAGTCTTTGTGATGGCCACTCCAATACCTTGACTTTGTTGTCCTTAAGCCATTTTGTCACAACTTTGGAAGTATGCTTGGGGTCATTGTCCATTTGTAACACCCATTTGTGACCAAGCTTTAACTTCCTGACTGATGTCTTGAGATGTTGCTTCAATATATCCACATAATTTTCCTACCTCATGATGCCATCGATTTTGTGAAGTGCACCAGTCCCTCCTGCAGCAAAGCATCCCCACAACATGATGCTGCCACCCCCATGCTTCACGGTTGGGATGGTGTTCTTCGGCTTGCAAGCCTCCCCCTTTTTCCTCCAAACATAACGATGGTTATTATGGCCAAACAGTTTTATTTTTGTTTAATCAGACCAGAGGATATTTCTCCAAAAAGTACGATCTTTGTCCCCATGTGCAGTTTCAAACCGTAGTCTGGCTGTTTTATGGCGGTTTTGGAGCAGTGGCTTCTTCCTTGCTGAGCTGCCTTTCAGGTTATGTCGATATATGACTCGTTTTACTGTGGATATAGATACTTTTGTACCTGTTTCCTCCAACATCTTCACAAGGTCCTTTGCTATTGTTCTGGGATTGATTTGCACTTTTCACTCCAAAGTACATTCATCTCTAGGAGACAGAACGCGTCTCCTTCCTGAGTGGTATGACGGCTGCGTGGTCCCATGGTGTTTATACTTGCGTACTATTGTTTGTACAGACGAACGTGGTACCTTCAGGCGTTTGGAAATTGCTCCCAAGGATGAACCAGACCTGTGGACCATTTTTTTCTGATGTCTTGGCTGATTTCTTTTGATTTTCCCATGATGTCAAGCAAAGAGGCACTGAGTTTGAAGGTAGGCCTTGAAATACATCCACAGGTATACCTCCAATTGAATTTTCCAAGCTGTTTAAAGGCACAGTCAACTTAGCGTATGTAAACTTCTGACCCACTGGAATTGTGATACAGTGAATTATAAGTGAAATAATCTGTCTGTAAACAATTGTTGGAAAAATTACTTGTGTCATACACTAACTGACTTGACAAAACTATAGATTGTTAACAAGAAATTTGTAGAGTGGTTGAAAAACAAGTTTTAATGACTCCAACCTAAGTGTATGTAAACTTCCAACTTCAACTGTAGATCAACTTTCATATAAGGTCAATATTATTTGAGTTAGGTCATAATCATAGATGATCATAATATGTTATAATTGCTTCGGAGTTTGCATGAATTCCAGGTACAGTGTAACTGGGGTGAGTGACTCCCATAACTGAAAGGTGTTATTAATGTTCTATTAATGTGGGCATACTTCATTAGCAGTTGTTGTGGCAGATTACCTTCAAAGTGCAAAGATCCCATTGCCTTTAAAGTAGGCTACTGCAGGAATCTGTTTCTAGAACAATGGTTTACAGTTAACAGTAGGGAATGCAGAGACATGGTACCCATATAATGCATTTCACATATTATTTTCATGTTTGAATGGAATGGAGCAAAGTGATATTTATACACGCAAATAGCACTTGATTCTATGAGTCTATCTTTAGTATGGGAAAGGCATTCCATGACAGCAGAACCCCCCCAATAAATGTAGGAATAGATTCTAATAGTACTTAATACTTTGAAACAATTGGTCTAAGTTTGAAATAGGTCAAGTGCATGATTCGTGTAAGTCTTCTAAAAAGTTGAGGAGGTAGCCGAGGGTAGTGGCTACAAATCTGACCTAATTAGTTGAGGAATGCATTGCTCAATGCTCGTTTGAATACTTGAAGTGTCAAATGACTCAAGTCTCAGACTGGCTACAGATGTGACACGTATAGCTCTGTCTGGAGTTTGACATCACCCCTTTTAAAAGGTATAGCCCTCTGTGTTAAGTTATTTGGTACAGGTAGGCTACAGCCCCATTGCGTAGCTAAAGAAACAACAAAGAGTCTATTGAGTAGCTGAAAGCTAAGAACTTTTGGAACGGTGCTTAACTACAACATACAGGACAATGGAGTGCTTAGTGAGTATCGGGTAACTTGACAGTGCACAAATTGGTGAATGGAAGTCAAGTCCATCAGTCCATACTGACCATTATGCATGTCGAGCCAACGTCTTGCGTTATCTCATCTCTATGCCAGTATGGTGCCAGTGTGTCCGCTGTGTTCCGTGCTCAATAAAACCAAGGGCTACCACGAACCTCTAAACATGTCAACACAAGATTCCCCAAATAATAATATATTGTCTATAGACGCGTGTATCGAAGCATGAGACCTACCTTCCCAATGCAGGAAACAATAACAATTAGCAAGTTTGTCATTACACTTGACACTGTACGTTTTTCGTCCTCCATCCATTACAGTGTCGCCATTTTGCTTAAAAATCTGCAGGTTAAACTATAATTCTGAGAGGGATGTTTGCAGCGAAGGGAAATACATGCTAACGTTAGCTGAATAGCACAGCGCATAGGACTTCTTCTCTTTCGCCGATACTGCAAAAGGCAATGAACATAATGTAATAGAAACGGTATTTTATTCCATTCATGTTCGATTTATGGCAATGGTCTTCACGACAAAACTAACGGTCCCCTATTCAAAATATGGACCATCCCAGACCCACTGTAGAAAAGTCGTTGGGTTAAATGGAGCTTGGAAGATGGCAAAAACTGTAGGGGTAGAGTGATAATGTTGTCCAACACACACGGTCAAATGTTTGCTAGACAGTGGAATGTTACATTGTAGCCAGACACCATCAAATGTTAAATTAATTGTGCTGTACATGGATTTCACTCAATATTTTATTGGAAGGGTGGGGGAAATGACATTACTGTATACACACACCTTTAGCTTCCTGATTCTACCCCTTCTCCTCTCAAATTGAAATGTGACATCATACTATATTGTTTTATTGTAGTAGCATATTTTTACTTTGAACACTACCATTTCTTTATGCAGTACTTTACAAGTGACTGGGGCGGCAGGTAGCCTAGTAATTAAGAGTGTTAGGCCAGTAAACGAAAGGTTGCTTGTTTGAATCCCAGAGCGAACTAGGTGAAAAATCTGTTGATGTGCCCTTGAGCAAGGCACTTAACCCTAATTGCTCCTGTAAGCCTCTCTGGATAAGTGTCTGCTAAAATGTTCTGAAATCTATTCTATTCTAGGTATCCATTCCTGCGTGACTATATAAATCAGGAAAATACATTAAGCTCTTTATAGAGTCATTGGTAACAAGGCTAGTGTAGATAGATTTTCAAACCAATGTATTTGTGAGTTGCCACAGCCTTATTGCAGTGGCATACAAGATTCAGCAGGGTCTGCAATTTAGCAGGCTAATCCTTGACAAAGCACAGGAAGGCCTATTCTAGCCTATCTTGACTGATCTATTAAGTTCAAGGGGATCCAAAAGACAGTAAAGTTAGCTGCCAGCCAGCACAGCATTATAGTGTATAAAATCATCTTGTATGGGACTACAAGGCTGATGACTTTGATATGTATGCCGTTATATCACCTGATTATGACTATGCTGTCGAAGCCAGCTGTTGCAGGGGTTCCCAAACCTTTTCACTCAGTGTCCCCCTTCCAGCATTGGGGAACATCCTGCACCCCCACTGCATGCGCTCGCACGCACCATGTCTATTTCTATGGGCACAAGCACTGTTCATGACACAAACTGTTCACACCCTTCTTGTTGGTGGAGAGAATTTTGCAGGTCTAAAGCTTATTTCTTGCAATTCTACCCATTTTGTCATGGGGTGCAAATAACATTTAGCAGTGTTAAAATGAAATTTCTTGCAATTCTATACATTATGCCATGTCAAATGTGTATTCAAATAATATTTGAGTGACAAAAAATGTACAGCAATATCTATGGGGTAAAAAACATAAATAAAAACGTTAGCTGACATGGGCTAGTTGATCTGGACATTTCTGACAAGTTATAAATAGCTCTTTAAGGTATGCAATGACTTAGATGACAAGAGGAACAGATAATGCACTACCCAATTTTGAAATTGCACCTTGTGTATTCTACTATTACTATTATAGTAATTTTATAGCCGGACTGAGTTCCTTATATATATATATATATATATATATATATATATATATATATATATAAATGTGGGACCCCGAGCACCCCCTGCCGACCCCTCTGGGGCGTGCCCCAAAGTTCGGGAACCACTGGGCTGTTGGATAAAATGGGGAATACATTACATTTGCCTAATGAGATAATCATTCTAGAATATAAGTGAATTCTAGAATATTCCATATTAAATATTTTACTGGTGAAAATGTGCTACTATTATATTTTTAATGCCTCGCTGCTCTCACACAAGTAAACCAGTCAGCTTTAACCCTCATTTAAATTGTATAATGATGATAACAGACTGAGTGTACATTATTGATGTGATTACATTATTTATTTGACCGAGCACATGACCCCAACCATCCATCCCATTACCGTTGCTGTTGTTATGTTATGTATAAGTAAACAGCATATCAAATGCTTCCACAATAAAGCTTTTCAATATGTTTCAATCCTCTTGTGTCAGATAGGCAGTGGGTTTTCAACAGGCTAGTTAGATTCACACTGAACCAACGGTGGACGTTCTTTGACATCAATATTATTACTGTTGATCATCTGCAACATTATAGTGTATCTCTGCTCAAATGATATTAGGGACAAAGTTGCAGAGTAAATGTGTAGACTGCTACTATATGGTTCAAGTTGGGCATTTCAAGCTACACATGAGAGTCATAATATACCATTTTACTACATACTGTACAGCATGGATAACACATATTCCAATTGGCACCTCTGCACAGTCCTCCATATGGTTAACCCATATGGATTGCTACCATTTTGACTCAAATGTTTATTTTTCTTATCCTGCAATCTGGATCATTTTCATTTCCTGTTAAATTGTTTATCTTTAGGGTCTTGTTTACTCCAGCATGAGACTTCATTTATATTTCATCATAAGATAAATACCACTATCAGGGACAAGCTGGCGATAAATGGTTTCATTTTAAAGACCTTTGTTGAATTTTTTTCCCAAATGATATTGCTGACAGAGCCTCAATTACAGTTAAACAGTACCTTCTGGATAATAGCCTCTGCCATGAGCAATTATAGCAGTAATACCTGGGAAATTGCTTGTTCTTCTTTCCACCTTCTCTCAGGTCAGACTTGATTTAGCCAATCCCTGTCCTTCGTTCTAATCTAGTCTAATCTAATAATACTAGTCATTTAAATGTATATCAAGGAATGGCTAACTGTGCAATGGTAACAATAGTGAACATTTTGTATCGATGAATCAGGGGCTTGTTCTTCAGTAGTAATTATGTTTTTATCCCTAAAGGTTTTATGGCTGTCCTGCCGCACTACCAATGTGAATCTAATACTGGATCTTGCATGCCCCATTTAAAAACTAATTTCCCCATCTGATGAAAGCAAGGTAAATCTTAGAATACACTACTGTATATCACATGACCTTAGGTGACCTTTGACACAAAAATATGTAGTTGTCATCTATCATATTGTCAACCTTGATAGATTATACCTTGATTTAAAAAAGTAATACCAAAATATGGAAACATCTCAAGCCTTGTACACCCTTTTACCCTTAGGTGGGCATAGCAAGCTCACTAAATCTCTCGCATTTGTTACATTATGAAATATTAATTAAATGAAGCAAATGTTTAGAGCAACATTTCTGTACTGTATGTAAAGTATGGAGATAATTATATTGGGAGCAACAGCCATTATCTACCAATAACAGTGTGTGGACACAGATTCTGAAATGTCTAAAGTATTTCGCCTATTGAATATTAATAGGAAGTGCAAAATATTTTGATTAAATTATTAAATGTGTGGATCATTAATCATTAATGCTGAAAATGAGGAATATTTGCAAAGCAATACCAATTTATTTTTTAGGCACAGTTCTTTATTTAAGGGATGAATGGAGTTCAGAGATTCATCATACTGTATGTATTTAAAGATACATTCACATAAGATGAGAGGTTTTTTTGGACTCAGACTCTCTATTACCCACATACAATAATAATTAGGTGGGTCATGTCAAATCTTACACATGTACAAGTGTGTATTAGGAATGTGTGTTTTGCATATCCCAACTCCCACTGTGACACCCTCAGATAGTGGGGTCATGGCCAGGGTCTGAAATGATCAATGCTGACCCTGGAGCTCAACAGGTTTTTCACCTTGAGGATTTAAACAAGGGACCTTTCGGTTACCGGCCAAACGCTCTAACTGCTAGGCTACCTGCCACCCATAATGTATCATTGTATGCACTCAGATGGAAGAGAGAGCACAATGGTACTGTAGTAATCCCTCCCAAAGAGTGTTGTCTCTTTGTGAGAGATATCAGAATTGACACAAGGCCTCTGTTTTCAGAACATGAAATCATTATTTTAATGGCCTGCCAAGTGTACGCACATTCCCAAAGTTTGATTTTGGTCTGCAAAACGAGTAGCTCAAAAACCTCTGACAATTTATTATGCTGTTTGTGCCTCACACTACTAGTTATCCTCTGCAATTTATTCCCTACCTTGGGGTACTGTGAGCCATTTTCTCAATTTTTCAGTGGCTCACTTTTTTTTGTGATCCTGGGTGCTGCAGACTCCTGCCTCCAGCCATGGTGTCAGAACATCACAGAAAACTACACCATTATACTGAAGCCAGTTAACAAAGAGAGAGGCAGAGAACCAGTCTAAAACATGGGGCAAGAGATAGAATACATAAGATTACAGAGTTCACCATTTCACCGGAGGATGGGAGGGCAGCAGGGAGGGAGGCAGGATGAGAGGGAGGGAGGCAGGACTGGAGGGAGGTAGGACGAGAGGGAAGACGGGAGGGAGGGATGTAGGACGGGAGGGAGGACGAGAGGGAGGAAGGCAGGACAAGAGTGAGTGAGGCAGGATGAGAAGGAGGGAGGGAGGGAGGGAGGGAGGGAGGGAGGGAGGGAGGGAGGGAGGGAGGGAGGGAGGGAGGGAGGGAGGGAGGGAGGGAGGGAGGGAGGGAGGGAGGGAGGGAGGACGAGAGGGAGGACGAGAGGGAGGACGAGAGGGAGGACAAGAGGGAGGAGATTTGCCTCTAACGTGGAGCATGGAGAGGAGAGAGGAGGCTCTTGCCTGTGTTTCATCCCCTGTACTGAAGGGTTGCATCCCAAATGGCACCATATTCCCAATATACTGCACTACTTTTGACTAGGGCCTATAGTAGTGTACTAAATAGGAAAATGGGTGCCATATGGGTCACACCCTATCTCTCCTGCTGCACAGGGATTCTGAGTCACTAATGAAAGCTGTTTCAGGCCTCAACACACGCATCAACCATAAACTCAAGGTCACCTGTGTGTTCAGCCACCTGTCTTAAAGACTGTTGCTCAAAATGTAGAATCTATTTGACGAATCCCTCCGGTATCACCATGTTTTCCTGTGTTTTTGTCCATGTTTTATTCAGAAAGGTTGGCAATAGCAGCTTCAGTCAGGCTGGAGTCCTCTAGCCGTTTTAGCATGTTAATTGGACAGTGACCTTGGTGTGTTATAGAGGTGTTAGCCTGAATCTCTCTGGCCTAATGAAATCACCTTTACTGTCCCGTTTTAGCATTTCTAGACTTCCCTCTGACACTGCCAAAGGGGGAAACAGTAGACTTTTATTGTCATGATAGACATTTTAACAATAAAAAGAAGGTTGTGGATGCGAAGGTAACCACCCCGTTCTGCCCCCGTCACGCCCCCCTGGAAGTCTCTTCTCCGGAGCTGAAGATCCAGGTCACCTTCTGCGCAGTCGTTTCTTTACCTCTACTTTACACAAAAAAATATTGTGGTCACCCTCCCTTCACAATTCTTACTGTCAATCGTGAATGATAATTCCTCAAGGTTTACCGGTGAAACGTTTTGACAACAATTTGATCTCAATCAGTTTCATGAGAATATCTTGAGTTATGTACAGTGTTGTTTAATTGACATACAGTGAGAGAATTTTCGAGCAGATGGTGTTAACAAGCTGTACACTCTTAGAAAAAAGAGTTCTTTGGGGTTCTATATTTAAGCAATATGTCATGAGGGGGTGTGGTATATGGCCAATATATCAGGGCCAAGGGCTGTTCTTCCACACGATGCAACAAGGAGTGCCTGGATACAGCCGTTAGCTGTGGTATATTGGCCGTACACCACAAACCCCAGAGGTGCCTTATTGCTATTATAAACTGGTTACCAACGTAATTAGAACAGTAAAAATATTTTTGGGATCATAACCGTGGTATACGGTCTGATATACCACAGCTTTCAGCCAATCAGCATTGAGGGCTCAAACCACCCAGTTTATAAAGAACCTTTTGATTCTTTGGATGAGATTAAAGAGCCCTACTAAAAAAGGTTATATATATATGGCAGGGGGAAGATCGAATTCATATTTCGCAACATTTTTGCCAAGGTCTGAGTGGCAAATGGCAAGGTTCATATAAACCTGTGCTGTTGGAAACTAAATGCTAGCTCGAAGCAAGAGGAAATAATCTGTTTAATAAAAGCATGCACTCAAAAAAATGGTTCTATGTAGAACCTTTTGGTCTATTCATAATGTAACTGCCATTCCAATTCAAAAACCAACTGGCATTCCAGCATGACCACGCAAGACAGACAGAGGATGGTGGTTGAACCAATTTGCAAGTATCCTACCAATATGCATGTTATTTTTCCATGTATAAAGGTAAGCAAAGTTTATTATTTAATTCGAATGTATGAAGCCAAAGTCATATGATAAACTATAAGCTAGATTTTTAGATTTTTTTATTTAACTAGGCAAGTCCGTTAAGAACAAATTCTTATTTAGAATGACAGCCTAGGAACAGTGGGTTAACTGCCTTGTTCAGGGGCAAAACGACAGATTTTCAGCTCAGGGATTCGATCTAGCAACCTTTCGGTTACTGGCCCAACGCTCTAACCACAAAGTTGAAATGTTATTTGAATTTGAGCACATTTGTAAGCTAGCTAGGCTACTAGGAAACATCTAGGCTACTTTAATTCACCACTTTACAAGCTAGCCAGCTAACTCTTTCAAATAAACATAACTTATTATGGTATGTGCCAAATAGAGCTACAGACCCAGCCTGATATTGGCAATTAGCTAATTTTTACTTATATTTCAGTGGTGTCAACTGAGGGGACTATGTGTCATGAAGCCATTAGAAGGCTGTTGCTGACTGAGAGGAGGTATGTATAAATGATTTATAATACATAATGTATAATAAGTCTTGGTGATTCAATAGCCTAGTTAATCATTACATGACTTTTAACACACTATGTATGTTTTTCTCAGTCTTGCAGTAGGCTAACCCAAAACTATAAAAGGATCTCTCTTTCGGCTGCTGCTGATGACAACTGCATGTAAGTTGTTCTTCTACATCATAATAATTATGTCTGTATAACATTTTGTCTTAATTTTGGAAGATTAACTCATGCTTATTTCTGAAGATCAACTCATGTTTTTGCTCCTTTTTTGTTCTTCTCTGGAACCAGTCAGGCGACAACCCATACTGTACTGGCCCAGCGGCTATGTCACGACTTCTACCAAAGTTGATGCCCCTCCTTGTTCGGGTGGTGCTCGGCGATCGACGTCACCGGTCTTCTAGCCACCATTGATCAGTTTTTCATTTTCCATTGGTTTTGTCTGGTCTCCTTACACACCTGTTTCTTATCCCAGTAATTACATGTTGTGTATTTAACCCTCTGTTTCTCCTCATATCCTTGTCGGTGATTGTTTGTTATGTTATGTACGTGTTGTTGATGTATCGGTGTGCGACGGGTTATTGTTTACCCGGAGAATTTTTCTACGTTGGTTTTGGAGTTAGTTCTTTTAATAAATACTCAATTTTTTAACCACTTTGGTTTCTCCTGCGCCTGACTTCCCTGCCACCTACATTCACGGATTATGACAGGCTAGGGAGTTAGACCCGTGGTCAAAAGGTTGACGGTTTGAATCCTGGGCCAGGCGCTGGGAAAAAAACAGGCGGAATTGATCTGACAACTGGAGGGCCGCTGGGTTCACATCCTCAAAACATTCCCCTACTGTTGGGCCCTTGAGTAAGGCCCTAACCCCACAGCATGTTCTTCATCCAGGGGCGCTGCGCTGCAGCTTGAACCTGTGCTAATCTCAACTCTATGTTTGTGGGTGTTGCGAACAAGAAGACACATTTTTGTTGTTCGGACAACGTTGCATTGTATTGTATTGTAAAGAAGTCAGCCAGAGTTGACGTGATCTATGTTTGCATATAATGACAATAAATTCTAAAAACTATGCTGGTATTGTTTTGTCCATTATTTAATTGTTTATTAAATTATATTCTTAGCTAAGAAATATTGCTATTTAATAGTAGTAGACATAATTAATAAATGGCACCATGCAGGGTTCTATATGGAACCATTTAGGTTCAGTGAGGAACCTTCTAGGGTGCTGATCAAAGAACCCTATAAAAGGGTTCTACAGTATATAGAACGTTTAGGGATGTCATATATGAAGCAAGCAATAGAACCCTTTTTGTTTTTATAAGGAACCTTTTTTCTAAGAGTAGCATACCTGTTTCACTCAAAGCACATATTTTGCCAAGTGGTGCGTGCTGTTGAGTTTTGGCATGAGAGAAAAATGTGACCATTTGTGCAATCATTCTTAAATCTCACAAGAAATTAGGTGCTGTTTTCAGTCTTGCAGTAAAGTAATATTATGATATTATATTCGGTTCTGTTATGTAGAATTCTATCATTATGTGATCTTGCATTCATTCAGCTTTGATCTGATTTTATTAAACGAGCACTGCACCATTCTCCATTCATCACTGAAATTTGCCAGAGTGGCCTGTTCTCTGGACAGCCGAACAAGTAGATCAGAGACTGAGCAGAGACTGCGCGTAAAGTAGAGAATCCGGCACATGCGCAGAAGCTTCAGACTTCTAGCTGTTAGGAAGAGGGTTCCAGAGAATTCGGATCCACAGCCACTCACTAAAAACTATTAGGAGAGAGTTAATTCTCAAATCAGCTGAGCTGACCTTCCTTTGTTCATTATATACTTGAATATCTAGCTCTATTCTCTTCTTCTCCTCTTGATTCATATTGCCAATTGTTTATATCGTGAGGGCATCATGTGTGAAATTACAATACATTAAATAATAGATAATAGATAATATTTCTACATATTTTATAGGAACTTTTCCTCTCTGTGCAGTGGAGGGATATAGCCACAAGGTGGTATATGATCTCTTCCTGTAGCACTTTGAATGGTGCCGTCTCAAATTAGACCTATTAAACACTGTTACATCAGCAATATGAAAATCATATTTTAATATGTAAAACGATTTTTTAAATACATATTATATGCTGTTTTAATTCCTAATATCAGTAAATATGGTATATTAGAGTCTTTAATACTCTTCAGAGATTAACCACCAGCCACTCATTGCCTGTGTGCTTATGCAGGGATTCAGCTTTATCAAATATTAATTCTTCTAAACTTGCTCTTTTAAGAAGATTTCTTTGATGTTACTTAATTTCGCACAGCCTGGGCAAAACTCTGCGTCTGGTGCTGGTATCCGTTGGAAAGTAGACCAAGGGGCATGATTCATTGATGAGTGGTGTAGAACCATAGACTCATATCTGTATTTTATATGCTTTAAAACTGTCATTAATACAATTCAGTTATAGAAATCAGAAAACAATTTGTTATTTTGCTCACTATCTCTGCTCCTATTTCTTCCTGTCTCAGAGTTCTAAGGTATGGATGTCTGGGATCGTTCTAGGGACAACTGTCTTCCCAACGTTTGTGTAAACGTTTGTGTAAACGTTTGTGTGCAGATAAACTCGTACACAATATCTGTTGTATCACAGCTGTGTCAAATGGGTTGTATATCAGTTGTACAACCTGAGCGTGTACTAGGCCTTTGTTGAGGTGAGCACATACTGTACAGACTGAAAGTTGGTATACATCGCATTTGGCAAGTCATTCTCACATATAATGACACCCATTAACAAATAGGCTGCAGTATCACAGTATAATGTCAATTAACCAGTTTAAATGTGGGTGCATGTTGGTTTCACTATGAAAAGGTCATATCAGTTACAGTATTTCTCAAATTTTTGTTTTTCTCAATTGCGAAAGCAACACACAAAGTGCTGTTGTCTTTTTTGTCTCCATGGTTATGGTATGTGTCTTGAATGTTACAGTCGATTTTAAATTTAGAAAGTTCTGCAAACATTGAGAGACATAGAATTGGCAATTAACTATATTTTGCTACTTCTTTTGGCCCTGCCCAAGCAAGAGCACACAGATTCAGTTTTGATCTTCCCTGCATTGTTTGGGGAGATATATTAGAGAGGCAAAACATAAAGTTTAAGGTTATCACCCAATTAAATTATTCATCATGGACAAGATCGTGATGTTGGCCCATGGAGTTTGGGAATTTATCTTTCTGTAAACAAGTTTAAGCAAACAGGATTGAAGTAAATTGCAAAGACGAAGGAGCTCTCTTTAGAGCTGCTGCGCTCTCTCCCTTTCATGTTGCCTGACTTGGGGGGCTGAACAATGTTAATCACATTGGGAAGACCTTGGGCAGGCAACGCAGCAGCCTGATTAGTTTCACTCACTTCAGACAAGGGCCGCTTTGGAAGTCTGCAATAATATTGTTTTCTTCTTCACTGGATATCTGAGGAAGAGAAATAAACAGAATACTTTAAATATCACCGATGTGTTTGTTCTCTTCAAAAGCGAGAAACATCTTGTGATTCTGTTTTGTGTTTTTTAGAGTGGGTGTCAGATGTTGGATGCATGCACTCATTATTTCAATAAGCCCATTTGGGCCTCAGTCTCATGCATTGCTCTCTATAAAGAGAATTGTGGATGACCCACCATATTCTCCAGTTAATGCAGCATTACAAAAGAATACTAGATGGCTGTGGATAGATAGGACTGAGGCTACGGTGGGACCAGGGACCCACTGTCCCCAGTCAGTCTGAATTGCAAACAAGACTTTTGCCCCAATTCCTGATGAAATGGTGTGGTTAAGTCCAAATAAATTGAGTCCTCTGGTAGATGGTGGAGCTGAGGGGGTTGAAGTAATTATATGGTATTTTTGTTTTGATATACAGTATGTTTTTGGGGCATCTTAAAAAATATCCTTGAAAATATTTGACTAAAAGGATGATTGATTGATAATCATAGAACACGTTTGGTTAGCTTTAGTGCAGTCAGATTGTGCTATTGTGCCTGTTAAGAGCGTTTGTTTTAATTGAAAAGGATTGGGGAATCAGTAGAACATCACCATGAGTGAAGCATGATGCAATGGGGCTGTGCTAATAACTCCCCAGTGATGAGAAGTTAGACAACTGTCTCCAACAGTTTGCCTCTTCACAATACTGATGTGACCCCATTAAATAACAAAGTGCATACAATATACACAATATGGTATATACAAAAGTATCTGGACACCCCTTCAAATGAGTGGATTCGGGTATTTCAGCCCCAACCATTGCTGACAGGTGTATAACATCGAGCACACAGCTATGCAATCTCCATAGACAAACATTGGTAGTAGAATGGCCTTACTGAAGAGCTCAGTGACTTTCAACGTGGCACCATCATAGAAGTCCACCTTTCCAACAAGTCAGTTCGTAAATGTCTGCCTTGCTAGAGCTTCCCCGGTCAACTGTAAGTGCTGGTATTGTGAAGTGGAAATGTCTAGGAGCAACAACGGCTCAGCCGCAAAGTGGTAGGCCACACAATCTCACAAAACAGGGCAGCCGAGTGCTGAACCACGTAGTGCGTCAAAATCGTCTGTCCTCGGTTGCAACACTCCCTACCGAGTTCCAAACTGCCTCTGGAAGCAACGTCAGCTCTAAAACTGTTTGTCGGGAACTTCATGAAATTAGTTAACATGGCCGAGCAGCTGCACACAAGCCTAAGATCACCATGCTCGATGCCAAGCGTCGGCTGGAGTGGTGTAAAGCTCGCCGCAATTGGACTCCGGAGCAGTGGAAACGTGTTCTCTGGAGTGATGAATCACGCTTCACCATCTGACAATCCGACGGACGAATCTGGGTTTGGAGGATGCCAGGAGAACGCTATCTGCCCCAATGCATAGTGCCAACTGTAAAGTTTGGTTGAGGAGGAATAATGGTCTGGGGCTGTTTTTCATGGTTGGGGTTTGGCCCCTTAGTTCCTGTGAAGGGAAATGTTAACGCTACAGCATACAATGACATTCTAAACAATTCTGCTTCCAACTTTGTGGCAACAGTTTGGGGAAGGCCCTTTCCTGTTTCAGCATGACAATGCCCCCGTGCACAAAGCGAGGTCCATACAGAAATGGTTTGTTGAAATCAGTGTGGAAGAACTTGACTGGCCTGCACAGTGCCATAACCTCAACCTCATCGAACACCTTTGGGATGAATTGGAACATCGACTGCGAGCCAGGCCTAATTGCCCAAAATCAGTGCCCAACCTCACTAATGCGCTTGCCACCTAATGGAAGCAAGTCCCTGCAGCAATGTTCCAACCTCTAGTGGAAAACCTTCCCAGAAGAGTGGCTGTAATAGCAGCAAAGGGGGGACCAAGTCCATATGATTTTGGAATGCGATGTTCGACAAGCAGGTGTCCACTTTTGGTCATGTAGTGAAGTCTTTGTGTGCTTGTTTGATTGTTTGGTGTGGTTGTCTCTGCCCAAAACTAGTGATGATGAGTAACCTTTCCTTGTGGAATGCAGGATAAGCAGGTTTGAACCTCGGTCGTAGCTTACATAAGCAGGGCTGAGTGGAAGAGAGGCCTAGAGTCGCAGAGCCATCTTGAGGACACCTTACAACATTGATGGATGAAGTGACAACATCAGGTAAAACTGAATTATAAAACACTGTGTGGAATAAGGTGGCCCACACGCAGACCTGTACTTAGGAAAAATTTGTTTCCGAGGTTACGGTCCACTAAGTGCTACGGTACTTCTATCCTAACGGTCTCCTCTCCCATTGCGAATAAATAGGACACTCAAAACCATATGAGCCATTTCAACTGAATTGAACCCCACAGACGCAGACTACACAACTGTTGAGTGAGGGGCGCGTGTGGGGGAGTCCAGACGACTGCAGACTGCATCCACGGGCCAAAGTCTGCATTCCTATGCATTTTCCATAGCAGCACACTACAGACCTGAGTAGGAGAGCACACTTACTGCTGCAGCTGGTTGTTCAGGAAGTTGCTTGGCCAAGTGTCTGTGTGGACCATGCCAGAGCAGTGGATGGGACTGGGAGGGCTCTCAGCCAGTGGAAGATAGAGTACACTGACACACTCTTACAAAACTCTTCTGCAAGAGACATTTACGCCACCACACCAGACTTCTCAAGAGCTGTTTGGTTTATGAAGAGAATAGATCCAACAGTAGTAAATTCTAGCTGACCACCATATAGAATCGATTTTCCAAATAAGGAAAAAAATATACAAAAATAACAAAACTGTTAAACAGATCCTTCATTTGCCTCGGTTACGTGCTAAGATAAATGTAAACAGATAAGTGTATAACTTCTGGTACATACAGGTCCCTTTTACTTAGTACATTGCTTGAGTGCACTCTGAATTCTGAAGACAACAACAGAAATGTGTTCCTGTTTTTGTCTGGTGATGCAAGTCAAAAATAACAGAGCCACCAAGATTCTGATGAGAGAGAGAAAGATCAATCTTGATAAACTCCCATATGTACTAGGTGAAGTATCACAGTGTGCCACCATAGCAGCAAGCTTGGTACCTAATGCCACAAGAAAAGGCCAACCAGTGGAGCACAAACACCATTGTAAATAAAACCTATATTTATCTGTTTATTTATCTCCCCTTTCATACTTCAACCATTTGCACATTGTTACAACACTGTACATAGCCAATAATATAACAATTGAAATGGTTGGTATTGTAAACATATGTTTCCCATGCCAATAAAGCCAATTGTTGTACAACTGAATGCATTCAACTGAAATGTGTCATCCGCATTTAGAGAGAGAGAGAGCGAGAGAGAGAAAGAGAGAGACAAGAAGGGGCTTTACGTCATAAAAAGGATTAGGATCTGGCAAATTAGTATCCAATTAGGATCTGGCAAAAAAATACTTGAATCATACTTGAATCAGCCCTTTATGGTTGTGAGGTCTGGGGTCCGCTCACCAACCAAGAATTCACAAAATGGGACAAACCCCAAATTGAGACTCTGCAAGCAGAATTCTGCAAAAATATCCTTTGTGTACAACATAAAACACTTAATAATGCATGCAGAGCAGAATTAGGCCGATACCAGCTAATTATCAAACTCCAGAAAAGAGACATTCAATTCTATAACCACCTAAAAGAAAGTGATTCCCAAACCTCCGATAACAAAGCCATCACCTACAGAGAGATGAACCTGGAGAAGAGTTCCCTAAGCAAGCTGGTCCTGGGGCTCTGTTCACAAACACAAACAGACCCCACAGAGCCCCAGGACAGCAACACAATTAGACCCAACCAAATCATGAGAAAACAAAAAGATAATTACTTGACAAATTGGAAAGAATCAACAAAAAAACTGAGCAAACTAGAACGCTATTTGGCCCTAAACAGAGAGTACATAGTGGCAGAATACATGACCGCTGTGACTGACCCAACATTAAGGAAAGCTTTGACTATGTACAGACTCAGTGAGCATAGCCTTGCTACTGAGAGAAGCCACCGTAGGCAGACCTGGCTCTCAAGAGAAGACAGGCTATGTGCACACTGCCCACAAAATGAGGTGGAAACTGAGCTGCACTTCCAAACCTCCTGCCAAATGTATGACCATATTTCAATCAGATTACAAAGACCCAGAAATAATTTGAAAAAAAATCAAATTTTGATAAACTCCCCTGTCTATTTGGTAAAATACCACAGTATGCAATCACAGCAGCAATATTTGTGACCTGTTGCCACAAGAAAAGGGCAACCAGTGAAGAACAAACACCATTGTAAATACAACCCATATTTCTGTTTATTTATTTTCCATTTTGTACTTTAACTATTTGCACATTGTTACAACACTGTATATAGACATAATATATGAAATGCCTCTATTATTTTGGAACTTTTGTGAGTGTAATGTTTACACTATATTATATGAATATAATTGAGAGAGTGACAGAGAGAGAGAGAGAGAGAGAGAGGAGAGAGAGAGAGAGAGAGAGAGAGAGAGAGAGAGAGAGAGAGAGAGAGAGAGAGAGAGATCTTGGTCGCTCTTGGAAGACTAAACACATCGAGGTTCTGCATCATGCTGACCATGGAGTTCTTAAGGATAACAGAAAACATATTCATTCCATATGATACAACATGGGAGGTGATTCATCTATTGCAGGAGAGATCACTCTCTCAACCTAAATACTATCAAGCACCTAATGACAGAATGATAATTCATCTAAGAAACAACCGTTTTTTCCTTTCTTTCTTACTTTCTCTCATAGACATTGTAGTGAAGTGTACATGAAATCATAGATGTTTTTGTGATCATGTAATTGTGGCATTTTGTCACCTATATCACCACAAGAGGGCGCTGTAGATGGACAAATCTTCTGGAATGGATTCTCTCTGTCCAGTCTGCAGTAAAGGGCGTCCAAGAGTTGCATGGTTAGTTACCTGGGCATATGTTGAGTGATGGACACATGCCATATCAACAGTTACTTATTTATATCCTATATGACATGTTATATGTGTTCATGTCAGTTCATTGGGACTCCTGAGTAGCTCAGTGGTCTAAGGCACTGCATCTCAGTGCAAGAGGTGTCATTGCAGTCCCTGGTTCAAATCAAGGCTACATCTATTATATTTTCTCTTTAGGCCTACAGTAGAGTTGTGACTGATTCTCAGTACAGTGCTGTTTTGGGTGGAAGGACATCTCAAGCGATTTTTTGAAAAAAATTAAGTTACCAAAATATATGTGTGTGTGTGTTTTTGGGCTTCTATGTGTGTGTGTGCGTGTGTGTGTTATCAGTCTCAACAGCTCAATTCCAGAGAGAGATGTAAGAAGTGAGGGTGGCTTGTATTGTCTCCCATCACAATGGGTCCTGACAGGGCTGAAAGTGAGCTCAGAGCCGTAACCTTACACACACGCACGCACACACGCACACACACACACACACACACACACACAGACCCCAACCCATTTCCCTAGATGCCAGACTGATAAAAGGAGAAATTCGACAATAGTAACCCATCCATTAAACACATTACATTCACTGTCCATCATAACAAAAACCAAGGAAAGATCCTATAAATAAACAAGTTTTTAGGAAGGGAAGACTTACTGGAAATTGTTTGCTGGGCAGTTGAAGAGGTCTCTGAAGTCTCTGTTTGTGTTCCAAATGGTACCCTATTCCCCATGGGCCCTGGCCAAAAGTAATGCACTACAGAGGGAGTGGGGTTCTATTTTGGGACTATTTGGGCCTCTGACATTAAGGGAGGTTGTCTAGGTTTGGAGTTTTATCATGACCAACCGTGATCTCAGTTCAACTCAGTTAAACTTCAAATTAGGATAGTATTTAGACTAGCTTTCCCACTGAGACCTCTCTTTCCCACTGAGACCCCTTTTTCCCTTTGAGACCTCTCTGTCCCCCAGAGATCTCTCTTTCCCTCTGAGACCTTTCTTTCCCTCTGAGACCCCTATTTCCCTCTGAGACCTTTCTTTCCCTCTGAGACCCCTATTTCCCCCAGAGATCTCTCTTTCCCTCTGAGACCTTTCTTTCCCTCTGAGACCCCTATTTCCCCCAGAGATCTCTCTTTCCCTCTGAGACCTTTCTTTCCCTCTGAGACCCCTATTTCCCTCTGAGACCTTTCTTTCCCTCTGAGACCCCTATTTCCCCCAGAGATCTCTCTTTCCCTCTGAGACCTTTCTTTCCCCCAGAGACCTCTCTTTCCCTCTGAGACCTCTCTTTCCCACTGAGACCTCTCTTTCCCTCTGAGACCTTTCTTTCCCACTGAGACCTTTCTTTCCCTCTGAGACCCCTATTTCCCTCTGAGACCTTTCTTTCCCACTGAGACCCCTATTTCCCTCTGAGACCTTTCTTTCCCACTGAGACCCCTATTTCCCTCTGAGACCTTTCTTTCCCACTGAGACCCCTATTTCCCTCTGAGACCTTTCTTTCCCTCTGAGACCCCTATTTCCCTCTGAGACCTTTCTTTCCCACTGAGACCCCTCAGAGAGCTCAGAGCCGTAACCTTACACACACGCACGCACACACACACACACACACACACACACACACACACACACACACACACACACACACACACACACACACACACACACACACACACACACACACACACACACACACACACACACACACATCCCATGATTAACACATAGGTGAGCTCAGATTTAGGGTTGCACAACCCTGATTTGGCACAAGTCCATGACAAACCTCTCCCTTTACAGAGTGTGACCATGACCCTGCACCGTGCCAATCAACACATCTCAGTCTGGCGGCAGTGGAAAGACCATACAGTATAGTGCCAACTGAAATCACGGGACAGTTTCCTAGCGGAATGAGGTCTGGCCCGGAGATGAGCCCTCCTCAGTTCATTGAGCTTTTTTTTACGGCAAATGGCATGGGTTCCCTACATGTGTTGTACTTGTAGGAAAGAAGAATGGTCCTTGCTCGCATTTTTAAGTTGTCAGTTATACGTTAAATAGATTGTTTGGAATCATGACCTATATGAGGGAGATTTGATTATCCACATCAGTCCTGTAAGACTGAAGTATAAAATACATCAGTAAACACATATACGACCAACTCAGTGGCCTTGTGGTTAGAGTGTCCTCCCTGTGATTGGAAGGTTGGGAGTTGGTCAAGTCATGCCAAAAACTGTAAAAATGGGACTCAATATTTCTCTGCTTGACACGCAGCATTAAGGAGATAGATTGTGGGTAAGGCCCTGCAAGAGATTAGTGTCCTGCGTGGGGACTTTACATCAAGCTGCCTTACGCTATAGAAGGAGGAGATAGGTTCCTGCTTCCATGAGCCAATCCGGCTTGCATAAGCCAAAGCTCATGCAAGGCTACTAACACATATATGGTTTGAGACAGTGTCCTCAACTGTCTGTCCAGTGTGTCTCTGCTAAGACATATGGTCTCATCCCAGGCTATTAAATGCTTGTCCATAAAGACCCTGCATACTAGACTTCTATCTGAAGCCCAGATGAAACATAGGAGGGACCTACAATGTCTGCACATGTCCATGTGAGGATGAGTTATCCCCCTCTGTCCTAAGGAGACATCTCTGAGGCACCAGTGGTGTGTGTGTTCCAGCACCCTGCCAGGAGTTACATCCCCTGGGAGCCTCTTCTTCTTCCCTCTCTACACAAGGAACGTTCCATCATGTCCTATGCAGAGCGAGCCGACCGTTTGTCTATGAACCTTAATTTTTTTTTTTTCAAGTTAATGTCCCTTGCATTACTTCTCTGTGCAGCATCTGTGTCTCTGTCTCTCCCGTCCCTCCCTGTCATCTCTCTCTCCTTTTATCTCTCTCTCTCTCTCCCTCTCTCCCCTCGTCTGTCTGTCTGTCTGTCTGTCTGTCTGTCTGTCTGTCTGTCTGTCTGTCTGTCTGTCTGACAGGCTAGGAAAAGGACGCCACGTAGTTAAGGTGAGCCAGGCCACATCTCAAATGTCAACACTTCAGAGAGACTGTAGAATGAAGAGCAACAACATGTAGCATTTTAACACCTGCACGGCAGGTAACGATCTAAACAGGTAACAGTCTAAAAAGGTAACGATCTAACAAGTAACGGTCTAAAAAGGTAACGATCTAAACAGGTAACGGTCTGAAAAGGTAACGATCTAAACAGGTAATGGTCTGAAAATGTAACGATCTAAACAGGTAACAGTCTAAAAAGGTAACGATCTAACAAGTAACGGTCTAAAAAGGTAATGATCTAAACAGGTAACGGTCTGAAAAGGTAACGATCTAAACAGGTAACGGTCTGAAAAGGTAACGATCTAAACAGGTAACAACCTAAACAGGTAACGGTCTAAAAAGGTAACGATTTAAACAGGTAACGATCTAAAAAGGTAACGATCTAAACAGGTAACGATCTAAACATGTAACGGTCTAAAAAGGTAACGATCTAAACAGGTAACAGTCTAAAAAGGTAACGATCTAAACAGGTAACGATCTAAACAGGTAACGGTCTAAACAGGTAACGATCTAAAAAGGTAACGGTCTAAACAGGTAATGATCTAAACAGGTAACGGTCTAACAACGTAACGATCTAAACAGGTAACGGTCTAAAAAGGTAACGATCTAAACAGGTAACGTCTAAACAGGTAACGATCTAAACAGGTAACGGTCTAAAAAGGTAACGATCTAAACAGGTAACGGTCTAAACAGGTAACGATCTAAATAGGTAACGGTCTAACAACGTAACGATCTAAACAGGTAACGGTCTAAAAAGGTAACGATCTAAACAGGTAACGTCTAAACAGGTAACGATCTAAACAGGTAACGGTCTAAAAAGGTAACGATCTAAACAGGTAACGGTCTAAACAGGTAACGATCTAAACAGGTAACGGTCTAAAAAGGTAACGATCTAAACAGGTAACGGTTTAAACAGGTAACGGTCTAACAAGTAACAGGTAACAGGTAACTCTCTAAAAAGGTAACGATCTAACAAGTATCCTATTTAAAATGCTAAACATACAGTATTAGGTGAAAAAAACGGCTCTTTCTCTCTGGGAACCAAGAGTATAATTGCCATTTGTGGCTAGTTTTACAGGCCACAATATGCTTCATATGAGGGAGAGGGAGCTTTCTGTGGCATACAAACACACACACACACACACACACACACACACACACACACACACACACACACACACACACACACACTCTCTCTCTCTCTCTCTCTCTTTCTCTCTCTCTCTCTCTCGCGCCGACTGTGATTACATTAGCCCTTGGGAATGGGGATTTAGAAAGGCAGCCACAGCTGTCATGCTACTAGCCATACTGGTGTCATTAACCATGTGGTTTAAAGCCATGCTGTAGAGCTTCCTCTAGGGTTAGTCTACGTCCCAAATGGCACCCTATTCCCTGTATAGCGCACTACTGTTAGGCAGGGCCTATACGGCTCTGGTCAAAAGTAGTGCACTATATAGGGAATAGGGTGCCATTTGGGAAGTTGCCATGGTCTCTGAGCTTGCCATAAGGATGCAGTTTGAGTTGTTACACAACAAACTAGCTACATTTCTCTGGCAGGGTGGCATATCACACAGGCTAATCAACAATGTCAGACCAGATCCCAGTCCCAAAATCTGATATGCCATAACACTAGGGTTTCCTTCCAGTTTCTTTCAACGGGTCAAAGGCATTCAGAATGGCTGGTTTATAAATTCCATCTACATGGTTCAGTTCCAGAGCTCTGTTAAAGGAAATAACATACAAGAGAGTTATTTCTTTAGTTCTGGAATTGGTTATTGACTGATATGATCTCGCTCCTCAAAACTACTATTTTGCCTACTGAGCCTCACCACCCTAATAGGCATGCAACTATAACATCAAGATCTGTTGTTACAAATTGAATCATTATTTATACAAATCCCTGTGAGCTCTGTACAAAAGTCTTTCACTTTTGCAGAAAGGGAGTTATTTTAGGTTCACCATTGTGGTGGCGCATTCTACTAATATATTAATAGAAATGGCTATATGAATGGATATGCCTCCATATGTTGGTCTTGTAGTTCCATATGTTGGTGTGTAAGCTAAATGTAAATGGGCTTCCCGAGCCATGTGTTATGAAGTAAGACTCATAATGGTTTAATCTTACAGCAGGGTTCCCCAACTGGAGGCCCGGGTGTGATATTATCTGTCCCTCCAAAAAATTTATAAAAAATATATTTTTTATTTTCGGACATAAAAGACTGTAAAAACAACAGCAAATCAGCTGTAAGTGATTTTAATTTTGGAAATCTGTTCCAAAGTATTTGCATAATAGAGAGATATATGTGATCGTATACAAACGAAAGCCAAGTTTTAAATTATTAAGTGTTAGTCAAATGTTATATCTGTTAGGGCTTCTTGCGGTCAATTTGCAGTCTGCAAATGATTTGTAATCATGTTCTGGCCCTGTGACCATCCGCTCAAGAATAAATGGGCCCATGGCTGAAGCTAGTTGATGATCCCTGTCTTACAGCAATGCCTAAAAATAAAATAGATTTTGATAACTTTTGTAACAAAAATCTGTAAAATGCTTCTAAAAATGTCTCCTTTCCTTATAAATAACTCATATTATTAAGCAATTATTTACAGCTAATTAACTGTCAATTCACAATGTATTTGCAGGGTTACCGCTTACAAATGGGCTATTACTAGGCTATTGCATTGCGAGGTATTATATCCATGCTTTCATCTGCTGCCTGAAGGCCTAGCAATAAAACCAATAGAATAGCTCTCTCATGACTTTGAACTATAGAGGAGAGTTTGACCTCACATACGTGTGTCATCAGCCGTAACAATGAAAGTTGTCCATTATCTCATTATTTCACATATGCTATCAATTTGTCACAAGGCATTTTTAAAGGGCAATATGTTGAAAGAATAACCTGTATTAACTATATGCGTTTATCTTATAAGTTAACTTATCTATTCCGTTTAGAAAAACAAAGTGGACTGTGAGACTAAGAAACAGGCAGACATTACAATCCTCTCAGCCAATGTAAAGAAGAGAAGAGAGAAAAGAAAACAGATTCTAAATATTGATTCTGTCCCATGTAGTTTTATAATTTATTATTATTATGGAGAAACAGATGGTTGTCAGGGGAGATGGAACACAGTGGAGGACTCTGGGAGGATTGATACTCTGCATGAAAAAGAGTTTGCTCCCAACTTTATTGGTCAATTTCTCATAGTTATAATGCAAAGGTTTGCTTGATTTGAAAACTATATTTTATTCATCCGACTGAACATTAAGACAGGTTAAATGAATATGATAAATAAAAATATACAACTTTTGAAAACTTTGATTCTGTATCTAATAAAGATGCATTTGGTAAACGTTTTGCTGTAGAGGAACAGAAGAGGACATAAAATACAGCAAAGCAAACTAAGAGATATTTTGAGAGATTTGTTTGCAGTTGTTTGTAATTACAAACCATCTTGGCTCTTGAAACTGGAACTAGAAAGAAAAGGGATTATAGGCCTAAGCAGTTTATCTGAATAGCATAATGAACCCACTATGGTTGTTCCCAGTCCCAACCAGCTTGCATATCTGTGTGCAGTACAGTCTCAAATAAAATAAACCATGGTTAGAATAGAATACAATAGATTAGATTAGAACATAATTGAATACAATACAAAACAATACAATACTATACGAAGTTCTAGACTACCATCACATGAAATTATTGTTGCAATATCCAATGGTTAAGTGGCCGTGCAGAAGAATCAGCTACAAAACAAAATGTGGACATTTTACCCACGGAAATTGACTACCACTGTCATTGTTTTCCATAATGGTTTGTTTCTAGCCCCGTAGTGTACAGCTAACACACGTAGTTGGAGTACTGGATTATAGCATCAACAACTATAACTACGTAAGAAATACACAGATGGATTGTGGTGGAGCAGCTGTGGTAAACATTAGTGGATCAAACCAGGCACTCACTATTCCCAAATGGCACCCTATTCCCTATATAGTGCATTACTTTTCACCATGGTTTGGTCAAAAGTAATGCACTATATATGGGAAAGGGTGCGTTTAGCACCACTACCCACTGCCTGCCTGTTGTAGAGCTGTGGCCGTCAGAATCACATATCCCTGTCTGATTTATCCCCTGTGCTGAGGTGTTAGTGGGCCAGTAAATCCATTTCCTTCATTATTGAAAATTAAGCACAAATGGAATACATCTGTTTGCTTATTATTAAATTGAACAACTTCAAGTATTGTGACGTTGACTCGGTGAGCGGCAACATCTGCAGGAACAGTTCTCAGGGGTGAACAAATATGCTCGGCATTTTCATGGACCTAAATTCTTTAATCCTATTTCTGTGACATTTCCATCGCTGGGGAAGTTTTTCATTTATTTCTCAGGGAAAAAAATTGAATTCAAAGCAGGACGTTTTGCAGGACAAGTTAACCCGTTACTAAATGCAGTCGTCGACTATCACAGTTTAAGGCCAGAGTATTGAGAGGCGTGTTGCACTATAGTAACCATACAGCTGTGCTACTCCAAAGGATACCCCCAGAAACTTCACAGAAAAACATATTTAAAAAAGAACACATCCAAGACATTAACATAAACAAGAAAGTAACTTTAAATGAATTGTTTAGGGTCGTGAACCCCGAGTGTTTTTACTACATTGACCATATAGGGTGAGAAATCTCTCTTGGGCAGCCAACCATGGCTGGGTCAATAGGCTGAGGGGCTGGGGGAGAACAATTTACACTAAAGCAATCGGGATGGCTTCTTAAAAAAAACAATGTTCTCTTAAAAAAATGTAATCACAGAATCTCTAAGAATACATTAGCATTAGTGTGTCAGCTCAGCTCTTCTGGCAGTGGCAGGTTCCCAGAGCTGGTATTCATAAAGTTTCTTAGATTAGCAGTGCTGATCTAGGATCAGATCCCCCTGCTCCATTCATTATAATATAAAAGGCAAAAAACGGATCCTAGATTAGCACTCCTACTCTGGGGCATTTATGAATAAGGACAATAGGAGCAGATGTCCCTCCTAGCATGAGAGGTGCTCTATATGGCTCCACACAGAGAGGCCCTTTACTGTGTAAACTGGTCCTCATAGAGAGGACTGTTTATGTAACTCTAGCATTGCACGTCTGTCTGGGTGACATTATGGATCTAGTACAAGTAGAATATGCAACCCGGAATCCTTGGGACGTCCCTCTCCATTGAAGTTGACATTTAAAATGGTTAAGGTAAGGGTTAAGGTTAGGGTTAGGTAAGAATTATGGTTATGGTTATGGTTATGGTTAAGGTTAAGGTTAAGGTTAGGGTAAGGGTTAAGGTTAGGGTTAGGTAAGAGTTATGGTTATGGTTATGGTTAAGGTTAAGGTTAGGGTAAGGGTTAAGGTTAGGGTTAGGGTTTAGAGTAGGGACGTCCCATGGAACCCAGATAGCACTGCCCGAAGTACAACTGGAGAGGTAGAAGCGCTGCTCTGTCCGATGGTATAAACATGATACATGCTGGATTCCTCTTAAACGCCTCTTGGCCAAAATATTTAACCAGATGAGCTTAACAGAGCAGAGAGAACCACAGCTAGCTCCCTTCAAAACAGTCCTGCTATAGATTTGCATTATGTAGAAAGGCCCTTCTTAAAGAATGAGTGGAGTCTGATTGGATACTGAGTGGAATGGAATAATCTCAACTGACACTATTTTACAACTGTAGACATATACAAAGGTCCATAATTATTGGCACCCTTGATAAAAATGAGTAAAAATGGCTGTAAAATAAATAATACAAATACAAAGCTATATTATACGCTCAAAAAGATTTAGTTTAACAACAAAAAAAGATAGGTGTCAAAATAATTGGCACCCCTGTTTTCAATAATTTGTGCCCCCTCCCCTTGCGAGGACAATGGCACTTAGCCTATTTCTAAAATGTTTTACCTTAACAAGGGCCCCAGGACTAGTTAACTCAAAACAGCCCAATAACATCAAAGATCCACCACCATATTTTACAGTAGGTA
Source organism: Salmo salar (assembly GCF_965601325.2). Taxonomy (NCBI): domain Eukaryota; kingdom Metazoa; phylum Chordata; class Actinopteri; order Salmoniformes; family Salmonidae; genus Salmo; species Salmo salar. The sequence goes on from NC_138300.1 coordinate 36,707,331, forward strand.
TGAGGTACTTTTCTGCATATGCGCCGACAGAGATGGTCGCTGACAGAGAAGGTCGCCGACAGAGATGGTTGCCTCGCTTTGCGTTCTTAGGAAACTATGCAGTATTTAGTTTTTTATGTACATTGTTACCCCAGGAAATCTTAAGTCTTATTACATACACCCAGGAAGAACTATTAGATATAAGAGCAACGTCAACTTACCAACATTACGACCAGGAATACGACTTTCCCGATCACCTGGGTGGTGATCCTCTCTTCGGACCACCACCCAGGACAATGGATTTAATCCCAGCAGCTGACCTAAAACAACGGCGGGGATAGGGAGCGGCAGATAGAAGAGGCAGACAGACCGGTCTTCTGGTCAGGCTTCGTAAACGGGCACATCGCTCACCGCTCCTGAGCATACTACTCGCCAATGTCCAGTCTCTTGACCACAAGGTAGATGAAATTCGAGCAAGGGTTGCCTTCCAGAGAGACATCAGAGATTGTAACATTCTCTGTTTTACAGAAACATGGCTCTCTCGGGATATGTTGTCGGAATCGGTTCAGCCACCGGGCTTCTCCATGCATCGCCCGACAGAGATAAACACCTCTCTGGGAAGAGGAAGGGCGGGGGTGTATGCTTTATGATTAACAACTCAGAAACTCAAACAGGATATACCAGTGACAGAACCATTCAACGCTGGTCTGACGAATCGGAAGCCACGCTCCAAGATTGTTATGATCACGCGGACTGGAATATGTTCCAGTCAACCTAAGAGAACAACATTGATCTATACGATGACTCGGTGAGTGCGTTTATAAATAAGTGCATTGGAGATGTTGTACCCACCGTCACTATTAAAACCTACCCTAACCAGAAACCGTGGACGGATGGCGGCATTCACGAAAAACTGGAATCGCGATCCACCACATTTAACCTCGGAAAGAGGTTTGGTGATATGGCTGAATATAAGCAGTGTAGTTATTCCCTTCACTAGGCAATCAAACAAGAGAAATGCCGGTACAGGGACAAGGTGGAGTCGCAATTCAATGGCTCAGACACGAGACATATGTGGCAGGGTCTACAGGAAATGTTTATTTTATTTTTATTTATTTATTTCAACTTTATCTAACCAGGTAGGCTAGTTGAGAACAAGTTCTCATTTGCAACTGCGACCTGGCAAAGATAAAGCAAAGCCGTTCGAAACATAAAACAACACAGAGTTACACATGGAATAAACAAACATACAATCAATAATACAGTAGAAAAAGTCTATATACAGCATGTGCAAATGAGGTAGGATAAGGGAGGCAAGGCAATAAATAGGCCATGGTGGCGAAGTAATTACAATATAATTAAACACTGGAATGGTAGAATGTGCAGAAGATGAATGAGAGATACTGGGGTGCAAAGGAGCAAAATAAATAAATAAATACAGTATTGCGATGAGGTAGTTGGATGGGCTATTTACAGATGGGCTATGTACAGGTGCAGTGATCTGTGAGCTGCTCTGACAGCTGGTGCTTAAAGTTAGTGAGGGAGATAGGAGTCTCCAGCTTTAGTGATTTTTGCAGTTCGTTCCAGTCATTGGCAGCAGAGAACTGGAAGGAGAGGCGGCTAAAGGAAGAATTGGCTTTGGGGGTGACCAGTGAGATATACCTGCTGGAGCGCGTGCTACGGGTGGGTGCTGCTATGGTGACCAGTGAGCTGAAATAAGGCGGGGCTTTACCTAACAGAGACTTGTAGATGACTACAAAAAGACTACAAAAACAATAACAGCCACGTCACGGATACCGACATCACGCTTCTAGACAAACTAAACACCTTCTTTGCCCGCTTTGAGAATAATACAGTGCCACCGTCGCAGCTCGCTAACAAAGATTGAGGTCACCCTCTCTCCTTCTCAGTGGCTGACGTGAGTAAAACATTTAAACATGTTAACCCTCGCAAGGCTGCTGGCCCAGATGGCATCCCTAGCCGCGTCCTCAGAGCATGCGCAGACCAGCTGGCTGGTGTGTTTACGGACATATTTAATCGCTCCCTATCCCAGTCTGCTGTCCCCACATGCTTCAAGATGGCCACCATTGTTCCTGTACCCAAGAAGGCGAAGATAACTGAACTAAATGACTATCGCCCCGTAGCACTCACTTCTTTCATCATGAAGTGCTTTGAGAGGCTAGTCAAGGATCATATCACCGCCATCTTACCGGCCACCCTAGACCCACTTTAGTTTGCATACTGCCCCAACAGGTACACAGGTGACGCAATCGCCATCCCACTGCACACTGCCCTATCCCATCTGGACAAAAAGAATACCTATGTAAGAATGCTGTTCATTGACTACAGCTCAGCATTCAACACCATAGTACCCTCCAAGCTCATCATCAAGCTGGAGGCCCTGGGTCTCAACCCCTCCCTGTGAAACTGCGTCCTGGACTTTCTGACGGGCCGACCCCCAGGTGGTGAAGGTAGGAAACAACATCTCCACTTCGCTGACCCTCAACACTGGGGCCCCACAAGGGTGTGTGCTCAGCCCTCTCCTGTACTCCCTGTTCACCCACAACTGAGTGGCCATGCACGCCTCCAACTCAATCATCAAGTTTGCAGACGACACAACAGCAGTGGGCTTGATCACCAACAATGACGAGACAGCCTACTGGGAGGAGGTGAGGGCACTCAGAGTGTGGTGTCAGGAAAACAACCTCTCACTCAAGGTCAACAAAACAAAGGACATGATCGTGGACTTTAGGAAACAGCAGAGGGAGCACCACCCTATCCACATCGAAGGGACAGCAGTGGAGAAGGTGGAAAGTTTTAAGTTCCTCGGCGTACACATCACAGACAAACTGAAATGGTCAACCCACACAGACAGTGTGGTGAAGAAGGTGCAATAGTGCCTCTTCAACCTCAGGACACTTTGGCTAGTCACCCAAAACCCTGACAAACTTTTACAGATGCACAATCGAGAGCATCCTGTCGGGCTGTATCACCACCTGGTACGGCAACTGCACCGCCCTCAACCGCAAGGCTCTCCAGAGGGTGGTGCAGTCTGCACAACGCATCAACGGGGGCAAACTACCTACCATCCAGGACACCTACAACACCCGATGTCACAGGAAGGCCAAAAAGATCATGATGGACAACAACCACCCGAGCCACTGCCTGTTCACACCGCTATCATCCAGAAGGCGAGGTCAGTACAGGTGCATCAAACCTGGGACCGAGAGATTGAGAAACAGCTTCTATCTCAAGGCCATCAGACTGCTAAACAGCAATCACTACTTCAGAGAGGCTGCTGCCTACATTAAGACCCAATCACTGGACACTTTAATAAATGGATCACTGGTCACTTTAAACAATGCCACTCTAAATAATGCCACTTTAATAATGTCAACCTATCTTACATTACTCATATCACATGTATATACTGTATTTTACACCATCTACTGCATAATGCTAGATTACTTGTTGGATTTGTGTGTATTAGGTAGTTGTTGGGAATTGTTAGATTACTTGTTAGATATTACTACACTGTTGGAACTAGAAACACAAGCATTTTGCTACACTCGCATTAACATCTGCTAACCATGTGCATGTGACCAATAAAACTTGACTTGATTTCTTTCTAAGCCAAACCCACCACCAGTGTTGCCAAAGTGCTCTATTTCCGTGTCATCTGACCATTGCATCGGTTCCAATCCAAGTGCCAATGCTGTTTAGCAAACTCCAGTTGTTTACAGTTGTTGGTTTCTCTCAATAAAATATTTCTTTCTGGCATCTAATTGTAGATTTGGAGACTTGGTGACCCCAAGATGTGTTCAGGTTCTGTAATTCTCCAACTGCTGCTCTTTTACCTTTTGCCTCCCAAACCATCTTCCTCACTATATGGGGAGACAAGATACTTCTGGGTCCTCTGCGAGGCAAGTTTACTCCTTGTTCCAGTAGTTTTAAACTTTGTTAATTGTTGCCCTAATAGTGGTATATTTGTTTTATCTGTTGCTTTTTTGTACCCATTGCCTGGTTTATGAAAGTCAACAACCATTTGTCTCTTTTCATTTGTGAGTTCTTTGCCTCTCCCCATGGTGATGGATGACGAAAGGAAATTTTATTTATTTATTTATTTCACCTTTATTTAACCAGGTAGGCTAGTTGAGAACAAGTTCTCATTTTTTGCATGTGTTTTACCTCGTTTTATTGCCCCAGTAAAACGGAAAGCCATGGAAGGCCAAAATACAGTGCCCTATCCCTGAGATTTACTTAAAAAACTAGAATGTTCATACAGATTACATTTTGTTTGATTTAATTTATAAGAATCTTTAGGTGTGCCCAATAATTTTGTTTCCTATCTTTTTGAGATTTTGCATACAATATATACAATATAGCTCATTAGTTGTATGATTTATTTCATACAGTATTTTTTGCTCATCTTTATCAAGGGTGCCAATAAGTTTGGACCTGACTGTAGATACTGTACATCATTAGTTCCTACAGTGTTTAAACTTTTTAAATCAAGCCCATATGCAAGAGGGAGGACTGACTTAAGTATTAAAACGGCATAGCATGCCAAGTCACTAACTGGGGTGAGCATATATGTGATTGAGTAATTGAAATAACAAAGAGAATCATTACATTGTTACTGATATTGCCATGGTGTCATTAATCTAAACCACAAATCCCCAGTGCAGTTAAAAATGATTCTGGTGGTTTATTGATTCTGTACTGTGCCGTATTTTACTGTACTGTATTCTATACCTTCTATACTGACCTGGCTGAATGTTGTCAATTAGGAGTGAGGACAAGAAGCAGAATGGAGAGAAAATATAGCATCTGGAACTATGTGATTTGACAAATAGACAAAAAGGTCAAGAAGTCTAGGACATGAAATGAAATATTAAAGTTGACAAGGTACTTAGGTAAGATATCTTACTACACTACGTGCCTCCACTGAAAATCCACTAGAATAGAACATAAATTCTACCTGGCTTATTGGCCTGCTCACAGTTCAAAAGGAGTGCCAATAGAGACAGGCAGACTGAGACAGACAGACAGACAGACAGACAGACAGACAGACAGACAGACAGACAGACAGACAGACAGACAGACAGACAGACAGACAGACAGACAGACAGACAGACAGACAGACAGACAGACAGACAGACAGACAGACAGACAGACAGACAGACAGCAGACAGAGAAAGAGAAAGAGAAAGAGAAAGAGAAAGAGAAAGAGAAAGAGAAAGAGAAAGAGAAAGAGACAGACATACAGACACATGTCTGAGAGACAAACCATTGTCAGGTCTGACCTAACCATAACTGTGACAGAGACGAGAGGAAGAGTCTGGTTTTGAGATTGGGAAGATAAGTAGACCCATGAGGGAAGCCTTACGGTAACATGTCTGTGGAATTCAACCGTTTAGCCAACAAGAGACACTTAATCACCCATCTCATTCACAATGTAAATACAACTGCTGCCTTACAGCTGCCTCGCGCCTCCAGTCCACCTGGCTGCCAAACTACCATCTGCAAAAATCACCTCTACTCTGAATTAGCTAAACATTGTATTTTTTCATCCTTAATTTTGTAGACAGAAGCATATAAATAATGTTAGAATATCAGCGCTAGGCAAATGGCAACCACCTGAATCACCTGACCTATGTGATGACTTCATTCATACGAGATGAGACAGGATGTTGAAAGGTGCCAGAGAGGATGGTGAGTTACTGCCACCAACAACAAGGGTGGTGAAATGACATTCAGAATTCGAAGCACAGACAAAAGGGGTTGGTTATCAGCATCTTTGCCGCTAGCTAGCTGATAAGTTAGTCGTACTAGCTAGCTAGCTGATAAGTTAGTAGTACTAGCTAGCTAGCCAGTGTAGCCAATGTATCAAGGTGACAGCTAAAGCACAAGCAACAGGTTGTAGTGATTTTTGGCATAAAAACTGTATCCCAAAATTATCAAAACCAAATTCATCCTGAACACATAGCGAGCAAGCTCTCCCACTTCATATATGCAGTCATTGCTCTCCCAACTTCGACCACTATGATCAGTAGTGGTGTGTGCGTAAAATAACTGGGGAAGCCAAGCCAGAAATAAAAGGAGTATTACAACCTACAGTGAGGGAAAAAAGTATTTGATCCCCTGCTGATTTTGTACGTTTGCCCACTGACAAAGAAATGATCAGTCAATAATTTTAATGGTAGTTCTATTTGAACGGTGAGAGACAGAATAACAACAACAAAAAATCCAGAAAAATGCATGTCAAAAATGTTATAAAATGAATTGCATTTTAATGAGGGAAATAAGTATTTGACCCCTCTGCAAAACATGACTTAGTACTTGGTGGCAAAACCCTTGTTGGCAATCACAGAGGTCAGACGTTTCTTGTAGTTGGCCACCAGGTTTGCACACATCTCAGGAGGGATTTTGTCCCACTCCTCTTTGCAGATCTTCTCCAAGTCATTAAGGTTTCGAGGCTGACGTTTGGCAACTCGAACCTTCAGCTCCCTCCACAGATTTTCTATGGGATTAAGGTCTGGAGACTGGCTAGGCCACTCCAGGACCTTAATGTGCTTCTTCTTGAGCTACTCCTTTGTTGCCTTGGCCGTGTGTTTTGGGTCATTGTCATGCTGGAATACCCATCCATGACCCATTTTCAATGCCCTGGCTGAGGGAAGGAGGTTCTCACACAAGATTTGACGGTACATGGCCCCGTCCATCGGCCCTTTGATGCAGTGAAGTTGTCCTGTCCCCTTAGCAGAAAACCACCCCCAAAGCATAATGTTTCCACCTCCATGTTTGACGGTGGGGATGGTATTCTTGGGGTCATAGGCAACATGCCTCCTCTTCCAAACACGGCGAGTTGAGTTGATGCCAAAGAGCTCCATTTTGGTCTCATCTGACGACAACACTTTCACCCAGTTGTCCTCTGAATCATTCAGATGTTCATTGGCAAACTTCAGACGGGCATGTATATGTGTTTTCTTGAGCAGGGGGACCTTGCGGGTGCCGCAGGATTTCAGTCCTTCACGGCGTAGTGTGTTACCAATTGTTTTCTTGGTGACTATGGTCCCAGCTGCCTTGAGATCATTGACAAGATCCTCCGTATAGTTATGGGCTGATTCCTCACCGTTCTCATGATCATTGCAACTCCACAAGGTGAGATCTTGCATGGAGCCCCAGGTCGAGGGAGATTGACAGTTCTTTTGTGTTTCTTCCATTTGCGAATAATCGCACCAAATGTTGTCACCTTCTAACCAAGCTGCTTGGCGATGGTCTTGTAGCCCATTCCAGCCTTGTGTAGGTCTACAATCTTGTACCTGACATCCTTGGACAGCTCTTTGGTCTTGGCCATGGTGGAGAGTTTGGAATCTGATTGATCGATTGCATCTGTGGACAGGTGTCTTTTATACAGGTAACAAACTGAGATTAGGAGCACTCCCTTTAAGAGTGTGCTCCTAATCTCAGCTCGTTACCTGTATAAAAGACACCTGGGAGCCAGAAATCTTTCTGATTGAGAGGGGGTCAAATACATATTTCCCTCATTAAAATGCAAATCAATTTATTACATTTTTGACATGCGTTTTTCTGGATTTTTTTGTTGTTATTCTGTCTCTCACTGTTCAAATAAACCTACCATTAAAATTATAGACTGATAATTTCTTTGTCAGTGGGCAAATGTACAAAATCAGCAGGGGATCAAATACTTTTTTCCCTCACTGTATGTGTTGTGATAATTGTGTTGTTTGCTCTATAACCTGTTAGTTCGTATGCCTTGCCACCGTGATATATACTGCAGGCCTAAAGGCCGAGACAATAAGAATACACAGTGGCAGAATAAATTCAACCAAACCTTTTTTTCATCACAAAGCCAGAGAGCAACTTCTGTCCAGCGAAGTCCACAAAGCATATTGCATGTAAGAAACAGTTGCACAGCCAACAGCATGGTCAAGCAAGTTCATGTTTGTGACATTTTCGGACTACTAAAAAACTATTGATTCAGAACCACAGTTACCGCAAGTCGCAAAGAAAACAGGAGCTGCCTCCACTATTCCAGCACCATTTCAACTTCAACATTTCAACAACATCAAATCACCTCTGCTTAGTCTAATACAGTGACAACTAAAAGATACCAAAAACAATTTAGCCCAATTAACGTAAGCTAAATATTATGTGGCTGTCCATGGTACTGATTTATGTCTGAGGGGTGTGTGTGTGTGTGTGTGTGTGTGTGTGTGTGTGTGTGTGTGTGTGTGTGTGTGTGTGTGTGGTGTGTGTGTGTACGTGCGTAACGGGCAAGTAGAAAAAGCATGATGACTCACCCTACTTGTAGAGAAAAGCCAATGCCCTCCTCCTCTCTTTTATGTTGACGAAACAGTCTATGACTGTCATACAGTACACGCTTTTAGTTTTTGTTGACTAAAATGACTAAAATGCTTGCTCGGAGAGATAAATACTTATCTATTTATGGAAAAATTACAGTGATAAACTCTTTGGTCCTATCACAGTTTACTTTCTTACTAATGGCATTGCCTACTCCAGATGATTCGTTTTTAAAATCATATGAGCAAAAAAAGATTTCATTTTATTTGGAATGGTCAGCCAGACAAAATTAAACGTGCCTATTTATATAATGAATATGAGTTTGGGGGGCTAAAATTATTAAATACTAACGCTTTAAACCTCTCACTAAAAGCTTCACTCATACATAAGTTATACTTAAACCCAAAATGGTTCTCCAGTAGATTATTAAGAAAAGCTCATCCTTGGTCAAAAAGTGCTTTTTTGCTTTCATACAGACTACAACTTCTCATTTCCGTCTAATTGAAAATGAAAATTTGTTCTAAAATATAGCCCTTTCTTAAACAAGCCATACAAAGCTGGTTACAATTTCAGTTTTATCGTCCAGAAAAGATAGAACAAATATTACAACAAATGTTATGGTTAAACTCAAATATATTGATTAATAAAAAAACATTCTTTATGGATTACATTTTTTTTTAATTATATTTATTCATGATATTATAAATAGAAATGGAGGAGTTATGTCACATATGCAGTTATCGAAAATATATGGGAATATCTGCTCAATCCAAATTTACAACCAACTGATTGCAGCACTACCACAACAATGAAGGAGACAAGTAGAAAAGGGAGAAGGTAGGGAACTTGTTTGCCTGCCATATATTAAAGATACAAATTGGCTGAAAGGAACTGGCATAAATAGAAAAATATACCAGTTTCATCTGAGGACAAAACTGTTGACAGCTGCACCATACAGATTGCAAAATAAATGGGAGGAGATTTACCAATTCCATGGCACATGGTTTATGAACTGATACAAAAACTACACTTGACTCAACACTTAGAGTTTTTCTATTTAAATTATTATATAAAAGTCTTGCCACCAACAGAATGCTATATATATATGGGGCATACAGCAATCTCAGCTCTGTAGACTTTGTTGCGAAGAGACAGGTATTGGCCCTATGTAGCTTGTTTCCGGCACAGGTTCAGGAATGGTTAAAAAATCACAACATGCACTTAAAATGAACCTTACAAATAGCAGTGTTGGGCGATCTGGAAAGCCATAGCCAATCAGCAAATAATATAATAATACTCGTAGGAAAGGTTTTCCTCTTTAGCTCACAATCTGTGGATAATATATGATTAGAAAGATTCAAATATTTTGGGCCTACTACATCTAGCTACGTTTTGAACTTCTATCCTCTCAGGACAGGGACACAATGTATGAATTTATGGTTGAATCAGAATTGCCATTATGGCCTTTTGAGTGGCGCAGTGGTCTAAGGCACTGCATTGCAGTGCTAGCTGTGCCACTAGAGATTCTGGTTTTGAGTCCAGCCAGCAGCCAGCTGCGACCGGGAGACCCATGGGGCGGCGCACAATTGGCCCAGCGCTGTCTGGGTTGGGGAGGGTTTGGCCAGCAGGGATGTCCTTGTCCCATCACGCACTAGCAACTCCTGTGGCAGGCCGGGTGCAGTGCACGCTGACACGGTCGCCAGATGTGCGGTGTTTCCTCCGACACGTTGGTGCGGCGGGCTTCTGGGTTAAGTGGGCATTATGTCAAGGAGCAGTGCGGCTTGGTTGGGTTGTGTTTCAGTGGACGCACAGCTCTCGACCTTCGCCTCTCCTGAGTCTGTACGGGAGTTGCAGCGATGAGACAAGACTGTAACTACCAATTGGATACCATGAAAAAGGGGGTAAAACATTTTTTTGCTAGCTAGCTTGCCACTGGAGGAGAACAACCAAACGAGATCCAACAATTCTATTTTTTTCTGACAATTACGTTTTGCTCTCAATATGATGTGATTCGTCTGAAGCAATATCCAGACTGGCTTCCCTTGACACTTTTTTTTGGTGCGCCAGGACCATTCACAGTTGAGCTCACTCAGTGTAGCTCAACACTGATTGACTATTATTTTACACTTTTTTTATCAAGGGAAGCCAAATGCTCACTGGCTTCCTTTGCATTCAATGCTACGGGCAGCAACAATATCATACTCTTTTTTGACCAGACAGCATCAGATAGATAGGCTACACATACAGAGGCAGAGGGGCGCTGTTTCGCTCGTTCAGATGCTTTCTCCAGTTAGATACATTGAGCCTCTTGTGAATTGAAGGAAAATTATGAAACACAGAGAGATGAAAAGATCAATTATTTTATGTTTTTTTTCTTGGTAATTTTTTTGGGGTGGAAGCCTGGCTTCCCTTGGCATCCATAAATACACGTATCTGACTACAATACTAACCCACTAATATAATGCCTTGGACCAGCCCTAGTGTGCCGACTGGTATGCGCATAGCACACTGATGCTCTCTCGTCTAGAGTTCAGGTTACGCATGCACATACCGCCTGAGACGCACGAGCATGCACTTTGTGATTCGCAGACTAGGCGGCGTCAGCGCGCAAAATCTGCAACTGGATGCTTCTCCTTACAGAGGCGAGCCAGCGACTGGAGGGTTGCCAGTTTGAATCCCTGTTCTGATGGGAATAATCTGGAGAGAAGTGAGCTGGCAGCCGGAGGGTTGTTGGTATCAAAGCCTAGTTGCCATTGCCTGATGTTGTGCCCTTGAGTAAGGCACTTAACCCCTCAAAACAACTGCTCCATGGGCGCCCAGTTTGGTAGCCCCCTGCTCTAACCTCTCCAACATGGTAATGTATGTGTGTCTTTCAGGAGTTTGAATAAAGCAAAAGTCTAGCTTAGTGAGGTTACATTTTCAAAATCATTATTAATATTGTGGAGGACAACGTGAAAAACTGACAACATCTTTTCATTAAAGGCCCACAGGCTCCCACTCTCCTACTGCTGCAGTCATTAAGCGAGGCTGTGCCCTGATCAACAATGCCACCTCTTCTTCTCTAATCACAGAACAGCTCATGCGGTTAAAGGTGGGTCAGAATAACACACACACTCACTTCTGTCCTCATGGCACATGCATGATGGTCTTAATGGGGAAAACATTTCTAAATGTACATTTTAGTAATTTAGCAGACACTCTTACCCAGAGGGATTTACAAGAGCAATTAGGATTAAGTGCCTTGCTCAAGGGCACATCGGCAGATTTTTCACCTAGTCGGCTCTGGGATTTCAACTAGAGATATTATTGTTTCTGGCCTCACTCTCTTACCCACCTGGCTACATGCCGCCAATGTTTATCTTTGAACTATGCACAGCCCTGGGTCCCTCGGGAGTTAAGGCAAACACACAAAATATCTGACCGCACACCCCCTCCAACCTTTCACAGCTCCAGACATGAGATTTGGGATAGACCCTAGGTCTGACTGGATTCAGGTATTGATTAACTTGTAACCAAACTCAAATCCTAACAAAAAATATTTGAAGCTCTTGTACTAAAGATGATAGAGGATTCCCATTCAGATTGGTGATCATCATAGAGGAAAGAAGTAGCACATTTTAGAGGAAGCACATCTGAAGGGTTTCAGTTGGATACACAATATCACAATCTCTTTCACACGTGTACACGTCTACAAGTACAGGAATACAGAGGATGAGTAATCGGCCGCATAATGTGCGCATACATGTGGACATTCGATTTTCCAAGCAAACACAAACACTTTCTTCACCCCAGCGCAGGTTTGCCTTTTATTCCCATGGGATTTCCTTCAAAGCCTAGCAGACAAAAGGGGTGTGTATTTCCATCACGGCATACCTTTCCCTGTAACTGCAGGTCAGGTCTGCTCCACTCACCTTTCAGTGGTGCCCCGGGCTACAGCAGAGTTTCACCACCCTCAGCACACCCTACACGTTTTCTAGATAACAGCCTTCAGTGAATGACTGGGGCTTGCCATCGACCAATCTGAGCTGAGGTGTGTATTTGATGTGATTATTGGTTGAGAGGGTAGACATCTGGTTGTTTTTAAAGCCTGGTAAGTAGTGCTGCTGTTTTTTTTATTATGTTGGTGTAATGAACACAATGGGAGACAGAGAGCTGGTTTCAAGCGCAGGGCACAGCAGGTGTTTATTGGTAAATGACCACAGGAGGAGGCAGGTAGCAGGTACCTGTTTCCCTCCTTTCCTGTTTCCCTCCTACCCTGTTTCCCTCCTTCTCTTCTATCCTGTTTTCCCTCCTACCCTGTTTACCTCTTTCCCTCCTTCCTTGTTTCCCTCCTCCCCCACTTTCCTGTTTCCCTCCTTCCCATCCCAGTCCTGAACGTCCCACAACATCTGTACCCTGTCTCTGGAAGGCAGGCAGACCAGGCTGACTCGGCAGGCAGTTGCTGACAGCTGGTATTGGTGTATTTTACAGCCCTCTGCCATCCTCCACAAATATGGGTTTATTTTCCAACTGGGCTTTACTTTACAGTTTGGATGAAATTAGTCTGGATGAAATTAATCCGTGGTTTAATTAAGACAGGTACTTAAAATCCACTCCACCACCAGAGCCTGAAAAATGAGCCGAGCGCCTTAATTTCAATGGCTACAATTTTCAGTACAAGCACCTATAAAAGCACAATAAATCAAATGAATGTTCATATCATTGGAATCAAATTTAGGCGTTGCATGTATCATTAATATACTTTTACAGGAATAACTTTGCCAAGATATGATGATCTATACAAACATAATTTCTGAAAAGTTGAGTATTTTCTGATAGACTTTGATGGTCTTTAAATGGTAATTGATAGCTATGTGTTTACTGTAGTGTAATTACACTGTAATTTCTGTAGTCATGATTGAGAAGAATGTTGGGTGACTCTCAGTTTGAAAGATAAGCTTGCTTCGGTGCAAAACAGAGTTGACCGTCGGCGGAAAATAAACAGTGGACATCACACTCTCTGTCTATAATCTCTCCCTGCTTCACAGTTTCAAGTAATGCAAACAAAAGACCCTCAAAAAACAGTTATACCCTCTATGCAGATTACAGATGTGTTGTATGCATTCACATTTTCCATAATACTAACCAACTGTATATGTGTGCATAGCATACTGCATTGTTAAATCTTTGTCACTGTATGTTGACAATTGGCATTCCCTCTGAGTATTGTTGTATTTGTGTTTGGTTTCAGTGTGCGGGAGAGTGGGGGTATTGGCCCTAACAGACCTCTTGGTTGAAGGACAATAATGTCATGTAATAGCCAAGACCGTCATTAATCTGTCATTGCCAGCATTCATTTAGGCGCCTGCAATCCTCCATTTGATAAGCAGATTTATAAACAGTTACTGAGACAAGAACAGTTGCCAAAATAGAGAGGCCACAATGAGGAATGTATTTGTGTATAAAAACAATTCAGTGCAGTTTTGAGACACATTTCTGTGGTGTGTGTGTTTTGTTGAACTATCCTTGTGGGTACCAGAAGTCCTCACAAGGACAGTAAAACAAGGAAAAGTGGGGGACATTTCGCCAGTCCCTACGAGGAAAATTAAGGTTAGGGTTAAGGTTAGGGTTAAGGTTAGGGGTTAAGTTTAGTGTTAGGAATTATGGTTAGATATAGTTTTAGGGTTAGGGCTTTGGAGTGAAGGTTAGGGTTATGGTTATGGAAAAATAGAATTTTGAAAGGGAATAAATATTTTGGTCCCCACAAGGAAAGTAAAACAAAATGTTCTGTGTGTGTGTGTGTGTGTGTGTGTGTGTGTGTGTGTGTGTGTGTGTGTGTGTGTGTGTGTGCGTGTGTGTGTGTGTGTGTGTGTGTGTGTGTGTGGTATATATGTACAGTATGTATGTATCTGTGTGTGTGCGTGCATGCATGCGCATGTATGTGGTTTTGATTGAGCTTTTTATAATGTGCGGTGGTGTGATTCTGAGGCTATAGATATTTTATTGGAATCGCTCTAGTGTTCCAGCTTTAAAAGTGGGGCTCTTCAACCTCTCCAAGTAAATATACACACATTACCCCTGTGACACAATCAAAACACTGTCTGCAAGTCAGCACAATGGGACTGTTTTATGGACACTGGCAAGCGATATCAAATGTACCATAGTCATTTTTCTTAATGTGTGAAGCGAGTGGGGGCCAGCTGTGCTACATTAGGATGCTAAACATAAATGGTCTACTACTATGTCAGGTGTGGTAGGAATGTATGCCTGGGGCATATTCATCAGCAGGGTAAACCTCTGGGATGAAATTATCTTGGTGTTTAAGATTTGTTTGACGTTCGTGTAAGGCTAGTATTCATATCTAATGATCACTAGCACGCAGAAATCACTGATCATTAGTTTGGAGTCTGTAAGAGGTGCTATGGTATACTGTACCTAAAGCCTACTCAGTAGAAATTACTTTACACAAAAACAACATTGAATTTACATCTCTTGATCAGTATCTAAACCTCATAAGATCCCATCATAGTGCCATATTGAAAGTTCAATCTACACCCCCCCTCACCCATACACTCAACCCCCCACCTTACCCACACACACACACACACACACACACACACACACACGCCTCCTCTAACCACTCCAACAAGCCCCTGGGAATTGACCAATGGCTATGAAGCAGGATGTTGTTCCCTACTCCGTGAGGAGGTGTCCCAGACCACTCTACTTGGCCACATCCCCTAACCAGGAGATAAACAAACAAAGCCCAAAACATACTGTCTTGACCTACTTAGAGTAATGGGTAACGTCCCAAATGGCATCCTAATCTCTATGCAGTGCACCACGGGCTCTGGTCAAAAGTAGTTTACTATATAGAGAACAGAATGCCAGTTCGGTCCACATTAAAACTGGCCTCCCCAATGTAGTCAGTGTCAAAAATGCTGTTGGTCAAATTGAATCCAAGGTTTCGTTCCCATATCTGTGATTCAATGGTTCTACAGTAATCCTTTCTCTGGGTTGTTGATATGATTCAAAACTTTCTGACGTACAGAAAGTCTGTGTCCGCTTCCCAATACAGTGCATGGGCCCTATGGGTCCTGGTCAAAAGTAGTGTGACACAGTATATAGGGAATAGGGTCCTATCTGCATTTTTTCTAAACTGAGTTATTGACATAGCCTTGTTCTATACTCTAAATACCCCAATTCATGTTGTTAAGTTCTGTTACAGAAAATAATCTCAGAAATCTGTCTGTGGAGGTGAATGAATGAAGGGTTGGAGAAGTGTGCAAAACAAATGAATCATCATTTAGAGAGGGGCCTGCTCAATGAGTGAGAAATCACTCTTGGACTGGTTCTGTGAGCCTTCATACACAGGTAACGGAAAAGAACGTGCTTAACTCTATCCTCTTGCGTAAAACAATGCTTGAAGCTGTAACGGTCGTCGTATGTAATGGACCAAGGCGCAGCGGGTTGAGTGCTCATTTTAACTTTTATTAGAACACTGAAAAAACAAAACAAGAAAACGAACAGTAATGCAGGCTAAACACAGCAGTGCAAAAACAACTTCCCACAAATGACAGGTGAAAACAGGGATACCTAAGTATGACTCCCAATCAGCAACAGCGATGTACAGCTGTTCCTGATTGAGAGCCATACCAGGCCAACACAAAGAAATACACAACATAGACAGAGCATAGAAATACAAAAACTAGAACATAACCAAAAACCCCGGAATACTCTAAACAAACACCCCTCTACATAAACACATATCCCAACAAACCCCGAACCACATAAAACAAACACCCCCTGCCACGTCCTGACCAAACTATATTAACAAATAACCCCTTTACTGGTCAGGACGTGACAGTACCCCCCCCAAAGGTGCAGACCCCGGATGCACCTCACACAAAAAATAAACACAAAAATAAACCCCCCAATCTAAAGGGAGGGAAGGGAGGGTGGCTACCGTCACCGACGGTTCCCGTGCTACACCCCCCCTCCCCAATCCTCCTACTGTGGAGGTGGCTCAGGCTCTGGCCTTAGTCCCCCACCTAACCTGTCCACCCCTGCTGAATACCTTGGGCTGAAGCGCGTCGCTGTAGACCTCGGGCTGAAACGCGTCTCTGGCTGCGCCGATTCCGGACTGTAGGGCGACTCTCGCTGCGCCGATTCCGGACTGTAGGGCGACTCTCGCTGTGCCGATTCCGGACTGCAGGGTGACTCTCGCTGCGCCGATTCCGGACTGTAGGGCGTCTCTCTTGGCTCCGGAATGTGGGCCGTCTCTCTCGGCTCCAGACTGTGGGCCGTCTCTCTCGGCTCCTGACTGTGGGCCGTCTCTCTTGGCTCCGGACAGTGGGCCGTCTCTCTCGGCTCCGGACTGTGGGCCGTCTCTCTCGGCTCCGGACTGTGGGCCGTCTCTCTCGGCTCCGGACTGTGGGCCGTCTCTCTCGGCTCCGGACTGTGGGCCGTCTCTCTCGGCTCCGGACTGTGGGCCGTCTCTTTCGGCTCCGGACTGTGGGCCGTCTCTCTCTGCTCCGGACTGTGGGCCGTCTCTCTCGGCTCCGGACTGTGGGCCGTCTCTCTACGGGACACTGTCGCCGGAAGCTCTGGACGGGGCACTGTCGCCGGACACTCTGGACGGGGCACTGTCGCCGGACACTCTGGACGGGGCACTGTCGCCGGAAGCTCTGGACGAGGCACTGTCGTCGGAAGCTCTGGGCGAGACACTGTCGTCGGAAGCTCTGGACGGGGACTGCACACTGAAGGCCTGATGCCTGGGGCTGGCTTAGGATGTGCCAGAGTAAGGACACGCACCACAGGGCTAGTGCGAGGAGCAGGAGCAGGACGAGCTGGACTGGGCTGACGCACTGGAGGCCTGGTGCGTGGGGCTGGTAGTGGAGGTACCAGACTGGTGACATGCACCCCAAGGCTAGTGCGAGGAGCGGGAACAGGACGTACTAGACTGGGCTGACGCACTGAAGGCCTGGTGCGTGGTGCTGGCTTTGGACACGCCAGACTGGAGACACGCACCTCAGGGCTAGTGCGAGGAGCGGGACCTGGATACACCGGGCCATGAGTAGGCACTGGAGGTCTGGAGCGTACCTCCTGCACAACCCGTCCTGGCTGGATGGTAATAGTAGCCCTGTATGAGTGGAGTGCTGGCACAGGGCGAACTGGGCTGTGCAGACGCCTGATGGTTGCCGTGCGTAGAGCAGGCGTAGGGTAGCCTGGGCCTAGGAGGCGCACTGGTGGCCAGATGCACTGCGCAGGCATCCTCCTTCCAGGCTGGATGCCCACTCTAGCACGGCACTTGCGAGGGGCTGGGATCGCTCGCACCGGACTGTGCGTGCGCATGGGCGAGATTGTGCGCACTTCCGCATACTCCGGCGCTCTCCACTCCCTATGCTCCCCATAATAAGCACGGGGAGTTGGCTTAGGGCTCACCCTTGGCCCAGCCAAACTACCCGTGTGCCCCCCCCCCCCAAGAATTTCTTGGGGGTGCCTGTCGTACTTGCCCCTCAGCGCGTATAATGCCTCATAACGTCGTCGCTCCGCCTTGGCTGCCTCTATTTCCTCCGGTGGGTGACGGTATTCACCAGCCTGGTGCCATGGTCCAGCCCCGTCCAGAATTTCCTCCCATGTCCATGATTCCCCATAGTCCATATAGTTCCTCTGCTGCTTCTTACCCCGCTGCTTGGTCCTTTGGTGGTGGGAAGTTCTGTAACGGTCGTCGTATGTAATGGACCAAGGCGCAGCGGGTTGAGTGCTCATTTTAACTTTTATTAGAACACTGAAAAAATAAAACAAGAAAATGAACGAACAGTAATGCAGGCTACACACAGCAATGCAAAAACAACTTCCCACAAATGACAGGTGAAAACAGGGCTACCTAAATATGACTCCCAATCAGCAACAACGATGTACAGCTGTTCCTGATTGAGAGCCATACCAGGCCTACACAAAGAAATACACAACATAGACAGAGCATAGAAATACAAAAACTAGAACATAACCAAAAACCCCAGAATACTCTAAACAAACACCCCTCTACATAAACACATATCCCAACAAACCCCGAACCACATAAAACAAACACCCCCTGCCACGTCCTGACCAAACTATAATAACAAATAACCCCTTTACTGGCCAGGACGTGACAGAAGCGAACAGTCAATCAAATAAAAATGACGAAGGGCTGAGCACTCACTTCATTCAGTTGCAAATTAATCTTTGTTTCATTTTCTTTTCTTTTACAAGCAACATGTCTTACTAGAAGCCTTTACACACAGTCATGAGGAAACGGAAGATGGCCAGGTAATCAGGTCAACAGAGGGACATCATACAGTACAGGCAGGGCCTGCATACTTTGGACACGCCAGACTGGAGACACGCACATCAGGGCTATACATAAAGTATGCAGCCAGGACTCTTTGCCTTCCAGTGGTCAGTGAGGTTTGAGAAGTGGGGCCTAGGCTGGTCAGCTCAAACATGGTTTGGGATGACATCATCATCAGATCTCCTATCCAACTCGCCCTGGGCCCATCTCTCCCTCTCACTCTCTCCCTCTTTCTCTCTCCCTCCCTCTCTCTCTCTCTCTCTTACAGCCTGACATCATAGTACTTTACACATTCTGTCCCATCTTCCTGATGAGGGGTCCTTGGAGTCACTGTGATCATGCATGACTCCAAGGACCCCTCATCAGGAGGATGGGCCAGATTAGCCTGTGAGGAGAAAGAGAGTGTGTGTGTGTGGACACATCTAGGTGGTCTACCCCCTCATCCCCTTTGCCAGATGGCCACATGGTCTGCATTATGTAATGGCTTCACCCAAGAGGGGACTGATGACATCATCAACACACTGCCAAACCTAACACATCATTACTACAACTCATTGTTATAAGACTAAGCCCACAGGAATAGGGATATCTACACTATTCTGAGTGAGATAATGACTAAGTAGAGTACCATGATGTTGTTACTGATGTTGTTACTTTACAAATTTTCCGCTTGATAGAGTGTATTAATCAGAGGAAGAGAAAAAAACATGCCGAACAAGTTATGAACGATTATAAGATTTTATTAGGCACACAAATGTGCATTCAAAATGCCATGCCTATTTACAGCATGATTTACAAAAGCTTTGCAAATTAAAAACAACAATTTTATCAACAAATAGCTTTGAGACCAAGGGGATTTCGACTGGCATTTGAGAAAGGACTTCTTTGGTTGTGCATAATGAAACTACAGCCAACTGACCAACACACACACACACACACACACACACACACACACACACACACACACACACACACACAGATGTTGAGAAAAGGTTAAAAAAAAGAAAGGTTCAAACAAATAAAAAAGCTATAGAATTAGCAGAAATGTAGGGATTATTTTACTGGGCAAATGAACTGTTCAGCGCTGATATTATGTACTGTATGGAGTGGGGCCTCTCTTACAGGGTGGCTGAAACCAGCAAACCTCCCCTGATCTACTTTGCAAAATACTGTATACATGTAAGATCTACAAACAGGGATTGAATTTGAGATCTAAACTTCCAAGTATAATATCTAATCGAATCCTAATTCATAGTGTAATTTGAGGTTTAACAGGTTCATGGGTAAATGTCCCACAGTAGATAAGAAAAGCCAGTGAACTACTGGAATGTTATAAATGCAAATGATGGTAACAGCCACTTTATAGAGCGATTGACAATTAAAGGCAACATTCCTGCGGTCGTGGAGACTGCATTCAAGGGAAAGGCTCCCTATGTCGGCTCAATCGGAAATGACCTTGACATTTTTAGGTGGATCTTCCCACCCGATAATTCGCTGATATGGCTTGAATCTTGCCTTAAAACTGCCATCCCACTGGAGCAGGTATTCCCAAACTGGGGTACGCGCAATGCCGTCGGGGGTACGGCATATAAAATGTGATTCACGTTTTTTTTTTAAATTAAAATTAAAAACATATATATATATATATACACACTGCTCAAAAAAATAAAGGGAACACTTAAACAACACAATGTAACTCCAAGTCAATCACACTTCTGTGAAATCAAACTGTCCACTTAGGAAGCAACACTGATTGACAATAAATTTCACATGCTGTTGTGCAAATGGAATAGACAACAGGTGGAAATTATTGGCAATTAGCAAGACACCCCCAATAAAGGAGTGGTTTGGCAGGTGGTGACCACAGACCACTTCTCAGTTCTTATGCTTCCTGGCTGATGTTTTGGTCACTTTTGAATGCTGGCGGTGCTTTCACTCTAGTGGTAGCATGAGACGGAGTCTACAACTCACACAAGTGGCTCAGGTAGTGCAGCTCATCCAGGATGGCACATCAATGCAAGCTGTGGCAAGAAGGTTTGCTGTGTCTGTCAGCGTAGTGTCCAGGGCATGGAGGCGCTACCAGGAGACAGGCCAGTACATCAGGAGACGTGGAGGAGGCCGTAGGAGGGCAACAACCCAGCAGCAGGACCGCTACCTCCGCCTTTGTGCAAGGAGGAGCAGGAGGAGCACTGCCAGAGCCCTGCAAAATGACCTCCAGCAGGCCACAAATGTGCATGTGTCTGCTCAAACAGTCAGAAACAGACTCCATGAGGGTGATATGAGGGCCCGACGTCCACAGGTGGGGGTTGTGCTTACAGCCCAACACCGTGCAGGACATTTGGCATTTGCCAGAGAACACCAAGATTGGCAAATTCGCCACTGGCGCCCTGTGCTCTTCACAGATGAAGCAGGTTCACACTGAGCACATGTGACAGACGTGACAGAGTCTGGAGACGCCGTGGAGAACATTCTGCTGCCTGCAACATCCTCCAGCATGACCGGTTTGGCGGTGGGTCAGTCATGGTGTGGGGTGGCATTTCTTTGGGGGGCCGCACAGCCCTCCATGTGCTCACCAGAGGTAGCCTGACTGCCATTAGGTACCGAGATGAGATCCTCAAACCCCTTGTGAGACAATATGCTGGTGCGGTTGCCCTGGGTTCCTCCTAATGCAAGACAATGCTAGACCTCATGTGGCTGGAGTGTGTCAGCAGTTCCTGCAAGAGGAAGGCATTGATGCTATGGACTGGCCCGCCCGTTCCCCAGACCTGAATCCAGTTGAGCACATCTGGGACATCATGTCTCGCTCCATCCACCAACGCCACGTTGCACCACAGACTGTCCAGGAGTTGGCAGATGCTTTAGTCCAGGTCTGGGAGGAGATCCCTCAGGAGACCATCCGCCACCTCATCAGGAGCATGCCCAGGCATTGTAGGGAGGTCATACAGGCACGTGGAGGCCACACACACTACTGAGCCTCATTTTGACTTGTTTTAAGGACATTACATCAAAGTTGGATCAGCCTGTAGTGTGGTTTTCCACTTTAATTTTGAGTGTGACTCCAAATCCAGACCTCCATGGGTTGATAAATTGGATTTCCATTGATTATTTTTGTGTGATTTTGTTGTCAGCACATTCAACTATGTAAAGAAAAAGTATTTAATAAGATTATTTCATTCATTCACATCTAGGATGTGTTATTTTAGTGTTCCCTTTATTTTTTTTAGCAGTATATATTTTTTTCTTCTTCATATTTTCAAACAGTACATTTATATTGTCCAACGGGGCTATGCATTTGGGTGAGGTTTGTTTCTCGCCTGAGTAGCCTCGTTTCACTGCCATAAATAAAATTAAACCATCTAGTGTTTATAACAACGTCATAGCCTAGTCAAATAATTAACATCCAATCACATTAACCGTTACTCTCTCGCAAGAATACCTTCACTCTTGCGCAGACATTTAGAAACTAAACATGACAATTTGAAAAATAAGCCACAGGAGTTTTTTGAGTGAGAATAAAGACGATTTTCGAGTAGTAAGACATGTATAAAAGCAACAGATACCATTAATAAGAAAGGGCTAGAAGCGTCTATTATGGTGAGCTACCGAGTGGCTTGGACAGGCAAGCCCCATACTATTCTGGAGGATTTCCTTCTTCCTGCTGCCGCGGATATGGCTGGGACAATGCTGGGGGAAAAGGCCCAAAAAACTATATAGACAATGCCTTCATCAAACAACACTGTTTCACGACGCATCAGTGACATGGCAGACGTTTTGAAACAATTACTGATTCGCATACAAGCCAGTGAATTATATGCGTTACAGCTGGATGAGTCAACAGACATGGCGGGCCTGACATAGCTTCTGGTATATATCTGTTACATTTATGGGGGGTCAGTTAAGGAAGACATCCTCTTCTGGAAACCAGGACGACATGAGAGGATATTTTTAAAGTACTGGACAGCTTTGTGACATCAAATGGACTTTGGTGGTCAAGATGTGTTGGTATCTTTACTGATGGCGCAAAAGCCATGACAGGGAGACATAGTGGAGTGGTAACGCACGTGCAAGCAGTTGCTCTCGACGCCACTTGGGTACACTGCAGCATCCACCGAGAGGCTCTTGCTGCCAAGGGAATGCCTGACAGCCTGAAATACGTTTTGGACACTACAGTAAAAATGGTTAACTTTGTTAAAGCAAGTCCCCTGAACTTTCGTGTATTTTCTGCATTATTCAATGGGCAGCGACCATGTAACGCTTTTACAACATACAGAAGTGCACTGGTTATCAAGGCGCAAAGTATTGACACGTTTTTTGAATTGAGAGACGAGATAAAAGTTTTCTTTACTGACCATCATTTTCACTTGTCTGACCGCTTGCATGATGACTAGTTTCTCACACGACTGGCCTATCTGGGTGATGTTTTTCTCACCTGAATGATCTGAATCTAGGATTACAGGGACTCTCTGCAACTATATTCAATATGCGGAACACATTTGAGGCTATGACTAAGAAGTTGGAGCTCTTTTCTGTCTGCATTAAAAAGGACAACACACAGGTCTTTCCATCATCGTATGATTTTTTGTGTGCAAATGAACTCAAGCTTATGGACAATGTCAAATGTGATTTAGTGAAGCACCTGAGGTGCGCAGGTACTTTCCCGAAATGCACGACACAAACAACTGTATTTGTTATCCCTTTCATGCCCTGCCTCCAGTCCACTTACCAATATCTGAACAAGAGCCTCATCGTAATTGCAACAAGCGATTCTGTGAAAATGTAATTTAATCAGAAGAAACTGCCAGATTTCTGGATAGGACTGCGCTCAGAGTTTCTTGCCTTGGCATATCGCGCTGTTATGACACTGATAACCTTTGCAACCACGTACCTATGTGAGAGTGGATTTTCAGCCCTCCCTAGCATGACAACTAAATACAGGCACAGACTGTGTGTGGAAAATTATTTAAGACTGAGACTCTCTCCAATACAACCCAACATTGCAGAGTTATGTGCATCCTTTCAAGCACACCCTTCTCATTAACCTGTGGTGAGTTATTCACCATTTTAGATGAACAAATAAGGTTTTATATGTAAGATGGCTAAATAAAAAGCTAAATTATTGATTATTATTATATCATTATTTATGCCCTGGTCCTATAAGAACTCTTTGTCACTTCCCACGAGCCGGGTTGTGACAAAAACTCACACTCATTCTTATGTTTAATAAATGTATTGTACGGTGTGTGTGTGGCAGACTTACAATGATGGCAAAAAACAACATTTGAGAGTGCGCTGACCCTGGTGCTAGAGGGGGTACGTAACTGGAGGTTGAATGTTTGAATGGGTATAAAAAGTTTGGGAACCACTGCACTAGAGAAAGCAACCTTTCAGAGAGAACTCACAATATAGCTCAAACAAAAAAGGAAAAACTTGTCTGGCACCATCACAGTACAAGACATTGAATAAGAACAGTGTTCAGAGAGTATGAATATAACTAAACCTGTAATATGACATCTGAAAATGTGAGAGGAACAGACAATACAGAAAAACCTTTCTTTTGATTTATGTAAAATACAATGAAGTACTATGTTGTACTACCATTCCATTGTGTTTATAACAATTCAGTCTTGCTTACTTACAGTGCATTCGTATAGTATTCAGACCCCTTCCCTTTTTCCACATTTTGTTACATTACAGCCTTATTGTAAACTGGATTAAATAAAAACATTTCCTCATCAATTTACACACAATACCCCATATTGACAAAGCAAAAAGTTTATTTTCTTGCAAATCAAAAAAAATAAATAAACTGAAATACCTTATCTACATAATTATTCAGACCCTTTGCTATGAAACTCAAAATTGAGCTCAGGTGCATCCTGTTTCCATCGATCATCCTTGAGATGTTTCTACAACTTGATTGGAGTCCACCTGTGGTAAATTCAATTGACTGGACATGATGTGGAAAGGCACACACCTGTCTATATAAGGTCCCACTGTTGACAGTGCAAAAACCAAGCCGTGAGGTCGAAGGAATTGTCCGTAGAGCTCTGAGACAGGATTGTGTCAAGGCAGAAATCTGGGGAAGGGTACCAACACATTTCTGCAGCATTGAAGGTCCCCAAAAACTCAATGGCCTCCATCAATCTTAAATGGAAGACGTTTGGAACTATCAAGACCCTTCCTAGAGCTGGCCGCCCAGCCAAACTGAGCAATCGGGGGAGAAGGGCCTTGGTCAGGGAGGTGACCAAGAACCCGATGGTCACTTTGACAGAGCACCAGAGTTTCTCTGTGGAGATGGGAGAACCTTCCAGAAGGACAGCCATCTCTGCAGCATCCACCAATCAGTACTTTATTGTAGAGTGGCTAGATGGAAGCCACTCCTCAGTAAAAGGCACATGCCAGCCCGCTGGGAGTTTGCCAAAAGGCACCTAAAGGACTCTGGTCTGATGAAACCAAGATTGAACTATTTTAGCCTGAATGCCAAAGGTCACGTCTGGAGGAAACCTGGCACCATCCCTACGGTGAAGCATGGTGGTGGCATCATCATGCTGTGGGGATGTTTTTCAGCGGCGGGGACTGGGAGACTAGTCAGGATCGAGGGAAAGATCAACTGAGCAAAGTACAGAGAGATCCTTGATGAAAACCTGCTGCAGAGCGCTCAGGACCTCGGACTGGGACAAAGGTTTGCCTTCCAACAGGACAATGACCCTAAGCAAACAGCCAAGACAATGCAGGAGTGGCTTTGGGACAAGTCTCTGAATGTCATTGAGTGGCCCAGCCAGAGCCCAGACTTGAACCCAATCGAAAATCTCTGGAGAGACCTAGAAATAGCTGTGCAGCAATGCTCCCCATCTTGAGAGGATCTACAGAGAAGAATGGGAAACTCCCCAAATACAGGTGTATCAAGCTTGTAGCGTCATACCCAAGAAGATTCAAGAAAGTACTGAGTAAAGTGTCTGAATACTTATGTAAATGTGATATTTAAATTATTTATTTATTTATAAATGTTTTTTCTTTGTCATTATGGGGTATTATGTGTAGATTGATGAGGGGGAAAAAAATGTTTGGTCCATTTTAGAATAAGGTTCTAACATAACAAAATGTGGAAAAAGTCAAGAGGTCTGAATACTTTCCGAAGTCACTGTATGTTATGAATAATGTCACAATTGTATTTATTTTTAAGTTATGGGTATACAAAATATTACTTTTGTAAAGCTATATGATATCTAATTGTCTCTATGTTTACATAGGAACATTTCAGTAAAAACAGGATCATTTTAAGGTAGTCAATTGAACCAACTTCAACACTAAGTGAGAGATTTTTCTTTAATTAAAACATCACATGTGAAGAAAATTGCTAATATTTTTACATCATTTATAGAAACAGAAATACATAAAGTAATATATGCAACTTTACAAAAAAAATAGAAAGAACACAAAACAAAAAATTCACAGTACTCAGAGTCAACAATAGATTGTCTCTAGGTAAATACTTTAAAATATATATATTTTTTATACACAACTATATATTTATACTCTGTTTACCTCTGTGGAGACATATATACATGTTAACATACAACTAAGACTCAAAGCTTTGAGATAACATCCCTTCTCTATCAGGATCTGCAGCAAGCAACACTTAAAATACATTACACATAAGTAGGGTCTAATGCCAATTTTCCTAATGTATTGGGTTTTCTATTTCTCTTCCAAACATATTTTCCTTCCAAAAAACTTCCCTTTTCTCCTATTAAAAAAACATGTACTTCTATTCAAACCCCCCAAACACAAAAAGTAAAGACACACCAAAGAACATTCATGGATTCTATGACGGTGAGACTCTTTTGGCTTTGCATTAGCTATGCATGGCACGTGATATTATAACTGATGCAACACAATACAACTCAACACAGTTGTTTGTCACTCACAATGAATGTACTCATTGCTAACATGCATTATATACATCTAAGTGCCCATATGTCTATATACACAGAGAGAAACAATACATGTTTTACTTCAGATCACAAATAATCAGGATGAGTTCATTAATAAGTAGTAGAATGTTTGTCAGAACAAGTACACCATTAACATTCCAGGATGGAGCCAGTATATGGCAATGTTTAAGGTCCAATGCAGCTGTTTTTATCTCAATATCAAATCATTTCTGGGTAACAGTTAAGTACCTTACTGTGATTGTTTTAACGTAAAATGGCCAAAAAGAAACAAAAATAGCTTCTTAGCAAAGAGCAATTTCTCAACCAATAATTTTGACTGTCTGGGAGTGGTTTGAGTTGAGGGGGGAAAACTGAAAACTAGCTGTTATTGGCTGAGAGGTTTGGAACTCTTTCTTATTGGTCTATTAACTAATTTACTGCCTGGGGATGTCACCAGGCAGGACAAAACTCCATCCCACCAAAACAGGCTGAAATTTCAGGCGGTCTTTTCAAACAGTTCTTACACTAAAAGGGCATTATCATAATTTTCACAATTTCACAGTATTGTTCCAACCTCAAAGTGTGGAAATATATATAAAACACAGGACAATCACGTTTTTGACTGCACTGGGCCTTTAACTATTTCATTTTGATGCAAGAGCTCTGGTGAGTAAGATTGGCAATATATTTATTACATATAGAAAATAAACTTGAAACTTGATCATCTGGGTCAGATCTACTGCGTAATAAGCCAATGACTATGTTGGCTTATATTTTCATAACACAATCTCAACCATATCAGATTCACAAAAGATACACATTTTGGTATGAAATTGTGTACAATATTATTATGTACAATCAGAATACCAACAGCTGAAGTTCTAGTGGTGTCGGACCCAGATAGAAAGGCACATTGTTTTGTGTTTTAAATGTAATGCCCAATTACTGTGCCCCAAGTTCACTTTTAACTATACTGTATATTTATGATCCAACACTGCAGCATATAGCATTTTAGTTACCTCACAGTGGATACAAACATTATAATATATTTGGGAATACTGGCCAAACGTAGCCACTTAACAATGTCTTATTTAACAACATGATATTTAGAATGCTTCTAATGCACCAACCTTGCACAGTATATTTTGACTTTCGCCTTATAACATTTTAGATTATTTACAATATTCACAAAAATATACATAGCTTTACGATACAATTTGTATATAGTATAAGAGAACCCATAATGCCTAATTCCAAGCTGTGTAACACCAATCAAACGTGAGACTAAGGATTACAAAGCATACATCACTCAATATCAACAAAAACACCATTGATACTTAATTAACAATGTTGTAACAACAGTAAGTTTAGATGGATGACTTGCCAACGTCCTACTATAACCGATAGCATGTAAAACTAGCTGGCTTACAAACAGGGTTATCATCAAGTGACTGTTCACATTACTTTTGTCTTTCACATTTGTCTTGGTATCTAGCTATCTATCTATTTACACCTCTGCTTGGTTATTAATTCCCTTCACATTCCAAGTGATTAATAGCACATGATGGGATGCTTCACTCTATCTGGTTTTGCTCTCTGATTCAACTGGTTGATTTGACCATTTCCTATCTACTGTAAATAGCATGAGGATAGGAGGTAGCATCTCTATACTGAACAAAAATATAAATGCAACATGTAAAGTGAAGGTCCAATGTTTCATAAACTGAAATAAATGATCCCAGAAATGTCCATACGCACAAAAAGCTTATTTTTCAACAAAAAAAATGCATATTGTTTACCTGTTAGTGAGCATTTCTCCTTTGCCAAGATAATCCATCCACCTGACAGGTGTGGTATATCAAGAAGCTGATTAAACAGCATGATCATTACACAGGTGCACCTTGTGCTGGGGACAATAAAAGGCCACTCTAAAATGGGCAGTTTTTTCACACAACACAATTCCACAGATGTGTCAAGTTTTAAGGGAGCGTGCAATTGGCATGCTCACTGTAGGAATGTCCACCAGAGCTGTTGCCAGATCATTTAATGTTAATTTCTCTACCATAAGCAACATCGTTAGAGAATTTGGCAATACGTCCAACCGGCCTCACAGCCGCAGACCACATGTAACCACGCCAACCCATGACCTCCACATCAGGCTTCTTCACCTGCGGGATCGTCTGAGACCAACCACTCAGACAGCTGATGAAACTGTGGGTTTGCATAACCGAAGAATTTTGGCACAAACTGTCAGAAGCTGTCTGAGGTAAGCTCATTTGCGTGCTCATCATCCTCACCAGGGACTTGACCTGATTAAACTTCAGCGTCGTAACTGACATCAGTGGGCAAATGCTCACCTTCAATAGCCACTGGCATGCTGGAGGTATGTGCTCTTCACGGATTATTCCCTGTTTCAATTGTACCGGGCAGATGGCAGACAGCAAATATGGCGTCATGTGGGCAAGCGGTTTCCTGACGTCAACGCTGTGAACAGAGTGCTCCATGGTGGTGGTGAGGTTATGGTATGGGCAGGCATAAGTTATGGACAACAAACACAATTGCATTTTATCAATGGCAATTTGAATGCACAGAGATCGCGTGACGAGATCCTGAGGCCCATTGTCGTGCCATCTATCCGTCCCCATCACCTCATGTTGCAGCATGATGATGCATGGCCCCATGTTGCAAGGATCTGTACAAAAATCCTGGAAGCTGAAAATGGCCTGCATACTCACCAGGCATGTCACCCACTGAACATGTTTGGGATGCTCTGGATCAACGTGTTCGACAGCGTGTTTCGGTTCCTGCCAATATCCAGGAACTTCGCACAGCACAGGAGTGGGACAACATTTCACAGGCCACAGTCAACAGCCTGATAAACTCTATGCGAGGAGACGTGTCGCACTGCATGAGGCAAATGGTGGTTTCACCAGATACTGACTGGTTTTGTGATATATTTTTTTTAAGGTATCTGTTTCCAACAGATGCATATCTATATTCCCAGTCATGTGAAATCCATAGACTACTGCCTAATGCATTCATTTCAATTGACTGATTTCCTTATATGAACTGTAACTCAGTAAAATCTTTGAAATTGTTGCATGTTGCGTTTATATTTTTGTTCAGTGTACATATAATGTGGATAGGAGTTAACAGGCAGTCCTGTTGACAGTCATGTTGTTCATTTCACTAGTCCTGCTAACACTCACAGATGTTGTTTGCAGACAGGCAGCTTTACTGTCTCCATTGCTATTGGTGTACACTAGCTTGTATACAGCCTAAACTAGAACATTTAAGGTCCCATGAAAATGATCTGATGTGATTGCAGAAAAAAGCAGCATTTGTATAAAAATAAAATAAAAAGGCTGGTATTTCACTAACAGTTATTTTTTGCCCGTAGCTAGAGTTCTAGTACTCTATAGATGTGAGGCCTTGTTGCCGTTCTGGGTATTAGAGGGTCATTCCACGAAATGAGTGCCATTTGCGTCCCTTTGATATTTTAAGTAGAAATTGTACACCAATATAGAATTTTAAAAGCCTGTTATATTTAATCAACTGCCCTTTAATATAGACCACATGCAGAATTCAATAAATCAGCTTTTTAATTTGAATAAAACAACTAAAATAAATAAAAGATTAGCATTTTGACATGTCCCTCCGTCAACTCTGTATCACTTCTAGGAAGATTGTAACCCACTTAACCCCAACATTTCTCTAAGTTTTAACCATCATTGTAAAGCCCTAGTTATTTTATTGCTTTGATAAACTCATTTCTACAGAATATTGTATATTTCAGGTGATTAAGGATTCATATACAATACCAGTCAAAGGTTTGGACACACCTACTCATTCAATGGTTTTTCTTTATTTTTACTATTTTCTACATTGTAGAATAATAGTGAAGACATCAAAACTGAGAAATAACACATATGGAATCATGTTGTAACCAAAAAGGTGTTAAACACTTAGATTCTTCAAAGTGGCCACCCTTTGCCTTGATGACATCTTTGCACACTATTGGCATTCTCTCAACCAGCTTCAACTGGAATGCTTTTCCAACAGTCTTAAAGGAGTTCCCGCATATGCTGAGCACTTGTTGGCTGCTTTTCCTTCACTCTGTGGTCCAACTCATCCCAAACCATCTCAATTGGGTTGAGGTCGTATGATTGTGGAGGCCAGGTCATCTGATGCAGCACTCCATCAATCTCTTTCTTGGTCAAATAGCCCTTACACAGCCTGGAGGTGTGTTGGGTCAGTGTCCTGTTGAAAAACAAATGATAGTCCCACTAAGCGCAAACCAGATGGAATGGAGTATCGCTGCAGAATGCTGTGGTAGCCATGCTGGTTAAGTGTGTCTTCAATTCTAAATAAATCACTGACAGTGTCACCAGCAAAGCACCCTCTCACCATCACACCTCTTCCTCCATGCTTCACGGTGGGAACTACAAAAGTGGAGATCATCCATTCACCTACTCTGCGTCTCACAAAGACACGGCGATTGGAACCAAAAATAAAAAATTGGGACTCATCAGACCAAAGGACAGATTTCCACCAGTCTAATGTCCATTGCTCGTGTTTCTTGGCCCAAGAAAGTCTCTTATTCTTATTGGTGTCCTTTAGTAGTGGTTTCTTTGCAGCAA
Organism: Salmo salar; assembly: GCF_965601325.2. Lineage (NCBI taxonomy): Eukaryota > Metazoa > Chordata > Actinopteri > Salmoniformes > Salmonidae > Salmo > Salmo salar. The sequence continues at coordinate 36,738,524 of NC_138300.1, forward strand.
TTTGACCATGAAGGCCTGATTCACGCAGTCTTCTCTGAACAGTTGATGTTGAGATGTGTCTGTTACTTGAACTCTGTGAAGCATTTATTTGGGCTGCAATTTCTGAGGCTGGTAACTCTAATGAACTCTGCGTCTTCCTTTCCTGTGGCGGTCCTCATGAGAGCCAGTTTCATCATAGCGCTTGATGGTTTTTGCAACTGCACTTGAAGAAACCTTCAAAGTTCTTGAGATTTTCTGCATTAACTGACCTTTATGTCTTAAAGTAATGATGGACTGTTGTTTCTCTTTGCTTTTTTGAACTGTTCTTGCCATAATATGGACTTGGTCTTTTACCAAATAGGGCTATCTTCTGTACCTTGTCACAACACAACTGATTGGCTCAAATGCATTAAGAAGGAAAGAAATTCCACAAATTAACTTTTAACAAGGCACACCTGTTAATTGAAGCTGGTTGAGAGAATGCTAAAAACTGCCATCAAGACAAAACTGCAAAACAGCCATCAAGGTAAAGAGTGGCTACTTGGAAGAATCTCAAATATAAAATACATTTTTATTTGTTTAACACTTTTTTGGTTACTGCATGATTCCATGTGTGTTATTTCATAGTTTTGATGTCTTCACTAGTATTCTACAATGTAGAAAATAGTAAAAATAAAGAAAAACCCTTGAATGAGTAGGTGTGTCCGAACTTTTGACTGGTCTGTCCCTCATTTTACGGTCAACCCTGGTACGGTCAATCCTGTTACTTTATTTGGCATTTACTAGTCCTTTTTTTAAATTTAACCTATAGAGATTAGAAAATGTGTGTTTTATGATGTTGAACATGTGCTCTTTATGACAGAATGTTAAAATGAGGTGAAATCAACGTTTTTTTGGAGCAAGTTACACTTCTCAAAAGGCACCGAATTGGTGGAACAACCCTAGTACTGTTTCACTCTCAGACCAGTCCTTGTAGTACAGCAGTTCTGTCACACAGATTAACTTGTGTTGAAATAAATTGAATTAACCAGGGACATTAACGGGTGTTATTGTTTTTTAGTATCTTTCAAAATCCTTTTTTTATCCTTTTATTTTTATTTTCTTCTTTAATAAATCATCCTTCTTCTTTGTTTTCACAAAGCATCCCAAAATAATTCCTTTCATCCAGAGGGGAAACAAGTGTCAACAAACCCAGTTCCCTGTGACCCGTGTAGCCCTTCCTGTAGCCCTGCAGGGGGGTAGGGGGCTCCCCGCCGGGCTCCTTTCCAATGGCCTTGGCCTGACCTCTGGGCTATGCTGTACTGCTGCTTGAACAGGGTGTGCTTTGTGTGCTGCCAATACTGTGGGCCACACTGCTGTTCTCTGAGGGTGGGGGTTGGGGCTTCAGGGGCTGCTGTCGCCCAGCTGTATCACCTGGATAGGGAGGTGAGGGGGAGAGGGAGGGAAGTGAGAGAGAAGGAGAGGGGTGTGGGAGAAAGGGGGAGGGAGAGAGAAAGACAGACAGAGAGAGGGGGAGAGACACGCAGGAGGGGGTGAGAAGAAAAAATACAGAAGTGAGTGAGGGAGAGGGAGAGAGCGAGGGAGGGGAGAGAATGAAAAAGACAGAGAGATAAGGTTTGATGAAATACATCACAATAATATGATTTTAGATACGCTGTTTTGTACCACTGCCTTTTATTCAAGGTATCTTATTATCTAGAGGCCAATGGCTCAATCTGGTAACAGACTGATGTATAAATGAAAATCATCAGTTCTCCAAGTGCTGCTGCTTGTCCCATGTGGTGACCGCCACTTCACTGCCATTTGTTAAGTGAACGTAACAGTCGCACAAGGACTCAACTCCTTTGAGTCAGCCAATCAAAACACCTCATCAAGCACAGTGTCTAAAATGGAAAGACCTGAACTGAGGCTTCTCAATCCAACTCTCCACTTCCTGTTATCTGCAAGCAATTCGCATAGCTTTAGCAGAATAAAAATGAGACAGAGGCCTTTTGCTTGGACCTCAAACCACTGACTTGTTTATTGTTCTGTGTTTAAATGAGCATTCCAGTTTGTAGATTCCTGGGCTCCAAAGCTGGAGACAGAAAGTTAGGGGGCAAATAAAAATGCTTCAATTTGTTTGGAAAGCTTGTCTGACTGAGAACTGAAGGCATCTGAAAAAATCCCTGTGTTTGTTTTACATATCTGGCACACTGTGCTTCTGGTATTAAAATGCACTCCATATGTTGTTTGTTTGCAATCTGAGCTCCTGCATAGCTGAGTGAGGACCATAGAGGAATATACATAGAGAGAGACTGGAAAAATGGAGTCTGTGATTGTTTCCCAAATTGCACCGTATTTCCTATATACTGCACTACTTTTGACCAGAGCCCTACAGGCTTTGGTGAAAAGTCGTACACTATATAGGGAATACGGTGCCATTTGGGACGCAGTCGGTGCCTACCATATTGATCTCTGTTGGTTTCTGGAGTGGTTCTGTGTTTGGGTATTACTGTCATTTACTTTTGTGTGTGTGTTGCGCGGCTCTGGGCCCACAGCCCTTCTGGTTCCCTCTTTCAGGCCCCTCGTCTCTCTCTCTGCTCTAATGTTTGCCAGAGCAGCGCTGTCAAAGAGCTCAAGCTAAACACAGTCCATATACTCACAGAACACTGCATGGGTTGTCAAACACAAAAGGCCTCGGCTCACTTTAACTCTCCTTTCTGTCCATTCTCTATCTCTAAAAAAACTTCAATAACAAAGTCAGTTTACCTCCTGGTAGGAATCTAAGGGGCGAAATCCTAAATTTAATTTAGTCATGCATTGAAATCTATGGGAGACCAAGTGAAAATTTGACGTAAATAGAAGTTAGAATTCGCCCCTAAAAGCATACTTGGCTTTCCACCATACTGTCAGCGAGTTTGACCAAACAAATCTATAAATCTCATGATAGATCCGGCCGACCAGATAGGTAGGTCCGGAAAACCAGCCAGATAGGTACTGTAGGTCAGGCCTGCCAGATAGCTAGGTCTGGCCGGCCAGACACAAATGGGCTATATAATTTAATTTAATGTTGTTGTAAACCATCTGGCCTGAATGAGAAACTTTGCGTATGGTGACATCACGTGTCATTGAAGTGAAGCAACAGTCTATTCACCCTGTTCCGGCGCCCGGGTAACTCCCACTCCTTGTCTCCAGTGGCAATCCCCTTTAACCCCTGGTGTGAGCTATCACAATGCAGGCAGCGAGATCACAGCCAATCTTCCATAACAGCATCCTTCCTCCAAAGCTGTGTCCCAAAATAGCACCCTATTCCATATTTAGTGCACTACTTTTCACCAGGGCCCATAGAGCTCTGGTCAAAAGTAGTGCACTATATAGGGAATAGCGTGCCATTCTGGACGTACACCACATTCCTAATGTGGCATATAGTAAAATAGATGGATACTAGGGATAGTATTTATCACGTCCTGTATACACAGGATACATTACTGGACTGAAGACATAGCTTTAATAAATAACTTCCTGATATCTGTTTCCGGTTACATTAAAATATCTCTTATTTGTATTAAATAAATGTCACTTCCCTGTGGCTGCAAACACACGGTAATGATAAAGAATACTTCAGAGTACTCTACCGGTTTTAATTGTGACCTTCTATACCAGTCATGGGGAATATCAAAGCATGAGCTAGCTGTCCTATCTGCAGAGCCTGATAGGGGAAACCATATTGCACACTTGTACCTGATTAAAATGTGTACTCATGCCTAGTCTGTTGAAAGGTTCAGTTTTGAGCCATCAGGTGGATGCTTCAGCCATCTTGGAGTTTCTTTTTAGGATTTGGCCAAGACCACACAGACCAAGGAGAAAACTTTATGGGCTTGTTTTGTGAGTGGGTGAGTGTAGATGAGTGTGGGGTGAGTATGGTTTTGGCTTTTAATGTGAACAAACCTCTAACATTGTCCTTCGCCTCCTGAGGGAATAAGTGAGGGTACATGTTTCATCATTCACTGTTTTAAAATTATTCAGTTGTGGATATTTTAAGTTGTTTTTGAGAAAATATAAATTCTTGGGGTATTCTTGCCTATGTTTCCATGTAGGGATATGTTGGTGTTACAAGTCAATAGTTTCCAAGACTACATCAGAATAGAATAGGGATGCGTCCCAAATAGTACCCTATTCCCTATCCAAGACTACATCAGAATATAATAGGGATGCATCCCAAATAGTACCCAATTCCCTATATAGTGCACTGCTTTTGACCAGAGCCCTATGGGCCTCATTTTTAATTTTATTTTTAATTTAACATTTATTTAACTAGGCAAGTCAGTTAAGACAAATTCTTATTTACAATGATGGCCTACACCGGCCAAACCCAGACGACGCTGGGCGCCGCACTATGGGACTCCCAATCACGGCCGGATGTGATGCAGCCTGGTATCAAACCAGGGAGTGCAGTGAATCCTCTTGTACTGAGATGCAGTGCCTTAGACCACTGCGCCACCAGGGAGCCCTCATCAAAAGTAGTGCACTATATAGGGAATAGGGAGCTATTTGGGACACAAGCCTAAGCCTCTCGGCCTATTATGCTCCAACAGAGGAACCACTAGCTATAACATCAATATTAGAACCACATTCCTGCAGTGTTTTTTATCACAACTTCTAAAAGGGCTTAACTCTCCTAATCTTTTCATAACTACATTCTTTACACCTGTTTCCCTAAAGAAGTTCAACTCTTGACCTCAACAATATTTTGGGCCATAGGGGAATACAAAGGCTTGTGTTTATAATGGCGGGTCTCTCTAGGAAACTCATAAAAGTCTTATGAAGGACGTTTTAAAGGGGTGCCAGTATAAACAGAGGGATAAAGATAAAAGTAAAAAATTATGTATTTGGACTGGTTAACTGAAATGCACATTAGTGGAGTTTGCTGCACTTTTCTGAGATTTCCGCATTTTAGTGAGGTTGAAATTTGCCGCCCTACTGCTTCTAAGTTATAAGTGACACACATTTTAGTAATGACATTACCTAGATTAGATCAACTTTATTAGAACCCCCTTATGCTGTAAATGAAAGGTTTCACAGTGTTTCACTGAGATCACATCAGATCGATGAAGAGGGGGGCCAACAGTGTAGTAAGCAGATAAGACAGCCAGTGGCCAAACAGGCAGAACACAGACATGCCTTTGGTGCTATCTGTGCTGTGGTCCTCTACACCTTAGGGCAATGATCACACTTAGAACACCCTGATCTTGTTTATAAAGGATTTCATGGTTTTCTCTGAGGACACATGAAGGATCGATGACAGGGGGTCAACTCAACAGCATAGCAGCCAGGCAGAACACAGACAGGCCTGTTCTGTTCTACAGTATGTGCTGTTAGAGGTCCTCTCCAGACCTCAGTGACCTCCACGCTTCCTCCCAAAGGTCAGGGGTCACCAGCCTGGGGATGCTGGTGTGGAAAGTCTTGACTTAGCATCTAATGGACAGATTGTGTCTCTCTTCCTGTGAGCCAAACGGCGAGTACCCCACAAAATGGACAGGGAGAATTCCAGCCAGCCCACTCTCTATGTCCGAGCTGAGGCCATTGTGTCTGAGAATAAAACAACCCGCAGGACACGAGACCCATTCAAAGGCAGGAAAGAGAAGAGCCGCTTAAGCTGACAAACAGGATATATTTACAGTAGAGGGGTCAATATGTTATTGCCAGGGGTGTAGCCAGGGTCTGAGTTTTAGTCGGGTTGGGGGATCCAATAAATGTAAAGAAAGTTAAAGCTCATTTACTGCATTTCTATAACATTTTAAAACTCTAAAATGCTATTTGGATAACAGAATAAACAAGCAAAATTGCCTTAGCCATTACCACATTGGTTGCTGTAGGTTCATTCACCTCAGTTGATCTACTAAAACATAGCCTATTAGCTATACAATTAGCCGCTACACATTAACTCCCATTAACCTGTTAGGGCTAGGGGGCAGTATTGACACAGCCGGATAAAAAAACGTACCCGATTTAATCTGGTTACTACTCCTGCCCAGTAACTAGAATATGCATATAATTATTGGCTTTGGATAGAAAACACCCTAAAGTTTCTAAAACTGTTTGAATGGTGTCTGTGAGTATAACAGAACTCATAAGGCAGGCCAAAACCTGAGAAGATTTCATGCAGGAAGTGGCCTGTCTGAGAAGTAGTGTTTCATCTTGGCTCTTTTTATTGAAAACTGAGGATCTGTGCAATAACGTGACACTTCCTACGGTTTCCATAGGCTCTCAGAGCCCGGGAAAAAGCTGAACGATATCGAGGCAGGCTCTGGCTGAAACACTTTATCGCTTTTGGCAAGTGGCCACTCAGAGTACTATGGGCTTAGGCGCGTGCCCGCGTCGACCGAATGCTTTCTTTTCCTTTGTCTGTTTACCTAAACGCAGATCCCCGGTCGGAATATTATCGCTTTTTTATCAGAAAAATGGCATAAAAATTGATTTTAAACAGCGGTTGACATGCTTCGAAGTACGGTAATGGAATATTTAGATTTTTTTTGTCACGAATTGCGCCATGCTCGCCACCCTTATTTACCCTTTAGGATAGTGTCTTGAACGCACGAACAAAACGCCGCTGTTTGGATATAACGATGGATTATTTTGGACCAAACCAACATTTGTTATTGAAGTAGAAGTCCTGGGAGTGCATTCTGATGAAGACAACAAAGGTAATAACATTTTTCTTATAGTAAATCTGACTTTGATGAGTGCTAAACTTGCTGGGTGTCTAAATAGCTAGCCCTGTGATGCCGGGCTATCTACTGAGAATATTGCAAAATGTGCTTTCACCGAAAAGCTATTTTAAAATCGGACATATCGAGTGCATAGAGGAGTTCTGTATCTATAATTCTTAAAATAATTGTTATGCTTTTTGTGAACGTTTATCGTGAGTAATTTAGTAAATTCACCGGCAGTGTTCGGTGGGAATGCTAGTCACATGCTAGTCACATGCTAATGTAAAAAGCTGGTTTTTGATATAAATATGAACTTGATTGAACAAAACATGCATGAATTGTATAACATAATGTCCTAGGTTTGTCATCTGATGAAGATCATCAAAGGTTAGTGCTACATTTAGCTGTGGTTTGGGTTTATGTGACATTATATGCTAGCTTGAAAAATGGGTGTCTGATTATTTCTGGCTGGGTACTCTGCTGACATAATCTAATGTTTTGCTTTCGTTGTAAAGCCTTTTTGAAATCGGACAGTGTGGTTAGATTAACGAGAGTCTTACTTTTAAAATGGTGTAAAATAGTCATATTTTTGAAAAATTTAAGTAATAGCATTTCTAAGGTATTTGAATAACGCGCCACAGGATTCAACTGGCTGTTGAGTAGGTGGGACGCAAGCACCTAGCCCATAGAGGTTAACTGAGCACCGCAATTAAAAACTATAATTTAATCTGTACAGAGGGATCTGTTACCAGAAAAAGTATGTTATTAACAAAAGTTAAACAACTACGTAAGCCTTACAGAACTTTTTTGGTGATTGCAGTTTTACAGCTAATTTCCTGCAATTATACACATTTTGACATGCAGTACCAGTCAAAGGTTTGGACACACCTACTCATTCAAGGGATTTTCTTTATTCTTTACTATTTTCTACATTGTAGAAAAATAGTGAAGACATCAAAACTGAGAAATAACACATATGGAATCATGTTGTAACCAAAAAAGTGTTAAACAAATCAAAATATATTTTATATTTGATATTCTTCAAAGTAGCCACCCTTTTCATTGATGACAGCTTTGCACACTCTTGTCATTCTCTCAACCAGCTTCATGAGGTAGTCTCCTGGAATGCATTTCAATTAACAGGTGTGCCTTGTTAAGTTAATTTGCGCAATTTATTTCCTTCTTAATGCGTTTGAGCCAATCAGTTGTGTTGTGACAAGGTAAGGGTGGTATACAGAAGATAGCCCTATTTGATAAAAGACCAAGTCCATATTATGGCAAGAACAGCTCAAATAAGCAAAGAGAAACGACAGTCCATCAAAGGCAGAATTCCTCTGTCCAGTGTCTGTGTTCTTTTGCCCATCTTAATCTTTTATTTTTATTGGCCAGTCTAAGATATGGCTTTTTCTTTGCAACTCTGCCTAGAAGGCCAGCATCCCGGAGTCGCCTCTTCACTGTTGATGTTGAGACTGGTGTTTTGCGGGTACTATTTAATGAAGCTGCCAGTTGAGGACTTGTGAGGCATCTGTTTCTCAAACTAGACACTAATGTACTTGTCCTCTTGCTCAGTTGTGCACTGCGGCCTCCCACTCCTCTTTCTATTCTGGTTAGAGCCAGTTTGCGCTGTTCTGTGAAGGGAGTAGTACACAGCGTTGTACGAGATCTTCCGTTTCTTGGCAATTTCTCGCATGGAATAGCCTTCATTTCTCAGAACAAAAATAGACGGATGAGTTTCAGTAAAAATTAGTTTTTCTGGACATTTTGTAATCAAACCAACAAATGCTGATGCTCCAGATACTCAACTAGTCTAAAGAAGGCCAGTTTTATTGCTTCTTTAATCAGAACAGTTTCCAGCTGTGCTAACATAATTGCAAAAGGGTTTTCTAATGATCAATTAGCCTTTTAAAATGATAAACTTGGATTAGCTAACATAACGTGCCATTGGAACACAGGAGTGATGGTTGCTGATAATTGGTCTCTGAACACCTATGTAGATATTCCATAAAAAAAATTGTCCGTTTCCAGCTACAATAGTCATTTACAACATTAACAATGTCTACACTGTATTTCTGATCAATTTGATGTTATTTTAATGGACAAAAAATGTGCCCTTTCTTTCAAAAACAAGGACATTTCTAAGTGACCCCAATCTATTTGAAAAAAATGCAGAGGATATGACCTCGTTGTCCTCAAATGTAGCTACGGCCCTGGTTATTGTCAACTCGCCTCTATCAGCGATAAGATGTTTTCTGATTATAAAACAGCATTCTGGCACTGTGTAGTTAAGACATTCTTTAGAAGCACTTATCAGTCCAGAGAGGTCACCATCAAGATGAAACCTTCAGTCTAACATGAGGCCCAACAGGTAGGACCTCATGCAGCAGCAGGTAAAGGGACAGTACCCAGATGTTTAAGTTCCAATGAGCGTCTACGTTCCAAACAAGCATAGCACTAATGAATGTTCCAATGTCCATACTATCATACCACTTGGAATGAAGCAATGCATTGAGCATACATTCTAAGTAGTATACAAGTGGGGATGTAACTGTATGAGACTTCCTGTGTCTCAGGTAAAGGGACAGGTCAGAGAGATTTAACTGTATGAGACGTTCCTGTGTCTCAGGTAAAGGGACAGGTCAGAGAGATGTACCTGTATGAGACGTTCCTGTGTCTCAGGTAAAGGGACAGGTCAGAGAGATTTAACTGTATGAGACGTTCCTGTGTCTCAGGTAAAGGGACAGGTCAGAGAGATGTACCTGTATGAGACTTTCCTGTGTCTCAGGTAAAGGGACAGGTCAGAGAGATGTACCTGTATGAGAGTAGATGAACCACAGGGCTCCGGTCAACAGGGCACCGATCACAAATGCAGCGAAGGCGATCCCAACCACGGTTGGAGTGTCCAACACATACAAGATGGCTGAGAGAGAGAACAAGGTAGATTGTTATTCAATGACTTGACAACATGACAACACCTTGGTTTGAACGTGAGGTAGCGACAGCATGTATTTTTCTCTGGTCGTGACAGCATGAAAACAAGTTATAAGTAAATGACATAACTCAATCTGGACAACAAGTATTATGTCAAAGTGGCCTAAGATCCTGAGATATAAAACCATTGGTTAAGAATTTCCTAGTCAATGACTGACTTACTTTCCCCTAGGGGGTCAGCAGGGTCTTGTGATGCCATGAGGGTGGGATGAACTGAAACATAAAACACAGACTGGTGTTAACATAGAACAACAACTGAACAACATTACATTTGTAGATGCATGAAAACACCATATCACAACTATGTGTTGAAGCGTCAAGAACACTTGCTGTGACGTAAAATGACAGCACTTCTAAATCAAATCTGAGCAACCCAATGACCCTAACTACCGTGGGATAACCAGGTCTTGACAATGGTCCCCTATGTGCCCTGGGCAAAAGTAGTGCACTACAAAGGGAACAGAGTGCAGAGATGAACTTGTTGACTCCTAACATTTCTGCTTATTCCTTAATTTGAGGTCATCTGGACAGCTTTAAAAAAACAAACAAATTACTTCTAAACAAACCATACAATGGTGCTTGTTGTGTAGAGGCGAACTCAAGAGCAGGTTTGTTCCGGGTCCAAGCTATTCCGGGAAAGAACACCTTTGGGTTTTCATTCCATCATGACGGACAATGATAGAACCATCAGAGGATAGTTGGATTTCACATGGGACCCCCCTCCCTTCATCCCTCCCTCCCCTCCAAACCACTCAGTGACTTTCCTGCTCCATCTCTCAATCCTTCTCCTCCATTCCCCCTTCATCCCACCCTCCTGTCATCCCTCCTACTGCTCCACCTCTCCAGTCTTATCTGTTCCTTTGGCTCGTTATGAAGAAAATGCAAAGCTGACCCGTCAACAATCAGAGACGCCCAACGAGTTCCAGGTCAGAGGAGAGGATAGAGGAGCCGAAGACAAGTTGAGGCCAACAATCAGAGACGCTCAACGAGTTCCAGGTCAGAGGAGAGGATAGAGGAGCCGAAGACAAGTTGAGGCCAACAAAACTAGCACACCGTGGAAATTTGTTTTGCAGTACAGTTGTAGTTGTACAGTACAGTTGTATGAAAAGACTGTAGCAGAAGATCTTTCCAAGCCTGGTCAAACTTTGATTGGGAAGTTCCACCTCTGGGTTGCAGTTGGGGTTTTTGGCCGTCTGAGGTATGGTCACAGCTCTGAGGTTCTGTGTAAGGGTCCCTGCCCTGTTCCCATCTAGCCTCGCCTGCCCATGTGTTCTAACAAAGATGGTTGAGTCAGCTATCCCTGGGTCTTCCCCCCAGACCAACTTTCCTACTAGCACATCTGCAAATAGTATGAAAGAGACCCTAAGGTTCAACCATTCTCCATGTAAGAAGCAAAGCTTTGTTCTTCATACTTATTCAGATTTCACAAAGATCTCAGCTGTGCTACGTGTGTGAGAGGAAGGGAGAGAGAAAGAGAGAGAGAGAGAGAGAGAAAGCGAGAGAGTGGGAGAGAAAGAGAGAGAAAGAGGAAACTAAAGGAAAGGCAACGTTCTCATCTCCGTATGCTCTAGACACAGTCGACCCGGAACCGATAGCACCTCAATAGAGTCAACGTCATTTGTTTGCCCAGTGTTTGCTGTTCACATAATAGAACAGAAGAACAGTCCTTTAGTGGCATGGTGCCTTGTTTCTCTTAACATCTGACCCTTGGCCTCTAATTCAAATCCCCAAAGTGTGTAGAAATGACTAATGGAGTCCATGTGAGATCCTTGACATTTGAGGCCTGTACTCAGATAAACCATATGCCAGTTGACTTGGTTGCACAATTTACAGGCAGTCAGTCAGATAACAGGAATTCAGTCAGAAAATGTTATGTGTTGTATAATTACTGTACTGTAAACAAGTCCACTTCAAAAGAAAAGCATAGGGAGATATGCAACAGGGGATTCAAAATGGCAGTGCTCTGACGAAGTTGGTTGTTGACTGAAAGCTTAGCACATTACAACTCGCATCTGAAGCTTAGCACTGAACCTGCATCTGATTCAAGTGTGCAGAGACTTCTTTTGATAGCTCAACGTTCTTACCAGTACTCAACATTACTACTGTCCCTTCTGTTAGCTTTCCTTACAGTTCACAGTTCAGTAAAAAGGGTGACAATTTATTTATGCTGTGAGGCAGTAAATCTAACTTTGATGGCTGAGCTTGAGGCTGTTATGTTTTTCCGTGCAACAAACTGCCTACAAACGTCCCTCTTTGATTTGGAGATCAAGCTGAACTCAGTGGATACTGTCCAGTACAGGACTCAGGTTGCTTGAAAATACTGCTTGTTGTCTTTGCCATCTCAGCATAAGAGATGCCTTTGTATTAAAAGCATGGTATCTGAGCCCAGCTGTATTTTTTTCATTAGGCTTTATGTGCTTACTTAATATCCCTTTGCCACGGGAAACAAATCCACAGCCCTGCTTGGCATAAGTACTGGTATTGGCAGGAACACAACACACCACTGCCAAGGTTGGCTTGGTTACAGTAGGCTAGGTTTGGCATATACTGCATACTCAGAGCCCACGTGGGTGATGACTCCATCCTTATGGGTCTCTGATCACCAATAGCTAAAAGCAGCTGAGGTTGTTGAGGTTCTTTATTTCCAAACATCATCAATGAAAGACATATCCCTTGATTACAACATCTCAGTCTGAGCCGCAGAGGAGTGGTGCTCACTGTCAAATCAAGTGGCACCCTATTCCCTTAGGGCTCTGGTCAAAAGTAGTGCACTATATAGGGAATAGGGTGCCAATTCTGATGCAGCCTGAGTCTGTACCCAATGTTTAGGCCCTGCAGTGGCATGGTGCTCCTTTGTCAACATAGGCCAAATCAAGTGTAGTAAACACTCCTCAGGTTCCCACTACTGTTTGCCATGCTTCATTTACTCTGGGCACAATGCCAGCCCTTAGTGATTAATACAGTATGATTAGACATGAAAGACAAGTACTGCATCCTAAATTGCAGCCAATTCCCTTTATAGTGCACTACTTTTACCATGGCCCATAGGGAATATGGTGCCATTTGGGACGCACATTGTGGGTCAATAGGGGTTTACTCATCACACCCACCGACAACAGTCCACTTGTTGATGTAATCACCCCATAGGGGGATGCTGATTGGAATGTGAAAACAGTCCCATCTAGATCATAATGAGTATAATGAGATGTAGGACACCCTCGGGCCTCTGTGGTCCTGGGGCCACTCCAGTCTGCCCCACCCTCTCTCTGATCACACACTCATACACGCACACACACACGCACACAATCCCAGCCCTCTGAGCCCCAGAGAAGAGAACAACTGACTGACTGACTGACTGACTGACTGACTGACTGACTGACTGACTGACTGACTGACTGACTGACTGACTGACTGACTGACTGACTGACTGACTGACTGACTGAATAAGTGATTTTCTAATGCAGCGATGAGGGGGCCTCAAGCTCTGGATATTCTCCCAAACCTAGCGAGAAGACCACTTCTCCCTCCTTTCTTTACCGGGAAGGGGAGGCCACAGAGGAGGTTCTAAGTGAAAACAACTAGAGCTCTCTGCTGGATGGATGTGGATGACTCGTCTTTTTCCACTCCTTTCGCACAGTACTGCTTTGTAGAACTGTGATAGAACATGGCTGGGGCCTCATCTGGGGCCTCAGCGCTAGCAGCAAGCCACCCATAACCCAGCTATGCTCGACTGCTCCAATCAACCTCTCTCTCACACACACACACACACACACACACACACACACACACACACACACACACACACACACACACACACACACACACACACACACACACACACACACACACACACACACACACACGCTAATAAACTCCAGATGCAGGGAGGCAGGGGGGCGGAGGATGCGCTCTGCAATGTGTCTCCTCTCCTTCTGCAGAACTGAGGTTGATTTTTCCTGGGACGTCCTTTCTGCCACCCAGACTGTTCTCTGATTTACTCTCTCTGTCTTCCTGTCCTTCTTCAATGACCTCAAAACAGTTCTGGCTCTTTACATGTGTCTTAGTTAAGCAGGCTGCGCATACAGTATGTCTCAGTTAGACTAGTCTCTCTCCACAGACATTCATATAAATGTTAGCTAGACTTCCAGTACGTCTTGCGAGACTACAGTAAGATTAGACTGTCTCTGATGTATAGGGAGGGAGGGAAGAAGGGAAGGAGGGAAAGATGGAATGAGTACTTTGCAGTAGTTCTAACATGCCATCCTCCTCATATATTTTGGATAAGCTGGTTCATCATAGAGATTATATTGGTTATGAGGACTGTACAGTAGGTTAGCGTTAGTCCACTCACCAGGTTCCTCCTCCTCTGTGTCATGTTCATCCACCACCACTAGGGTCTTGGTAGAAGTCCTGGTGTTCATCATCATGGCTAGGATGATCTCTCCGTTGACAGACGTACAAGCCTCGTCCGGTTGGATACACTGCACGGAGAGAAACACAATCACAATGAGACCACTGAGAGATCAAAGATAATTCAGCCTTGGTATTCATACACCATGTGAAAATATTTCATACAGTATATTACTTTTATTAATGTTTTATGAATTTCATTAATTTCATATGTTACATAACACATGGAGTTTCCTATTAAAATAAACCATTTTTCGTATGATTTGCTTATCAGCCATGAGACTGTTACATGCTTTTCATTCATATGACAAAAGCAGTTTATAAGACCAATCAATAATCAAATCTCTACACATTTACCCAAGACAAAGCATGCCTTTTGATCTTTGACCACACGTATCATTTTCCAAGAAATCATACCTAGTCAAAACTCATGTTCCTTCCCTTGATCCCTATCCTAACCATAATGTAAATAATCAGCTGCATCGCTGCTCTGGCGTGAGTCAGCTTGGAGCCCCAGCCTGCCTCTGACAGGACATTTTCATGTAAAATACCCTCTGAGACCCAAATAGAGGGAGGCTGGGTGAGCACTGAGCAGAAAGAACTGCTTGGAAAAGGTTATGAAAGTGGAATGACTTAGCAGAGATGGAGGGAGAGTGAGAGAGAGAATGAGAGAAAAAGAGAGGAGTGAAAAAAGGAGAGAGATAGAGAGAGAGAAAGCGTGCACGTGTAACGCCCTGGCCATAGAGAGGGGTTTTTGTTCTTTATTTTGGTTAGGCCAGGGTGTTACATTGGGTGGGCGTTCTATGTTCCTTTTTCTATGTTTTTGTAGTTCTTTGTTTTGGGCCGTGTGTGGCTCCCAATCAGGCACAGCTGAAGTTCGTTGTTGCTGATTGGGAATTACTGGACGAAGGTGGACCATGGGCTCAAACTGGGGATTATTGATGCCCGCAGTGGGAGATCGAGGCAGCGATAGCTGAGAGGCGCTGGTATGAAGAAAGGGAGCGCAGCAGACACGAGAGGAAGCCCCCCCAAAAAATTTGGAGGGGGCACACGGGGAGATTGGCGGAGTCAGGCGGTAGACCTGAGCCAACTCCCCGTGCTTACCGGAAGCAGCGTGGTACTGGTAAGACACCGTGTTATGCTGTGGAGCGCACGGTGTCCCCAGTGCGCGTTCAAAGCCCGGTGCGCTACATACCAGCCCCCCGCAAGTGCCATGCGAGGGCAGGCATCGAGCCAGGACGGGTTGTGCCAGCTCAGCGCGTCTGGTCTCCAGTGCGCCTTTTCGGGCCAGGGTATCCTGCACCGGCTCTGCGCACTGTGTCTCCAGGGCGCTGGGAGGGTCCAGTTCGCCCAATGCCTGCTCTCCGCCCGTGCCGGGCCAAAGTGGGCATTCAGCCTGGAGTGTGGGTAAAGAGCGTCCGTACCAGAACTCCAGTGCTCCCCCACAGCCCGGTTTATCCTGTGCCACCTCCTCGGACCAGGTCTCCAGTGGATCTCTCCAGCCTGGTCCGTCCTGTGCCACCTCCCAGGACTAGGCCTCCAGTGGTTCTCCCCATCCTGGTTAAGCCTGTGCCTCCTCCTCGGACCAGGCCTCCAGTGGGTCTCCCCATCCTGGTCCGTCCTGTGCCACCTCCCAGGACTAGGCCTCCAGTGGGTTTCCCCATCCTGGTTAAGCCTGTGCCTCCTCCTCGGACCAGGCCTCCAGTGGGTCTCCCCATCCTGGTCCGTCCTGTGCCGCCTCCTAGGACTAGGCCTCCAGTGAGTCTCGCCAGTCCAGAGCCGCCAGAGCTGCCCGCCAGTCCGGAGCCGCCAGAGCCGCCCGCCAGTCCGGAGCTGCCAGAGCCACCCGCCACTCAGGTGCCGTCAGAGCCGCCCGCCAGTCAGGAGCCGCCAGAGCCGCCCGCCAGTCAGGAGCCGCCAGAGCCGCCCGCCAGTCAGGAGCCGCCAGAGCCGCCCGCCAGTCAGGAGCCGCCAGAGCCGCCCGCAAGTCAGGAGCCGCCAGAGCCGCCCGCCTGTCCGGAGCCGCCAGAGCCGCCCGCCTGTCCGGAGCCGCCCGCCTGTCCGGTGAGTCCTGTGCCTGCGCCTAGGGCCAGGTCTCTTACATATCTCCTCAGCCTGGTGAATCCTGGGTCAGTGCCGCCGGAGGGACTCCCGCCAGCCAGGCGCAGCCAGGGACGCCCGCCAGCCGGGCGCAGCCATCGCCGCCAGCCGGGCGCAGTCATCGCTGCCAGCCAGCCGGGCGCAGCCATCGCCGCCCGCCAGCCGGGCGCAGCCATCGCCGACCCGCCAGCCGGGCGCAGCCATCGCCGACCCGCCAGCCGGGCGCAGCCATCGCCGACCCGCCAGCCGGGCGCAGAAATCGCCGCCCACCAGCCGGGCGCAGCCATCGCCACCCGCCAGCCGGGCGCAGTCATCGCCGCCAGCCAGCCGGGCGCAGCCATCGCCTCCCGCCAGCCGGGCGCAGCCATCGCCGCCAGCCAGCCGGGCGCAGCCACCGGGCGCAGCCATATAAAGACATAATATTTATTATTTTGGAACTTTTGTGAGTGTAATGTTTACTGTACATTTTTATTGTTTATTTCACTTTTGTTTATTGTCTATTGCACTTGCTTTGGCAATGTTAACATATGTTTACCATGCCAATAAAGCCCCTTAAATTGAAGCAAATTGAATTGAGACAGGACTAAATGCAAGAGAGAATGCGTGAGAGAGAGGGAGAGAGAGAGAGAGAGATAGCGAGAAAGAGAGAGAGAGAAAGAGAGAGGGGGACTAAAGGCGAGAGAGAGAGAGAGAGAGAGAGAGAGAGAGGGCTTCTGGTATGGTGAGGAGAGGGGAAAGTGAAAATGACACTTGAGTTGTTGGCTTGTTTTGGTTCTACAGATGGTTACTTAAGAAACCTGAAGTAGATGTATGCTACCTGCTCTGGTTCAGAATGGATTGAGACTGACAGACGGTGCAGCAGGCCTAGCTCGTGCCAAGTCTGCAAACTGGAGCACAGACCTTCTGAATGGCTAAACTGCCCAGTCACACTGTAAACACTACCTAACTTACGCCGAGTGCTCTTCAAACTACCATGAAATGTATGAATCATTGCATAGACCACAGATTCAGGTCATGCCAGTTAAGTCTGGGTTACTGCATGTAGGGCTTTGAAAGAGGTAGATGCTACAGTATATACCACTGGCAATGCAGGAATTTGGGCAGTGGCACAGCCAGGCTCTGGACTACCCATGCCCCGTGAAAGACCAGGGTTCAATCCCTGGGCCAACATCTACAACTCTTCATACTGCACCTCTTATTTGTCCACCCACCCCTATTCAACATTATCTATCCCAATAAATAATACCGAGTGAGTGAGATAGAGGTCATTCGTCAATGGCTTATGCTCCTTGCAGTTTACTCCGAGTGGATATTTACATCATTCCCACAAACTGGGGAAAACAAAAATGTTTTCCCATTGACCCCAATTGTAAAAGAGCCAACTTCATCATTGATGTTTTGTTATGTAGAAAAAACAAAACATGCTGAAAAGCTGCTGTGTTGTTCAATGTACATGTAACCAAATCAAAAATCACAACCTACAATTTGCAATTGTCCCACGTAGCGAAATAGAACCTGTGAGAAGTGCTCTGTGGCTTCAGGCTATTCAGCATGGGAGAGGGAAATGTGGGGACCTGGTGTTCAAGCAGGCTACACCTAGCTACAGTGCCTTCAGAAAGTATTCATAGCCCTTGACTTGTTCCACATTTTTTTGTGTTACAGCCTGAATTTAAAATTGATTAAATTGAGATATTTTACTAATTCATAAAAAATGTAAAGCTGAAATGTCTTGAGTCATTAAGTCTTCAACCCCTTTGTTATGGCAAGCCTAAATAAGTTCAGGAGTAAAAATGTGCTTAACAAGTCACATAATAAGTTGCACTCACTCTGTGTGCAATAATAGTGTTTAACATGATTAGGAAAGACCAGACAGGGTTTTCCAGTGCCTCGCAAAGAAGGACACCTATTTGTAGATGGGTAAAAAATAAAAAATAAAGCAGACATTGAATATCCCTTTGAGCATGGTGAAGTTATTAATTGTAGTTTGGATGGTACACCCAGTCACTACAAAGATACAGGTGTCCTTCTTAACTCAGTTGTTGGAGAGGAAGGAAACTGCTCAGGGATTTCACCATGAGGCCAATGGTGACTTTAAAACAGTTACAGAGTTGAATTGCTGTGATAGGAGAAAACTGAGGATGGATCAACATCATTGTAGTTTATCCACAATACTAACCTAAATGACAGAGTGAAATGAAGGAAGCCTGAACAGAATACAATTATTCCAAAACATCCCGTTTGCAATAAGGCACTGAAGTAAAACTGAAAAAAAAGCAAAAATAATTGCTTTATGGACATACTCATGATTCATATCCCAAAGTAAAGAAATTATCTCACTACAATACATTACAATAGAAAATTAGCAAAAATAGATAAGATCTTGCTATCATGGAAAGGAAAATACTTGTCTATTTGTTGAAAAATCACCCTGATGAACTCTTTAGTCATATTCCAGTTTACCTATTTGCTTATGGTCTAGCCTACACCTAGCAACCAGTTTTTCAAATTATATAAGCAAAAAATATTCCATTTTATTTGGAACGGCAAGCCAGACAAAATGATTAAATATTAAAGAATTAGACCTCTCACTAAAGGCTCCAGTCATACAAAAGTTATACTTAAATCAAAACTGGTTCCTATAGTAGGTTAGTAAGAATGTCTCATCCCATGTTCAAGAATGGCCTTTTTCTGTTTATTCAGATTATAACCTCTCACTTTAATGTCTGCATATCTTACATTACTCATATCTCATGTATATACTGTATTGAGATCCAATCACTGGACACTTTAATAAATGGATCACTAGTCACTTTAAACAATGCCACTTTAAATAATGACTCTTTATTCATGTTTACATATCTTACATTACTCATATCACATGTATATACTGTATTTTATACCATCTACTGCACCTTGCCTATGCCACTCGGCCATCGCTCATCCATATACTTATATGTACACATTCTCATTCACCCCTTTAGATTTGTGTGTATTACGTAGTTGTTGGGGAATTGTTAGATTACTTGTTAGATTTGTGTGTATTAGGTAGTGGTTGGGAATTGTTAGATTACTTGTTAGATATTACTGCACTGTTGGAACTAGAAGCACAAGCATTTTGCTACACTCGCATTAACATCTGCTAACCATGTGTATGTGACCAATACAAATTTGATTTGATTTGATTTATAGATTGCAAAATAGTTAGGAAGAGATTTTTGATGTACCGATTCCATGGCACATGGTTTATGAACAGATACGCAAAATGAAGCCAAATTGAAAACTTAGAATTTTTCTATCTAAATTATTATATAAAATTCTTGCAACCAACAGAATTTTATATATATGGGGGATACAACCATCCCAGCTCTGCATATTTGGCTGCGAAGAGACAGAATCATTAGATCATTTGTTTTGGTACTGTCCATATGTAGCTTGTTTTTGGTCACAGGTCCAGGAATGGCTGAAGAATTGCAACATTTACCTGAAGCTAACTGTGCAAATAACACTTCTGGGTGATTTAAAAAGTCATAGTCAATTGATCAATAATATTATAATACTTTTATTTAAAAAAATATTTCATTTACAATCTGTAGAAACTATGAGAATAGAAAGGTTCAGAACTTTTGTGAAGCATCACAGCACAGTTGAAAATGGATGGTGTTAAAAGATAGATGGGAAGGGTTGAATGGAGCTGAAGAGTGCAACTAAAAACAACAAGATAACTAATGGAAAATATACTGTGTCCGTAAAATGTATATAGGTTCAGAACTTTTGTGAAACAGCACAGTTTCCCAAAATTGCATACAAAGTCTTTTGTTTGGGGCAAATCCAACACAAGACATCACTAAGTACCACTCCTCATATTGTCAAGCATGGTGGTCGCTGCTTCATGTTATGGGTAAGCTTGTAATTGGCAAGGACTATGGAGTTTAAAAATAAAATAAAATAAATGATTTTAGCTTAGAACATGCAAAAATCCTAGAGGAAAACCTGGTTCAGTCTGCTTTTCAACAGATGCTGGGAGGAAAATGCACCTTTCAGCAGGACAATAACCTAAAACATAAAGCCAAATATACACTGGAGTTGCTTACCAAGACAGCATTGAATGTTCCTGAGTGGCCTAGTTACAGTTAAATCGGCTTGAACATTTAGGACCTTGAACATGGCTGTTTAGCAATGAACAACAACCAACTTGACAGAGCTTGAAGAATTTTTTAAAGAATAATGTGCAAATATTATATAACCCAGGTGTGCAAAGCTCTTAGAGACTTACCCAGAAAGACTCACAGCTGTAATTGCTGCCAAAGGTGATTGTAACATGCATTGTCTCTGGGGTCTGAATACAAAAATGTAATATTTCTGTATTTAATTTTCAATAAATGTGCAAAAATCTCTAAAAACACTTTGTCATTATAGGGCATTGTGTGTAGATGGGTGAGAAACAATATATATTTAATACATTTTGAATTCAGGCTGTAAGACAACCAAATGTGGAATAAGAAAAGGGGTATGAATACTTTCTGAAGGCACTGTATGTGTGTGGAAAACATTTAATCACAAGTAAGACATTTAACGTGTTTAGTCTGTTTGTAATTCCACTCACTACTTGTAGCTGTATAATCTGTTTGTTTGTGTTGTTGGTCTTGGCTAGCTTTAATGTTCCAGTCAGTAGCTAGCTAGCACTCACTCGCTAGCTAGCACTCACACCGGCTCCTAGCACTGTCATGAAAAGGGGCACGTATTACGTTTTTCTAAGTAGTGAGAACGCTCGGGAGCAGGCAATGTTGAAAAGCAATCTTTAGATGTTGTACTTTTCTTAAATGTAGTTTTGTAATTGACTAAAACATGTAGACAACAAGAAATGTGCGTTCTGTAAGCCAATAGGGTAACCAAAGTAACCACAGGTTGTTTTCCTCATAAGTCGGCGGGGCCGTGACGCTCTAGCTAATACAGACTGGGACTATCGGAGCCAAGGATGTCAAGTAACTCAAGAAATAACACAAATATGGAAAAAAACGAAAACATACCATCGCCAGTCCCTGGTTATTGTGGGGTCTCTTAGAGCAAACGGACATTTCACAGTGCAGGAAGAGCAACGATTCATTGACGTGTGAGTTGAAGGTGAAGCTGAACCTCTTCCTGTCGGTCTGGGAGTGGGAGATAGGTAGGTGTCTCTGACTGTAGTATTTGACGGTGTCGTCCGTAGGGCAGATATTCTCGATCAGGGTATAGTCTGACGCGATGTTGGGGTTTGAGTTGGCAGAGATGAAGCAGGTCTGGATCATGAAGCCAAGATATGGGTCGAATTTGAAGGCTCCAATCTGACGGGAGAAATACATTAAAAAAGAAAATCAAGATCAAAGATTTTGGTGTTAAACAAAACATTGTGTTAAACATTGTGTCATTTTTCACAAAAACAATCAAGTCATGTGCCAAAATATTGTCCAGTTTATAATGTGTAAGCAAGGTGTGGAGGTTATATGATTGATACAGCCTCTAAAGATGTCAGATGATTCTATTTACGAATCCTCTCATCGATGTCATCGAATTGACAAACTATCTGTTTCGCTCTGCAAAGTTGTGTGAGGAACACCATCTTGGCAAATGTCTGTACACTCTCTGTCAGTCCAGGAGCTGACTATTTACTTTAACACAGAGAACAAGCTAAAGGAACACTATCAGAGTGCTATCAGGTCCAAGAATCACAAATCCTGTGGATTTCGGTCCCTTCAAACGTTTTAAGAGGATCTTTCCTTCGGCAGACCACAAGGCATTTCCCTGAGTTATGGGATACATCCCAAATGGCACCCTATTCCCCATATAGTGCACTACTTTCGACCAGAAACCTATGGACCCTGGAATAGGGTGCCATTTGGGACGCAACATGACTTATTATCCCCCTGCTGCTTTCTCTCTCCTTTTTCTCTGAAAAATCTACATGTGTTTTACTGTTTTCTGGCTGTGCCATCGACATGCCAAGGTTGTCAAAAAGCTTGCCCAGTCAAAAGCACACATGTACGCACGCAGGCACGGACACACAAACACGCACACAGGCATGCACACACACGCACGCACGCACACTGCGTTCAAAGGACAGCTCATGGTTGGCAGCGACTAGTGAAAACCCAGTGAGCACTGTACATGCAGGCTGTGACCTGACCTATGAGTAACACAAGTTATGACACACTTGTTGCACAACAGCAGTTTCCTATACAGCTTAGTTTGGGCTGTAGCCTCAGGGGCTAGGGCAGGGCATGGCAGATCTCAGCCCAGTGTGAGAGGTGTGGAGGTGGGACAGAAAGGGCTAGAAAGGGGCTAAGGACTAGATCCCATGGCCCCACACACAGAGCTCTTTGTGACTTGTTGCTGCTGGCTCTCTGAGGCCACACTGTCAGAGCAGCCGTCCTCCTCAAATACCTCCATAAATCAACACTTCAAGAGCCTCACTATGTGGATCTACATTATACATTATAGTCATTTAGCAGACGCTCTTATCCAGAGCGACTTACAGTAGTGAATGCATACATTTCATCCAATTTCATACATTTTTTTTTTTTTTTTTTTTTTTTTCTGTGCTGGCCCCCCGTGGGAATCGAACCCACAACCCTGGCGTTGCAAACACCATGCTCTACCAACTGAGCTACAGGGAAGGGAAGGATCTCAAACTTATCTTACACAACCTCCCGATAGGACCTTTTTAGTAATTACTTTTCAATGCTATTAGCAAGGTACATCCTGGACTTTCCAAACAGAATAAATAGAAGATACGGTCTCTGGGGAGAATTCTAAATGCCATACAGTAGTGTATGTGCCAGGACACTTAAGACAGAGATGATGGCTGGGAGGGGTAGTTAACAGCAGAAAGACGATATGTTAACTTTATATCCTACCGACCCAGACCAAATATCAACGTACCCTGTGGAAGCTAAAACACTAACAGATGAAAGTGGACCAGACCAGTGTACACACAGAACAGTCCTCACTGTTGTTTTGACAGGCCTCATATTAAGAGAAACAGAGACACAGACATATGCACACACACACAGACAATCCTGGCTCTTGTGAAATCGCTCCAACTCACATGTCCTAACATCTGGATAGTAGCCTACTAATTATATTCATCTGAGCGAATCACACACAGACTAAAAATATAACAGACACAATGTATTACTTAAATATATTTAGTACAGTTTATAGTATTTCACTGCTTCGTTTACCTCTACGAAGACCTGTTTATTTTTGGAGACGGCATGGAAGGCCTGGGTAGACGGATAACGGAAGAGATGGGTGTTGTACAGCTCCATGTTGAACATGACGTCGGCGCTGAGCGGTTCCTTTGCTGCTGGGGAAATACGGGGGAACGATCCTGATGATCCTGATCCTCCTAGAGTGTCCTGGTTCTTCCTGTAGGTGCAGTTGAACTGGAGAGAGGCGGGAGAGAGGAGAGAAAGCCAGTCAAAACAGCTGAACTGGAAGGAGAAGGAGAGAAGAGCCAATCCAAACAGTTGAACTGGGGGAGGGGTGAAGAGCCAATCTAAACAGCTGAATTGGAGGGGTGAAGAAGAGAAGAGCTAATCACAACATAATCATGGTTCTAACATACCCTGGCCCTCACCCTGGTCCTCACCCTGACCCTCACCACCCCCCTGGCCCTTACCCTGGCCCTCACATTACCTGTCCCTCTCCCTCGCCCTGGCCCTCACACTACCTGGCCTTCACAGCCAGGAGCGTGTCAAGTGTTTCATCACAGCAATATCACTGAGGGACACAGAGATACAGGCAGGAGGAAACAAAGATGAGAGAGGAAGAGTGTGCATGGGTAAAGAGTATGGCTATAGAGACACAGAGAGAGAAAGGAAAGAGACTTTTTAGATGAAAGGGAAAGCGTGATGGCAGATTTCCCAAAACGTTCAGGTCAGAAGAAGTTCAAGACATAAAGATAATGTGGGGAGTAGACAGTGAGAGTTGGAATCTTCCATCCTCCTAAGAAGCCAGATGAGTCTTTACTAGCACTGAGGGACTCTGGGAGATGGAGTTTCAACCATCTGGACAGGATTCAGGCGGAGGTACTATGTAATTTATTGATGATCAGTGGTCTGGTCTTGACTCCCAAAACTCTCAACCCGAGGCAGGCCCTGTCATGCAATGCTACTCTCTTAATTCCTTTTTCATTTAGGGTTCATTAACCAGGGTAAACTCCCTTGACTTTGAAAACCAACCTCTTGTTCGAGGGGGACCAAATGTATGAAAAACAAACAAATGGAGAGTCATGTAGCTACAGGACTGGCTCTAGCCATTTGGGGGCCCTACGTGAGATCTGGTTGGTGCCCCCCCACGTCCCGGGAAAACATATTAGTGCTCCCACCCCCTTTCACGGCTGAGAGAAAAATTTGAGTTTTAAAATTAATTTCCTGCAATACTACCCATTTTGCCATTGGGTGGAGAGACATCTTTGCAGTTTTATAGAAGTCGGGAAAAAAAACAAGCGACCGCTTATGCCTGTAGCTGGCCCTGTGTAGCTAGATGTCTAACCAGAATGGAGGACCTGTGTTCATATAGAATCTATATTATCTTATATTATATTATAGATGTCTTACCAGAATGGAGGACCTGTGATCAGGCCCCGTGGTCTGCTCCAGGAAAGCAGCCCTCTCCAGCGCCTCTGTCTCCCCAGGGAAAGTCACGTCTCCGGACTCTAGATCATCGTAATCCAGGGAAACACCACTCCCATCCTTAGGCTCATCGTGACTTATCAGGATCTGGATGTCAACCACAGGGGAGTTGAACACATCAGTGAACACAGTTCAGATACAGTATGCATCCCAAATGGCACCCCAGTTATTCCCTTTATAAAGTACAAACTTTTGACCAAAGCCCTATGGGTCCTGTTCTAAAGTAGTGTACTATATAGCTAGGGTGCCATTTGGGACACACACACATTGAACAGGTTCAGCTTGACTTTTTAGAATCTGTACGTCAGCCACACAGGGGAGTTGATCATTGAATCATTGAACATAGTTCAGATATACTCACAAGGTAAACAGCACATGTTCCCAGCTATTGGCGCCAAATCATGTTTTATGGGTGCATCTCAAATGTCACCCTACTACCTATATAGTGCACTACTTTTGTCAGGGCTTTGGTAAAAAACAGCGCACTATATAGGGAATAGGGTGCCTTTGGAGACACACACCAGGACACTTTACCAGTGATTGGAGCCAAACTATTTTTTAAAAATGGTCTGCGTGTGAATGGTGTTGTTTCATTCAGGGGCTCAGGACTAGTGTTGCAAAGCTACCGGTAATTTAGGTAATTAACAGAAAATCTATGGCAATCTATCGTAACTTTGGTAATGTATATTTGAATAACTTAAAAACATTTATAATAATATAGAATATTCATTTTTTATATCTGTGTCCATATTGTTCATGAGTTTCTAGTACATGGTTCAAGAGAAAATAGCCTAATTAATGAAAAAAAACATGGCATTATTTTCAAATAACTACTAACTATTGACTTTTTCATAACTGCCACCAGTTTGATGGCAAAACACTGAAACAAATACATATTGACATAATAACATAAATACACGTTTAAAAAAAATACATATATAGGATATTTCATGCTGAAACCCTCATATTAAACACCAATTGTAAGGGGTGCGTACTGGCGGCAGAGAAGTCAGACGCAGGAGAGCAGAAACTGTGTTTCCAAACAGCGCAGTTTAATAATAAAAAAACCCACTAGAAAACAGAACAATCAAATAATGGGTACATAACCCGACGCACACCAGGACAGATGTGCACAAGCACTTACAACAAACAATCACCGACAAGGACATGAGGGGGAACAGAGGGTTAAATACACAACATGTAATGAATGGGATTGGAACCAGGTGTGATGGAGACAAGACAAAACCAAAGGAAAATGAAAAGAGGATCAGGGATGGCTAGAAGGTCTGTGACTTCGACCGCCGAACGCCGTCCGAACAAGGAGAGGGACCAACTTCGGTGGAAGTCGTGATACCAATGGTATCACTAATTTGATGGTGAATAATGTTTTGGTGAATGGGGAATAATAGTTTTTTTTAAATCATCTTATTCAATCATTTCATAAGTTTTACACGTGATAAGGCGACACAGAGGCCCAGAGATTATTACAGAACCGTACCCAAAAGGGCCACTAGATGTCTTGTGATAGATTACATAAAATCCTTCAAAGATACCAAAATTCTGGTAGTTTACTGGTAAACTTCTAAAGTTTCCAGTAATATACCCTCCCTTTGCAACCCTACTCAGGACACCAGTGATGCGGCTCTGGTCTGAATCTAGCTGCCAAAACATTCTGCAACAGATGAGCTTACATTCAAAACGCGGGAACGTCCAGAGATTTCAACAGTCCAGAGCTGAAAGCTCTATCAGGTAAAACCCTGTAAAGCATATATTTCATTTTCTCCACAGGAAAGAAACACTGGAAGCCCACTCTGTGTACTTCAGATGTTTACAGGGTCAGAGGTGAGTTAGGGCTAGAGGACAAGGACTAAATTAGGTCAATTATTGCCATTGACATTTAGTTTACGACACACAGCTGTACATTTCAATGAAACATGGTGAAGCCCCAAAATTGCCCTCGCTAGAAGCCTGTGTTTCAGACATAAAGAAGTGGATGGCTGCAAACTTTCTACTTTTAAACTCGGACAAAACAGAGATGCTTGTTCTAGGTCCCAAGAAACAAAGAGATCTTCTGTTGAATCTGACAATTAATCTGGATGGTTGTACAGTCGTCTCAAATAAAACTGTGAAGGACCTCGGCGTTACTCTGGACCCTGATCTCTCTTTTGAAGAACATATCAAGACTGTTTCAAGGACAGCTTTTTTCCATCTACGTAACATTGCAAAAATCAGAAATTTTCTGTCCAAAAATGACGCAGAAAAATTAATCCATGCTTTTGTTACTTCTAGGCTGGACTACTGCAATGCTCTACTTTCCGGCTACCCGGATAAAGCACTAAATAAACTTCAGTTAGTGCTAAATACGGCTGCTAGAATCCTGACTAGAACCAAAAAATTTGATCATATTACTCCAGTGTTAGCCTCCCTACACTGGCTTCCTGTTAAGGCAAGGGCTGATTTCAAGGTTTTACTGCTAACCTACAAAGCATTACATGGGCTTGCTCCTACCTATCTTTCCGATTTGGTCCTGCCGTACATACCTACACGTACGCTACGGTCACAAGACGCAGGCCTCCTAATTGTCCCTAGAATTTCTAAGCAAACGGCTGGAGGTAGGGCTTTCTCCTATAGAGCTCCATTTTTATGGAATGGTCTGCCTACCAATGTGAGAGACGCAGACTCAGTCTCAACCTTTAAGTCTTTACTGAAGACTTATCTCTTCAGTAGGTCCTATGATTAAGTATAGTCTGGCCCAGGAGTGTGAAGGTGAACGGAAAGGCTGGAGCAACGAACCGCCCTTGCTGTCTCTGCCTTGCCGGTTCCCCTCTTTCCACTGGGATTCTCTGCCTCTAACCCTTTTACAGAGGCTGAGTCACTGGCCTACTGGTGTTCTTCCATGCCGTCCATGGGAGGGGTGCGTCACTTGAGTGGGTTGAGTCACTGACGTGGTCTTCCTGTCTGGGTTGGCGCCCCCCCTTGGGTTGTGCCATGGCGGAGATCGTTGTGGGCTATACTCGGCCTTGTCTTAGGACGGTAAGTTGGTGGTTGGAGACATCCCTCTAGTGGTGTGGGGGCTGTGCTTTGGCAAAGTGGGTGGGGTTATATCCTGCCTGTTTGGCCCTGTCCGGGGGTATCATCGGATGGGGCCACAGTGTCTTCTGATCCCTCCTGTCTCAGCCTCCAGTATTTATGCTGCAGTAGTTTATGTGTCGGGGGGCTAGGGTCAGTCTGTTACATCTGGAGTATTTCTCTTGTCTTATCCGGTGTCCTGTGTGTATTTAAATATGCTCTCTCTAATTCTCTTTCTCTCTTTCTGTCTTTCTCTCGGAGGACCTGAGCCCTAGGACCATGCCTCAGGACTACCTGGTATGATGACTCCTTGCTGTCCCCAGTCCACCTGGCCGTGCTGCTGCTCCAGTTTCAACTGTTCTGCCTGCGGCTATGGAACCCTGACCTGTTCACCGGACGTGCTTGTTGCACCCTCGACAACTACTATGATTATTATTATTTGACCATGCTGGTCATTTATGAACATTTTAACATTTTAACATTTTGACCATGTTCTGTTTTAATATCCACCCTGCACAGCCAGAAGAGGACTGGCCACCCCTCATAGCCTGGTTCCTCTCTAGGTTTCTTCCTAGGTTTTTGGCCTTTCTAGGGAGTTTTTCCTAGGGAGTTTTTCCTAGCCACCGTGCTTCTTTCACATGCTTTGCTTGCTGTTTGGGGTTTTAGGCTGGGTTTCTGTACAGCACTTTGAGAATATCAGCTGATGTACGAAGGGCTATATAAAAATAAATTTGATTTGATTTGATTTGATTTTATTCCTACTGGTGCTTATTTCACACGTGTTGACCCGCCAGTGTAGTCTCTAGTCTAAGAATGCATCCCAAATGGCACCCTTATTCCCTATATATTGCACTACTTTTGACCAAGGCTCTAATGCACTATATAGTAGTAGGCTTGGGCGGTATACAGTATATACCATATACCGGGGGAAATTTTGAAATAGCCACAGGATGTTTATTTATTTATTTTACTTTTTTTTATAAATTAGAATATTTGTAGCTACTTTTTAAGTAAATTCCTGCAGTCAACTTGTGCAATACGTTAGGAGATAAAGAAGATTCCGTTCTTCATTTTACCTGCCACATCATTTTTCATTATGAAGCTTACTGGTAGTCCCCAGTCACGTGGTGTTTGTTTACAAGCACACAACAACGAGAGGCCAGAACCTTGTGTCACTAACTGTTGTGCAGTACGCATCCGATGATCTAGTTTCAGTATGGAATTCACAACTAAATGTTTGCCAGCAAGATATTTTATAACTATTACGGTAACTGTCTAAAATGTGCTAAATGCTCTGTGGTTGTGCATTTGGTTGGCTAATTTAGTAGCTAGTTAGCTATCTAGCTACGTGGTTAGCGTCTTCAAAAATCAAGATTCGCTTTGTAACAGCTGAGAATCCCCTACTGGATCAAGAGCCTTGCTGTCTAATGTGTGCTTTGTGCAGCAAACTGTGAGTAGCATTTCTTAGTTACTTGTAAAAATGTATGAGCTGGGATGTCTGTCCTGCAAATAGTTTAGGTCAGAGACTGTATAAAATGTTTGCAATGCACTTGTTAACATTTAGTTAGCACTCTCTATTGGTTAGCATTGCTAACCTTTGGATTACAGCGGCTCAGTGGGGTTTGAAAATAGCTCCCCTTGTGTTCAATGCTGGTATGACCAAATATCCCGGGATGGCACAAGGTCGGTATGAAGGTATGACAATCTGGATACCGCCCAAGCCTAATAAATGAAAATGCTTATTCGTAGGATGGAACAAACAAGGACCATACAAGGACATGGGGCTTTGATGTATTGCGAAACAGCTAAATGAAGAATATTTTATTTTGACCATAGAGAACTGAAGTTATCTTTGCATCTAAGAAGAGAAAAAAATAAGAATTATCCAGGAGTAATAAAAGCCAAGTTCACAAATTTTGCGGGGGTATTTATCAAGGGGTGGGAAGCCCCCTCAGCACCCCTACTTCCCGCGGCAATTCATATTGTTGTCCTGATTTAGCCCTAGCTGCCCCTAAATGTTCCTCCCATGCACATAGAGATAATGGATTACCATTGTTCAGAGTAACAGGATAGGGTTGGGGGTTACGGCCATAGAGATCCTATAATTGTTCTATTTAAATATGTGAATACAGTACTCATATTGCGCTAGTTTCCAGACACAGACCAAGCCAAGTCTTGGACTGAAAGTATTTTAAATGGAGATGCATTTTAGTCCAGGGGTATGCTTATTAGGATCTGGGCACCCTCAATTTCCAGGCTTTACAAGATTTGGGAGTATGGTAACATGTGGTAGGCTAGGGTCCAGGAAACCAGCCATTCAATGAGTTGTTATAGATAATCATTTGCTAAGTGTGCTACTCACTGAGTTGATGTAGAGGACCATAGGACCGGGGTGCATGGGGTACTTGGTGGTCTGACAGCCCTCCAATGGGGTCACCAACGTGTAGTGGGTGGAGTTGACCGTTGCTTTGCATTCTGGGTCTTGAAGAGTCAGGTTGACATTAGCGTAACCGTTGGCCTGAGGAAAGAGACAATGTAATTATAAATAAATAGTCAATCATCTATAAAGTATTTTTTAATGATATAATGTCAATATAATCTATAATCTTTGCAATAAAATGTAATCATGATCATCTCAAAACGATCAGTAGAGCTGACTGAGACACATAGCATTAGACAAGTGAGGCATTAGACGTCACTATGCCATTCTACAGCACAGACTACTTCTCTGTGTGATGTTAAATAAAACCACAGGATAGTCCAACTCTAACCTTAATTATACCTAATTGCAGTGTGTGGGTTTTACTACACTGTGATGTTGTCTATTGTGTTGAGCCTGCTTCACAGTGCCCAATGGTAGCACACAAGTACAGACACACACACAGCAGCAAACACACTACACACTGTTGATTCAAGTCAGTGCCAGTCAGTATTAAAGAGGAATAATCATACAGTTAAATCAAGCATGAAAAGTGTGAATTCCACAACTGCCTTTCCTCCATTTTTGACACAATGAAGGCAGACATTTATTCACAGTGATAAACCAGTTGGCTGACTACTAAAGTATCTCCTCACCTGCAGACTCTCTCGGTCAATGCAGACCACTATCCTGCTCTCCTCACACTGAACACTGAGACCAACACTGAGGGTCCCCTGCTGCTCCTCAGGCTCCCCACCCAGCTCCCCTCCCAGCCAAGGCCGGTCATCCAGGGAGGGGTGCAGGGACAGGTAGGGCAGGCCCTGCTCCATGAGCGGGGGCAAGGGGAAGGTGAAGGGCAGGCCACCGGAGTGTGGGCCAGCACCCCCCTGACCACCAGAGAGGATGGGGTTGGTGTCCCGTAAGATGGAGAGTTCTGGAGGGAACATGGAATCCAGGGGATCCACCACATCTGTAAGTGAAGTGTGTGTGACACATTTTAGTCACACCCACAGATGCACAGATACAGAGACGCACAAGCACGAATGCACAAGCACGAATGCACACGCACATGCACACACACCTTCACACACACACTTTCACACACACACTTACACAGGCCTCATCTGGTGATTTTAAAGGCATGGAGATTGCACAGAGCACAAACAGAACAGAACAATGAAACTAAATTGGCTCAGAGTTAGCAGACTTGAGTTTCAGACTATTGTCTTTATAAGGACAGTTAAAATTGGATGTTGATGGTTTGTGGTTGTAAAATCAATGATTTATAATAGTTTATACTTTTATAACAAGCGCTTACAAATAAAATGTATTATTATTATTAGCATCATTTATTTACACAGTAGATATCTTTCTTAAATTTAGTGAACCTATGTCTATTTGTCATGCATTATCTGTTATTTTCATTATAGTAAACATACACTTTCAATGACCACTTTATTAGTTACACCCATCTAGTACCGGGTCGGACCGCCCTTTGCATCCAGAACAGCCTGAATTCTTCAGGGAATGGATTCTACAAGGTGTGGCATTCAAACGTAGCTCAATTGCTATCAAGGGACCTAATATCTGTCAGGAAAATATTCCTCACACCATTACACCACCGCCACCAGCCTGTACCATTGACACCAGGCAGGATGGTGCCATGGACTCATGCTGTTTACGCCAAATCCTGGCTATCATCAGCATGACGCAACAGGAACCGGGATTCGTCGGACCAGGTGATGTTTTTCCACTCCTCAATTGTCCAGTGTTGGTGATCGCGTGCCCACTGGAGCCGCTTCTTCTTGTTTTTAGCTGATAATAGTGGAACCCGGTGTGGTTGTCTGCTGCAATAGCCCATCCATGACAAGGACTGATGAGTTGTGTGTTCCGAGATGCCATTCTGCACACCACCGTTATTTGCCTGTTTGTGGCCTGCCTGTTAGCTTACACGATTCTTGCCAATCTCCTTCGAGCTTTCTCATCAACAAGCTCTTTTTGCCCACAAGACTGCTGCTGACTGGATGTTTTTTGTTTGTCGCACCATTCTCTGTAAACCCTAGACACTGTCATGCATGAAAAGCCCAGGAGGCCGGCTGTTTCTGAGAAACTGGAACCGGCGTGCCTGGCACCGACGATCATACCACGCTCAAAGTCGCTTAGGTCACTTGTAGGGTTGGGCGTAAATCCCAGGATTTACGGTATTACTAGCTTGGTACACAAGGGGGCGCCAAAATAAACAAAAAAAAGCCCTATGGGCGTCTATTACCAGAATGCTAACAAAATTAGAATAAGAAATAACACATTTCCATGGAGGCTGCTAGCTAAATATGCTAACGAGCGCAAACAAAAACAAACTTATTGCAAAGACAGGCAATCCAGCTCATAAAGTTATACATATATAGGTAGGAGCTACCGAATGTCATTTTTGGTGAGTTTGGACATTTAAAAGCGAATGTGAATGAGAGACTCAAAGTTTGGACGCATGCTTGTCTGAACACTACTCTGGAGCAGTGTGTGCAGGCTGTGTCTGTGTGGAATCTGGAGTCACTAGGGCAACTGGCCTGCCTGCCTGCCTGCTCTGCTTGGAGAAGATGGGGTAGGAGCAGACGGGCTGATAACAGAGAGGATAAAAAAGCAAGGAATTCAAGACAGCCTACAGAATACTCATCCAAAGGGCTTTGACTTCTCAAACACAGCAGAAAGCTAACCCAATATTGTTAATTCAGCCACTTAGATAACTAGTAAGTTAAATTCAGGGTTGTGTTAATGCAGAATTCTGTGTTTTTTCATGCAGGAAAAAAAATATGCTGCGTTTTGGAAAAGCAGATCTAAAATGCTTCTTACTGGAATTTCTGCTTGACACCAGAATAATTTTGTGCTTCAAGTTGCACTTCTCCATTTGGATGACACTTCACGAATGGGCATTCTATCAGCAGACAGTGCTTTGAGATGAACTTCAAGCAAAACATTAGGACATTTAGCAGGCTACATTCTTTCTATGATAAACATTAGAAATATGATGGCCATGCATCGTTTTTGCAAAAAAGACCTTGCTTTTTCATTGTAAACTCATTTACTTTTGTGGTTGCCGGCCAAGTAGTGTTGCGCTTCTGTTGTCATCTGATGAAAATGAAGCTATTGTCTGCCGAATTTGTTGCACTAATGTTTTTTCTGTGAAGGAGAACTATAGCTGCACATCCCTGATCACTAGTGAAGCCAAAGACAATATAAAACGTGACCCCTGTCAATACACAGCTGGACTAACCTGCTCCCGCTTTCTCCTGTTGTGCTATTTACAAACAAACACTTGGCTGGCTCAACTGTTCTGGGGAAGTAAGGTAAGATTCTTAATGTAAAATAATGTGACAGGTGAAATGAAGAATGCAATCTGCTTTATCTCCTAATATATTGCACAATTTGACTGCAGGTATTTACTCAAAAATAAGCTACAAATATGAACATTTATTGAAAAACTTAAAATAAGTAGTTTCAATGGTGACGGTATTGAAAAAACATCCCGTGGCTACTTCCAAATACCCCGGTATACGGTATACCGCCCAAGCCTAGTGGAAGCCCGACTGGAATTTTTCTAATAAGTTATTCATACTCAAATAAGCCACCAATTGCTTGAAAACTACTTCTAAAAATCTTGGATAAAAAAGGACGTTTAGAGGTCTATAATTACTCAGAGAGGAGGGGTCTAGATTGTGCTTTTTAAAGAGAGGTTGGACCAGAGCTGTTTTTGGAAAGGAGCCAGAGTTCATGGACATAATGTTGAGGCCAACATTAGGCATAACTTCTTTTAGTAGTCTAGTAGGGATCACTTCTAAGGGGCAGGAGGAGGTCTTCATGTGAGCTACAGTATCAAGGAGAGAATCAAAGGATATTTTCTCAAAGGAGCAAAAGGAAGCAGTAGAGAGTTTCAGAGCGGTTGCCTTTAGTGCCTCCTGACCAGAAATGCTGTTATGGTGTCGGCTACTGTCAATCTGGGATCTAATATTTTCTATAAAGAATCGTAAAAACTGTTTGCAGAGATCGGGGGGGGGGGGGCACCAACAACAACAACAACAACACAATCAGTTGTCTAGAAACAGAATTATAGAAGCCTGGGTGTTTCTCACCTGGCTCCCTGAGCCTCAGATTAAAGGTGTTAGCTACAGGTGTGTGGGTGTAGGTGGTGACTGGTCCGTAACCATGATCCTCTGCCCACTTGATCAGGGCCTGAGAGCCAGACGGGAGGTGGTGCTTAGGGGTCCTAGACACCTCCATCAGCCTCTCTGTGTTGGGGCTCAGACTGATGGTATCTGGCGTCTGAAAGAAAGGTAAATACAGCTTTATATTAGTCATATGGAATATTAAATATGACATACAGTATACAGTCATTTTCTTCCGACAGATGGAGTCACTCCTATGTGATGCTCATCGCTCAGTACAGACAGAGCAATCTGACCATATTTTAAACCAGTCTGTGTCATGAAAGTCATTTTATAGAGATCAAAGTGGGTGCTTTTTCTCTTCTAGTCAGCAGCATTTACAGTAATCTCTACCTCTGTTAAAGTTTCATTTCCTTTGTCTGACTGTATGGAACAGTAAAAACGACCCTGCCAGCTTCAAAAGCCAGCGCGACCACAACCCACAATGAAAGTGTGGGAGTATTTCACATCAATAAAGTGTGAGAGTATTTCACATACTTTCATATCTTGACAGAGTAAAAGTCGAAGAACCATTTTACATTTGTCAGGTTTCTTCATGGAAGGAAAACCCATGAAAAATGTACTACTGCCCATAGCGGTGAAGGGTCATATGCACGCTCAATCAAACACACACACGATCACACACACACATCGAAGGCCTGATCAATGGTGGGACTTCGTCTAATGTGTCAGATTTCTACCAGAATTCCTCATTAGTTCCGCAGTGTTCCGTGCTGTATAATGTGAGGGAGCTAATCCCTTCTCACAGATCCACTCTGTCACAAATGGCATCCTATTCCCTATTTAGTGTACTACATATGGCCAAGGCTCATGTACTCTATGTCAGCCTGGCCTGTACTTTCCCAGACACCCTGGAACCACTCCAATTCGCATTCCGCCTTAACAGATCCACAGATGACGCAATCTAGTTGCACTTCACACTGCCCTCTCCCACCTGGACAAGAGGGGAAATAGCTATGTAAGAATGCTGTTCATAGACTACAGCTCAGTGTTCAACACCATAGTCCCCTACAAGCTCATCTTCAAGCTGGGGACCATGTGACTGAACACCTACCTCTGTAACTGGATCCTGGACTTCCTGGCGGGACAGCCCCAGGTGGTAAGGGGAGGCAACAACACCTACATCAGGCTGACCCTCAACACGGGGGCCCCTCAAGGGAGTGTGCTTAGCTCCCTGCTGTACTCCTTGTTCACCCATGACTGCATGGCCACGCACAACTCCAACAACATCATCAAGTTTGGTGACGACACGATGGTGGTAGGCCTGATCACCGACGGCGATGAGACAGCCTACAGGGAGGAGGTCAGAGACTTGGAAGTGTGGTGCCATGACAACAACCTTTCCCTCAATGTCAATAAGACCAAGGAGCTGACCGTGGAATACAGGAGAAGGAGGGGAGAACACGTCCCTGTCCACATAGACAGGGCTGTTGTGGAGCTGGTTCAGAGCTTCAAATTCCTTGGCATCCACATCACTAAGGACTTAACATGGTCCACACACACCCAGACAGTTGTGAAGAGGGCACAACAGTCTTCTTTCTCCTCAGGAGGCTGAAAAGATTTGGCATGGGCTCTCGGATCCTCAGAAAGTTGTACAGCTGCACCATCGAAAGCATCCCGGCTTGGTATGGCAATGCACCACCATCGACCGCAAAGCGATACAGAGGGTGGTGCGGACAGT
The DNA here is from genome assembly GCF_965601325.2 of Salmo salar. Taxonomy (NCBI): domain Eukaryota; kingdom Metazoa; phylum Chordata; class Actinopteri; order Salmoniformes; family Salmonidae; genus Salmo; species Salmo salar. The sequence continues at coordinate 36,774,748 of NC_138300.1, forward strand.
CCAGTACATCACTTGGGCCGAGCTCCCTGTCATCCAGGACCTCTATATCAGGCCAGAAAAATTGCCAAGGATTCCAGCCTCCCAAGTCATTGACTGTTCACTCTGCTACCATCCGGCAAATGGTACCGGAGCATCATCTGTCAGACTAACAGGCTCCAAGACAGCTTCTACCCCCAAGCCATAAGACTGCTAAATAGCCATAAGAATGCTTAAAGGGATATTTCGGTTTTTAACATGTTAGACCTCATTTTCCACTTACTTTTAGTGTTGAAGCCTCACCCAGGCAATTATTTTGGTCAGACTTCCATTCCTGAGATTTCTTTGGCTGTCTTAGTTGCTTGCAAGAGTCTATATATCCTGAACTGTGTTTACTGTTTTGCCCTTGTATTGGAACTCATTTCTATGTCACTACTACATCCGCGTGCTGCTAGTCTTGCTTAGCCACACGTCCAAATTCTACGGAGCACTGCTTCTCGAGGATAGCGCAGTACAGACACATCTTTCAAGCACTACACTGCCCAAAACCATTACATCAAAATCAAAACATGTCTGAGTCGGACAGCTACAAGCCTGAAGAGGATGCATACTTTGCAGAACCATATTTATATGGGCCAGAATATACTGATGAAGAGCTTGGACAGATAGAAGCCGAGACAGAATGGGGGAAATGGCAACAGGTGATCAGGCAGACCAGCAACCAGTGGCAGCGCCCAGAGAGAGAGTCACGGGGAACTGGTGGTGTAAATGTGAAAAATCTGAGAAAAATGGAAGGCAATGCAGACCGAAATTGAGTGTCTGTGCTGTTCCGATGGGACTTGATAATGCCAACACTTGAAGAACTACATTTGTCTGCTGGAGACACTGATGATGTCGGTAACAGCACAACAGTCTGTGTGACAGACCATGCAGATTTCACAGCCCTTATCAACCCAGGAGTCATTTAAATGTTTTTCCATGTCCCTAAGATCAACTGAAAAAAGTGACCACGTCCAGCGGGAGCAAACGGGCAGCTGTCCATAGATTCAGTAAACATTTGAAGTTGAAGTTATCAATAATGTATACATAACAATGAATGTATTATCTGTTTCCTATAATGATCCCTTAATGATACACTATATATACAAAAGTATGTGGACACCTATTCAAATTAGTGGATTCAGTTATTTCAGCCGCACACATTGCTGACAGGTGTATACAATTGAGCACATAGGCATGCAATCTCCATAGACAAACTAGAATGGCCTTAATGAAGAGCTCAGTCAACCTTTCCAACAAGTCAGTTCGTCAAATTTCTGCCCTGATACAGCTGCCCCGGTCAACTTTAAGTGTTGTTATTGTGAAGTGGAAATGTCTAGGAGTAACAACGGCTCAGCCGCAAAGTGGTAGGCCAAACAAGCTCACAGAACGGGACTGTCGAGTGCTGAAGCATGTAGCACTTAAAACTTGTCTGTCCTCGGTTGCAACACTCACTATCGAGTTCCAAACTGCCTCTGGAAGCAAAGTCAGCACAAGAACTGTTCGTCGGGAGTTTCATGAAATGGGTTTCCATGGCCAAGCAGCCGCACACAAGCATAAGATCACCATGCGCCAAGTGTCGGCTAGAGCGGTGTAAAGCTCGCAGACACTGGACTTTGGAGCAGTGGTAACATCTTCTCTTGAGTGATGAATCACGCTTCACCATCTGGCAGTCCGACCTGCCCCAAAACATAGTGCCAAATGTAAAGTTTGGTGGAGGAGGAATAATGGTTGGGGCTAGGCCCCTTTGTTCCAGTGAAGGGAAATGTTAATGCTACAGCCTTCAATGACATTCTAGACGATTCAGTGCTTCCAACTTTGTGACAACCATTTGGGGAAGGCCCTTTCCTGTTTCAGCATGACAATGCCCCCGTGCACAAAGCAAGGTTCATACAGAAATGGTTTGTTGAGATCTGCAAGCATTTCACGGTTAAGTATTCGGAGCATGTGACAAATAATATTTGATTTGGTTATTAACTGTCATGTTAAACAGATATTTACATTTTAGTAATTTATCCAAAGCAAATAGGGTTAAGTGCCTTGCTCAAGGGCACATCAGCACATGTTTTCTCTCCACGTAGTCAGCTTGGGGATTTGAACCAGCGCCCTTTCAATTACCGGCCCAACGCTCTTAACCGCAAGGCTACCTGCCAACCCATATAGGCCCAAGCTGGTACTGTCCTAGAACAGTAAACTGTAGGTCAGGAGCACAGCACATCGCTACCATGTGTCCTCAGTTTCCAGTCCCCTCCTCCCCCTAATGTTTCTCTTAGCGTAACCTACTACTGTAGCCAACCGTAGACCTGCTCTGTTGGCCTGATTGATTCAGTGCAGTGATAGCCTAAAGTGTAGCTGTACAAACAGGCAGAGGCTGGGGAGTGTAGGTTTGTGTTCCAAATGGCACCTTAATTCCTATATAGTGCACTACTTGTGACCAGAGATCCATGGACCCTGGTCAACAGCAGTACACTACATACGGAATAGGGTGCCATTTGGGATGCAACCTGGGCCTAAACAGAGCTGGCTGCCTAGCAGAGGCACACACCCACCCTGCCTGCATGAGGGCGACTGTTACATAATGTGGGAACCAACCCAGAGCCCATAAGACAACACAAGACACCTCCACTGAGGTCAGCACTTAGCATAGGGACCATGGAATGGAGCTACGCAGCACTCATAAAGATGATAGGATAGGAGGGCAGGCCAGTTTGGTTTGAGCCACAGAGATGGTCTTTTTTCCTTTAGTCCAGGTCATCATTGTAAATTACAATTGGCTTTCAAATGACCCACCTTTTAAGTAAAAAAAAAAAAACATCTTATTAATAGATAAAATGTTATATCCATTAGGTATCTGTTGTCTATGTGCCAAAGGTGTAAGAGCCATCCATCATTATGACTTCAGATATACGTAAATGGTTTATTTGTTGTTGTTTTTATACATACATTGCATTGTCAACCTTAAACCAAATAATTATCCCTTGGTGTAAGCCTTGTAAATGTGTGTATGTATGTCTTTCAATTACAATAAAAGTGTATAAACGACCACAGTGTGTGGGTGTCAATGTTAACAAGAATGAAACAATATTTAAATTCTACAGACAGTCATGGATGTATTTATTACACAGGATTTTAACCTGGTCTCAAGAGTATTTCGTATGATTCTGTATGTAAATCCGAGACACTCCATTTAGCATGATATGTTACGTTTCGTATGGCATATATTCATTTGTGGATGTCCATCACCCATTTCGTATGATATGTTACAAATTACAATTCATATTATATCAGTCAGCAGCGCTCATAACTCACATTATCATGGATGACAAACAGGTCAGGCTGTGTGAGGCTGTGAGCACAAATACTGTCTGTGATGAGCCTATGAAAATGTCTTGCCCCCCTCCTCTCTTCCCCCTTTCTCCTCCTCCTTCCCCCTCCTTATTTGATGCGATGACAACCCTTAGTGCTGTCGGGGTGATATTTCACGGTTCATCCATCCCCCTCCCTCCTTCCATCCCTCCATCCCCTGCAGGCAGGTTGAAACCAGGTGCCACTTCAACACTCCTCAGATTGTGACAAATGTATTGGTCAACAACAAAAAGTGGTGACATGGCTGTCTGTCTGCTGTGCCCGTCTAGTCATGTGTTGTGACATGGTTCTTCTGCCTGTATCCCCTCACACAATCGGTGCCATTGTGATGTGTTACTGAGACAGTGAAAAAAATATTGGCAGTGAAAAATCTTAAAGTTGAACTACTCAATTTGAAAAACAACTCAACAACAGTGCCGCCACTTGGTTTGCTATAAAGCTGAGGGATGGAGTCTTGGGTCTCTGGAGATGGCCTTTAAATAAAATGCTACTACTGAAAATCATTTTTTTTTAAATTTAGGTCAAAACAGCTCTTCCCAAAAGGAGAGGCTGTGTTTGTTACGTTCAGAGTGACGTTCTGAGTCACGTACCACTACATCCAGTTTCCCGCTGACGCTGTGAGCCTTGATGACCCAGTTGACAGACTTCTGACACTTCAGCAGCAGCACGATGTCACGATGCAACAGAACATCTGCCCCCAACGGCCTCAGATCAACAATCACATCCACCTGGAACGCACTGCTCAAGGAGAGAGAGAGAGAGAGAGAGAAGGGAATAGAGAGCCAGCCAGGAGAGAGCCATAAGAATTATGGAAGGCCCAAAACACTCTGTATTTACATGCCTTCTCTCAGTCTGGCCAACTGATTAAGAAACTGGAAGTATTCCCAGAAAGAAGAGGACGTGTGTAACAGACCAGACCACATAGCAGCAGTATGGTGAAATACATGTATTTCTGGGCTCTTCATGCATATACAAAGTAATCACACCACTGGAAGAGTGAGGCGATTATCTGGCAGACTGGAGATAGGTTGCATCCCAAATGGTGAATAGGGTGCCATTTTGGGACAACCCCATAGACTCTGAGCCTGAGATATAGTTCTTTACAGAACGTCATAAGGTCAATATTACCCCCCTCTTCCTTCGTATCCAACACAAACTACCAGAGACCAGAGAGAGCGACCATTCTGGCCTCTTGTAATGGGGAAATAACACTGAGATCATGAAGGTTCATGTTAAGAGTTACTGTGATCGACATAATGTGTATCATATTGACATAAAGGGCCAGTTTCCCAGTGACAGATTAAGCCTGCTCCTCGACTTAAAGCAAGCTCAATAGAGAATCTCCATTGAAAGTGTTCTTTAGTCCAGAACTAGGCTTAATCTGAGTCCAGAAAACCAGCCCAAACTAGATAAACGTGCACCCTATTTGGGTCAGACTATGTTTTGGTTCTGGTCGTGGGCTACAGTACTGACCAGCTGGAGTTATGTTTATGTTACGGTTGTGTTATGGTTGTGTTGTGGTGGATTACAGTACCGACCTACTAGAGTTGGGTGCTTGCAGCTCGATGATGTGGACCTCTTGGTCCTGGTCTGGTCCAGACAGGACACAGCCTTTAGAGGCCTGGGACTCTATGTAGCCAGCAAGGTAGTTCAGAGAGAGGAACTTGTTGTCGATCTTGCAAGTATCGGAGAACACTGGGTCTGGAAGAGGAAAGGAGAAGGTGGGTGGATGTGATTATGAGATGAGATCATGACTCAATGTATAATTCGAACGCTGGATGTGATGTGATTATACATGATTAATCATCAAGAGGAAGAAGCTCTGACGAAGGCAGAGAGGACGATACGTAAGCTTAATATACTGAAGTGATACTAGGAATCACTGTGTGCAAGTTTTTCTTTACTTTCAAGATGATTCCTCATGAGCAAATGGGTGAGGTATTTAGTTTGAGTATTTACACTACAGTGTGTTCAGCCAACGTTTTGAGATATCTAAACACTTTGAGATTGCTGGTAAAAGACAGGGACAGACAGACAGACAGACAGACAGACAGACAGACAGACAGACAGGTTTTGTATTGAACACTATTATTCAAGTTCTGACAAAATTAAGGCCAATATGTTTTGAAAATATATTTTGAACAATATCAGTCATAAACACGTCGAACCTAGATGTCAGGTTTCCCACCATTTTAACTTATCATTTATTTACTCAAATATTATTATACTCCATCCAACTGCCCAGGCATGCAATCCTCTTCTCCATCTTTTCAGAGGAATCACAAGACAGATGCTTCCTTATTTGGCAAACAAGGTCTTGGACAGTAATGAGGTTTAGAGAATATAAAGTAAAGGGTTGACACCTTCCTCCCCGAACGTCCTCATGGCACTTTGAAGAGCGGAGGAAGAGAGAGTGTGTGTGTGTTAATGGCCTGAGACAACAAAGTGGAAATCTGTCCCACCTCATGAAAAGGTACCAGAGAGGAAAAGACATTGGGAGACGGACTGGAAAGTAGAGCTCTCTCTCTGTGGTAAACATGGCATGTTGGACGTTTGCCAAACCACAGGATCTAATGACAGAGAGAGGGGCTGAATGGATGACTGCTTCAAGGCTAAGCAATCACACACTCTCTGTTCTCTCTGCTCTCCTCCAAGTGACTGAGAACATGGAGAGCACAGAACATGGAGAGCATAAAAGAAAGGCCTGAGGTGTATGTTTCATAATTAACTACTCATGGTGTGATTCTGATAACGTACAGAAATGCAAGTCCTTTTGTTCACCTGACCTAGAATACTGACCTCACAATCAAATGCAGACCGTATTACCTCCCAAGAGATTTATCTTCAGTTATAGTACCAGCCGTGTATATTCCCCCTCAAGCCGATACCACGACAGCCCTCAAGGAACTACACTGGACTTTGTGCAAACTGAAAACCACAAATCCTGAAGGCGCATTTATTGTAGCTGGGGGCTTTACAAAAGCGAATCTGAAGAAAAAGCTTCTGAAGTTCTATTAACACATTGCCTGTACAACTCGTGCATCAAAAACTATTGACCATTGTTTCTCTCCCTTCTGGGATGGCTACAAAGCCCTCCCCCGCCCTCCGTTCGGCAAATCAGATCACGACTCCATTCTGCTCCTCCCTTCCTATAGGCAGATGCTCAAACAGGAAGTACCCATGCTAAGGTCTATTCAACGCTGGTCTGACCAATCAGAATCCATGCTTCAACATTGTTTTGATCATGTGTACTGGGATATGTTTCGGGTTGCTTCTGAGAATAACATTGACGTATACACTGACACAGTGACTGAGTCAATCAGGAAGTGTATAGGGGATGTTGTTCCCACTGACTGTGGGAACCTTCCCAAACCAAAAAGCATGGATAGATGGCAGTATTCACGCAAAACTGAAACCATGAACCACCGCATTTAACCATGGCAAGGTGACCAGGAATATGGTTGAATACAAACAGTGCAGTTATGCCCTCCGTAAGGCAATCAAACAAGCAAAACGTCAGTACAGAGACAAAGTGGAGTCGCAATTCAACACCAGATCTATGTGGCAGGGACTCCAGACAATCACAGACTACAAAGGGAAAACCAGCCACGTTGCGGACACCGACATCTTGCTCCTGGACAAGCTAAACACCTTCTTCACCCGTTTTGATGATAACACAGTGCGACCGACACAGGCCACTCTGGAGGACTGTGGGCTCTCATTCTCTGAGTAAGACATTTAAGTGTGTTAACCCTTGCAAGGGTGCCGGCCCAGATTGCATCCCTAGACGTGTCCTGGCTGGAGTGTTTACGGACATATTAAATCTCTCTCTATCCCAGTCAGCTATCCCCACTTGCTTCAAGATGTCCACCATTGTTCCTGTATCCAAGAAAGCAAAGGCAACTCAACTAAATGACTAATCGCCCCGTAGCACTCACTTCTGTCATCATGAAGTGCCTTGAGAGGCTAGTTAAGGATCATATCACCTCCACCTTACCTGACACCCTAGACCCATTCCATTTGCATACCGAACCTACAGATGATGCAATCGTCATCACACTGCGCACTGCTCTATCCCATCTGGACAAGAGGAATACCTATGTAAGAATGCTGTTCATTGACTACAGCTCAGCCTTCAACACCATAGTACCCTCCAAGCTCATCATTAAGCTAGGGACCCTGGGTCTGAACCCCGTCCTGTGCAACTGGGTCCTGGACTTCCTGAGGGGCCGGTCCCTGGTGGTGAAGGTAGGAAACCTCACCTCCACTACACTGATCCTCAACACAGGGGCCCCACAGCCCCCTACTGTACTCCCTGTTCACCCTGCCTCCAACTCAATCATCAAGTTTGCAGATGACACAACAGTAGTAGGCCTGATTACCAACAATGACGAGACAGCCTACAGGGAGGACGTGAGGGACCTTGCGGAGTGGTTCCAGGAAAATAACCTCTCCCTCAACTTCAACAAAACAAAAAGCTGATTGTGGACTCCAGGAGACAGCAGGGGGAGCACGCCCCCATCCACATCGAAATGGTCCACCCACACAGATAGTGTGGTGAAGAAGGCACAACAGCGCCTCTTCAACCTCAGGAGGCTGAAGGAATTTTGCTTGGCCCCTAAGACTCTCACAACTTTTGACAGATGGCCATTGAGAGCATCCTATCAGGCTGTATCACTGCCTGGTATCCCGCTCTCAAGAGGGTGGTGCGGTCTGCCCAACGCATCACCGGGGGCAAAGTACCTGCCCTCCAGGACACCTACAGCACCCGATGTCACAGGAAGGCCGAAAAGATGATCAAGGACATCAACCACCTGAGCCAAGGCCTGTTCCCCCCGCTATCATCCAGTAGGCGAGGTCATAACAGGTGCATCAAAGCTCAGACCGAGAGACTAAAAAACAGCTTCTATCTCAAGGCCATCAGACAGTTAAATAGCCATCACTCGCCAGCCTCCACCCAGTACTCTGCCCTGAACTTAGTCACTGTCACAAGCCAGCTACCACCTGGTTACTCAACCCTGCACCTTAGAGGCTGCTGCCCTATGTACATAGACATGGAATCACTGGTCAGTTTAATAATGTAACACTGGTAACTTGAATAATATTTAAATACTGTTTTACTCGTTTGATATGTATATACTGTATTCTACTCAATGCCATCCCTCAACTATTGTTGTATATATACTAATCTATTCTAGGTATTCCACAGATATACTAAATATTCTATCTGCATACTGTCCATAATGTCTATACATCCTATCACGTGTACACATACATACAGTACCAGTCAAAGGTTTGGACACACCTACCAATACATGGGTTTTTCTTTATTTTTACTCTTTTCTACAGTGCCTTGCAAAAGTATTCATCCCCCTTGGCGTTTTTCCTATTTTGTTGCATTGAAACCTGTAATTTAAATTGATCTTTATTTGGATTTCATGTAATAGACATACAAAAAATTGTCCAAATTGGTGAAGTGAAATGAAAAAAAATTACTAAAAATGTGAGAAAAAAAAACATGGAAAAGTGGTGCATATGTATTCACCCGCTTTGCTATGAAGCCCCTCAATAAGATCTGGTCCAACCAATTACCTTCAGAAGTTACATAATTAGTTAAATAAAGTCCACCTGTGTGCAATCTAAGTGTCACATGATCTGTCACATGATCTCAGTACATATACACCTGTTCTGAAAGGCCCCAGAGTCTGCAACACCACTAAGTAAGGGCCACCACCAAGCAAGCGGCACCATGAAGACTAAGGAGCTCTCCAAACAGGTCAGGGACAAAGTTGTAGAGAAGTACAGATCAGGGTTGGGTTATAAAAAAATACTTTTGAACTTTGAACATCCAACGGAGCACCATTAGATCAATTGTAAAAAGATTGAAAGACTATGGCACCACAACCAACCTGCCAAGAGAAGGCCACCCACCAATACTCATGGACAAGGCAAGGAGGGCATTAATCAGAGAGGCAACAAAGAGACCAAAGATAACCCTGAAGGAGCTGCAAAGCTCCACAGCGGAGATTGGAGTATCTGTCCATAGGACCACTTGAAGCCGTACACTCCACAGAGTTGGGCTTTACGGAAGAGGAGCCAGAAAAAAGCCATTGCTTAAAGAAAAAAATAAGCAAACACGTTTGGTGTTCACCAAAAGGCATGTGGGAGACTCCCCAAACATATGGAAGAAGGTACTCTGGTCAGATGAGACTAAAATTGAGCTTTTGGCCATCAAGGAAAACGCTATCTCTGGCGCAAACCCAACACCTCTCATTATGTTTTTTCATCGGCAGGGTTTGGGGAAACTGGTCAGAACTGAAGAAATTATGGATGGCGCTAAATACAGGGAAATTCTTGAGGGAAACCTGTTTCAGTCTTCCAGAGATTTGAGACTGGGACGGAGGTTCACCTTCCAGCAGGACAATGACCCTAAGCATACTGCTAAAGTAACACTCGAGTGGTTTAAGGGGAAACATTTACACGTCTAGGAATGGCCTAGTCAAAGCCCAGACCTCAATCCAATTGAGAATCTGGTATGACTTAAAGATTGCTGTCCACCAGCGGAACCCATCCAACTTGAAGGAGCTGGAGCAGTTTTGCCTTGAAGAATGGGCAAAAATCTCAGTGGCTAGATGTGCCAAGCTTATAGAGACATACCCCGAGACACTTGCAGCTGTAATTGCTGAAAAAGGTGGCTCTACAAATTATTGACTTTGGGGGGGTGAATAGTTATGCACGCTCAAGTTTTCAGTTTTTTTGTTTTATTTCTTTTTCTTTTCACAAGAAAAAATATTTTGCATCTTCAAAGTGGTAGGCATGTTGTGTAAATGAAGTGATACAAACCCCCCAAACATCACTTTTAATTCCAGGTTGTAAGGCAACAAAATAGGAAAGAATGCCAAGGGGGGTGAATACTTTTGTAGAATAATAGTGAAGAGATCAGAACTCTGAAATAACACATATGGAATCATGTAGTGACCAAAAAGTGTTAAACAAATCTAAATATATTTTATACTTGAGATTCTTCAAAGAGCCACCCTTGATGACAGCTTTGCACACTCTTGGCATTCTCTCAGCCAGCTTCACGAGGTAGTCACCTGGAATACATTTCAATTAACAGGTGTGCCTTGTTAAAAGTTAATTTGTGGAATTTTGACCAAGAAAGAGAGTGATGGAGTGCTGCATCAGATGACCTGGCCTCCACAATCACATGACCTCAACCCAATTGAGATGGTTTGGGATGAGCTGGACCGCAGAGTGAAGGAAAAGCAGCCAACAAGTGCTCAGCATATGTGGGAACTTCTTCAAGACTGTTGGAAAAGCATTCCAGGTGAAGCTGGTTGAGAGAATGCCAATAGTGTGCAAAGATGTCATCAAGGCAAAGGTTGGCTACTTTGAAGAATCTAAAATATAAAGTATTTTTCAATTTGTTTTACACTTTTTTGGTTACTACATGATTCCATATGTGTTATTTCATAGTTTTGATGTCTTCACTATTATTCTACGATGTAGAAAATAGTCAAAAAAACAAACAAAAAAAAAACCCTGGAATGAGTAGGTGTGTCCAAACTTTTGACTGGTACTGTAAATATATATAACAATACACAAATCTAAAATTTAAATAATGGAATTAAAAAATATATAAATATTAAGATGAGCAATGTCGGAGTCCTAATATTTCTATATTTGTTAATTCCATTATTTTACTTTCAGATGTGTGTATTGTTGTGAATTGTTAGATATTACTGCACTGTTGGAGCTAGATATGTGTACGCGACCAATAGAATTTGATTTGATTTTGACATAATGCTGTAATGTGTAATGGAGCCATTACTCCCCTCCACTCCTGGCAGTAACTGTGATGTTGTCTTGCAGTGAAAGATAGTCGTTAAAAGGTCTCCTATCTATCTGGATGTTAATGTAGGATGAAGTTGAACGTGCTGTCGGTTCGGTTTACCAGTGGGGAGTGAAACAGTGAAGGAAGGAGTGAAGCATGGCTTCAATGGATCAATCACACAACATCCCTGGAGGAGCCCTGGACTTCCAACAGCCAGCCTCCCTACTACAGTAACTCTACTGACTGGTGGAGAGGAGATGAGGCCCCCACTGTCTGCTTTTGCTCAAGACACCTCTTCACAGTTTTCCACTTACAGCTCATAGTTATCAAGGAACATCTCACATTCCCTAAACCCATTAATGCCTTCGACAGTTTAGTTTACTACAAACTTTGCTGCTCAGAAGAGATCTTCCTATAGACACAAGTTGAGGAGCAAGGCCCCTATCATCTTACTTAACAGCAGCTTGAGGAGTTAAGTAGGAGATAATATGATAAATAGATCCCTCTCGTGTATTTGACTAAACCTGCTTGAATACTTGAATAGCAAGAAACAGTCCCATGTTTGATCTCTCAGTCTACAGATTTTGTTCTTGTGTCATGAACTTCGGTACAACTCTGCCACTTCCCTCTTTTTCTCATAGTGCACAGGACTAGTCTATCAGGCCTCAAATCTGGCAGCAGGCCTACACACAAGCTAGCAATCAGAGCAGCGATCCCTCACAAACATACTACGCATTTCCATCAGTCACTTCTACCTCACTCCACTGACTCTGGGCTCATGGTCAAATAAGAAAAGTGACAAGCAAGGAAAGCAAGGGGCCAGATTACAAAAGAAAGAAAGTCTATGTGCAACTGGTCAAGTCTATGTGACAATATACAGTTAGCAAAATTAGGTGTAAAAGTCTCCCCAGGCATTCTAAATGAGAATGTGGCACACCTTCTCCCACTTTGATGTATGGTTTCACCTGAAACCAATGGTTATCCTACAGAAAGGACAGCCAAAGAACCCTTTATGGTTCTAGGTACCACCTTTTTCCATACTGTCCCTCTAACAGTGAAACACACCTTCTCCCACTTTGATGTAGATGTCCAGGGTAATCTTGAGTTCGGAGAAGGAGGTAACGGCTCTGTACTTCTTGGTGGCCCAGTTGAGGAGGTGCTCGTTGCCATGGGGAAGTACCTCCTTCTGAACATGACAGTGGAGGGAGAAGTTCCCTGGAGGGAAGTGGACATCAGATCCCCCAGATACCTGGAGGAAGGAGAGATACAACAATGTTATAGACAGTCAGTAAGAGAGACACCATGGCTTTACAGACAGACATACAGTACACTTTTCATCAACAGACATAGCCCTGAGACATGGCTGTAGTGTGTTAGGAGTCATAATGTAGGAGTCTACAGCTATGTATCAGCGCTACACAAGACACAGGGAATTGGACCACTGAGGTTTCAGATAGCTGGAGGGTTGAGAGACACAATGAGGTTACAGACAGACAGTGTACATCAGAAGACAGCCCCGAGACATGGCTGTAGGCTGCTATGGTATTACAGTAGGTGTAATAAGACTCGTAGTCAGTTATAGGAGTCTACAGCCTTGTCTCAGGGCTAAAGGAACCACAGAGGGACATCACTTTGCCGGTGAGAGAAAAGAGCTGAAGGTAAGGATTCCACAGAATGACTGTGATACAGTAGGTTTCTGTATGACAGTATGGCCTGGTTTTCCAGCCACAGATAAAACCTAGTCCTGGACTAAAAAGCAAGCTCAATGGAGAATCTCCATTGGAAATTATTTTTAGTCTAGAACAAGGCTTAATTAGTGTCGAAAAAACCCGACCCTAGCTGGAACATTTGAAAATTATGGGAGGCAACCCAGCTGTCTAGAGAGACTAAGCCTTAATCAGTGTGTGGGAAACCGGCGCTAAGAGACTACCTAAAGCATTATGGACCTAGGGTGAAGAAACACAGAGATACCATAGGAACAGTAATATGCGGTGGGGATTTACAGTATCGGAATATCTAGTCCAGAGAGCAATAAGCATTGATTTAATATCATAGGGATGATTTTTGATAGTCTAATCTACATCAAATAACTTTTGATTTCTTTTAGCAGTCTCCATTTCAGCTACAGAAGGAAATACATGTATAGAGTTACTGAGGACATAATATGGTAAGCTACAAAAAGGTAGCTGTGATTTACTGTTCAGAAGCCGTATTTTCTGTTGGGCTCATGGAGTTAGTTTTCAAGACTTTCACTCACAACGACTTCTTTGTTGATAAAGATATGCACATAAAACTAAATTCTGTATTGATATGTTCATCCACTTTATGGGAAAATAACAAACTCGAGACAATAAAAGTAAAGGCCTGCCTAGAGGCAAACAGAAAGAAAGAGATGAGCAGACCTTTCCAAAGTTAAAACCTTCATCTAAACTTCGCGCAAACACATCTTTCACACTCCATCCCCATTCATTATTTTAAGACTTCTCACAATGTCCTCTCCTTATTTTCACACAAGGTCCCCTTGCACAATAAGGTGTATGGTTTCTACTGTTTATATAACCTGTTATTGTGCGTAAGCCGTGTGCAGGGATTTTTCAAAATGGCAGCAAACAGCTGGAGTAGTATGGAGCTGTCTGTCATGAATGTAGCTAGCAGTTACACACACGCACGTGATCGCATATGCACAAACACTTATCTGTCTTCATCATAGGTAATACATATGCAAGATGCGCGTGTCTGTATATGCATGCTCACACACGCACACACACACACACACACACACAATAACTCAGAGGTACAAAAGAAAGAGACAACTTTTATCAATGCAGTATGTTTGTTTGGCGTTGCCATTGGGGATCATCTCAAAGTAGATCATTTTGTCATATTAGAGCCGGCTGAGAGTGGGGTGATACAATGAGACGCAGCCTAAGCCTAGGTAGGTAAAAAAGTGTTCACAAAACCCAGCTGTAATATGCAGAGTGAAAAAAAGAAGAAGAAAATGTGAGCGGAGCCCTGAGCCCACAATGAAATGCTGGTTTGTCTTCTGGCAGGAAGGGAAGGAGGGATTGAGGAAGGGATGGAGGGAAAGAGAGAAACTTGGCTGAGCTTGGCATGTGTGAGTGTGTGTGTGCATGTGCATAGAACAGGGAGCAGAGAAAGAGAGAGAGAACGAGAGAGAAGTAGAGAGAAAGCGAGACCACCCCTTTGGTTCTTAATGGACCTCGACCCATATGCTTCATTTCAGAGGGATAAACATTCACATGCGCTGAAAAACCTACTACTGACTGTAGTACAACTGTGAGCAGGGCTGAGCATCCCAGGCCAGTCGGCAGCCCCACACACAGTCTGGTCTAGATAGCCTACCTCATTATATTTCCATACTTGTTATTCTTAATACCAAGGCCTCCAATGTAAAGTGGGGGGCAGCTGACAGTGTGCTGCCTGGCAGGCCAAATGAAAACATTAACTCATAACACTAAACTGATAGAGCGTAGTGCTGAATGGACCATTTCCCTAAAGCGTAGGTGGACATTTAGGATCATTCACACTTTGTTGCCTTCCCCATATTTTGGTTAATAGGAATTTTCCAACGAGGGGGAAGAGGAAAGCAAAAACGCAATAATCTACTGCAACGTTGGTTCATTTTTCAGATTATGGTGTCCGTTTGTTTGTGTGAAAATTAGTCACATTATCTCTGTTGGGTATTTGGAGCTCCAGACAGAGAGGTTCTCCATTCCCCCCAAACACACACACACACACACACACACACACGCACGCACGCACGCACGCACGTACACAAACACACACACTAGCCAACACTATGTGCAACATCTGCCTGACCCGTGGCCTCTCCTCTCTATGTTCCTGGCATTGTCACCACAGATAATAAATTCCAAGACCAGGGAGACGGACACTGTCGAAGAATTCACCGCTACTTAGATATTTATTTTTAGCGATAACGTTTACTAAGACTATGGCAGGAAGGAAAGGAAAACTTAAGTGGAGAAAGATGGAGCACCGTGCCATTGCCTGACTGCCTCACCTAAGCTATCAAATATGAAATAGAGCAATGGAGGAGCGCTGAGAAAAGAGAGGAAAGGAGGAAGAGGAGGGGGAAGATGAAGAGGAGGAGGAAGGGGTTTACTTTGGAAAACCTTCCCAAGCTCAGCAGAGTTTATCAATTTAATTGTGGCAATATGACTGTAATTAGTCTGAAAGAATTAGAGGGGGAAGCCTGAAAACCCAAATTAGCTCCAGGCCTTTCCAGGGTGATTTGAAACCTCAGTAATATGTAATGGGAATATGAAAGAAGAGACTCAGAGAGACCCACTTTGGGACTCGACCAGTTAGCTGAGGGAGAGAGACAGAGAAAGAAAGAGAGAGAGAGGGGAGGGCTTTTGAGATTTAAAAAAAATGAAATATATGAGTAATGTTTTTATCAAAGACTTGAAAGTTTGAAGAAAGTAATTGCCACTAGCATCCACTTTTACAAGAACACATAAACTGTGAAGCCAGCCCTTGCATGAGAACTGCTTTAAAATGTAAAAGCAATGCTATTCTTAATTTTTCCACTCCTAGAGTATCAACAATACTTCAACGTAGTGCTATATGCATAGACATCAATGACTGACACAATGGGACGATTAACTCAATGATCCGTACAATACACAGAACATACATTTTTGTCTATTATATTGTCCCTACTGTCATAGGCATGTACGCTACTCGTTGCCTTGTGATTGTTATCACCCCGTTCTCCCTGAAAAGAGAAGAGGAGGATATGACTAAACGTGCAGAGAGAGAAAGGGCTTTATTCCTAAACTTTATCCCTGAACACATAAATCATTGTTGTTTATATGTCCTCTGCTCACAAACAGACCCAGACAGACAGACAGACAGACAGACAGACAGACAGACTGACTGACTGACTGACTGACTGACTGACTGACTGACTGACTGACTGACTGACTGACTGACTGACTGACTGACTGACTGACTGACTGACTGACTGACTGACTAGCTTAGTCCTGGGCTCGCTGTATCATATGACTTAACACCTAACGCACCCAAGCATGGCCTGTCTGTCTGTCTGGCCTCTTTCTGTCGGTCTGGAATCAGCTCAGGTCTGCACTCAGAGGTGAGCGCCGTGGAACTTTGCAAAGCCAAAAGTTTACCTCATTCTACCTAACTGAGCATGGAGCTAATCTCCAATGAGGAGTTCTTGGGCAGTTCAAAGCCAAATATAAGGGTACTTGAGTATAACCAGGGATGGAACTCTAGTCTGGAACATTTTCTACAAGCCCAATATGAAACATACTGGCCTCTGGCAAGCGGGCTAGCCTAATTTCCATGGGTATAACACAATTACAAGGGTCATATCTGTTGAAAAAGCATTTGGCATCCTCAACTGTTCAGCAGAACATGCAATGTGACACAATTAAATATTACCCATACTTTCAAAGAGATTTGTCGACAATCCACAGAAGTCTACCTAACAGCTATAGAGAGCTAAGCCTCCTTACTGTAACATTGGTCCCTTGCTTCTCTCCGCAAAGTTTAAAACCCAACAATAACATGTGCATGCTGCCCAGTACCCTGCATGGTCTGTGGCGTTTTAAAAGCATATTTGCCTGTGGTTGGTTTCCTGGCCTCTCTGCCTATGTGTGTGAGTCTACATATTACTTCCATATGTGCCAGTCGTGGTGAGGGGAGAGGAGAGACGCCATGCCAAATGTTTTATATTCATTATCAGAGTGCTGCAATCCTACTACCTAAGAAATACTAAGCAACACCCACAGTAAAGCACAACCTGAGAAAACGCCATGTCTGTTTGGAGAGACAGAGAGAGGATGTGAGATAATAGGAGCGTGCTCTAATGCAGATGATATAAATGTGATAAATGCTTTTGTGGGTGATTTGATCTGCTCTCTCAAGACTGGCTCCAGGATAGCTAATCAAGCTCCTGGGGGGGGGGCGGGTGTGTGCGTGTGTGTGTGTGTGTGTGTGTGTGTGTGTGTGTGTGTGTGTGTGTGTGTGTGTGTGTGTGTACTGGCAGGGAGAGCTGTTGTGTAGATAACAACACCATCTGTCTCTACATCAAAGCCAATATTGGGCTGGCCATGGTTCCAATTAAGAGAGCGAGCGAGAGAGAGAGAGAGGGAGATGAAAGAAAGAGATACAGAGAAAGAAAGACAGAGACAGAGACATACAAAGAGAGAGAGCGAGAACAAGACAGAGAGAACAAGACAGGGAGAAGAAGATAGATAGACAGAGAGAAAGAAACGAAAGTGAGTGAAATTTGCACATCATAACCATAAAATGACATTTGAAATGTGTCTATTCCTTTGAAACTTGTGAGTACAATGTTTACTGTTAATATTTGATTGATTATTTCACTTTTGTTTATTATTTATTTCACTTGCATTTGGCAAAGTAAACATATTACCCACGCCAATAAAGCCATTTGAATTGAATTGAATGAGAGAAAGAGAGAGAGAGAGAGAGAGGGGGAAAGAGAGAGGGATTTAAAGAGAGACAAAAAGGAAAAAGATAGAGATTTAAATCAAATCAAATTTTATTGGTCACATTCGCCGAATACAACACCTTACAGTGAAATGCTTACTTACAAGCCCTTAACCAATAATGCAGTTAAAAAAAAAAAAAAGTGTTAAGAAAGTGTTTACTAAATAAACTATAGTAAACAATAAATAAATAAAAAGGAAAAAAGGAAAAAAAATTAAGAAAATAGAAAAATAACAAATAATTAAAGAGCAACAATAAAATAACAGTAACAAGGCTGTATACAGGGGGAACCGGTACAGAGTCTATGTGCGGGGCACAGGTTAGTCGAGGTAATATATACATGTAGGTAGAGGTAAAGTGACTATGCATTGATAATAAACAGAGAGTAGCAGCAACGTAAAATTGGGGGGGGGGGGGGGGGGGTCAATGCAAATAGTCTGGGTAGCCATTTGGTTAGCTGTTCAGGTCTCTTATGGCTTGGGGGTCGAAGTTAAGAAGCCTTTTGGACCTAGAATAGAAGCTCCGGTACTGCTCCTGTACCGCATGACACTAGGGTGGCGAAGTTATGGCAATTTTTAGGGCCTTCCTCTGACACTGCCTGGTATAGAGGTCCTACCCTCTGTAGTGCCTTGAGGTCGGAGGCCGAGCAGTTGCCATACCAGGCGATGATGCAACCAGTCAGGATGCTCTCGATGGTGCAGCTGTATAATTTTTGGAGGGTCTGAGGACCCATGCCAAATCTTTTCAGTCTCCTGAGGGGGAAAAGGCGTTGTCGTGCCCTCTTCACAACAGCCCCATTGATGAGAATGGGGGAGTGCTCGGCCTTCTCATCAATGCTCGGCCTTCCTTGCTCACATTGAGGGAGAGGTTATTGTCAGGTCTCTGACCTCCTCTCTATAGGCTGTCTCATCTTTGTCCGTAATCAGGCCTACCACTGTTGTGTCGTCGGTAAACTTAATGATGGTGTTGGAGTCATGCTTGGCCATGCAGTCATGGGTGAACAGAGAGTACAGGTGGGGACTGAGCACGCACCCCTTAGGGGCCCCCGCGTTGAGGATCAGCGTGGCAGATGTGTTGTTACCTACCCTTACCACCTGGGGGGCGGCCCGTCAGTAAGTCCAGGATCCAGGTGCAGAGGGAGGTGTGTAGTCCCAGGGTCCTTAGCTTAGTGATGAGCTTTGTGGGCACTATGGTGTTGAACGCTGAACTGTAGTCAATGAATAGCATTCTCACATATGTGTTCCTTTTGTCCAGGTGGGAAAGGGCAATGTTGAGTGCAATAGAGGTTGCGTCATCTATGGATCTGTTGGTGTGGTATGCAAATTGGGGTGGGTCTAGGGTGTCTGGGAGGATGCTGTTGATGTGAGCCATGACCACCTTTTCAAAGCTCTTTATGACTACAGACGTAAGGGCTATGGGTCGGTAGTCATTTAGGCAGGTTACCTTAGTGTTCTTGGGCACAGGGACTATGGTGGTCTGCTTGAAACATGTTGGTATTACAGACTCGGTCAGGGACAGGTTGAAAATGTCAGTGAAGACACTTGCCAGTTGGTCAGTGCATGCTCGGAGTACACGTCCTGGTAATCCGTCTGGCCCTGGGCCTTATGAATGTTGACCTCTACGGAGAGGGTGATCACACAGTTGTCCGGAACTGCTGGTGCTCTCATTCAGTGTTGCATGCCTCGAAGCATGCATAGAAGTAATTTAGCTCGTCTGGTAGGCTTGTGTCACTGGGCAGCTCACAGCTGTGCTTCCCTTTGTAGTCTGTAATAGTTTGCAAGCCCTGCCACATCCGGCGAGCATTGGAGCTGGTGTAGTAGGATTCAGTCTTAGTCCTGTATTGACGCTTTGCCTGTTTGATGGTTCGTAAGAAGGCATAGCGGGATTTCTAATAAGCTTCCGGGTCAGAGTCCCGCCCCTTGAAATTGGCAGCTCTAGCCTTTAGCTCAGTGTGGATGTTGCCTGTAATCCATGGCACTTATTGATGAAGCCATTGACTGATGTGGTGTACTCCTCAATGCCATCGGAATAATCCCGGAACATATTCCAGTGTGTGCTAGAAAAACAGTCCTGTAGCTTAGTACCTGCGTCATCTGACCACTTCCGTATTGAGCAAATCACTGGTACTTCGTGCTTTAGTTGTTTCTTGTCAATAGGAATCAGGAGGATAGAGTTATGCTCAGATTTGCCAAATGGAGGGCAAGGGAGAGCTTTGTATGCATCTCTGTGTGTGGAGTAAAGGTGGTCTATAGTTTTTTCCCCTCTTGTTGCACATGTAACATGCTGGTGGAAATTGGGTAAAATGGATTTAAGTTTGCCTGCATTAAAGTCCCAGGCCACTAGGAGTGCCGCCTCTGCATGAGCATTGTCTTGTTTGCTTATGGCCTTATAAAGCTTGTTGAGTGTGGTCTTAGTGCCAGCATCGGTTTGTGGTGGTAAATAGACAGCTACGAAAAGTATAGATGAAAAATAGTAAATAGTGTGGTCTACAGCTTATCATGAGATACTCTACCTCAGGCGAGCAAAACCTCAAGACTTCATTAATATTAGATTTCGTGCACCAGCTGTTATTGACAAATAGACACAAACTGCCACCCCTTGTCTTACCGAGGCAGCTGTTCTATCTTGCCGATGCACAGAGAACCCAGCCAGCTGCATGTTATCCATGTCGTTGTTCAGCCACGACTCAGTGAAACATAAGATATTAGAGTTTTAATGTCCCATTGGTAGGATAGGCTTAAATCAGAGCTCATCCAGTTTATTATCCAATGATTGCACGTTGGCTAATAGGACTGATGATAGAGGCGGGTTACCCACTCGCCGTCTGATTCTTACAAGGCACCCTGACCTATGACCCCTATATCTCACTGTGGCTCAGTTGGTAGAGCATGGTGTTCGCAATGCCAGCATGGTGTGTGCAATGCCAGGGTTGTGGGTTTGATTCCCACGGGGGGCCAGTACAATTTTTTTTTTTTATCCATGAAATGTATGTATTCACTACTTACTGTAAGTCGCTCTGGATAAGAGCGTCTGATAAATGACTAAAATGTAAAAATGATATCTCTGTCTCTTATTCATGTGAATGACGGGGATTTGGGCCTTGTCCGGTGACTGATGTAAATCCTTCGCATCCGATTCATTAAAGAAAAAATCTTCGTTCAGTACGAGGTGAGTAATCGCTGTTCTGATATCCAGAAGCTTTTTATGGTTATAAGAGAATAAGTTACACATAACGTGGAAAAAACACACACAATAGCACAATTGGTTACGAGCCCGTAAAATGGCAGCCATCTCCTCCAGCGTCATTAATCAATTCACACACCAAGTTCAAATAATGTAATAAAATAAAGAAAAGGGAGGGAAAACGAGGAAGACTTGGAAAACACAGAAAGAGCAACACATTCCAACAGCTAAACTTTACAATGTTGCTCCATCAAAAGGCCAGAGAGAACAGAGATGTGTTTCAGATCAAACTAGTCAAACAAAGAGGCACGATAACACCATATGCAATAGAGACACAGACAAAGTCATACAGCCAACTTCCCTAAAGACATGGAAACATGCCCTCTTTCGGATTGTAATTGTCCCCTGCTGAAATTACATTGGCTTGATTTGCTGTGTCCATCTTTCATTCCATGTTAGAATTGGTATTCTTTCATTACTCAGTACTTCTGATTGATAGGGAGTGTTGCGGAGCATGTTTACCAACAGAATGTCTGGATTTTAAAAGGCTGGAGGTTAGGAGGGTGCAGTGGGCCAACAGCAACAGTGTGTTTACCAGGCAGAGCAGGGCTAAACTGCAACAGTTCCAGAACCCATCCGTGTCTGTCTGTGGACCCTAGAATGAGGGACCAGGAAACGAGGCCTTGGCAGAGCTGATTCAGGGCTGATCAAGTGTTTGTATATGTGTGTGTGTGTGTGTGTGTGGTGTGTGTGTGTGTGTGTGTGTGTGTGTGTGTGTGTGTGTCTAGCAGGGCTGATGCATGGCCCATTAGCCCCAGGAAACAAGCTCTCTAACGGGGAACAGCGTAAAGAAGGTTTGGGTCGAGGTGTTACTATTGTCTCTGTTACTCCATAAATCCAACAGGGGAGATAAGCAGGGGAGATGTGGCTGCATGCAGTGTGATGGGGTTTCTCCTCCTTTTCCTCCTCCTCCTCCACATCCTCCTACAGGGAAAACAGGCAGAGTGAAGCACCGATAGTGTGCGGGACAGGAAGAGTGGGTGTACATCCTTTCTTTCACCCTGTCCCGTCTCGTTGTCCAGTCATTGTGTGTCTGGGTTCCATGGTGGCATGTTAACAAGGCGTCCCGGTGGAGCTAACCTGAACCTGAGGAGAGCAGAGGCTCCAGGGTTCCTGAAACTGAGGCGAGCAGAGGCTCCTGGGAATCTGGTTCTGGCTAAGTGCAGACAGGCTGACAGAGAGGATGTACAAGGCAACTCGATTTGCGCACAGTCAGAGGGCCTGGAGCTGTCACTCAAACACACAACCCAACACTTACCTTACTTTGCCATAGCTAAGGACAGAGTGGCACTCCACAGACAGACGGCTTATCTGGTACAGTCAATTCACTGTTAGAGTGAATGTGTCTGAATAGGACTCACATATGACTCACGTGTATATGTGTAGCTTGCCAGGGCCATAAAGAAAATCTCATGTAAACTATTTAGATGAAAATTACAAAATCTGTTTATGTGAATATATGATACTGCGGGTACATTAAAGTATCCCTGAACAGTAAAACTCTCACCAGGGAGGAGTCCTATCCCCTTCCCTCTTCACAGTGGGAAAGCAGGCACAGGGCCCCATGTCAGATCCCATGTCTAACAAATCAAATCAAATCAAATTTTATCACATACACATGGTTAGCAGATGTTAATGTGAGTGTAGCGAAATGCTTGTGCTTCTAGTTCCGACCGTGCAGTAATATCTAACGAGTAATCTAACAATTTCACAAAGGAATGATTAAGAATATGTACATATAAATATATGAATGAGCGATGGCCGAACGGCATAGGCAAGATGCAGTAGATGGTATAGAGTACAGTATATACATATGAGATGAGTAATGTAGGGTATGTAAACATTATATACAGTGGCATTGTTTAAGTGACTAGTGATACATTTATTACATCCAATTATTAATTATTAAAGTGGCTAGAGATTGAGTCTGTATGTTGGCAGAAGCCACTCAATGTTAGTGATGACTTTTTAACAGTCTGATGGCCTTGAGATAGAAGCTGTTTTTCAGTCTCTCGGTCCCAGCTTTGATGCACCTGTACTGACCTCGCCTTCTGGATGATAGCGGGGTGAACAGGCAGTGGCTCGGGTGGTTGTTGTCCTTGATGATCTTTTTGGCCTTCCTGTGACATCGGGTGGTGTAGGTGTCCTGGAGGGCAGGTAGTTTGCCCTCGGAGATGCGTTGTGCAGACCTCACTACCCTCTGGAGAGCCTTACGGTTGTGGGCGGAGCAGTTGCCGTACCAGGCGGTGATACAGCCCGACAGGATGCTCTCGATTGTGCATCTGTAAAAGTTTGTGAGTGTTTTTGGTGACAAGCCAAATTTCTTCAGCCTCCTGAGGTTGAAGAGGCGCTGTTGCGCCTTCTTCACCATGCTGTCTGTGTGGGTGGACCATTTCAGTTAGTCCGTGATGTGTACGCCGAGGAACTTAAAACTTTACACCTTCTCCACTACTGTCCCGTCGATGTGGATACGGGGGTGCTCCCTCTGCTGTTTCCTGAAGTCCCCGATCATGTCCTTTGTTTTGTTGACATTGAGTGTGAGGTTATCTTCCTGAAACCACACTCCGAGGGCCCTCACCTCCTCCCTGTAGGCCGTCTCGTCGTTGTTGGTAATCAAGCCTACCACTGTAGTGTCGTCTGCAAACTTGATGATTGAGTTGGAGGCGTGCATGGCCACGCAGTCATGGGTGAACAGGGAGTACAGGAGAGGGCTGAGAACACACCCTTGTGGGGCCCCAGTGTTGAGGATCAGCGGGGTGGAGATGTTGTTTCCTACCCTCACCAACTGGGGGCGGCCAGTCAGAAAGTCCAGGACCCAGTTGCACAGGGCGGGGTCGAGACCCAGGGTCTCGAGCTCAATGACAAGTTTGGAGGGTACTATCGTATTAAATGCTGAGCTGTAATCAATGAACAGCATTCTTACATAGGTATTCCTGTTGTCCAGATGGGTTAGGGCAGTGTGCAGTGTGGTTGCGATTGCGTCGTCTGTGGACCTATTGGGGCGGTAAGCAAATTGGAGTGGGTCTAGGGTGTCAGGTAGGGTGGAGGTGATATGATCCTTGACTTGTCTCTCAAAGCACTTCATGATGACTGAAGTGAGTGCTACGGGGCGATAGTCATTTAGCTCAGTTACCTTAGCTTTCTTGGGAACAGGAACAATGGTGGCCCTCTTGAAGCATGTGGGAACAGCAGACTGGGATAGGGATTGATTGAATATGTCCGTAAACACACCAGCCAGCTGGTCTGCGCATGCTCTGAGGACGCGGCTAGGGATGCCGTCTGGGCCGGCAGCCTTGCGAGGATTAACACGTTTAAATGTTTTATTCACATTGGCTGCGGTGAAGGAGAGCCCGCAGGTTTTGGTAGAGGGCCGTGTCAGTGGCACTGTATTGTCCTCAAAGCGAGCAAAGAAGTTGTTTAGTTTGTCTGGGAGTAAGACATTGGTGTCCACGACGGGGCTGGTTTTCTTTTTGTAGTCCGTGATTGACTGTAGACTCTGCCACATACGTCTCGTGTCTGAGCTGTTGAATTGCGACTCTACTTTGTCTCTATACTGACGCTTAGCTTGTTTGATTGCCTTGCAGAGAGAATAGCTACACTGTTTGTATTCGGTCATGTTTCCAGTCGCCCTGCCATGATTAAAAGCAGTGGTTTGCACTTTCAGTTTTGCGCGAATGCTGCCATCAATCCACGGTTTCTGGTTGGGGAAGGATTAAATGGTCACTGTGGGTACCACATCACCGATGCACTTGTTAATAAACTCGCTCACCGGATCAGCGTATACATCAATGCTATTGTCTGATGCTATCCGGGAAAACATATCCAGTCCACGTGATTGAAGCAATCTTGAAGCGTGGAATCAGATTGGTCGGACCAGCGTCGAACAGACCTGAGCATGGCCGTTTCCTGTTTTAGTTTCTGTCTATAGGCTGGGAGCAACAAAATGGAGACGTGGTCAGATTTGCCGAAAGGAGGGCAAGGGAGGCTTTGTATGCATCGCGGAAATTAGAGTAGCAATGATCCAATGATCCATGATGCCAGCCTGGGTCGCGCATTCGATATGCTGATAAAATTTAGGGAGCCTTGTTTTCAGATTAGCCTTGTTAAAATCCCCAGCTACAATAAATGCAGGTTTCCATTTCCTCTATGTAAACTGGAAACCAGTTTACATAGAAGGAGTCCAATGAAATTCTTTCAGGGCAGTCAAGGTGTCTGCTTGGGGGGGATATACACGGCTGTGATTATAATTTAAGAGAATTCTCTTGGTAGATAATGCGGTCGGCATTTGATCGTAAGGAATTCTAGGTCAGGTGAACAAAAGGACTTGAGTTCCTGTATGTTATTATGATCACACCACGACTCGTTAATCATAAGGCATACACCCCCGCCCTTCTTCTTACCAGAGAGATGTTTGTTTCTGTCGGCGTGATGCGTGAAGAAACCGGGTGGCTGTACCGACTCTGATAACATATCCCGAGTGAGCCATGTTTCCGTGAAACAAAGAATGTTACAATCTCTGATCTCTCTCTGGAAGGCAACTCTTGCTCAAATTTTGTCTACCTTATTGTCAAGAGACTGGACATTGGCGAGTAGTATACTCGGGAGCGGTGGGCGGTGTGCCCGTCTACGGAGCCTGACCAGAAGATCGCTCCTTCTGCCCCTTCTGCGGCGCCGTTGTTTTGGGTCGCCTACTGGGATCCGATCCATTGTCCTGGGTGGTGGTCCAAACAGAGGATCCGCTTCGGGAAAGTCGTATTCCTTGTCATAATGTTGGTAAGTTGACGTTGCTCCAATAGTTCCTCCCGGCTGTATGTAATAAGACTTAAGATTTCCTGTGGTAACAGTGTAAGATATACACGTTAGATACACTACAGCATAAAGCCTAGTACTGTACTGTAGGCTGTGGGTTGGGCTTCATGGCTTCATGACTGTTGTCAGCTGTTATATATCTGATGAGGAGACTCTGTTGACCTGCTAATGGCTCCCTCCGAGACCACGTCCCAAATGACACCTTATTCCCATATAGTGTACTACTTTTGATCAGAGCCCACACTACATATAGGGAATATGTTTCCATTTGGGACACAGCCCCTGAGAAGACTGGCTCAAACTGCATTTGGAATTACAGCTCTAAAAACAGAAGCAGCCTGGATGCACATTCATCTGAATAAACTACGTCAATCTGACATGGAAATATTTCCACTTAGTACAGGAAATAACTCAATTAAAAAGGGAGCCTGGTATGTAGGTTGTTATGCTGTGTGATGTATTCACTAGGGGTGTCCGAGTGAAACCGGAGTCTGTGGTTAAGACAGATGGGTCTGTTGTAGAATTGGGTTCAAATACTATTTCAAATATTTATAATTATTTTAGCATTTGCTTTCGCCTGCCTGGAGCGACAGATGGGAAGGGTTTTCACTTTTGCACCTATTCTATTGGTTCCATTGTGCCTGGCAAACTCAATCAAGCCCAGCTGATGAATTTGAAATAATTTCAAATAGTGTGTGAACCCAGGTCTGGTCTGTGATATGGCTATATAATGGTTTCTCTGCTCAAAGTGGATGGATGTTAGCACGTCGGCTACGTAGCTTCACATGACCACAGTAATCCCACTCAACACAGAGGTGATGACGGAGATCTCGCTCTTCTCATTGCCGAAGGAGACCAAGGTCTTTTCACTGCCGAAGGTCAGATTTCAGGCAAGCCTCTCTCTGAGAGACTGAATTTGGCTATATCTGTTATAAATGTAAAATGTTTTAGCCGTAAAGGATTTAGGTCGTGGCTTTATTGCTGAAGCTCAGCTCTCTCAGTGATCAAAATAAAAATGGCTTAATATATTTTTGAAAGACCCTGTGCGTGTGTGGTGTGGGTCAATGAGTGTGTGTTTGTGTGTGTGTTCGTGCATGAATGCGTGCGTGTGTGTTGTGTGTGCATTTATGTGGGCGTGCTGATGCATCTGTATGGGCTCTGGTTTTCATGATAGGATGTTTTGCATGCAGTGAGAACACATAACCACCACATCTGGAAATAATATGGAGTATGAATGCCATTCTTGCAGAATGCTATGGTGTTAACTCACATTTGACAATGATTATTTCAGAAGAACCGCAAGCTACATGAAAGTTTTCACAACATATATGGAAATGTAGGTGTTGAGTGTACAGATCCAGACAGGCTTACAGTGTAGAGCAGCATTTTGAGTTAAACCATGTACATGAAGGCCTGTTGCTCTCATTTCGCTCAGATGTTGTCATGTGATACCCCACTGTAAGGTGGGGTATCATGCCCCACTGTAAGGTGGGGTATCATGCCCCACTGTAAGGTGGGGTATCATGCCCCACTGTAAGGTGGGGTATCATGCCCCACTGTAAGGTGGTGTATCATGCCCCACTGTAAGGTGGTGTATCATGCCCCACTGTAAGGTTGGGTATCATGCCCCACTGTAAGGTGGGGTATCATGCCCCACTGTAAGGTGGTGTATCATGCCCCACTGTAAGGTTGGGTATCATGCCCCACTGTAAGGTGGTGTATCATGCCCCACTGTAAGGTGGGGTATCATGCCCCACTGTAAGGTGGGGTATCATGCCCCACTGTAAGGTGGTGTATCATGCCCCACTGTAAGGTGGGGTATCATGCCCCACTGTAAGGTGGTGTATCATGCCCCACTGTAAGGTGGTGTATCATGCCCCACTGTAAGGTGGTGTATCATGCCCCACTGTAAGGTGGGGTATCATGCCCCACTGTAAGGTGGTGTATCATGCCCCACTGTAAGGTGGTGTATCATGCCCCACTGTAAGGTGGTGTATCATGCCCCACTGTAAGGTGGGGTATCACGCCCCACTGTAAGGTGGGGTATCATGCCCCACTGTAAGGTGGGGTATCATGCCCCACTGTATGGTGGTGTATCACGCCCCACTGTAAGGTGGGGTATCACGCCCCACTGTAAGGTGGTGTATCACGCCCCACTGTAAGGTGGTGTATCACGCCCCACTGTAAGGTGGGGTATCACGCCCCACTGTAAGGTGGTGTATCATGCCCCACTGTAAGGTGGGGTATCATGCCCCACT
This sequence comes from Salmo salar, assembly GCF_965601325.2. NCBI lineage: Eukaryota > Metazoa > Chordata > Actinopteri > Salmoniformes > Salmonidae > Salmo > Salmo salar. Next base: position 36,802,798 of record NC_138300.1, read on the forward strand.
GTAAGGTGGGGTATCATGCCCCACTGTAAGGTGTGTGTGTGTTTTCGTGATGGAAGGGAGGATGGGAGGGAAGATGGGAGGGGAGGGAGGGAGGGATTACCAGTCAGACTGGAAAACAATAACGTTGTTAGGGACTCCAGTGCCAACAGAGCTCACCGACCCTGGTGTGACTATGACCGTAGCTGTTGGCAAGACAGCACAAACAGATCTGGGACCAGGCTAAGCATAAAGTACATGCCAACCTATATCCCATCATTTGGCAGGTAAACCCTAATCACTTGAGGGTTGATATCAATGATGTCCTAAAGGAGTGGTGCGTTAGTCATCAAAGTGGTATAGGTTTGTCACTGATTTTTAGAGTTTACTGCGAGAGGATGTGGAAAGTGTGAGTGTTTGCACAGTGTAAAGAAGAGCCTGTACCCATGGGTAAACCACTGCTGCACATTACACACAAACTACTGCCATACAGACATCAATGTCTCACCACAGGCCACGTGGGAGGGTGCGTGTCTGTGTGCGTGTCTGTGTCTGTGTGTGCCTGTGTGCCTGTGTCAAATCAAATCAAATCAAATTGTATTTGTCACATACACATGGTTAGCAGATGTTAATGCGAGTGTAGCGAAATGCTTGTGCTTCTAGTTCCGACCATGCAGTAATATCTAACAAGTAATCTAACAATTTCACAACAACTACTTTATACACACAAGTGTAAAGCAATGAATAAGAATATGTACATATAAATATATATGGATGAGCTATGGCCGAACGGCATAGGCAAGATGCAGTAGATGGTATAGAGAACAGTATATACATATGAGATGAGTAGTGTAGGGTATGTAAACATTATATAAAGTGGCATTGTTTAAGTGACTAGTGATACATTTATTACATCCAATTTTCCATTATTAAAGTGGCTAGAGTTGAGTCAGTATGTTGGCAGCGGCCTCTCAATGTTAGTGATGACTGTTTAGCAGTCTGATGGCCTTGAGATAGAAGCTGTTTTTCAGTCTCTCGGTCCCAGCTTTGATGCACCTGTACTGACCTCGCCTTCTGAATGATAGCGGGGTGAACAGGCAGTGGCTCGGGTGGTTGTTGTCCTTGATGATCATTTTGGCCTTCCTGTGACATCGGGTGGTATAAGTGTCCTGGAGGGCAGGTAGTTTGCCCCCAGTGATGCGTTGTGCAGACCTCACTACCCTCTGGAGAGCCTTATGGTTGTGGGCGGAGCAGTTTCCGTACCAGGCGGTGATACAGCCCAACAGGATGCTCTCAATTATGCATCTGTAAAAGTTTGTGAGTGTTTTTGGTGACAAGCCAAATTTCTTCACCCTCCTGAGGTTGAAGAGGCGCTGTTGCGCCTTCTTCACCATGCTGTCTGTGTGGGTGGACCATTTCAGTTTGTCTGTGATGTGTACGCCGAGGAACTTAAAACTTTACACCTTCTCCACTACTGTACCGTCGATGTGGATACGGGGGTGCTCCCTCTGCTGTTTCCTGAAGTCCACGATCATCTCCTTTGTTTTGTTGACACTGATTGTGACGTTATTTTCCTGACACCACACTCCGAGGGCCCTCACCTCCTCCCTGTAGGCCGTCTCGTCGTTGTTGGTAATCAAGCCTACCACTGTAGTGTCGTCTGCAAACTTAATGATTGAGTTGGAGGCGTGCATGGCCACGCAGTCATGGGTGAACAGGGAGTACAGGAGAGGGCTGAGAACGCACCCTTGTGGGGCCCCAGTGTTGAGGATCAGCGGGGTGGAGATGTTGTTTCCTACCCTCACCAACTGGGGGCGGCCAGTCAGAAAGTCCAGGACCCAGTTGCACAGGGCGGGGTCGAGACCCAGGGTCTCGAGCTTAATGACAAGTTTGGAGGGTACTATCGTATTAAATGCTGAGCTGTAATCGATGAACAGCATTCTTACATAGGTATTCCTGTTGTCCAGATGGGTTAGGCCAGTGTGCAGTGTGGTTGCGATTGCGTCGTCTGTGGACCTATTGGGGCGGTAAGCAAAATGGAGTGTGTGTCAGGTAGGGTGGAGGTGATATGATCCTTGACTAGTCTTTCAAAGCACTTCATGATGACGGAGGTGAGTGCTACGGGGCGGTAGTCATTTAGCTCAGTTACCTTAGCTTTCTTGGGAACTGGAACAATTGTGGCCCTCTTGAAGCATATGGGAACAGCAGACTGGAATAAGAATTGATTGAATATGTCCGTAAATAAACCAGTCAGCTGGTCTGCGCATGCTCTGAGAACGCGGCTAGGGATGCTTTGGCAGAGACACGTACAGGATTCTACCCTCCACAGCATAACCTTCGCTCCAGATCAAAACTCAAAACCTACAACCTAATTTTGGACAGAATTATCTGGAAGGCCCAAGCTATACAGCAAATGCTCTGGCAAACAAACTGAAAACACCATCCAACCTGGAACTGAGTGAGTAATGTTTAGTCTGAAGCTATATTTTATATTCAAAAGCCAAGAAGAAAAATAAATTACAATGATATATTTTACTTTATGAGGACTGAATGCTAAGTTGGACTAGCAAGCTTGCTGGGACAAGGAGATACAAATTGACATGTCAAGTGAGAGGTGTCAGAGCCCTTTAGCCCAACAATGGCAAGAGAATCAAACAGTCTACTCCAACCAAATGCAGAGGGATTTGAAGCTGCCTCCCACTGTTCAGAGGTAATTAAAATACAGTACACTCTGTATGTAAAAAACGATAAGGCAAGAAAAGAGTACAAAATGGAGCTCCTTATGGAAAATCAAAAGACACTTTTTGTTGACTGTTATAAAAATGGGAACATAAGCAACTTAATCTTCCACACAGACCATCCAATGGCATGGCACAGTGCTATATTAACACACTACCCCTCCGTTAAGAGTGTTACTGAGGGGTGGAAACTCAGGATATTACACAATGAGGACTCTGAGTCAGCTAATATAAATCTCCATAAGTCTGGAACAGTATTGGTACAGGACAACCCCAAACAGTTTCAGCTGGACTTTCACCTAATCAAAGAATTAGCTCAGCAGGAGAAGCTCTCCCTTGAGAAAGATACCCCTAGCGGATCAGACCAGACCTCTTCATCATATAACCCCACAGACGAGCAACCCCAAGCGGAAAGTCAACCTCCCAGCACAGAGTACTACCCTCTCATTGAAATGAAGGATAAATTCACCCAGCTGGAGGTAAGGCAGGTGGAGCTGGAACAGCAGGTGATTACACTCCAGTCAGCACAGACCCAGACAACAGTCCAGCACAACAACACCCCCTTAACCAGACCCGAAGAGCTGGAGGTGGAGAGAGACATATCTGCACTCTGGACTGTAGTGGGACAACACAAACAGGAGAAAGAGCAGGAGCAAGAGAAAAACAGAGCACTAGAGGAGAGGATCAGACTGCTGGAGGAGAGCTTGAGGGGGATGGCGTGTGACAGAGAACAATCCACTAGAGAGGTGGCCACCCCCGCAGAGAAGCCAGCAGAACAGCCCACCTCAGCTCCCGACAAAGGTCTCGACACCACAGCAGAACAGTCCACACCAGAACCCCCCCCCACACACACACACACACACACACACACACACTAAGGACACACACAAGACACAGATTGTACTCCTCAGACGGGAAATATATACATTAAAAAAAATACTTTTCCCAAACACAGAGTGTCTGACCTCTGGTGTCCAAACACCCAGCGTGCCCTAGACCTTCTGTCTGAGGACCAACTAGGGTCACCCAGCCACATAATAATACACACAGGCACAAACGACCTGAGAACACAGCAGGAAAGAGCACTCAAGGGAGTGATTGAAAGCACTCAAGGGAGTGATTGAAAAAGCTTCTTCTACTTTCTCCAATGCACAAGTGGTTATCTCCACCCTGCTACCACAAAAATACTTCCACCCTGCTACCATACAGCAGGTAAACGCAAGTATTTCCTGTGACTGTGCCTCAAAAACAAATATATTCCTGGCCCACCACTCCACCCTGGACTTGAACAGCCTTTATGACCAGGCACACCTATACAAGGCAGCAGTGCCCACCTTCACCCGGACTCTAAAGGACATCTCTCTCAAACGCAGCCCCAACACTTCACACAGGAGCATCAGATCAATAGACACCCCACCCAGACCAGCGAGACACTCTCCCAGACCTGCGGGACCCCCCCCCCCCCAATCAACCAATCAACACCTCCCCAAGTCAAACATGCCCACACCCCATTTAGGCCCCCTCAGATCAGACCTATGCCCCTCCTGCCCAACCCATGCCCCCCACTCCCGCAAAGAGGGCCTCAACATGAAAGTCACACATACGCCCAGGCCGTGAGGGGGCAAACAGGCCCAACCCCCACTCTTACATTAGCCCAAGCCAATGGAATGTACCAGGTGCTCAGCAGGTTCTGCTCACACTTACTGGCCTGAGGCCAAACCACACAACCAACAATATTGGACACTTTATGGAACACAAAGCCTTCACTATATCATCATGGAATATCCAAGGCCTTAGGTCATCTGCCTTTGGCCTAAAGAGCAGGAACCTGGACTTCAGACATTGTCATCCTACAAGAAACATGGTATAGAGGAGACGGACCCACTGATTGCCCTCTAGGTTACAGAGAGCTGGTAATCCCATCCACCAAACTACCAGGTGTGAAACAGGGAAGGGACTCAAGGGGTATGCTAATTTGGTATAGAGCAGACCTAACTCACTCTATTAAATTAATCAAAACAGGAATATTTTACATTTGGCTAGAAATTCAAAAGGAAATGATCTTAACAGAGGAATATGTCATCCTGTGTGCTACCTATACCCCCCCACTAGAATCCCCATACTTTTATGAAGACAGCTTCTCCATCCTGGAGGGGGAAATCAATAATTTCCAGGCCCAGGGACATGTTCTAGTCTGTGGCGACCTAAATGCCAGAACCGGACAAGAACCTGACACCCTCAGCACACAGGGGGACAAACACCTGCCTGGAGGTGACAGCATTCCCTGCCCCATATGCCCCCCTAGGCACAACTATGACAACAGAACCAACAAAAACGGGTCACAACTCCTACAGCTCTGTCGCACGCTGGGTATGTACATAGTCAATGGTAGGCTTCAAGGAGACTCCTATGGTAGGTACACCTATAGCTCATCTCTTGGCAGTAGTACTGTAGACTACTTTATCACTGACCTCAACCCAGAGTCCCTCAGAGCATTCACAGTCAGCCCACAAAATCAAAATCACAGCCTACTTGAACAAAGCAATACTCAATCATGAGGCATCAAAGCCAAAGGAACTGAGTAATATTAAGACATGCTATAGATGGAAGGAATGTAGTGTGGTAACCTACCAAAAAAACAATTAGGCAACAATAAATTAAATCCCTTTTAGACAACTTCCTGGACAAACGTTCCACTGTAACAGTAAAGGTGTAAACTTGTCATTAGAAAATCTTAATAGTATATTTGACCTCTCAGCTTCCCTATCAATTCAAAAAAATTCTAACAGAAAACTAAAGAAAATGAACAACAATGACAAATGGTTTGATGAAGAATTCAAAACCCTAAGAAAGAAATTGAGAAACCTGTCCAACCAAAAACATAGAGACCAGGAAAACCTGAGTCTACGCCTTCACTATGGTGAATCACTAAAACAATACAGAAATACACTACGGAAAAAGAAGGAACAGCACGTCAGAAATCAGCTCAATGTAATTGAAGAATCCATGGACTCTAATCCATAGACTCTAACAACACTAATAATTATCTATCCAAAATGGAGATGTATGGGTAAACCACTTCTCCAATCTTTTTGGCCCTATAACAAAGAACAAACAGCAAAAACATATACATGATCAAAAACAATTCTTAGAGTCAACTATTAAAGACTACCAGAACCCACTGGATTCTCCAATTACCTTGAATGAGCTACAGGACAAAATAAAAACCCTCCAACCCAAAAAGGCCTGTGGTGTTGATGGTATCCTCAATAAAATGATAAAATATACAGACAACAAATTCCAATTGGCTATACTAAAACTCTTTAACATCATCCTTAGCTCTGGCATCTTCCCCAATATTTGGAACCAAGGACTGATCACCCCAATCCACAAAAGTGGAGACAGATTTGACCACAATAACTACTGAGGGATTTGTGTCAAAGGCAACCTTGGGAAAATGTTATCAATAACAGCAGACTCATACATTTCCTCAGTGAAAACAATGTACTGAGCAAATGTCAAAATGGCTTTTTACCAAATTATCATACGACAGACCACATCATGAGAAACCAAATCATGAGAAAACAAAAAGATAATTACTTGACACATTGGAAAGAATTAACAAAAAAACAGAGAAAACTAGAATGCTACTTGGCCCTAAACAGAGAGTACACAGTGGCAGAATACCTGACCACTGTGACTGACCCAAACTTAAGGAAAGCTTTGACTATGTACAGACTCAGTGAGCATAGCCTTGCTATTGAGAAAGGCCGCTGTAGGCAGACCTGGCTCTCAAGAGAAGAAAGGCTATGTGCACACTGCCCACAAAATGAGCTGGAAACTGATGTATGACCATATTAGAGACACGTATTTCCCTCAGATTACACAGATCCACAAAGAATTCGAAAACAAACCCGATTTTGATAAACTCCCATATCTACTGGGTGAAATACCACAGTATGCAATCACAGCAGCAAGATGTGTGACCTGTTGCCAGAAGAAAAGGACAACCAGTGAAGAACAAACACCATTGTAAATACAACCCATATTTATGTTTATTTATTTTCCCTTCTGTACTTTAACCATTTGCACATCGTTACAACACTATATATATACATAATATGACATTTGTAATGTCTTTATTCTTTTGGAACTTCTGTGAGTGTAATGTTTACTGTTAATTTGTATTGTTTATTTCACTTTTGTATATTATCTACTTCACTTGCTTTGGTAATGTTAACATATGTTTCCCATGCCAGTATAGCCCCTTGAATTGAAGAAAGAAAGAGAAAGAGAAAGAGAGAGAGAGAGAGAGAGAGAGAGAGAGAGAGAGAGAGAGAGAGAGAGAGAGAGAGAGAGAGAGAGAGAGAGAGAGAGAGAGAGAGAGAGAGAGAGAGAGAGAGAGAGAGAGAGAGAGAGAGAGAGAGAGAGAGAGAGAGAGAGAGGAGACACACAGCGATTAGAAGGGAAATGAGTTAGATCTGGACCCAGATGGAAGATATGTTTGATAGGAGTAATAGGGGAGTGTTTGTAAGGAACTAAGTTGGAGCTGGACTCACATGGAAGGTGTGTTTAATTCCTAGGGCTAGTTTCTCTGTCCTGATGTCCCACACCACAGGCTGGGGGGAGTTTAGCACAAACACCAGGGGCTTCTGGTGAACCAGCAGGGACTGGATGGGCTTCAGATGCAGCTCCACCTGGGAACAGGGTAACAACACAGAAGGTTAGAGGTCTATAATTAAGCAATAAGGCCTGAGGAGGTGTGGTGTATGGCCAATATACCACGGCTAAGGTCTGTTCTTAAGCACGACACAACGTGTTGGTAACTAGTTTATAATAGCGATAAGGCTTCTCGGGGGTTTGTGGTATATAGCCAATATACCCCAGCTAAGGTCTGTATCCAGGTACTCCTTGTTGCGTCTTGCGTAAGAACAGCCCATAGTCGGGATATATTAGCCATATACAGGGTTGGGTAGGTTACTTTATAAATGTAATTAGTAACGTAACTTTAGGATTACCCAAACTCATTAACGTAATCTGATTACATTCCATTACTTTTAGATTACTTTTCCCTTAAGAGGCATTAGAAGAAGACAAAATGTATGTTACCAATTGAACGACATCTATTGCAGAATAAATCAATGTTAAAGTTTACATACTGTAGCTGGCAATATATGGATGTTCAATTTTACTATATGGGTTGGTTATGTAGTCTTCTTCTAAACCATTGCTTTCTACTACATATAATAATACCATTAAATGATATCTTTACATTAAAAACCAAAGTCTATCAGAATTCCAGTCATTCCAATAAATGTTATACCCCTTAATCTTCAAGAATAGGACTTGGAAATGTGTTTTATTTTATCTTTATTTAACTAGGCAAGTCAGTTAAGAACAAATTCTTATTTACAATGGCCAAACCCTTTGAGCCAGAGTGTCTGTAGTGACGCCTCTAGCACTGAGATGCAGTGCCTTAGAGCACTGTGCCACTCAGGAGCCCCGAGTATAGATTAGCCAAATTGTTTTACCTGAGCATGACCCCAAAACTAAGGACTTATTAGCCAGCCCTACTCTGTTGTTTATGATTTTGTTGTCAGGAAGGACTGATTGGGCTCATTGATTCTAGTTCAAAAATAAATGCTGCGCTCATGGAATGGCATGCTTTGAGAACTACTGAAAAGTGCTATTTACATGTGAAAAATGAAAGCCATATGCTGCATTTGCTATAGGCCTATTGTTAACCTTTTTGTTGGTGCCACTTTAATATCTTGATAATATGCAGCTGTTTAAAGGGCAAATCCACAGATGAAACAATAACACAATGGACACCCCACCTCTGTTTTGGTAAAAAGCTGAGGGATGGGCCTGGAGAAATGCAACCAATCTCAGATAAATAGACAGAGCTATGGATGCAAGGACTGACCATCAATGATATCAAAAAAATTGTTTTAACCACATGTGGATATAAAGTGTTTGTTTACATTCACAATGTTTACAAACAATGGAGTAAAATAACCTTATATTTTGGGTTCTCATGGAGTGTGACAGTTGAACTACACTAACATCAAGGCGGTGACCCGATCCTGTAGGTTCATGCTCTACAACATTCGCAGAGTACGACCCTGCCTCACACAGGAAGCGGCGCAGGTCCTAATCCAGGCACTTGTCATCTCCCGTCTGGATTACTGCAACTCGTTGTTGGCTGGGCTCCCTGCTTGTGCCATTAAACCCCTACAACTCATCCAGAACGCCGCAGCCCGTCTGGTGTTCAACCTTCCCAAGTTCTCTCACGTCACCCCGCTCCTCCGCTCTCTCCACTGGCTTCCAGTCGAAGCTCGCATCCGCTACAAGACCATGGTGCTTGCCTACGGAGCTGTGAGGGGAACGGCACCTCCGTACCTTCAGGCTCTGATCAGGCCCTACACCCAAACAAGGGCACTGCGTTCATCCACCTCTGGCCTGCTCGCCTCCCTACCTCTGAGGAAGCACAGTTCCCGCTCAGCCCAGTCAAAACTGTTCGCTGCTCTGGCACCCCAATGGTGGAACAAGCTCCCTCACGACGCCAGGACAGCGGAGTCAATCACCACCTTCCGGAGACACCTGAAACCCCACCTCTTTAAGGAATACCTGGGATAGGATAAAGTAATCCTTCTAACCCCCCCTTAAAAGATTTAGATGCACTATTGTAAAGTGGTTGTTCCACTGGATATTATAAGGTGAATGCACCAATTTGTAAGTCGCTCTGGATAAGAGCGTCTGCTAAATGACTTAAATGTTAAATGTTAAATGTAACTAAGCTCATGAGGCATTTGTAAGTTATATTCTTCAAGAAGCAATGGATATATACATACACTACCATTCAAAAGTTTGGGGTCACTTAGAAATGTCCTTGTGTTTCAAAGAAAAGCATTTTTTTTTGTTGTCCAGGCCAGCATCCCGGAGGCGGCTCTTCACTTTTGACGTTGAGACTGGTGTTTTGCGGGTACTATTTAATAAAGCTGCCAGTTGAGGACTTGTGAGGTGTCTGTTTCTCAAACTAGACACTCTCATGTACTTGTCCTCTTGCTCAGTTGTGCACCGGGGCCTCCCACTCCTCTTTTTATTCTGGTTAGAGACAGTTTGCGCTGTTCTATGAAGGGAGTAGTACACAGCGTTGTACGAGATCTTCAGTTTCTTGGCAATTTCTCGCATGGAATAGCCTTCATTTCTCAGAACAAAAATAGACTGATGAGATTCAGAAGAAAGTTCTTTGTTTCTGGCCATTTTGAGCCTGTAATCGAACCCACAAATGCCGATACTCCAGATACTCAGATACTTAGTCTAAAGAAGGCCAGTTTTATTGCTTCTTTAATCAGAACAAAAGTTTTCAGCTGTGCTAACACAGCTTTGTTTTGGGCCGTGTGTGGCTCCCAATCAGGCACAGCTGAAGTTCGTTGTTGTTGATTGGGAGTCACACATAAGGAGCATGTTTTTCCTTTGGGTTTTGTGGGTAATTATATTTTCTGTTTAGTTTTGTACCTAGCAGAACTGTAGGCTGTCGTTCATTTTCATGTTTTGTTTGAAGTGTTTCTATTAATTAAATATTGAATATGAACACATCCTCCGCTGCGTATTGGTCCACCTTTTCCGACGATGACTTCTCTGTTTCATCTGACGACGAAGACAGCCGTTACACTGACTTGTGGTGGAACAAACTTAAACTTGCACCTTTTTTCAATGCTGATTTGAATGTCATTGAGAAAACAGAGAAGTGTCAAAGATTTTTTGTGCAAACCTCCTTTCTGAATTTAAAAGTAATCCTCGAAGTAATCATCTAGTTTTTCAAAAGTACCTGTAATCTGATTACAATATTTGTGCTGACAACGTAACGGATTACAGTTACCGTTTTTTTGTAATCCCTTACATGTAATCCCTTACTCCCCAACCCCAACCCTAGCCATATACCACAAACTCCCGAGGTGCCTTATTGCTATTTTAAACTGGTTACTATCGTAATTAGAACAGTACAAATATTTTTGGGAGTCATACCCATGGTATATGGTCTGATATACCATGGCTTTCAGCCAATCAGCGTCATAAGACCTGTCATAACCATGTATGGCCCACTTACAGTGCCTTGCAAAGTGTTCACCCTCCTTCACATTTTTTCTATTTTGTTGCATTACAACCTTTAATATAAATGGATTTTTATTTGGATTTCATGTAATGGATATAGACAACATAGTCCAAATTGGTGAACTGAAATGAAAAAAATTTATAAAAAACGGAAAAGATGTGTGCGTGCATATGTATTCACCTTTTGCTAGGAAGCCCCTAAATAAGATCTGGTGCAACCAATTACCTTCAGAAGTCACATAATTAGTTAAATCTAAGTGTCACATGATCTGTCACATGATCTCAGTATATATACACCTGTTCTGAAAGGCCCCAGAGTCTGCAACACCACCAAGCAAGCGGCACCATGAAGACCAAGGACCTCTCCAAACAGGTCAGGGACAAAGTTTTGGAGAAGTACAGATCAGGGTTGGGTTATAAAAAAATATCCGTAACGTTGAACATCCCACGGCGCACCATTAAATCCATTATAAAAAAATGGAAAGAATATGGCACCACAACAAACCTGCCAAGAGAGGGCCACCCACCAAAACTCACGGACCAGGCAAGGAGGGCATTAATCAGAGAGGCAACAAAGAGACCAAAGATAACCCTGAAGGAGCTGCTAAGATCCACAGCGGAGATTGGAGTAGGACCATAGGACCACTTTAAGCCGTACACTCCACAGAGCTGGGCTTTACGGAAGAGGAGCCAGAAAAAGCCAGAAAAGCTGGAGCAGTTTTGCCTTGAAATGGGCATAAATCCCAGTGGCTAGATGTGGCAAGCTTATAGAGACATACCCCAAGAGACTTGCAGCTGTAATTGCTGCAAAAGGTGGCTCTACAAAGTATTGACTTTGGGGGGGTGAATAGTTATGCACACTCAAGTTTTCAGTTTTTTTGTCTTATTTATTGTTTGTTTCACAATAAAAAATATTTTGCATCTTCAAGGAGGTAGGCATGATGTGTAAATCAAATGATACAAACCAGCATATGGTCAGATACAGTCAGCATAGGGTCAGCATAGGGTCAGCTACAGTCAGCATAGGGTCAGCTACAGTCAGCATAGGGTCAGCTACAGTCAGCATAGGGTCAGCTACAGTTAGAATAGGGTCAGCATAGGGTCAGCTACAGTCAGCATAGGGTCAGCTACAGTCAGCATAGGGTCAGCTACAGTCAGCATAGAGTCAGCTACAATCAGCATAGGGTCAGCTACAGTCAGCATAGGGTCAGCTAGAGTCAGCATAGGGTCAGCTACGGTCAGCATAGGGTCAGCTACAGTTAGCATAGGGTCAGCTACAGTCAGCATAGGGTCAGCTACAGTCAGCATAGGGTCAGCTACGGTCAGCATATGGTCAGATACAGTCAGCATAGGGTCAGCATAGGGTCAGCTACAGTCAGCATAGGGTCAGCTACAGTCAGCATAGGGTCAGCTACAGTCAGCATAGGGTCAGCTACAGTAAGCATAGGGTCAGCATAGGGTCAGCTACGGTCAGCATAGGGTCAGCTACAGTCAGCATAGGGTCAGCATAGGGTCAGCTACAGTCAGCATAGGGTCAGCTATAGGTCAGCATAGGGTCAGCTACAGTCAGCATAGGGTCAGCTACAGTAAGCATAGGGTCAGCATAGGGTCAGCTACGGTCAGCATAGGGTCAGCTACAGTCAGCATAGGGTCAGCATAGGGTCAGCTACAGTCAGCATAGGGTCAGCATAGGGTCAGCTACAGTCAGCATAGGGTCAGCTACAGTCAGCATAGGGTCAGCTACAGTCAGCATAGGGTCAGCTACAGTCAGCATAGGGTCAGCTACAGTTAGCATAGGGTCAGCATAGGGTCAGCTACAGTCAGCATAGAGTCAGCATAGGGTCAGCTACAGTCAGCATAGGGTCAGATACGGTCAGCATAGGGTCAGCTACGGTCAGCATAGGGTCAGCTACAGTCAGCATAGGGTCAGCTACGGTCAGCTACAGTTAGCATAGGGTCAGCTACAGTCAGCATAGGGTCAGCTACAGTCAGCATAGGGTCAGCAACGGTCAGCATATGGTCAGCTACAGTCAGCATAGGGTCAGCTACAGTCAGCATAGGGTCAGCTACAGTCAGCATAGGGTCAGCTACAATCAGCATAGGGTCAGCTACGGTCAGCATATGGTCAGCATAGGGTCAGCTACAGTCAGCATAGGGTCAGCTACAGTCAGCATAGGGTCAGCTACAGTCAGCATAGGGTCAGCTACAGTTAGCATAGGGTCAGCATAGGGTCAGCTACAGTCAGCATAGAGTCAGCATAGGGTCAGCTACAGTCAGCATAGGGTCAGCTACGGTCAGCATAGGGTCAGCTACGGTCAGCATAGGGTCAGCTACAGTCAGCATAGGGTCAGCTACGGTCAGCTACAGTTAGCATAGGGTCAGCTACAGTCAGCATAGGGTCAGCTACAGTCAGCATAGGGTCAGCAACGGTCAGCATATGGTCAGCTACAGTCAGCATAGGGTCAGCTACAGTCAGCATAGGGTCAGCTACAGTCAGCATAGGGTCAGCTACAATCAGCATAGGGTCAGCTACGGTCAGCATATGGTCAGCATAGGGTCAGCTACAGTCAGCATAGGGTCAGCTACAGTAAGCATAGGGTCAGCTACAGTCAGCATAGGGTCAGCTACAGTTAGCATAGGGTCAGCATAGGGTCAGCTACAGTCAGCATAGGGTCAGCTACAGTCAGCATAGGGTCAGCTACAGTCAGCATAGGGTCAGCTACGGTCAGCATAGGGTCAGCTACGGTCAGCATAGGGTCAGCTACGGTCAGCATAGGGTCAGCTACAGTTAGCATAGGGTCAGCTACAGTCAGCATAGGGTCAGCTACAGTCAGCATAGGGTCAGCTACGGTCAGCATATGGTCAGCTACAGTCAGCTACAGTCAGCATAGGGTCAGCTACAGTCAGCATAGGGTCAGCTACAGTCAGCATAGGGTCCGCTACAATCAGCATAGGGTCAGCTACGGTCAGCATATGGTCAGCTATAGTCAGCATAGGGTCAGCATAGGGTCAGCTACAGTCAGCATAGGGTCAGCTACAGTTAGCATAGGGTCAGCATAGGGTCATCTACGGTCAGCTACAGTCAGCATAGGGTCAGCTACGGTCAGCATAGGGTCAGCTACAATCAGCATAGGGTCAGCTACGGTCAGCATATGGTCAGCATAGGGTCAGCTACAGTCAGCATAGGGTCAGCTACAGTCAGCATAGGGCCAGCTACAGTCAGCATAGAGTCAGCTACAGTCAGCATAGAGTCAGCTACAATCAGCATAGGGTCAGCTACAGTCAGCATAGGGTCAGCTACAGTCAGCATAGGGTCAGCTACGGTCAGCATAGGGTCAGCTACAGTTAGCATAGGGTCAGCTACAGTCAGCATAGGGTCAGCTACAGTCAGCATAGGGTCAGCTACGGTCAGCATAGGGTCAGCTACAGTTAGCATAGGGTCAGCTACAGTCAGCATAGGGTCAGCTACAGTCAGCATAGGGTCAGCTACGGTCAGCATATGGTCAGATACAGTCAGCATAGGGTCAGCATAGGGTCAGCTACAGTCAGCATAGGGTCAGCTACAGTCAGCATAGGGTCAGCTACAGTCAGCATAGGGTCAGCTACAGTTAGCATAGGGTCAGCATAGGGTCAGCTACGGTCAGCATAGGGTCAGCTACAGTCAGCATAGGGTCAGCTACAGTCAGCATAGGGTCAGCTACGGTCAGCATAGGGTCAGCTACAGTCAGCATAGGGTCAGCTACAGTCAGCATAGGGTCAGCTACAGTCAGCATAGGGTCAGCTACAGTCAGCATAGGGTCAGCTAGAGTCAGCATAGGGTCAGCTACGGTCAGCATAGGGTCAGCTACAGTTAGCATAGGGTCAGCTACAGTCAGCATAGGGTCAGCTACAGTCAGCATAGGGTCAGCTACGGTCAGCATATGGTCAGATACAGTCAGCATAGGGTCAGCATGGGGTAAGCTACAGTCAGCATAGGGTCAGCTACAGTCAGCATAGGGTCAGCTACAGTCAGCATAGGGTCAGCTACAGTAAGCATAGGGTCAGCATAGGGTCAGCTACAGTCAGCATAGGGTCAGCTACAGTCAGCATAGGGTCAGCATAGGGTCAGCTACAGTCAGCATAGGGTCAGCTACAGTAAGCATAGGGTCAGCTACAGTCAGCATAGGGTCAGCTACAGTTAGCATAGGGTCAGCATAGGGTCAGCTACAGTCAGCATAGGGTCAGCTACAGTCAGCATAGGGTCAGCTACAGTCAGCATAGGGTCAGCTACGGTCAGCATAGGGTCAGCTACGGTCAGCATAGGGTCAGCTACGGTCAGCATAGGGTCAGCTACAGTTAGCATAGGGTCAGCTACAGTCAGCATAGGGTCAGCTACAGTCAGCATAGGGTCAGCTACGGTCAGCATATGGTCAGCTACAGTCAGCTACAGTCAGCATAGGGTCAGCTACAGTCAGCATAGGGTCAGCTACAGTCAGCATAGGGTCCGCTACAATCAGCATAGGGTCAGCTACGGTCAGCATATGGTCAGCTATAGTCAGCATAGGGTCCACATAGGGTCAGCTACAGTCAGCATAGGGTCAGCTACAGTTAGCATAGGGTCAGCATAGGGTCATCTACGGTCAGCTACAGTCAGCATAGGGTCAGCTACGGTCAGCATAGGGTCAGCTATAGTCAGCATAGGGTCAGCTACAGTCAGCATAGGGTCAGCTACGGTCAGCATAGGGTCAGCTACAGTCAGCATAGGGTCAGCTACAGTTAGCATAGGGTCAGCATAGGGTCAGCATAGGGTCAGCTACAGTCAGCATAGGGTCAGCTACAGTCAGCATAGGGTCAGCTACGGTCAGCATAGGGTCAGCTACAGTTAGCATAGGGTCAGCTACAGTCAGCATAGGGTCAGCTACAGTTAGCATAGGGTCAGCATAGGGTCAGCATAGGGTCAGCTACGGTCAGCATAGGGTCAGCTACAGTCAGCATAGGGTCAGCTACAGTCAGCATAGGGTCAGCTACAGTTAGCATAGGGTCAGCATAGGGTCAGCTACGGTCAGCATAGGGTCAGCTACAGTCAGCATAGGGAAAGCTACAGGTCAGCATAGGGTCAGCTACAGTTAGCATAGGGTCAGCTACAGTCAGCATAGGGTCAGCTACAGTTAGCATAGGGTCAGCTACAGTTAGCATAGGCTCAGCTACAGTCAGCATTAACACCACCACCACCTTTCATTTCACTCAGTTGCTTCACTAGGCAAATATCAGAGCATTTTCTCATCAAAACATTGCAGATCACTCTGTTGACTGTTCCTGCACAATTACCGAGCTATAATGTTTCTGATTGTGTCTTTTATCAGGGTTTTAGTCTGACTAAGTTTGACTATGAGCTTTCTCCCTTTGGAAAGCAGTAACTCTGCTCTGATATGTAGTCTCTCTCAGGTTGCTGCTATCTGAATGACCCTAATTGAACTCTTATACACTGGAGGCTTTGTTAGGAGCGCTGAGGATTTTCTTAACGAGCGACGGAGCGAGCCTCTGTTACCCATAACCTCACAGCATAAAGCTATGACCAAGCTATGTCTTCCCTACTCCTTAACGTGCGTGTGCGTGTTTGTGAGTGAGTGAGTGAGTAAGTGAGTGAGTGAGTGAGTGTCGTCTTCCCTACTGTCATTTTCACTGTCAGAGGGAGAGGAGTGATTCAGCTAACTCACACTGTTGGGAACTGTGTTGTTGTACGCTGCCCTGCACTGGTGGCGCAGGCTGGGCCCCCAGGACCAAATCTAGCCTTGAGATTTAGAAGCATGTAGGCCTCACAGAAACCAGACTCTACCTCAGACATGTTAGGATTTGGCCCCTCCATCAGCAGTTTGACAAATAGGCCAAAACTTTATCACAATCAAGGTTTTTTAATTTTTTAATTTAACCTTTATTTAAGTAGGCAAGTCAATTAAGAACAAATTCTTATTTACAATGACGGCCTAGGAACAGTGCCTTGTTCAGGGGCAAAATTACAGATTTTGATCTTGTCAGCTCAGGATTTGATCTAGCAATCTTTCGGTTACTGGCCCAACGCTCTAACCACTAGGCTACCTGCCGCCCCAGCTGAGCTGAGCTCCACTAACAGATGGGAAGAGGTGCTCTGTTACCTGGAGGGGAAATACACCCAGAGAAGTTTTCACATGGATACCTGACATACTGTACAGACCTAGTTTTGATGGATACTAATATAGGTGGAGGGGGGTTAGGGGGAACTATAGTTTAACGTATCAGTTGTTGAACCTTCCTTCAATCTCTCTCTCCCTCTAACCCCCCCTCTTTCTACCCCCCACCACCCATGTCTCCCTCTCTGTCTCTCTCGCCATTCAGACTGGTTTTAACTCTATTCGCAGGCATCATATTAAGCTCTTCCTGCGTGTGAGTGACCAGAGCTTGTAAATCACAGTAAATCACTAACTCAACCCACAACAAGTTCTGTCAGTGTCATATTATTTACATTTAATGGCCTTAAATCAATTCTAACTCAATTAGTCAAGGCAGGTTCAGATGAGAAAAAGAGAGAACAGAGACTTCTAGCTACTGTCTTCAATAGTGACTGGCGTCAGCACATTTTCAGTTCCAAAGTCTGTCAAAAATGATAAACACAGCAAATGCACAAACAGTACGATATTGTGTCTGAGAGTGACATTTCAGATGTACACTAGAGCCAAGAAAACGTTCAAAGCAAATATGCACAAACAAGTTGTTTGTTCACGACCTTACATAGTTCAAACCTCAGATCGTTATCTTCAGAAGAAACTCACTTGCTGTGTTTATATGTTCTGTTACATTAACAGATAGGCTCTTAACATGTAATGCTTGATATAGTATATTTCAAGGTTAACCATAGTTAAACATCAGCAATAATTGAATTCCTCAGACTTTGTTATGAGGCAGACAACATCTTCAAATGTAGTATTCGGGCCCCTTGAACTTTTCGACCTTTTGCCACATTTCAGGCTTCAAACATAAAGATATAAAACTGTAATTTTTTGTGAAGAATCAACAACAAGTGGGACACAATCATGAAGTGGAATGAAATTTATTGGATATTTCAAACTTTTTTAACAAATAAAAAACAGAAAAATTGGGCGTGCAAAATTATTCAGCCCCCTTAAGTTAATACTTTGTAGTGCCACCTTTTGCTGCGATTACAGCTGTAAGTCGCTTGGGGTATGTCTCTATCAGTTTTGCACATCGAGAGACTGACATTTTTGCCCATTCCTCCTTGCAAAACAGCTCGAGCTCAGTGAGGTTGGATGGAGAGCGTTTGTGAACAGCAGTTTTCAGTTCTTTCCACAGATTCTCGATTGGATTCAGGTCTGGACTTTGACTTGGCCATTCTAACACCTGGATATGTTTATTTGTGAACCATTCCATAGTAGATTTTGCTTTATGTTTTGGATCATTGTCTTGTTGGAAGACAAATCTCCGTCCCAGTCTCAGGTCTTTTGCAGACTCCATCAGGTTTTCTTCCAGAATGGTCCTGTATTTGGCTCCATCCATCTTCCCATCAATTTTAACCATCTTCCCTGCCCCAGCTGAAGAAAAGCAGGCCCAAACCATGATGCTGCCACCACCACGTTTGACAGTGGGGATGGTGTGTTCAGGGTGATGAGCTGTGTTGCTTTTACGCCAAACATAACGTTTTGCATTGTTGCCAAAAAGTTCGATTTTGGTTTCATCTGACCAGAGCACCTTCTTCCACATGTTTGGTGTGTCTCTCAGGTGGCTAGTGGCAAACTTTAAACGACACTTTTTATGGATATCTTTAAGAAATGGCTTTCTTCTTGCCACTCTTCCATAAAGGCCAGATTTGTGCAGTATACGACTGATTGTTGTCCTATGGACAGAGTCTCCCACCTCAGCTGTAGATCTCTGCAGTTCATCCAGAGTGATCATGGGCCTCTTGGCTGCATCTCTGATCAGTCTTCTCCTTGTATGAGCTGAAAGTTTAGAGGGACGGCCGGGTCTTCGTAGATTTGCAGTGGTCTGATACTCCTTCCATTTCAATATTATCGCTTGCACAGTGCTCCTTGGGATGTTTAAAGCTTGGGAAATCTTTTTGTATCCAAATCCGGCTTTAAACTTCTCCACAACAGTATCTCGGACCTGCCTGGTGTGTTCCTTGTTCTTCATGATGCTCTCTGCGCTTTAAACGGACCTCTGAGACTATCACAGAGCAGGTGCATTTATACGGAGACTTGATTACACACAGGTGGATTCTATTTATCATCATTAGTCATTTAGGTCAACATTGGATCATTCAGAGATCCTCACTGAACTTCTGGAGAGAGTTTGCTGCACTGAAAGTAAAGGGGCTGAATAATTTTGCACGGCCAATTTTTCAGTTTTTTATTTGTTAAAAAAGTTTGAAATATCCAATAAATTTCGTTCCACTTCATAATTGTGTCCCACTTGTTGTTGATTCTTCACAAAATATTACAGTTTTATATCTTTATGTTTGAAGCCTGAAATGTGGCAAAAGGTCGAAAAGTTCAAGGGGGCCGAATACTTTCGCAAGGCACTGTATTAGAGATGCACAGTAGAGATAATATATTAGAGAGAGAGAGCAGCGAGAATATATTAGAGACAGAGATAATATATCAGAGACAAACACAGCAGAGATAATATATTAGAGAGATACAAAGCAGAGGATATATTACAGACACAGCAGAGAGAATATATCTGTGTCACAGGTATCGTAGCAAAGAGACCAAGGCGCAGCGTGGATAGTGCTCATTCTTAATTTATTTTATGAGAACACTTAAACAGCAAAATAACAACGACCAACAGTTCCGTCAGGTAAAACAACTAAACGGAAAATAACCACCCACAAAACCCAAAGGAAAACAGGTTGCCTAAGTATGGCTTCCAATCAGAGACAACGAAAGACACCTGCCTCTGATTGGAAACCATACTCGGCCACAGATGGAAAATGAAACATAGAAACAGAAAACTAGAACAAATTCCCCTTGAACCAAAAAACCCCAAAACACACAAAACAACCCCCCTGCCACGCCCTGACCATTCTACTATGGCAAATTACCCTTTTCACTGGTCAGGACGTGACAATTAGAGCGAGACACAACAGAGAGACTATATTTGAGACAGACACAGCAGAGAGAATGTATTAGAGAGACACAGCAGAGAATATATTAATGCAAGAGAGACAGCAGAGATACTATATTAATGCGAGAGAGACAGCAGAGATACTATATTAGATAGAGACACAGCAGAGAATATATTAGGGAGAACCACTGCAGAGAGAATATATCAGAGAGAGACACAGAGATAATATATTAGAGAGACACAGCAGAGAATATATTAGAGACACAGCAGGTATAATATATTAGACAGACACAGCAGATATAATATATTAGACAGAGACACAACAGAGATAATATATTAAAGAGACACAGCAGAGAGAATATATTAGGAAGACACAGCAGAGATAATATATTAAAGAGACACAGCAGAGAGAATATATTAGGAAGACACAACAGAGAGAATAAATTAGATACAGATAATATATTAGAGACAGACACAGCAGAGATAATATATTAGAGAGAGACACAGCAGAGAATATATTAGAGACACAGCAGAGAGAATATATTAGAGAGAGAAACAGAGAGAATATATTAGAGAGAGACACAACAGAGAGAATATATTAGAGAGAGACACAGCAGAGAATATATTAGAGAGAGACACAGCAGAGAGAATATATTAGAGAGAGACACACAACTGAGAGAATATATTAGAGAGAGACACATAACTGAGAGAATATATTAGAGAGAGACACAGCAGAGAAAATATTTTAGAGAGAGAAACAACAGAGAGAATATATTAGAGACAGACATATTAGAATATATTAGAGACAGAGGATATAGTACTAAAGAAAGTATAGGCATGGCTTCAAAGCCTCTTGATCATAGTCTCCCACAGATCTAAAGGAATAAGGCCCTGGGGAAGAGAGGGAGAGGAGGAGAGCAAATTTGAGTATTTAGTGATATGGGCCATAAAAATGCTGCAATAATCATAATAAAAAGGCCCTCTGAGAGAGACGAATGGAAGAAATTACAGAACGCTTATCTTCAAGGGGGCTTGGCTCAGAGACGCTCTGAGCCAGACACACACACACACAACAAGTGAGACGAAAGCCCCACAAGTACGTCTCGCATAGCTTCTCTCCCTCTTTTTTTCTCACCCCTTTCTTCATGTTTGTCCTCATGGAAAATTGTAGATGAGCATCTAATCTACTTAAACCTCCCCCTCTGTCCAGACTCTGGAAAAAGCCTCTCCATCCCTCCTGGGAGAATAAACTAATGCAAGGCAACTCAGATACAATCATACCTGCTCTCATATACAGCTGGCTCCAGGGGCCTTGGCTTTGAGCAGAGAGAGAGAGAGAGAGAGAGAGAGAGAGAGAGAGAGAGAGAGAGAGAGAGAGAGAGAGAGAGAGAGAGAGACAGAGAGAGAGAGAGAGAGAGAGAGAGAGAGAGAGAGAGAGAGAGAGAGAAATAAAGAGAGAAAGAGAAAGAGAGAGTTGTGGAATTTTAGAAGCAGACAGAATCAATTCCAAAAGAAGTGAGTCACCTGAAAGCAAAGGCATAAACATAGTTGCGCGGAAACAAAATGGCAAAGGTTAAGAGAAAGTAGTGCCAGAGAGTGTAAAATAATAAGATTAACAGTGTTGTGATACACTCTTTCACGTCAGACTGAATGCGCCCATGGGAGGGTCACTGACGTAGAAATACCTGGAGAAGACCTGTGAGGCCATTTAGCCAGTCAACTTCCAGACATTATAGATCAACTGAGGAATGCATCAACTCATGATCTTTCACACTTATAATGTGGGAAGGGGGAGATAATGTGATATCAATCTATCAGCTGTGGAAGCACTGGAACTCACAGACACTTTCCCATTCCCACTCCCAGTCCCCACTCCCACTGCCAGTCCCAGTGCCAACTCCCCATCCCCTCTCCTACTCCTACCAGCCAGATGTGTAGAGGACAGAGGAGAGCTGAGCAGCAGATACTGTGTGTCTCTATCTGCCCACAGAGAGACTGAGATGCAATCCATCCAGATTCCATCCGGAACCATTGTCACTCTGCACTCCTCAGCCAGCGGTAATGTGATTTAGACGTCACAGCAGGCAGGGCCCAGAACCCATGGAGGATGTGAAGAGAAAAGGACCAGAGGCCCCAGTGATCAAAGCCCAGATAGTAGTGCTAAGTAATTAGTGATTTTTGAGGTTTTGGTCAGATTATTAGAAGATAATAACATGAAATGCACTATGCATTATGTGGGTTAAATGATGTAACAACACAGAATAAAGCTATTAATAAAGTCCCATGATGGTAGTGACTGCCAATTACACCTTATCACTTATTAACCATTATTTATTCACATTACTTTACTTTAATAAAATATTTCAGTTATTGTGTATATTAGATTTGTTTAATTTGATGACTTTATTATTTCATTCCAAGTCATCATCTCATCTGTATAGAGCTGCTGCCTATGCTGTCTGACAAAAATCTAAATTTAGTAGTTCTTTAAAGTAAATAAGGCACACTTTTATGACTGCCGAATAACAACTATCAATCACTTAGATCATGTATTTTCAGGTAGAGATACCTCGCGAAGCAACAGCTGCTCTCTATGTCACCTCACAATGACTCATTATTCTCTCTTCTGTAGCAGGTGTAAAAGAAACACAGACCGGACAACTAGATGACAATGACCATAATCCGTTGCGCATTAATTACTATGTAGAATATTGGCCTGTTGGAAACTCCCTACTAGATTGCACAGTTCAGGCTGGATCTGATTTATCTCTAGAGAAACTGCGCAATGTGCGCATTGATCTCACAGAAAAAATGGAATTCAAATAACTTAACCCATGTTGGTCAATTAGTTGTAAAAAAAAATAAAAAATGTAAACTACATTTATGATAATCGTTCAGCACTACCAGCTATTATCAGGTGGCCCTGGACCTGGGAGCTGGGACTGCCACGCACCTCCAGAGGAACCTGTGCAGACTAGAGGCCCTATGGAGAGCCCCGGCAGGAGCCTGGAAGCCCAGCCTGATTGATGATGGGGAGGTTGGTGCAGGGATTTGGGGGACCAGGGTCCATTACAGTCATAGCCAGGCCCAGGACACATGGGCTGTGTCCCAAATGGCACCCTATTCCCTATATAGTGTACACATTTTGACCAGAGCCTAGGTGGTCCTGGGCTCTGGTCAAAACTAGTGTGCTATGTAGGAAATAGGGAATAGTGTGTCATTTGAGACATAGCCATGCTAGTGACTGGCCAGGGACAGGGAGGGACATGGGCTTGTCTGGACCTATCACGTTACGGTAACATCAAACCCCTCACACAACCCTCACATGATCACAGCTGCTGCCAGCCCCGGCATGCTAGGCCAGTCCCAGGCGGCATACCGTGACTGGTCAGAGCATACGGACGTAAACAAGGAAAAGATCCCATTAAATACAAAAATCTCAGTTAATTACTACATAAGCAACGAATGCCAATACAACACGCAAAAAGAGGAGGATCCAACTGCTGTAAACAGACACAAGGCTGTGGATATCTGCAGTATTAAGGTATGATGAAAACATATTCCAAGTGAGACATACCACACCGTCAGACAATAATAACTACACCATGATTCAAGGCATTTGGCCAGCCACCTGCGTCAAGCATTCTGAACACAATTGCATGACCTTTCAGGCCCAAGTAAATGATGTTTCGCGTCCAAGCATTCATAATACCTCAGCATAGTAGAGTGAAATGTTCATAACCAATGTATGCACAGCCCGTTGTTAATAAGCTGTCAGTACCCAAGTACTACAACACAGCTGTCAGAGACCTCTCTCTCTACTCCTCCATCCAGTCAGTCAAACCTGACACTATCACACGCACAGTGACCCACTTACACACACACACACATCCAACTCCAGCTTTCAGCAGCCCTGGCTGCAACAACCAGGAACAGGGTATTTTTCCTTTATTGACAGAACTAAATATGCGTCTGACAGTCCACAGTGACTCAGTGCTAACTCAAAACATCCTTTCGATTAGCCGGCCAGTAATACTAATCTATCAAAATATTCTACATCCCTCCCTCCCCTGGCAAATTATAATAATGGTCAATCCACTTCAGCATGAAATCAGCAGGCACTTTGTTACAACAGAAACACAGTTGGTTGGAGCAGCTGCCTACATGATGGATAATGACTTTTTATACAGTACCACTTGGTAGCCCTTTGTAACTGGGTTGATATAATGTATAAAGTCACAACTGGAATTATTGGCACCCTTCATAAAGATAAGCAAAAAAGACTGTATAAAATAAATAATTCAAATTCTGAGCTACAGTTGAAGTCAGAAGTTTACATACACTTAGATTGCAGTCATTAAAACTTGTTTTCCAACCACTCCACAAATGTCTTGTTAACAAACTATAGTTTTGGTAAGTCGGTTAGGACATCTACTTTGTGCATGACAAATTGACTAATTGTTTACAGGCAGATTATTTCACTTATAATTCACTGTATCACAATTCCAGTGGGTCAGGAGTTTACATACACTAAGTTGACTGTGCCTTTAAACAGCCTGGAAAATTCCAGAAAATGATGTCATGGCTTTAGAAGCTTCTGATAGGCTAATTGTCATCATTTGAGTCAATTGGAGGTGTACCTGTGGATGTATTTCAAGGCCTACCTTCAAACTCAGTGCCTCTTTGCTTTACATCATGGGAAAATCAAAAGAAATCAGCCAAGACCTCAGAAAATAAATTGTAGACCACCACAAGTCCACAAAATTCCCTGTCTTAGATCAGTTAGGATCATAACTATATGTTAAGAATGTGAAATGTCAGAATAATAGTAGAGAGAATTATTTATTTCAGCTTTTATTTCTTTCATTACAATCCATTACTCCAACCTAAGTGTATGTAAACTTCCGACTTCAACTGTATATACAGTGGGGGAAAAAGTATTTGATCCCCTGCTGATTTTGTACATTTGCCCACTGACAAAGAAATGATCAATCTATAATTTTAATGGTAGGTTTATTTGAACAGTGAGAGACAGAATAACAACCAAAAAATCCTGAAAAACGCATGTCAAAAATGTTATAAAATGATTTGAATTTTAATGAGGGAAATAAGTATTTGACCCCCTCTCAATCAGAAAGATTCCTGGCTCCTGGGTGTCTTTTATACAGGTAAGGAGGTGAGATTAGGAGCACACTCTTAAAGGGAGTGCTCCTAATCTCAGTTTGTTACCTGTATAAAAGACACCTGTCCACAGAAGCAATCAATCAATCAGATTCCAAACTCTCCATCATGGCCAAGACCAAAGAGCTCTCCAAGGATGTCAGGGACAAGATTGTAGACCTACACATGGCTGGAATGGGCTACAAGACTATCGCCAAGCAGCTTGGTGAGAAGGTGACAACAGTTGGTGCGATTATTCGCAAATGGAAGAAACACAAAAGAACTGTCAATCTCCCTCGGCCTGGGGCTCCATGCAAGATCTCACCTCGTGGAGTTGCAATGATCATGAGAACGGTGAGGAATCAGCCCAGAAATACACGGGAGGATCTTGTCAATGATCTCAAGGCAGCTGGGACCATAGTCACCAAGAAAACAATTGGTAACACACTATGCCGTGAAGGACTGAAATCCTGCAGCGCCAGCAAGGTCCCCCTGCTCAAGAAAGCACATATACATGCCCGTCTGAAGTTTGCCAATGAACATCTGAATGATTCAGAGGACAACTGGGTGAAAGTGTTGTGGTCAGATGAGACCAAAAATGGAGCTCTTTGGCATCAACTCAACTCGCCGTGTTTGGAGGAGGAGGAATGCGGCCTATGACCCCTAGAACACCATCCCCACCGTCAAACATGGAGGTGGAAACATTATGCTTTGGGGGTGTTTTTCTGCTAAGCGAAAAGGACAACTTCACCGCATCAAAGGGACGATGGACGGGGCCATGTACCGTCAAATCTTGGGTGAGAACCTCCTTCCCTCAGCCAGGGCATTGAAAATGGGTCGTGGATGGGTATTCCAGCATGACAATGACCCAAAACACACGGCCAAGGCAACAAAGGAGTGTCTCAAGGAGAAGCACATTAAGGTCCTAGAGTGGCCTAGCCAGTCTCCAGACCTTAATCCCATAGAAAATCTGTGGAGGGAGCTGAAGGTTCGAATTGCCAAACGTCAGCCTCGAAACCTTAATGACTTAGAGAAGATCTGCAAAGAGGAGTGGGACAAAATCCCTCCTGAGATGTGTGCAAACCTGGTGGCCAACTACAAGAAACGTCTGACCTTTGTGATTGCCAACAAGGGT
The DNA here is from genome assembly GCF_965601325.2 of Salmo salar. Lineage (NCBI taxonomy): Eukaryota > Metazoa > Chordata > Actinopteri > Salmoniformes > Salmonidae > Salmo > Salmo salar. Next base: position 36,829,018 of record NC_138300.1, read on the forward strand.
TTTGCCACCAAGTACTAAGTCATGTTTTGCAGAGGGGTCAAATACTTATTTCCCTCATTAAAATGCAAATCAATTTATAACATTTTTGACATGCGTTTTTCTGGATTTTTTTGTTGTTATTCTGTCTCTCACTGTTCAAATAAACCTACCATTAAAATTATAGACTGATCATTTCTTTGTCAGTGGGCAAACGTACGAAATCAGCAGGGGATCAAATACTTTTTCCCCTCACTGTACTATATACAATGTGCTGGTCATCTATTAGATAGTGTGGTATGTTTAAACACTAAGTCAATTTGGCAGGTGTTTGTGTGTGTATGCGGAGAGGTGGAGGTGTATTGGGACATGCAGCAATGCTGACAGCAGAGTGCATGTGGAAGAATTGGAAAATATAATGCATGAGCTCATTGTGTCAATGTAGGAGAGATAGCATTTCCTCCACTCACAGCAGATCCAACCTGGACTGCTTTTATTTGCAGTATAGTCAACATCAAGTCTCTAGAGAGAGTGGTAACTGCCTACAGAGTACACTGTACACTGTATATATACACACTACTATTCAAAAGTTTGGGGTCACTTAGAAATGTCCTTGTTTTTGAAAGAAAATCACAATTTTTGTCCATTAAAATAACATCAAATTGATCAGAAATACAGTGTATATTATTATTTTATACTAATACAATTGCTCAGAGAAACATTTAAATAGAGCTTTTTGGCCACGTAAACAACCCAAATTATTGGCACCCTTGATAAAGAATGGGCAAAAAAAGAGGTATGCATATGCAGAAAAGTACCTCATACCTACTGTAAAATATGGTGGTGGATCTTTGATGTTATGGGGCTATTTTGCCTCCACTGGTCCTGGGGCCCTTGTTAAGGTCAACGGCATCATGAATTGTACTCAGTAGCAGGACATTTTAGCAAAAAACCTGGTTGCCTCTGCAAGGAGGCTGAAACTTCGCCACAAGTGGATCTTCCAGCAAGACAATAACCCCAAGCACATATAAAAATCCACAAAGAAATGGTAAATTGACCACAAAATCAACATTTTGCAATGGCCGTCTCAGTCTCCAGACTTAAACCCATACTGAAAACCTGTGGTTTGAATTGAAGAGGGCAGTCCATAACAACAGACAAAGAATATCAAGGATCCAGAAAGATTATGTATCGAGGAATAGTCTAAGATCCCTCCCAACGTGTTCTCCAATCATATATATATTTTTTAAAGGCTCAGTGCTGTTATCCTTGCAAGGGGAGGGTGCCAGAGTATTGAAAACAAAATATTTTTATTTGAGCAATTGTATTACTATAAAATAATATAATTTGGTATTTTTTTGCATACAGTACAGCTCATTATTTGAATTATTTATTTTATAGTGTTTTTTTGCTCATCTTTATCAAGGATGCCAATAATTCTGGTCGTGACTACAGTATATCACCATATGGTGACTTGCCATATTCGATAACTAGGCCTGGGGAAACGTTGCGGCATGCTCAAAACAGGATGTTCAGCAACACAATCATCACTCCTCTACAGCAGACAGACAGCACTAGATGAGAGCCCGAAAAGACAAGGCTGTTGGAAAAGCCTTGCATTTCCTGGAACTTATCAATGAACATTAAGCTCTAGCTTTATCAGATAGGTGTGTGTGTGTGCATGCGTGTGTTTGTGTTGTCTGTATCTTGGTTCTTTCTGGATCACTGCTCAGAAAGTGTCACGAGTGTCGTGTGTGGAGGACCAAGACGCAGTGGGTATATGTACACTCATCTTCTTTTATTAGGACAAAGAAGGGAAACCAAAACAAACACGTATACAAAAACACAACGACGATAAACAGTCCTGTAAGGCATAAAGCTAAACACGGAAATAACCTCCCACAAAGTGACAGGTGAAAACAGGCTCCCTAGTATGACTCTCAATCAGCAACAACGATGTACAGCTGTTCTTGATTGAGAGTCATACCAGGCCAACACAGAAATACAAAACTAGAACAGCCCCTTAGAAATACAAACACAAGAACATACCCAACACCCCGGAACACATAAATCAAATACCCCTCTACAATACACACACACCCCGAACCACCTAAATCAACTACCCCCTCTACATCGACACTTACACCAATAAACCCCAGAAACACTCTACACAAAATATCCCTCTATCTAAACACATACACAAAACCATGAAAACAAATACCCTCTGCCACGTCCTGACCAAACTACAATAACAAATAGACCCCTTTACTGGTCAGGACGTCACAGAAAGAGAGAGGGCAGAACTCTCTGTGGGGGTAGATAGCAGTTAGGCCAGGCTAGAGGAGAGGAGTAGCTCACAGGGCTGCCAGGGCAAGGGATCCTGTTGACTGATCTTATCAGCACCCCACCGGCCGTCCCCCTGCTGATCTAAGGGCCGATGGGGCCACTACCTGGAGCCTCTCCACTACACAGCGATGCTAATCAGTCTGCTTCCAACCCCAGGTCACACACACACACACAGATCTCAAATGGGCCCAGCAGGCAGATAAGACGTCAGGGGTAGATATTTCTTCATGGGATGATAGTAATCAGGTTGTGATTATGTAGGCTGGCAGGGGAATGAGGGGATGATAGTAATCAGGTTGTCATTATGTAGGCTGGCAGGGGAATGAGGGGATGATAGTAATCAGGTTGTGATTATGTAGGCTGGCAGGGGAATGAGGGGATGATAGTAATCAGGTTGTGATAAGGTAGGCTGGCAGGGGAATGAGGGGATGATAGTAATCAGGTTGTGATTATGTTGGCTGGCAGGGGAATGAGGGGATGATAGTAATCAGGTTGTGATTATGTAGGCTGGCAGGGGAATGAGGGGATGATAGTAATCAGGTTGTGATTATGTAGGCTGGCAGGGGAATGAAGGGATAATAATAATCAGGTTGTGATTATGTAGGCTGGCAGGGGAATGAGGGGATGATAGTAATCAGGTTGTGATTATGTAGGCTGGCAGGGGAATGAGTGGATGATAGTAATCAGGTTGTGATAAGGTAGGCTGGCAGGGGAATGAGGGGATGATAGTAATCAGGTTGTGATAAGGTAGGCTGGCAGGGGAATGAGGGGATGATAGTAATCAGGTTGTGATAAGGTAGGCTGGCAGGGGAATGAGGGGATGATAGTAATCAGGTTGTGATAAGGTAGGCTGGCAGGGGAATGAGGGGATGCAGAGGAAAACAACACTCCATAAAGGAGGGAATGATGCAGACCCAGAACTCAGACCCAAATCTCAGACCCAGATCTCTGTCAGATTTGTTTAAGTGGATGGGGTACTCCCAACTCCCCGATTCTATCGCTGAATGCTGTGCATTCACGTCATGTACAGTAGCCCTTCTGATCCCCATGGGAACAACAATTCTAGAGGTGCCATCATATAACTACATATCCATTCATGTTAAATGATCCTTTACAAGGTTGTCAGTCAGCATGATTCAAATAAACCATACATGTAGAATATGTGTGCTCAGCATAACATAGTGTCAGGACACCCAGGAGGAGATAGATCTGAAGAGATAGCTGTGTCAGTGCTTGTTTTCACATCTGACTCTGGTGATAACACAGTGCCATCGCTGCTTGTTAATTAAGAGGCAGATGTCTAGAGAAATGTTGTTCTCTGCTACTATGGGTGCATTCGTAAATTCACTCCGATTTCAGAGCACTCTCGTCTGAGTGTGCCAGACCCCCAGAATAACTGATACATATACCAACGTGCAACACATATGAATATGACCAGAATATGACCCCCACCTTAGAGAGCAAGATAAGATGGTGCCGAAGAACATGGCTGACGTTTTACATTCTCCCCAAAAATTGTGTGATTTTGTAATTTTTTTTGCGTTTTGTGTAACTTATTTTTTAACTTATTGTGTACATAATGTTGCTGCTACCATCTCTTATGACAGAAAATAACATCTGGACATCAGAAAAGTGATTACTCCCCACGGACTGGAAGAAACTTTTTCCTTTAACGAGTCTGACGAGAAGGATATCCTGCTTTCACTGGAAAAGGCCCAGACCACGCCTTTTGCGTGAAGAAAAGACGCCGGGAAAATGGGTCGCAGATCGGGCAGCCTTCTGAGAATCCGGAGGCAAGCGAGTAAACTCCCACTGCCATCCGTTCTTCTTGTTAACGTGCAATCATTGGAAAATAAAATTGATGACCTCTGATTAAGATTATCCTACCAACGGGACATTAAAAACTGTAACATCTTATGGTTCACCGAGACGTGGCTAAATGAAGATACGGACAATATAGAGATAGTGGGATTTTCCATGCACCGGCAGAACAGAGACGCTACCTCTGGTAAGACGAGGGGTGGGGGTGTGTGTCTGTTTGTCAATAACAGCTGGTGCTCTATGTCTAATATTAAAGAAGTCTTGAGGTATTGCTTGCCTGAGGTAGAGTACCTCATGATAAGCTGTAGACCACACTATCTACCAAGAGGGTTCTTATCTGTTTTAGCTGGCACTAAAACCGCTCTCAACCAACTCTATAAGGCCATAAGCAAAGAAGAAAATGCTCACCCAAAAGCGTCACTCCTTCTGGCCGGGGACTTTAATGCAGGCAAACTTCAATCAGTTTTTCCAAATTTTTACCAGCATGTCACATGTGCAACCAGGGGAAAGAAATCCTACACCACCTTTACTCTACACACAGAGATGCATACAAAGCTCTCCCCCACACTCCATTTGACAAATCTGACCATAATTCTATCCTCCTGATTCCTGCTTACAAGCAAAAACTAAAGCAGGAAGTACTAGTGACTCGCTCAATACGGAAGTGGTCAGATGACGCAGATGCTACACTACAGGATTTAAAGGGATTCATCCAATGGCATTGAGAAGTACACCACCTCAGTCATCGGCTTCATCAATAAGTGCATCGATGACGTTGTCCCTACAGTGACTGTACGCACATATCCCAACCAGAAGCCATGGATTACAGGCAACATCCACATCAAGCTAAAGGCTAGAGCTGCCGCTTTCAAGGAGCTGGAGACTAAAGCTTATAAGAAATCCCGCTATGCCCTCAGACGAACCATCAAACAAGCAAAGCGTCAATACAGGATCAAGATTGAATACTACTACACTGGCTCTGACGCTCGTCGGATGTGGCAGGGCTTGAAAACTATTATGGACTACAAAGGGAAACCCAGACGCGAGCCTACCAGATGAGCTAAATGCCTTTTATGCTCGCTTCGAGGCAAGCAACACTGAAGCATGCACGAGAGCACCAGCTGTTCAGGATGACTGTGTGATAATGCTCTCGGTAGCCGATGTGAACAAAACCCTTTAACAGGTCAACATTCACAAAGCCGCTGGGCTCAAAGCATGCGCGGACCAACTGTCAAGTATCTTCACTGACATTTTCAACCTCTCCCTGACCAAGTCTGTAATACCTACATGATTCAAGTAGACCACCATAGTCCCTGTGCCCAAGGAAGCGAAGGTAACCTGTCTAAATGATTACCACCCTGTAGCACTCACGTCGGTAGCCATTAAGTGCTTTGAAAGGCTGGTCATGGCTCACATCAACAGCATCCTTCCAGACACCCTCGACCCACTCCAATTCGCATACCGCCCCAACAGATCCACAGATGACGCAATCTCAATCACACTCCACACTGCCCTTTCTCACCTGGACAAAAGGAACACCTATGTGAGAATGCTGTTTATTGAATATAGCTCAGCGTTCAACACCATAGTGCCCACGAAGCTCATTACTAAGCTAAGGACTCTGGGACTAATCACCTCCCTCTGCAACTGGATCCTGGACTTCCTGATGGGCCGCCCCCAGGTGGTAAGAGTAAGCAACAACACGTCTGCCACACTGATCCTTAACACTGGGGCTCCTCAGGGGTGTGTACTTAGTCCCCTCCTGTATTCTCTGTTCACCCATGACTGCGTGGCCAAACACGACTCCAACACCATCATTAAGTTTGCTGATGACACAACAGTGGTAGGCCTGATCACCGACAACGATGAGACAGCCTATAGGGAGGAGGTCAGAGAACTGTCAGTGTGGTGCCAGGACAACAACCTCTCCCTCAATGTGAGCAAGACAAAGGAGCTGATCGTGGACTACAGGAAAAGGAGGGCCGAACAGGCCCCCATTAACATCGACGGGGCTGTAGTGGTGCGGGTCGAGAGTTTCACATTCTTTGGTGTCCACATCACCAACAAACTAGGCGGTGTCAGAGGAAAGCCCATAAAATTATCAGTTACCCAAGTTATAGACTGTTTTCTCTGCTACCGCATGGCAAGTGGTACCGGAGCGCCAAGTCTTGGACCAAAAGGCTCCTCAACAGCTTCTACCCCCAAGCCATAAGACTGCTGAACAATTAATAAAATCGCCACCAGACAATTTACATTGACCCCCCCCCCCCCCCCCCTCCCTTTTGTACACTCCTGCTACTCGCTGTTTGTTTGCTATCTATGCATAGTTACTTCGCCCTCACCTACATGTACAGATTACCTCAACTAGCCTGTACCCCCGCAAACTGACTCGGTACCGGTGCCCCCTGTAAAGTCCTTCCTCCTTTAAAAGTTGCGTCATACTGCGGCACACCGTGCATGCTGCCACAGCATTCTGTGGCACGTCATTTAATTCTCAGCCATTTCTTCTGTTACTGCAAGACATTGCTAGTTTGACCACCAGAGGGCATCTTTGAAAAGCATTTGATAGTCTTCCATATTGCAGACACAGGAGACTGGAGTTCAATCCCCCAACGGGGAGGAAGGAGTAGGCTGTCCTTGTAAATAAGAATGAGTTCTTAACTGATTCCATATGTGTTATTACATAGTTGTGATGTCTTCACTATTATTCTACAATGTATAAAATAGTAGAAATATATAAAAATCCTGGAATGAGTAGGTGTGTCCAAACTTTTGACTGGTACTTTCTTAATTAATTTGATTATTATTATGGTGTTTCTATTCCATGAAAAATGCAAAACCCTCTGGATAAATTCAGACCGTTTCGCTCTCGGAGCGCACACTAGACGTTCGGGCCGAGGCAGTCAAGCACCCAAGCTAACAATGGCTAGCTTGCTATCTACTTCCAGACACAAATGAGACCACTCTGACCATTTTACTCGCCCTGGCAGAGCTGGTTAGGCAGTTTTCGTGTTAACCAGAGCGTTGGTGACTGTAACTGTGCTGCTGGAAACAATTTAACTACGCTTTATTCGGCCATATTCAATGGGCATGAAGCGCTCGTAAATTCATTATTATGCGCTCTGGTACACTCAGACGAGAGTGCTCTGAAATCAGAGCAGATAGCCAGAGCAAATTTACAAAAGCATCCGAATGTCCATTGAGAACGCACTCGGACTATACCATTTAGCTAAGCTAAGAATGACAGGAATAATCAAGTCAATAAACGTTGGGTAGTTAGATAGCCTATAGTCAATTTACTGTCAAGTTTGATGTATAACTACTAACGTTAGGTAGATAGCTAACATACAGGTACATACTGCTGTAATGATATCATATGTGGTTCGTAAAGACAGCGTAGCTAACAAATTGTCAGCCAACATAACGTGTAAGGTAACTTATTTGAAAAGTCATTACTTCATTACATTGAGTAGCAAGTTACCGCGAGGACATGCTCTATCGACTCTGCGGCTTGAGCATGCTTTTGGTGCACTGTCGATAATGCGCTGGACTTCAGGCAAGAAGGTTGAGGGTTCGAAAACCTGCTCCCTGCTTGCTTCATTTGAAGTTGTGCACAATTATCAGTTTATTATTTGGTTTATATTGCCCATTCATTGTCAGTTAGAGACAATAAAGCATTGGGACCCAAAAGCATAATCAGTGCATTGGTCGTTAAGGCAAATCTGGTCTGTGATAGGACACGGGTTTTTCACACCTAGCTCAGCTATTAGACTACTAAAGAATAAAGGTTGAATAGTCTATTGTTCAGCTATTAGCCCCCCTCCCCGACTTGCAACAAATGGATGTATTTTTGTCAAGAGCAAAACTTTTTTATTTTCAAGTCAAAAATAATTGTTCTGAAGCAACTTTTATATTTTCAATCAAAAATAATTGTTCTGAAAGTCAAAATGAGGCTTCAAAGGAAACCGAAATGTTTTGCAATCAAATATTTTGTAATAGAGCGTAAAACTATGCATTTATTCCCCGAAAATATTTTGAGAACAAAAAATGTATTTGAAAACAAAACTCGTTATCAGCCACCCTCCATTTTGGCAATTTTTTGAGTGTCAGTTTGGCTACAATCAATATTGTTCAGCCTTTCTTTCCGACAAAAAGGAAGTCATAGCGGACACCTATGAAGGACTGTGTGATGATGTCATCTCAGGTAAGCAGCACTGGGCGTTCTTCTGTCCAACTTTTACATAGCTAGTAGTTAGCTCCTACGATTCAGTGTCAGGTTCATAACATTGTACTATATTACATAGATACATGCATACCGTAGAATGATAAATCATGCAATTATTATTCTCAAGCTAACCAAAAGCATTCAGCTTCGAACGCCTGTTTTCGCCATTTTCAGTTCAATTAATCTAACTTTCTGTCATGGCAACTCATAAGCAGGCCATGTCCTACTTGTTTCATAGTCGATATATAATCATATTTCATGACAGTGTAACGGTTAACTTTGTTTACAGAAAGATGAAAGAACACAATATGTCTGTCAGGGAATGCTATTCTGATATGTCAGATTCTTCATTCTTCATATTGTGTTACACCAGAAAGTCAGCGTCATTAAGGCAAGGATGCCCCATGCAGGCTTTAGAATGGTCAAAGGAAGTCTCAGAGCAATGGGCCATCGTGTACAATGGCGAAGAGTCTTTGCAGCGTGTAGATGGTGCAGGTATCATTGCCAGAATGATCCAGCTTCGTTGCATTGCTCGGCAAAAATACTCTGTTCCTGCACCTCTGTCTCTCGTCCACATTGATACAAATCATAAATTGATAAGGTACTAAGATGTAGAATGTCTCCATCAAATCTAAGAAGTTATTTTAACTTTAACTTACTTATTCCTAAACAAATTTTCAATGATGTATGAAATTGGAGTTGTTCTTCATCAACTGGTAATACATAAATAATGAAGCAGGTTAATAGCTTAAACATTTCACTTTTAATTCCAATGCTTTTTTCAAGATACAACAGGTAATATATTAATATATTATTTTGTATACATATTGCATATTTCCCATCACCTAATGAACAACCACAATACCAGTCTGGTGTTAAGCTTTCTGTGCTGTATTGACGTATCCTGAAATTGATATCTTCTGCGTTAGATTGATCGGTCATATCTCAGTTATTGTTTTCATATCAACAAAAAATAAGCTACTTTCTTTACTTTCAGAGTGCAAGCTGATCAAAGGGTCGAAAATGTAGATATTGCCAGATGTTCACTGTCCGAGGAACAGGCTGTGGAAGCTTTATTGCTGGCAAAAGTGTCCATAACCACAGGTAATTAAACTGTTCTGTGTTCTTTTTCTCTCTTCCTCTCTGCCTGTCTTGTTGTACATGGAACCTGTCTCACATGCACAGTTTGGAGGAAGAAGGATACATTGACCTGTCAAATATTATCCACCTCTTCTGTGTGGGATATGTGTTCCTACCTCGTCTGCGGGCAGATCTGCAGCATTTCACAGAGAGTTGGAATAATCACCCTTTAAGTACAGAGGCGAACCTGACACCTCACCAGCTGTGGCATATCGGAATGCTCCAAACATCTGTGCACATTTTTGTTTTTGCCTTAGCACTACACAGCTGATTCAAATGATCAAGTCATCATCAAGCTTCAAGTGGTATTATGTCTAATAATGACATTATCTTCTATTGTTTGTCCTCATGTGTCTGTTTTTCAACATAAAGTACTCTTTGGGCACTTAGTGTGGACACCAAGTGAGACCACACACACACACACACTAACAGTCTCTCTCCTTCACTTCATCCCTCTCCCCCTTCTCCCTAAATCCTCTAGGTTATATCAGCTGTGTCGGTGAACCCCTCCCGCATCTGAACTGGCTGACACAGAGGGCACAGCATGATCATAGGTGAGAGGTCAAAAAAAGGCTTAATCATGCTCTCTCTCTATCCATCTGTCTCTCATCTGCAGGTATGTTTTGATGTGAGAGAGGAAGCCAGTCCCATCATCGCAACCTCACCCACTCTTAACTTCTCTAGGGTAGGGGGCAGTATTTTGACGTCCGGATGAAAGGCGTGCCCTTGGTAAACTGCCTGCTACTCAGGCTCAGGCTTAGATTTGGATAGGAAACACTCTGAAGTTTCTAAAACTGTTCGAATGATGTCTGTGAGTATAACAGAAGTCATATGGCAGGCAAAAACCTATGCCGGAGTTGGCAAATATGCCGGAGTTTGACACACCTGGTATTGGATATGACTGAAAAAGAATGTCTCAGAGATTCATACCTAAACCACACCTTTATTTTCCAAGGAAGAGTACATGATCAGTGCATATATATATATATATATATATACAGTGGACAGGCTACAATGTGGGGCTCTCATGTGTGGTAATAAGTACAGTACATGTATATAGAACTTGCATCCTTGGCACAATAAAGTTATTATATTCTACTCAATCCATAGGCTTCATTAATGCCATTCAAACTTGAAGTTGATACAACAACTATGATAGCTGAGGTTCATAGATTGGTATGAATATTAGTTCAGAACCTAACGTTTTAGGGTCCATACACAGATCGGCTACATACTGTAGCTAGCTACACATCCATATGCATACAGTTATTTTTAAACAACACAAATTACAATGTCATACTGTACTCATGTCATAACACCAGCTAGCTAGTTGGCTAATGTTAGCTAGTCAGTTAACTTGCTAAATCGCGATTTTTGTAAATTAACTTTATGACAAAAAATATGCACTGTCTCTAGATTAACTAACTTATTCCTCTCAATTGTACATTTTTAACATGACTCATTATGATGTTATAATTACTTACATTTGCTTCCCCGGTAATGTTTTGTCAGCCATCTTTGTTGAAGAAAGCTACCAGGGACGGGTGGCTCGCGTCAAATTCGACATTGGAACCACTTGATATGATTGGTCATATAAAAACCTTGGGAACCAAATATCTTCTTAACTCTTGTAAGTAAGCATTTCATTGTAAATTCTACACTTGTTGTATTCGGCGCATGTGACAGATAAAGTTTGATTTGATTTGATTTATTTATAACTTGTCAGACATGTCCAGATCAACTAGCCCATGTCAGCTAACATTTTTTTAATTTAGGTTTATTAGCCCATAGATATTGTTGTAATTTTTTGGTCTCAAATTTCACATGAATACACATTAGACATGGCTAAATTTATAGAATTGCAATAAAATGAGCTTCTTTCCATCAACAAGAGGGATGTGAACAGTTTTTGTGCAGGGGGGGGGGGGGGTGCGGGATGTTCCTGAATGCTGGAAGGGGGGCCCGAGTGAAAAAGTTTCAGAACCCCTGCTCTAGATAACATGAAAACAGCTTAACCAGCTCTGCTAGGGTGAGTAAAATGGTCAGAGTAAGGTGTTCTCTCATTTGTGTCTGAAAGTAGCTAGTAAGCTAGCCAACTTTAGCCAGTTAGCTTGCGTGCTTGACTGCCGTTGTGAGGTCAGAACGCTCGGATCAACTCTACTCAGCCAGAGCGTCCAGTATGTGCTCTGAACGCTCTGAGAGCGAAATGCTCTATTAACTGACAATCTGACAACACTCTTAATTTACAAACGCCCAGAGCACACTCTGAGGCACTCTGGCACTCCAGAGTGAATTTACAAACACACCCTACAATTACCCTTGTCCAAGAGCACCTGTAGAGGTATGTAATAGTATTTTCTTATAGTTAAAATTAGTTCTCTAATAACTCTGTCGCCAGAGAGAGAGAGAGAGTAGTGGTGGAATTGTGCCTATTTACAGTACACTAGTTAGCTTGACCTGTCTCTTGCCCTTTGTAGTGTCACTCAGTTCCACTCCAATCTTCGCATTCAGAAGCTGTATTCTCTGCAATCAACTAATAGTGCCTGAAGAGATGTTACACCACAACTCTGTCCTTTAAGAGCTGTGCTATCTGCTGTCATCTATTTGTGCCTGGGGAGCTGTACCGTAAGTCACCCTCCAGGCAGATCTCAGAGCAGCTACAGTATCTATGAATTCCAACTGATAAAACAATCTGCTGAGCCTCACTCTGATCTGTGGCAAAAAGACTCTTGTTTGACGTTTGCCTTTGTGTGTGTGTGTGTGTGTGTGTGTGTGTGTGTGTGTGTGTGTGTGTGTGTGTGTGTGTGTGTGTGTGTGTGTGTGTGTGTGTGTGTGTGTGTGTGTGTGTGTGTGTGTGTGTGAGTAAGTGAGTGAAATGTGTGAGAGAGTGAGAGACAGTTGAGTACCACTTGGTAAAAAAATTAATAATAATTGTGTCAGCGTAGTACATGTTGAGTGTCCTTCTCTATAAGCATGGTGAAAGTGTTGTTAATTGGTTTACAGAAAAATACAGTGCATTCGGAAAGTATTCAGACTCCTTGACTTTTTCCACATTTTGTTACATTACAGTCTTATTCTAATATTTGTATCTTTTTAATTTTTAATTTATTTAACCAGGTAGGCCAGTTGAGAACAAGTTCTCATTTACAACTGCGACCTGGCCAAGATAAAGCAAAGCAGTGCGACACAAACAACACAGAGTTACACATGGAATAAACAAACATACAGTCAATAACACAAAATAAAAACATATATACAGTGTGTGCAAATGTAGTAAGATTAAGGAGGTAAGGATATAAATAGGCCATAGTGGCGAAATAATTACAATTTAGCATTAACACTGGAGTGATAGATGTGCAGAAGAGCAAAGGAGCAAAAAAAAGATAACAATATGGTGATGAGGTAGTTGGGTGGGCTATTTACAGATGGGCTGTGTACAGGTGCAATGATCGGTAAGCTGCTCTGACAGCTGATGCTTAAAGTTAGTGAGGGAGATATAAGTCTCCAACTTCAGTGATGTTTGCAATTCGTTCCAGTCATTGGCAGCAGAGAACTGGAAGGAAAGGCGACAAATGAGGAGTTGGCTTTGGTGATGACCAGTGAAATATACCTGCTGGAGCACGTGCTACGGGTGGGTGTTGCTTTGGTGACCAGTGAGCTGATAAGGTGGGGCGTTACCTAGCAAAAACTTATAGATGACCTGGAGCCAGTGGGTTTGGTGACAAATATGAAGCAAGTGCCAGCCAACGAGAGCATACAGGTCGCAGTGGTGAGTAGTATATGGGGCTTTGGTGACAAAATGGATGGCACTGTGATAGACTACATCCAATTTGCTGAGTAGAGTGTTGGAGGCTATTTTGTAAATGACATCGCTGAAGTCGAGGATCGGTAGGATAGTCAGTTTTACGAGGGTATGTTTAGCAGCATAAGTGAAGGAGGCTTTGTTGTGAAAAAGGAAGACGATTCTAGATTTAATTTTGGATTGGAGATGCTTAATGTGAGTCTGGAAGGAGAGTTTACAGTCTAACCAGACACCTAGGTATTTGTAGTTGTCCACATAGTCAGAACTGTCCAGAGTAGTGATGCTAGACGGGCGAGCGGGTGCGGGCAGCAATCGGTTGAAGAGCATGCATTTAGTTTTACTTGCATTTAAGAGCAGTTGGAGGCCATGGAAGGAGGGTTGTATGGCATTGCAGCTCGTCTGGAGGTTTGTTAACAAAGTGTCCAAGGAAGGGCCAGAAGTATTCAGAATGGTGTCGTATGCGTAGAGGTGGATCAGAGAATCACCAGCAGCAAGAGTGACATCATTGATATATACAGAGAAAAGAGTTGGCCCGAGAATTGAACCCTGTGACACCCCCATAGAGACTGCCAGAGGTCCGGACAACAGGCCCTCCGATTTGACACACTGAACTCTATCTGAGAAGTAGTTGGTGAACCAGGCGAGGCAGTCATTTGAGAAACCAAGGCTGTTGAGTCTGCCGATAAGAATGCGGTGATTGACAGAGTCAAAACCCTTGGCCAGGTCGATGAAGACGGCTGCACAGTACTGTCTTTTATCGATGGAGGTGATGATATCGTTTAGGTATTGATTAAATAATTTATTTTCCTCATCAATCTGCACACAATATCCCATAATGACAAAGCAAAAACAATAAATAAAAAAATGTGTTCAAATGTATTAAAAATAAAAACAGAAATATCTCATTTACATAAGTATTCATACCCTTTACTCAGTACTTTGTTGAAACACCTATGGCAGCGATTACAGCCTTTAGTCTTCTTGGGTATGACGCTACAAGCTTGTATTTGGGGAGTTTCTCCCATTCTTCTCTGTAGATCCTCTCAAGCTCTGTCAGGTTGGATGGGGAGCATCGCTGCACAGCTATTTTCAGGTCTCTCCAGACATGTTCGATCGGGTTCAAGTCCGGGCTCTGGCTGGGCCACTCAATGATATTCAGAGACTTGTCCCGAAGCCACTCCTGCGTTGTCTTGGCTGTGTGCTTAAGGTCGTTGTCCTGTTGGAAGGTGAACCTTCGCTCCAGTCTGAGATCCTGAGCACTCTGGAGCAGGTTTTCATCAAGGATCTCCCTGAGCTTTGCTCTGTTAATTTGTCCCTCGATCCTGACTAGTCTCCCAGTCCCTGCCACTGAAAAACATACCAACAGCATGATGCTGTTACCACCATACTTCACTGTAGGGATGGTGCCAGATTTCCTCCAGATGTGAAGCTTGCATTCAGGTCAAAGAGTTCAATTTTGGTTTTATCAGACCAGAGAATCTTGTTTCTTATTGTCTGAGAGTATTTTGGTGCCTTTTGGCAAACTCCAAGCGGGCCGTCAGGTGCCTTTTACTAAGGAATGTCTTCCGTGTGGCAGCTCTACCATAAAGTCCTGATTGGTGGAGTGCTGCAGAGATGGTTGTCCTTCTGGAAGGTTCTCCCATCTCCACAGAGCAACTCTGGAGCTCTGTCAGAGTGACCATTGGGTTCTTGGTCACCTCCCTAACCAAGGCTCTTCTCCCCTGATTGCTCAGTTTGGCTGGGTGGCCAGCTCTAGGAAGAGTCTTGGTGTTTCCAAACTTCTTCCATTTAAGAATGATGGAGGCCACTGTGTTCTTGGGGACCTTCAATGCTGCAGAGAGTTTTTGGTACCCTTCCCCAGATCTGTGGCTAGACACAATCCTGTCTCTGAGCTCTACGGACAATTCCTTCGACCTCATGGCTTGGTTTTGCTCTGACATGCACTGTCAACTGTGGGACCTTATATAGACAGGTGTGTGCCTTTCCAAATAATGTCCAATCAATTTAATTTGCCACAGGTGGACTCAAATCATATATCAATGATGATCAATGGAAACAGGATTCACCTGAGCTCAATTTCGAGTCTCATAGCAAAGAGTCTGAATAATTCTGTAAGGTATTTCTGTTTTTGCCACTTTGCCAATGAAGTAATCATTCATAGAATTGGCAACATCAAATGGTTTTGTAATCATTCATATAATTGACAACATCAAATGGTTTTGTGATGAAAAAGCCATCTGACTCAATGAAAGATTTTGTCTTTCTGCCGATAATTTCATTTAAGGTACTCCAAAAAAAAAATCCATTCTTTATATCATTGATCTAAGCTTCATAATTCAGTTACTTCTTATTTTTGTGGAGTTTAGTCCCATAATTTCTCAATTTGCAGTTAGTCAGCCAGTCAGTTTCTTAACAGGTGCAGCATATGGATCCCCCTTATTAATCACATTAGACCAACAAATATTTTTACCATCATCCACATAAGAGTCACAGCAAACTCTTTTGTATGATCTCTTATATACTATTATAGGCCCAGCATTTAGAACTTTGGCTTTCCTGGATATATAGTGATCACTGGATCCAATAGGTACGGATACAGCTTTATTAGTAAATATTAGTAAAAATATGATCAATACATGTGAATGATCTTGTTCCTGTAGTGTTTGTAAACACCCTGGTAGGTTGATTAATAACCTGAACCAGATTACAGGCACTTATTACAGTGAGAAGCTCCTGAGCGGATTGCTTGATGAAAACCAGTTAATATTCAGGTCCACAAGAAAGTAGACCTCGTGGTGTGTTCCATCAGAAATAATTTGTTATTGTTTGAACATTGAGAGATACGTATAAATGTAAGCTTATCACTGTCAGAGTTAGACCCGTATGCACAGTATTAGACAGCAGCCAGGAGGCTGCATATTGTGAAGCAGGCAAATGCAGCTGTG
Source organism: Salmo salar (assembly GCF_965601325.2). Lineage (NCBI taxonomy): Eukaryota > Metazoa > Chordata > Actinopteri > Salmoniformes > Salmonidae > Salmo > Salmo salar. The sequence continues at coordinate 36,845,273 of NC_138300.1, forward strand.
CATTTCTCTCTGTTATTAGAAGGATTAGGGCCCAGACCCTCTGACAGTATCCCAAATGGCACCATATCCCTACATAGTGCACTACTTTTGATTGACTCTGCTCAAAAGTAGTGCACTATACAGAGAAAGGGGAGCTATTTAGTGATGCAGCCTTTGACTGGTGTATGCCCATACAAAATGGGCTCACTGGGAGCATGGCAGGAAACTATTAATTCCTCTCACTTCTGAAGTGAATACGTGGAAGAACTCAAAAAGCGTTTGAGGGTTTCACACGTAGATGTGAAGAGGATATAGAGCAGGCCTGACAGAATGCAGCTGGTGTGTGTGTGTTGTGTATGTGTGTACATCAATGTCAATGTTGCATTGATTAAATAGTAGCTGGGAGCTTGTGGTGTCTGTACTTGTGAGATTTGTTTATGACAGTTTGTGATGGAACACATGAAAATTGCATGTCCTTTAGAATTGTTTGGCAAGCTAATCATAGGTGGGCTGCGAGCTACTAGTAGCTCACGATCGTCCTGTTGGAGACCCCTGGTGTACATCCTGTTCCTCTTCCTGTTCCCTATCCTCCTTCCTCTTAGCCCCTCCCTGTAACCATGGAAACCAGATGCATGTCTCTGCATGCTTATCAGGATAGAGATATCATGGAGCACATCCTGGTAACAAGACTGACTCATGCAACTAAACCTATTAACAGTAATATTTTGAACTATACCAATGTCCAATTAGAATAATACTTTTGAGAAACAGTTACAAATAGGCCTGACTGTATGGAAGAACATGGTTTTATATGGATCTTATGTTCCACCAATTCCCCTGTGTAGACAGTGGAACTTGAAGGTGCACCTTGGAGGTGTATTGTCTATACAGACAAGGTGTTACTAATGGGTGGAAGTTGGGTTTGGAGCGAACTCTGTACGTGGACATAGCTGTGCACTTGACTTGATAGGTCAGTTCAATTGAAAAAGCAGTCCCTGGCTGCTGCACAGTCAGTTCAAAACAGAAAAGGACATGTTCCACATCGGCCCCTGAGCCCAAACAGCCCAGCCAGAGAAGACAGTCCCAGCCAGAGCAGGCCACAGACCCCTGCTTGTGCTGCAGGCCAATCCACTGTAAACATCAAAACACACCACACACACAATCTGTTCTACGGGCCAGTCGCCACTCCCTCTTCCAACATGAGGCAGAGAAGAGACTGGGGAAAACAACTCTCCATAATTATTGACTGCCCTGGATGACCAGCTACCTTTGTACTGATTCTGACAACAACAAGCATCCAACACACACTCCTAATCAAACAGAGGAAAAACCTCATTACATAGAGTGGAGGGTAATAAATTAGCATGCCCCATGAAAGGACTGAATGAAATGGATTTGAATGTCGGTATTAGCAATCTTTCCCTTGTGTTTGTCTCAATACAGAGGCCAGTAGGCCATCTTACCTCAAGAAGACAGGAGATGCCTGACTACAGTTATTTTGTTCAGGCAACTTTCCATCCCCCTCTAGGCTTATAGAGTGGATGTTGGTAACAGGAGCAGAGGCAGACTAGGCAGAGTTAGCAAATCAGGTGTCCAGTGAAATGTTTGTGTGTCTAAGTATCCCCTCCATCTGCCACTGAAGGTCATGATTACAGGCAAGTTGTGTACGTGTCATGGTCAGCCTGTGTACGTGTCATGGGCAGCCTGTGTACGTGTCATGGTCAGTCTATGTACGTGTCATGGTCACCCTGTGTACTTGTCATGGGCAGCCTGTGTACTTGTCATGGTCAGCCTGTGTACGTGTCATGGGCAGCCTGTGTACGTGTCATGGGCAGCCTGTGTACATGTCATGATCAGCCTGTGTACGTGTCATGGGCAGCCTGTGTACGTGTCATGGCAGCCAGTGTACGTGTCATGGGCAGACTGTGTACATGTCACGGCAGGTAGTGTACGTGTCATTGGCAGCCTGTGTATGTGTCATGGGCAGCCTGTGTACATGTCACAGCAGGTAGTGTACGTGTCATTGGCAGCCTGTGTATGTGTCATGGGCAGCCTGTGTACGTGTCATGGCAGGTAGTGTACATGTCAATGGCAACCTGTGTATGTGTCATGGGCAGCCTGTGTACGTGTCATGGCAGGTAGTGTACGTGTCATGGGCAGCCTTGTGTACGTGACATGGGTAGCCTGTGTACGTGTCATGGGTAGCCTGTGTACGTGTCATGGGTAGCCTGTGTACGTTTCATGGGCAGCCTGTGTATGTGTCAATGACAGGCATTGTATGTGGTGAAGCCAAACCCTGGTCTCTGCCTGGGTGTAAGACTGAAGGACAAGGGATGAGGGAAGGCTACACAGAGGCAGAACCTGTGTCCCAAATGGCACCTTAATCCCTAGGCCTATATAGTGCACTACTTCTGACCAGGGTCCATATGCTATTGTCAAAATTAGTCCACTTCAAAAGGAATAGGCTGGCATTCAGACTGAGACTACTGAATATCCATATGGGCACATCTGGACCCCCGTCTCAGGTACTGTAGGAAGGTCAGCCGTTATAATGTCAAGGATCAGGATTGGTTAAGTTAGGAAGCTTATCTCCACAGAGACACCCACCTACGCTCACAGGGAGAACCGGTACAGGGCCAACTTATCTCTATCTCAGATTGTAAATAACCTTGGTCATTTGTCCACCAAGGTAAAGCCTACGGCCAGAAACCTTGGTGTCTTTTTGACCCTGACCTAAACCTCAAGCTGCATGTAAAGAAGGTTGTCCTGCTTTTATCGTTAAAAAAATATAGCTAAAGTCACTGATCTGGAGAAACGTACACATGCTTTTATTTCCTCAGACCTAGATTACTGTAACTGTTTGTATTACTGTCTCAGTCAGAAATCCCTCCATCATCAGTTAGTACAGTTAGTTCAAAATGCTGCAGCTCGGCTTTTAACAGGCACCAGGAAATGTAACCATCACACCTGTTTTAGCTACACTGGCTACCAGTCACTTTTAGAATAGATTTTAAAATTGTATTAATCACGTTTACGGCTAGGCTTGGTTTAGCCCATCCTATATCCTTGATCTTTAATCTCCCTATGAACCAGGATGCAGCCTGAGATCCTCTGGCAGGGCACTGTCGACCATTCAAAATTCTAGGGTGAAAACGAAAGGAGACCAGGCATTTGCCATTAGGGCCCCTAGACTTTGGAATGGTCTGCCAGAGGAGATCAGGCTTGCAGATTCAGTGCCTCTTTTTAAATCCCTGCCGAAGACACACTTTTATGAAGACGCTTTTAATGTATCATTTCAACGTATGCTTTTAATTATCTATCCAATTTAATTCTCATTCCTCCTTTGTTAATTATTTTACTTTATTGTTTTATGGTGTGAAACACTTTCTTACCTGTATTGAAAAGCCCTATACAGTAGTAGTAGTAGTAGTAGTAGTAGTAGTAGTAGTAGTAGTAGTAGTGGTAGTAGTAGTAGTAGTAGTAGTAGTAGTAGTAGTAGTAGTAGTATGCATCTCTCTCTCTGCCTGAGACGGAGTGGCTTTCTGCAGCCAAGGACAGGGTTTGGAGGGGTGAGTGGAGAAGGCCAGGTAAATAGACAGATAATAGTTATGTTACACAGACAATCTAGGATGTTTCTAACAAACAGGAATATTCTAGAACAGTTCAGCACTTTCCATTCTATCTGGTAAGTAACCCACCAATTGTTCATTGGCAGAACGGAGTGTGCAAATCATCATCATCCATACATATGTTGTTGGGACACATCTTTGAACTGGCCCAAGACAAACTGCTTAGGGGGATTCATGTGACATTCGCAATGATGTGAAATGAAACTCATGAAATGAAATGCACTCTTTGCAATGATGACAAGCGTTTCCCATGACATTTGAGCATGTCCTTCCTCCCTCCCTCAGTTCAAGACATCACTTATATAAAATACCATCTATTAGTCTGATTTACAGTCCAACTAATGTAGTCAGAAGATGACACAAAGTCAGAAAAACATTAACACTGGCCAAAATGACAAACAAAACATGAGATATATTACATGTGAGAATTTCACGAGCAAAACAAGCCCACTCTCAAATGTCAACATAAGCCATGACAGTTATCCTTAGGGAACAGAGTGTGTGCTTTGGACTATGTGCTCGTGGACTCTGTACCTCCCAAGCAGAATTAGATGACAGTAATTTAAGTTGTTATTTGGGTGGTAACACCAAGCAGGAGAGGTCTATAAAGAGAAAATAATTGCAGGATTTTGGACAGCTAAACTCCCATGGGTTTATTCTGATTGCTCAGCATGAAGAGCACCATGAGAGGCCTTGGTTTCCCTATTATGAGTCCCAAATGGCACCCTATCCCTACATAGTGCACTATTTTGCTCCAGGGGTGCTGTACAACTAAATGGCTGACCCTGTAAAACAACAGACAAAGGTATCATTAGGCTGGTGATTAGAGTGGCGCAGTGGTCGAAGGCACTACATGGCAGTGCTAGAGATGTCACTACAGACCCTGGTTCAATCCCGGGCTGTATTACAACCGGACGTGATCGGGAGTCCCATAGGGCGGTGCACAATTGGCCCAGTGTCATCCGGGTTAGGGGAGGGTTTGGCTGGGGTAGGCAGTCATTGTAAATAAGAATTTGTTCTTAACTGACTTGCCTAGTTAAATAAAGGATAAATATACAAATACATTACTTGGCTTCAGGTGTTTTCTGTGGTCTCATGTACTGTCTGAATACACTACAGAAACAAACTCTCTCTCTCTCTCATTTTTGACTCTCCCTCTCTCTCTTGTGTGTGTTCCTAATGTTTTGTAAACTCAGTGTATATGTTGCAGCTCTTATTCAAAAGCGGCAGGATATCTCCGTTCTTGGCAAGGTTATTCTTCTACAGAACAAAGATATGTAAGCCAAAGAGAGCAATCAGAACAGCACATGTTTTGGATGTGGAGTAATGACAGGTATGGCATCACTCAGACTTAACTTTGCTGCATGCATTCCTTTTCGGTGTGACAATTACTTCAATGTGTTCTGTTAGATTGTGTTCATACTATGGTATTCTATTGTCCAACATCGCTCTCGATCCTTCTTGGGAAATTTGTTGATACTATATGTTTCAAAGGAGACCTTTAATTAAATCATTTACCTCAAGCTCGTCCTTTAGAATATGTTTTCAACATAGGCAAAAGTACAAGTCCTATCTACATCTGTGATGTTTTATTGTGCTTCCCATGACAGTGTTTTTGTATTTTAATGTGTGTATATACAGTACCAGTCAAAAGTTTGGACACACTCATTCCAACACACCTCCAGGCTGTGTAAAGGCTATATGACCAAGAAGGAGAGTGATGGAGTGCTGCATCGGATGACCTGGCCTCCACAATCACCCGACCTCAACCCAATTGAGATGGTTTGGGATGAGTTGGACCACAGAATGAAGGAAAAGCAACCAACAAGTGCTCAGCATATGTGGGAACTACTTCAAGACTGTTAGAAAAGCATTCCAGGTGAAGCTGGTTGAGAGAATGGCAAGAGTCTGCAAAGCTGTCACCAAGGCAAAGGGTGGCTACATTGAAGAATCTCAAGTATAAGACACTTTTTTGGTTACTACATGATTCCATATGTATTATTTCATAGTTTGATGTCTTCTCTATTATTATACAACATAGAAAATAGTAAAATATAGAAAAACCCTGGAATGAGTAGGTGTATCCAAACTTTTGACTGGTATTGTACACTGCTCCAAAAAATAAAGGGAACACTAAAATAACACATCCTAGATCTGAATGAATGAAATAATCTTATTAAACACTTTTATCTTTACATAGTTAAAACAAGTCAAAATGAGGCTCAGTAGTGTGTGTGGCCTCCACGTGCCTGTATGACCTCCCTACAACGCCTGGGCATGCTCCTGATGAGGTGGCGGATGGTCTCCTGAGGGATCTCCTCCCAGACCTGGACTAAAGCATCCGCCAACTCCTGGACAGTCTGTGGTGCAATGTGGCGTTGGTGGATGGAGCGAGGCATGATGTCCCAGATGTGCTCAATTGGATTCAGGTCTGGGGAACGGGCGGGCCAGTCCATAGCATCAATGCCTTCCTCTTGCAGGAACTGCTGACACACTCCAGCCACATGAGGTCTAGCATTGTCTTGCATTAGGAGGAACCCAGGGCCAACCGCACCAGCATATGGTCTCACAAGGGGTCTGAGGATCTCATCTCGGTACCTAATGGCAGTCAGGCTACCTCTGGCGAGCACATGGAGGGTATGGCCCCCCAAAGAAATGCCACCACACACCATGACTGACCCACCGCCAAACCGGTCATGCTGGAGGATGTTGCAGGCAGCAGAACGTTCTCCACGGCGTCTCCAGACTCTGTCACGTCTGTCACGTGCTCAGTGTGAACCTGCTTTCATCTGTGAAGAGCACAGGGCGCCAGTGGCGAATTTGCCAATCTTGGTGTTCTCTGGCAAATGCCAAACGTCCTGCACGGTGTTGGGCTGTAAGCACAACCCCCACCTGTGGACGTCGGGCCCTCATACACCCTCATGGAGTCTGTTTCTGACCGTTTGAGCAGACACATACACATTTGTGGCCTGCTGGAGGTCATTTTGCAGGGCTCTGGCAATGCTCCTCCTTGCACAAAGGCGGAGGTAGCGGTCCTGCTGCTGGGTTGTTGCCCTCCTACAGCCTCCTCCACGTCTCCTGATGTACTGGCCTGTCTCCAGGTAGTGCCTCCATGCTCTGGACACAACGCTGACAGACACAGCAAACCTTCTTGCCACAGCTCGCATTGATGTGCCATCCTGGATGAGCTGCACTACCTGAGCCACTTGTGTGGGTTGTAGACTCCGTCTCATGCTACCACTAGAGTGAAAGCACCGCCAGCATTCAAAAGTGACCAAAACATCAGCCAGGAAGCATAGGAACTGAGAAGTGGTCTGTGGTTACCACCTGCAGAACCACTCCTTTATTAGGGGTGTCTTGCTAATTGCCTATAATTTCCACCTGTTGTCTATTCCATTTGCACAACAGCATGTGAAATTTATTGTCAATCAGTGTTGCTTCCTAAGTGGACAGTTTGATTTCACAGAAATGTGATTGACTTGGAGTTACATTGTGTTGTTTAAGTGTTCCCTTTATTTTTTTGAGCAGTATATATAGGTTGGGTATAATGTGTATATTTATGTTGTATATACAGGGCGCATTTGTAATATGTCTTCCCTGTTAAAATAAAGGTTAAGTAAAAACATCTCTGCAAGGCACACTAAGGTGTTATGATACAATCACCAGAGTGATGTCTTTATTTGCATACTGACTCAACATAACACACCCTGCCTTACACCCAGTTTCTGTTCTTGTCTATGCATCAGGCCTTAGCAACATTTATGTCTGCCTAACTCAGCAGTGAAATCCCCAGTGCAGGCCGAGACATGCTGCTTTTCACACTACCATGACTGATGGGGTAGGGAGTGGGACACTTAAATATCCTGACACAGCACAAGCACATCCTTCAGTCCGCAGTCTAGACATTTGACACCCATGACTTATGGTAGAGAAAATGTTAATGCATACAGAGGTTCTTGCCATTCAATAGTCTGATATACAGATGTTGGATCTTAATTTGATCACACTTTTGTTGCGATCAAACAACATTATGGACTAAACGTTAAAATCCTGTTGCTGCAGGATTATTTTGCTATGACAATACTGGTCAAATGAAGATCCAACACCTGTACTGTAACCCTTGAAAGAGAGAAGGGTTCAGGCCTATAGGCAGCTAGACACACTACAACTATGAGGATTCAGGTGCAACAGTATTCAGTGTCTTCTTTAGTTGACGTTATTAAAACAATTATTTACTGCTAAGCCTCTCTTGAATATGCTGGGATGTCATTTTGAGCAATAAAAGAATGTGATGACAGCCTACTTTTCTCTCTCCTCACAGTGTGAAGAAGTGCAGAGGCCAGGGTAAAGGGTTTATTGACTGCACAGCCATTAATATAGCTGGGGGAGATAACCTTTTCTTTGCTTTTGTTTTACTGTATGTTGCTGAGCTCTCCAACAACAATGGCCATGTCCCAAATTACATCCTATTTCCTATATATATTTCCTATATATACTACTAAGCAGTGCAATATGAAGGGGAATAGGGTGTAATTGGGACGCAGGGGTAGAGCCCTCCAACAACAATCTGATCTACCACGGATGTTTACAATCTTCTGCTGCGTTGTTTTGGCCATCAAGCCTTTCTTTGGCTTCCTGTCAGCACCAGGAGGGAAGGAACGGACGCCATTTTCTGGGGCCCTGATTATAATGGGGGCAGAAGAGGGCAGGGGATAGATGCTACAGATACCGTGCTATCTACTATACTCTACAGATAGTGTTCTCTACTGTACTCTACAGATACAGTGTTCTCTACTGTACTCTACAGATAGTGTTCTCTACTATACTCTACAGATAGTGTTCTCTACTGTACTCTACAGATACAGTGTTCTCTACTGTACTCTACAGATAATGTTCTCTACTATACTCTACAGATACAGTGTTCTCTACTGTACTCTACAGATAATGTTCTCTACTATACTCTACAGATACAGTGTTCTCTACTGTACTCTACAGATAATGTTCTCTACTATACTCTACAGATAGTGTTCTCTACTATACTCTACAGATAGTGTTCTCTACTGTACTCTACAGATAATGTTCTCTACTATACTCTACAGATAGTGTTCTCTACTGTACTCTACAGATAATGTTCTCTACTATACTCTACAGATACAGTGTTCTCTACTGTACTCTACAGATAATGTTCTCTACTGTACTCTACAGATACAGTGTTCTCTACTGTACTCTACAAACACAGTGTTCTCTACTATCAAATTTTATTGGTCACATAAAGTTATTTAGCAGATGTTATTGCGGGTGTAGCGAAATGCTTGTGTTCCTAGTTCCAAAATTGCATTAATATCTAACAATTCACAACAATACACACAAATCTAAAAGTAAAATAATGGAATTAAGAAATATATAAATATTGGAAGAGCAATGTCGGAGTGGCATTTACTAAAATACAGTAGAATAGAATACAGTATATACATATGAGATGAGTAAAGCAGTAAGTAAACATTATTCATGTGACTAGTGTTCCATTATTAAACTGGCCAGTGATTCATTGTCTATGAATATAGGGCAGAAGCCTTTGAGGTGCAGGGTTGAGTAATCGGGTGGTAGCCAATTAGTGATGGCTATTTAACAGTCTGAGGGCATTGAGATAGAAGCTGTTTTTCAGTCTCTTGGTCCCAACTTTGATGCACCTGTACTGACCTTGCTTTCTGGATTATAGCGGGGTGAACAGGGCGTGGCTCGGGTGGTTGATGTCCTTGATGATATTTTTGGCCTTCCTCCGGGTGCTGTAGGTGTCCTGAAGGGCAGACAGTATACCCCCGGTGATGCGTTGGGCAGACCGCACCACCCTCTGGAGAGCCCTGCGGTTGTGGGCAGTGCAGTTGCCGTACCAGGCAGTGATACAGCCCGACAGGATGCTCTCAATTGTGCATCTGTAAAAGTTTGTGAGGGTCTTAGGGGCCAAGCCAAATTTCTTCAGCCTCCTGAGGTTGAAGAGGCGCTGTTACGCCTTCTTCACCACACTGTCTGTGTGGGTGGACCATTTCAAATTGTCAGTGGTGTGTATGCTGAGGAATTTGAAGCTTTCCACCTTCTCCACTGTGGTCCCGTCAATATGGATAGGGGCGTGCTCCCTCTACTTTCTCCTGAAGTCCACGATCAGCTCCTTAATTTTGTTGACGTTGGGTGAGAGGTTACTTTCCTGGCACCACTCCGCCAGGGCCCTCACCTACTCCTTGTAGGCTGTCTCGTCCTTGTTGGTAATCAGGCCTACTATGGTTGTGTCGTCTGCAAACTTGATTATTGAGTTGGAGACGTGTGTGGCCATGCAGTCATGGGTGAACAGTGAGTGCAGGAGGGGGCTGAGCACGCAACCTTGTGGGGCACCAGTGTTGAGGATCAGTGAAGTGGAGGTGTTGTTTCTTACCTTCACCACCTGGGTGCAACTGGGGTGAAAGTCCAGGGCCCAGGTGCACAGGGCGATGTTCAGACCCAGGGCCCCGAGCTTGATGATGAGCTTGGAGGGTAATATGGCGTTGAAGGCTGAGCTATAGTCAATGAACAGCATTCTTACACAGGTATCCCTCTTGTCCAGATGGGATAGGGCAGTGTGCAGTGCAATGGCAATTGCATCGTCTATGAATCTACTGGGGTGTAAGCAAATTGAAGTGGGTCTAGGGTGTCAGGTAAGGTAAAGGTGATATGATCCTTAACTAGCCTCTCAAAGCACTTCATAATGACAGAAGTGAGTGCTACGGGCGATAGTCATTTAGTTCTATTACCTTTGCTTTCTTGGGTAGAGGAACAATGGTGGACATCTTGAAACAAGTGGGGACAGCAGACTGGGATAGGGAGAGATTGAATATGTCTGTAAACACTCTAGCCAACTGGTCTGCGCATGCTCTGAGGACTGGGCCGGCAGCCTTGCGAGGGTTAACACGCTTAAATGTCTTACCCACGTCGGCCACAGAGAACAAGAGCCCACATTCCTTGGGAGCGGGCCGCATTGATGGCAATGTGTTATCCTCAAAGCGGCGAAGAAGGTGCTTAGCTTGTCCGGGAGCTAGACGTCAGTGTCCGCGACTTGGCTGGTTTTCCCTTCATAGTCCGCGATTGTCTGTAGACCCTGCCACATGTCTCATGTCTGAGCCATTGAATTGCGACTCCACTTTGTCTCTGTACTGATGTTTTGCCTGTTTGATTGCCTTACAGAGGGAAGGCCATATTCCCAGTCACCTTGCCATGGTTAAATGCAGTGGTTTGTGCTTTTAGTTTAGTGCGAATTCTGCCATCTATCCACGGTTTCTAGTTTGGGAAGGTTTTAACAGTCACAATGGGAACAACATCCCCTATACACTTCCTGATGAACTCCATCACTGTGCCCGTGTATACATCAATGTTATTCTCCGAGGCGACCCGGAATATATCCCAGTCCGAGTGATCAAAACAATCTTGAAGCATGAATTCCTATTGATCAGAATAGCGTTGAATATACCTTAACACGGGTACTTCCTGTTTGAGTTTCTGTGTATAGAAATGGAGGAGCAAAATGGAGTTGGAATCTGATTTGCCAAAGGGAGGGTGGGGGAGGACCTTGTAGGGATCCCGGAAGAGAGAATAGCAGTGGTTGAGTGTTTTCCCAGCATGAGTACTACAGTCAATGTGTTGACAGAACTTCGGTAGCGTTTTCCTCAAATTTGCTTTGTTAAAATACCCAGATAAAATAAATACAGCCTCAGGATATGTGGTTTCCAGTTTGCATAAAGTCCAGGGTAGTTCCTTGAGGGCCGTCGTGGTATCGGCTTGAGGATGAATATACATGGCTGTGACTATAACTGAAGAGAATTCTCTTGGGTGGTAATATGATCAGCATTTGATTGTGAGGTATTCTAGGTCGGGTGAACAAAAGGACTTGAGTTTTTATACCTTATCACAATCACACCATGAATGGTTAATCATGAAACATACACCACCACCCTTCTTCTTCCTGGAGAGTTCTTTATTCCTGTCTGCGCGATGCACTGAGAACCCAGATGGCTGTATGGACGGGGACAGTATATCCGGAGAGAGCCATGATTCCGTGAAACAGAGTATGTTACAGTCCCTGATGTCTCTCTAGAAGGAGATCCTCGCCCTGAGCTCGTCAACTTTATTGTCCAGAGATTGAACATTAGTGAGTAACATACTCGGAAGCGGAAGATGGTGTGCCCGCCTCCTGAGTCGGAATAGAAGTCCACTCCAAATACCTCTTCTCTGCCGGCAGGTTTTGGAGCAGCCTCTGGGATAAGTTCAATTGCCCTGGGGGGTGCGAACAAAGGATCCAATTCAGGAAAGTCGTATTCCTGATCATATTGCTGGTGGGTTACCGCCACTCTGATATCCAAAAGTTCTTTATAGCATCCAGTATAAAATAACACAAAAACTGTTCTGGGCTAATAATGTAAGAAATAACACAAAAAAATGAAATACTGCAAAGTTGCTTAAGAGCTAGAAGAGCTGCCATGTCTGTCAATGCCCTCATACTATACTCTACAGACACAGTGTTCTCTATTGTACTCTACAGATACACCATGGAAGGAGCTGCTCACAGGGAGAGGGGGCCTGTGTGCAGAGTGGTGAGAGACAGGAGAGCCATCCATCTTTACACAAATAACCAAAGCCTGGGTAGTGTTCAATCAATAGGCACACAAAAATAAGAAAATGGTGTGAAACCGGGAGGTACCACCTATCCTATAAAAAAAATGATTGTTTATGGTTTTTTTTTTTAAATCACAAGAAAGGCCATGTAAGGTTCTCTGGTCTATTGTCTTTAATGACTCAGGGTCAAGAACAGCATTCAGATTGGTTGCCTGCAGCCTAAGATCTGCATGGCTGATAACATCTAACTAGTGTGTATGGTAATATCTCCCCTACATTGAGCAACAACCGCCCACCACCACCTCCTCAGTTAAAGCTGCTGTTATTCTGGGACGAGTACAATTTGATAAGAGGGGGTCCACTATCTTTCGTTAACAACATTACTCTCCAGCCCTGCTGCTCAGCAATGACAAAAACATTTTTTTATTATGCAGCTCTCCCCAGAAAGTGCTTGAGTCTCCCCAGCTCACAGCCAGAGAGGCCTACCAGTAATTATAGCATCCATTAACTTGATATGGAGCTGTTGAAAGGTGAAAGCCAACCCACACTGTTATGTACTTTCTTAGGATGGCACACTGCCCATGGAACGATACTGACTGAGTTATCACCTGGAGGAGGTGACATTTTCTTTAACGTGCTCATCTGCTGAGGCCACTTAACTCAAAATGACACCAGCATTTTTGTTGACATCAATGTTTATGTTATGGTAGAAACAATATGCTGGGAGCATGTTGGATATTTAGCTGTCTGACAGAGTTGTGCACTGTGGGTTACAGTTACTGTATAACAGTATATACAGGTGTGGATAGAGTGAGACTCTACAGTCTACAGCAGGGTTTCTCAAAGTGGGGTCTGCCGAGGTACTGCAGGGGGTCTGCGGCCAGATCAAAAATAAATAAATATAGCTCTGTCTATGAATTTGAGAGTGGTTACATTTCTCCAGGCCCTCAGCTTTTTACCCAAACAGAGGTGTGTAGAATTGCAGGAAATAGGCTTGAAGACTGCAAAATGTTGTCGTTGATGCCGTTCCTTCCCAGGGCCTGAGACTTGGTTTGTCCAGCCATGCACTGCTGAAGTCATAGTAAAACTCCTGGTATGCTACTTCTATCTCACACCAATTCATATTCTCTAGTAGTTTTCACACTACTGAGCCATGCCGAGCTGTATTGCACTGGCCTAGTTATGCATCCACCATAGTTGCTGGTACCATGCTGGATTGGACATATCTGAGCCTGCACAGTGCGGTTGAGTTTGGCATGATAGTGTGAAACAGTATATGAGGTGTGGGTGTTCTGGGCTGGCTCAGCCAGGTGAGTGACTGACCTCTGGTCAGGTGTGTCCTGTGGTCCATCATATTATATACAGTATATCGTTATACATTGTATTATATATAGGTGGTTATATTATATACAGGTGACTGACCTCTGGAGGTGTGCCGTTTGACCCCTCAGGGCTGCTGCCCCTCAGGTTGATGATGTGAACCTCCTGTGGTAGACCCGTGGTTCCACGGGAGGCACAGCCTGACAGGGCCGTGAAGCTCTTCAGCAGAGCCTGCACCGGGTGGCCTACACCTACTGGCAGCAGCTCACACGGGCTACGAGACAACGGACCTGGGGGGGGGGGGGGGGGGGAGAAAAATTAGATGAGTGGAACCCATGAAATGGTTTTTTGAGAATCCAAGATCCCCAGTGTGGAGCTAAATAATCTTCATTTTAAAAGTCAACAGCACAGATGGAAGAAGTGTTCCACACTGCAGCTTCAGTCCAACAAACTGGAGAACACTTTATATGAATTTTCTGTAAATCATTTATAGACTGTCCATAAATAGATAGCGTATGAATCAGCAATTCTCTGATGAACAAGTTATGAATGATGAGGGTAAATAAAGTGTCAGCATGCAACTATAATGAGTGACATAATCATTATTTAAATTGGGAATAGCAAAATAAAACCGTGACTGCGCACATTGTCTGGGCACAAAGCTCACTACTTCTCAAAGTAGGGCATTCTCTCCAGTCCACAGCCTACTAAAACAGCAGACTGGCCTCTCAACAAAGAGCAGCACCACGCTTTCTGACCCTCAACAGGCCACTAACACAAGACTGGCCTTGCCTCTGAACAAAGCAGTGTCTAGCTGACCCTCTACAGGATGTTATGGTGCCAGATGTATAATCAAGATGACCCGAAGAGACCTCCATTATAATCCCCTTTATGTCACTTTTACCTCTTTCTCTTTTCCCGTAAATGTTCAGATCTGACCTTCCCTTAATTCCCTAATCCCTACAGGGGGTGGCCCACACTTCACACTTTAGTGCTCTTGTCTCTGGACAGCCCATAGTTAGCCATTATGACTGTGGTCAGTTATAGAAGTTGCTGTGGAGATGTGGCGCTGGAGGTGTTCCTGTGAGAAGCCTGTTAGATTGGTCTACAGTGTGTGTGTGTGTGTGTGCGTGTGTGTGTTTCACTCCCACTGGTGCCCTGCTGCACAGAGAGACTGGTGAACTTGGACTTAGAGTACAACAAGAACGGATGGACTATAACAGGGGTCAAGCAGTTGAACATAACGAGCACACTTGTTAACAAAACTTCCTTGAAGGGCTATCCTAACAAGGTCATATTATGTTGGAGGTTGTGGGATTCCGTTTTCTCTCTCTCTGGATCAGAATCTCGCTTTTTCTATCTTTCATTTTACTCTAAGCTGATTAGCCTAATAGTGGTGCAGGTAACATTGTGAGGTCCTGTATATTACTAAAAACGGAAGATAATGCTTTAGGTAGCTAAAGTCAATCATAATAAATTATAATAAATAGGCAACAACTAAATATCAAGACTGCCATAGATTATAGTTAGTCTGAGGGCAGTGGTCCAAAAATAGGGCCGTCTGCCCCTTTCCTCTCACTACTGTCCATCCATCCATCCATCCATCCATCCATGGCTGTCATGGAGAGGAACAGTAGGACCAGTGAGACCTGTCAGTCATGCAGAGCCAAGCCCCAGCGTGGTCAGACCAGGGTTATGTCCCGAATAGCATCATATTCCCTATATAGTGCACTATAAAAGTAGTATAAAAGCAGTGCAATATATAGGAAATAGAGTGCTATTTGGCACGCAACCTGGGAGAGGACACTAAGACCCAGTCTGTCTGGGAGGCCTGGTAGGGGGCTGGGGGACCGGCTGGGTTTCTGGGTTTGGTCTGCTGGCCTGGAAAAGCACATTTGTCCCTCACTTACAGATCAGGCTGCAGTGAGTGTTTGGAGAGCTTGGATTTAAACTCAGATCATACCATGCTTATAAACTCATCAGCACATCATCATGGTCACAATGGTAAGCTCATCAGCACATCATCATGGTCACAATGGTAAGCGCATCAGCACATCATCATGGTCACAATGGTAAGCTCATCAGCACATCATCATGGTCACAATGGTAAGCTCATCAGCACATCATCATGGTCAAATTGGTAAGCTCATCAACACATCATCATGGTCACAATGGTAAGCTCATCAGCACATCATCATGGTCAAATTGGTAAGCTCATCAACACATCATCATGGTCACAATGGTAAACTCATCAGCACATCATCATAGTCACAATAGTAAGCTCATCAGCACATCAACCAGCTAATCACATTGCTCTGTGGACCGCTATTACATCAGGGCATAGGCTTAGCCATGTGCACAAGGAACGCATGCCACTTGCCACAAGCTTTCAGGTGGGCTACAAGGTTAAACTGCCACTATCTGACATGTATCTACAGCGTAAACATTATTTTACTTTAACTTTAGTAATTTTACACACTTAAACACACACACACTCTTACACTGACACACACATACACATACACACACATGCTTACACTGACACACACACACACAACACACACACACACACACACACACACACACACACACACACACACACACACACACACTGTTAAACTGACACACACACATACACACACAGCCCTGATGTTTTGTGCAAGGTGTTGGACAGGCCTTTTCCATTAGAGAAACTGTGTCTCAGTGGACAAGCTGTGGCCAGACTTTCCTCTTGCAGGTCAGTCCCTACACTCTACTCTGCCCAACGGCCTCACAGACATTTCTTGGGCCAACCAGCCAGCATAGGCCCGCCCAGGTTTCAAACACTGCATGATAAACACGCTATAGTTGCCGATAGCGATCAGGGGGAACATTTGGAAATAATTAAAAGAGAAAATGAAAGACAGGGGAGATAACAACTTTAAAACTCCCCTGTCTCTGACAAAAATACTGTACCTCACAAGTGGGTTGCTACAGTGGGTTGCTAGAGGTAGGTTTCTCTCTGAGAACAGACTGTTATTGTTTTGCAGTACACACACACACACACACACACACACACACACACACACACACACGTGTGATCCGCACAAAGCCTGAGACATGACATACCTTCCTATCTGTGTGTTGTGAGGACAGAAATGCTTTACTATTGTCTCTCTTGTCTCTCCTGAGAGAGACCTTGAGAGCCTCTGACAGATGTCTTTAACCTATTCTCTCTTCCTACAGCTGCTGTCTCCTGGGGCTAGTGAATCCCTTCCCCATACAACCCATAGGAGATCTACTTTGATGTGATTGATGATTCAAAAACACAGTGACGGATGCCTGGAGTCAAGGAAAAAAAAACTGCAAAACCTTAATGGCAAAACCTTGTTGTGGTACTCCTCCCCAAGGAGTACACGCCGGTCCCTCTCTCTCCAGTCATCACACCTAACCCTTCAGTCCTAATCTCACAGCACTCAAACTCACTTTTCCCTCCACACCACACATTGTGAAATAACAACCACCCCACCTGCCAGACAGACAAATAATTTGTCCTTTTTAGAAGACAGCTAAGAAATGACGCTACTTGTCGGGCAGTGATGTTGTTTCTTTATTTAACTTCCTGGAAAAAAGGGCTATACAGAGAAAATAAAAGCGTGTTGGAAAAAAAGAATACAGAAGATTTTGAAAATAATGGAAGGAAACCAAACATTTGTTTTATAACCCTGAAACACAAATGGAGCTGTGGGTAATAAACAAAGACACTGTTTCCATCCCAAAGAATAATGGAATCATCGGTATCGAGTTCAAAATCATATCAGGACAAAATGGTTTTGACTGAGATGGGATTGAGCAACAATAGGGCCATACTTTCCCCTAAACTAAACTCAGACAACAACTCTGATTATTTGTGTATTATATATTCATTTATGGGCCTGCCATATTTACAACATTATTACAACAACGATGTCTATTGGACATTTACAATATGGAACTTAGTTTATATATTTACACAAAGGAACTTTAATAGACATATACAATGCACCCAGCCACTACAAGGATCATTCCTAACTCAGTTGCCGGAGAGGAAGGAAAACGCTCAGAGATTAAACAGCTACAGAGTTTAATGGCTGTGATAGGAGAAAACTGAGGATGGATCAACAACATTGTAGTTACTCCACAAACCTAGCCTAAAAGACACAGTGAAAAGAATGAAGTCTGTGCAAAAATATTCCAAAACATGCATCTTGTTTGCAATAAGGCACTAAAGTAAAAGTGCAAAAAATGTGGCAAAGAAATTAACTTTATGCTAAGAGCTAAGCACAATCCTAGAGGAAAACCTGGTTCAGAGACAAATTCCCCTTTCAGCAGGACAATAACCTAAAAACAGAAGACCAAATATACACTGGAGTTGCTTACCAAGACGACATTGAATGTTCCTATGTGGCCTATTTACAGTTTTTACTTAAATTGTCTTGAATCGGCAAGACCTTGAAAATGGCTGTCTAGCAATGATCAACAACCAGCTTGACAGAGCTTGAAGACGTTTTTAAAGAATATTTTGCAATTATTGTACAATCCATGTATGCAAAGCTCTTAGAGACTTACCCAGAAAGACTTACAGCTGTAATTACTGCCAAAGGTGATTCTAACATGTAATGACTCAGAGGTGTGAATACTTGTGTAAATTACATATTTATGTATTTAATTTTCAATACATTTGCTATCATTTCTAAAAACATGTTTTCACTTTGCCATTATGGGGTATTGTGTGTAGATGGGTGAGAAAAAATGTATATAATACATTTTGAATTCAGGCTGTAACACAACAAAATGTGGAATAAGTCAAGGGGTATGAATAATTTCTGAAGGCACTGTACTTATACAACAATCCTCTATTATAGCCATAATATCTGGTATTATTGATATTTTTCTGTGTAGCTGAAACCAACTGGAATCTAATCCTGCACATCTGGTATGGTCATCATAGTCTGCAGCCTCCATGGAGAGGGGGGAGAGGAGAAAAAAAAGACTTGAACAGCTTTGTCTCTTCTGTCACCTCTCCCCCTGTCCATACCTCTCTCTCTCTCCCTGTCTCTCTTCCTCTCTCCCCCCTCTTTCCCCCTCTCTCTCTCTCTCCTCTCTGTGTTTCTTCTCTCCACAGCAGAGGGAGTACAGAGAGGTCCTGTCCAGCAGCTGCTAGGCCCTCTGGCCAGGCTGAGCCGGACTAACGCCCACAGGAGAGGAATGAGAGAAGCTGTTGTTCACTCTGCATGAAAAATCAACCCGGCCTAGAGAGCCCACCAGACACTTTACTAGACAGACTATACACACTGCAGAGCAGACACCTCCAAGACCTAAGCCCAGCAGATCCAGTCATATCTGATAGTAACAAGTGATATTCCGTCTGTGATGTCTACCTTCACAGCAAAATATTTATCTTGGATTTTGATTGGGAGAATAAGGTCATGGTTAATCGTCTTCTGGTGGAAAATAAGGTCAAGGACCTGTGAATCTCAGCGTGAAGCCAATGTTGGTTGATCAGATTATGTTCAAAAATGAGAACAATAACAGCAATTGAAGAAAATTCTGATTTTATTTCATGTCTAGGATATGATTATATCCATCAATGTTCAAGCACCCTTTATTCTGGGGCCTTGGGGACTAACTGCTCTCGTCAGGCAAACCACCACACCAGGCGAGACTGGTTCCCACAGGAGTGTCTCTTCCTGTCTCAGTCTGGATCCTGAGAAAGATGAGACAGACAGAACCCTGCAAGAGAGCAGCGCATGGGATAGAGCACACCTGTGTAAGTACAGACAGCCTGGTCTGGTCCTGCATGTTCTGGACCCACAGACTCAACATCAATATCCTACTATCCTCACCACCCAGACCTAGTTACAGCCAGGATAACTAAGTAAAAATCATAATAAACGACAACAAAAACACAAAACTATCCTATAAATAAATACTCAAAAACCACAGAAGACAGTTTCTGTGTACCTCACCAGTTTGACATCAGATAGGTTTCTATAAAACTGACTAATTTAGAATGTTTCCCCAGGCTAGCATGCTAGGAAATAATGATTTGATAAACGTGTAATCAAAGTAACAGAAGGATAACATCTCAGTTCTAGACAGGATGTATTGCCAATGATGGTCGACATACTGTACAAGGTGTCTTTGCCACTCGTTTCTGCTGCTACCTCAACTTTCTGTCTGGAAATGCCATGCCTTTGTCTTTCACTCCCACATGCACCTGTTTAAAGAGAGCACAGACACACCAGGCCACAACTTTTACACCTATAAGCTATTAACCTACTTGTTCATATATACATCCTGTTAACCTGTATTCATAACGGTATTCTATCTTTCCTATCAAATTTGGATATATATATTTTTGCTGTCAATTTTTACAAATGTCAATATTTATTTATTTATTGAAAGCAGTAACTACCCTCAATGTCCTCTGGACATTTCATGACTCTAGGACCAAGAAAATGTATTCAAAATAACTTCTGAAGTTTTATAATTGTGTGTTCGTTAATGGGGAAATATGGTAATTTATCAGAAAAGTCTCTGTTTTTGGAGATAAGAGGTTTTCATCAGACAGTGACGATATGGTATCTTATCTTGTGGAAGGTTCAACTATGTATGATGGGTAACGGCAATAAACCATTCCTGAAACCATTTGCTAAAATACAAATGTTACTCAAGGCCATTTGGCGTCATGGGGCAGTCAGTCTTGAAAAGGCATTTGTAATAAGTTTCAGCATGAGCCATAGTTTCAATTAAGTCCTTTGAGTGGAGGAAGACGAATAAGCCACCCGCACACATGCTTCGCGGCCAAATTAGATGCCAGAGAAAATGAAAAAGAGCTGATAGCCCGCTGTGCCTTTGACACACACACTGCCCTTTCTCTCTCTCCTACAGTATATATTGTAGATACCAGGGGAGGGCTGTCAGAGTGAGTCAAGGGGCTCTGTGGGCCCTGGTCAAAAGCAGTGCACTATAAAGGGGATAGGGTGCCATTTGGAAGCAGGCTGAACGAAAACGCTGACTGGGTTATATAGTGGTACTACTGCGAAAGGCCTCAGAGAGAGTAGATTAAGTTTAGGTTGCTGAATTTACTGGGTTCTTATAGTAATACTGGGAAAGTCCTTTGAGAGAGTAGATTAAGTTTAGGTTGCTGAATTTACTGGGTTCTTATAGTAATACTGGGAAAGTCCTTTGAGAGAGTAGATTAAGTTTAGGTTGCTGAATTTACTGGGTTCTTATAGTAATACTGGGAAAGTCCTTTGAGAGAGTAGATTAAGTTTAGGTTGCTGAATTTACTGGGTTCTTATAGTAATACTGGGAAAGTTCTCAAGAGCAGATGACGACGGTTTAGGTTACTGAATTTACACAGGGTAGAAACCACAGGCATTCACATTTTTACACGTCAAACTAGGAGTTTAGAGAGAGAGAGGGACAGAACAAGAAAGAGGAGAGAAACAGAGAGCGAGAGTGAGAGAGAGTGAGAGAGAGAGAGAGAGAGAGAGAGAGAGAGAGATCAGGAATGGGGGAGGCACTGACACTGAAAGATAAAATGCACTCTGACTCAGATGAGTATAACTCCTTATTACTCCACTTAACCTATCTGATGATGTGGGAGTTGAGAAGCACGGACAGCCAGTAACAGAACTGATGTACTTTTCAATCTCCCAGTCTCTATTCTGCCCCTTACAATACCTACTGAAGTCTGCAGTTCTGGTTATGCCTCTTTTGTGAATTACAGTTCAGTTTTTATATCAGGTGGTCAAAGTATTAGCAGTCTCTACTCAGAAGCTGTATATGTGAACTAAAATAGAAATAGATTCTGTAGTAAAGGCTCATTGAGTGCTTTGATTATTACACTGATGTTGAAGGCTAGGGAACGAGGAACGTGGATATACAGTATCGGGATCGCTCTCAAAAGGGTTAGTAGAGTCAGGAAGCGTATAGAAACTCAAAATGATAGTTAAATCTCAGATACTGTAGAAATAATCTCCAAGCCAACCGACTTATGACGCATTTAAACACCCTGGAAGTGTTCCAAATAACACCCTATTCCCTAGTCCTATAGGCCCAGGCCAAAAATAGTGTACTATATAGAGAATATAATGCCATTTAAGGATGCAGCCACTGATTAGATTCCAAGAAATGCACTCTGTTGCTACAACATGCTGCTGGTGACATTCAAAGACTTTGCTACAGGATGTGATGTCATTCCATGTGCCTGTTAGGAACATATCTGATTTTCCCACAAAGCCAATTCCGATAAGAAACAAAAAGACCCTTCCCCAATGCACTACACACACACAACATGTGCACGCATAAACACACTCACACACTCAGAGACAGACAAGTGCACGTGTCTTATTTCCAGCATCCCTCAGCAGTAGACTATTGTATATTTTTTCAGAGGGAGATACTTTTACACAGTTTTAATTCTTAAACAGTGTGTTTCACAATATAGATGACGCTGGCTGTGCACTGCCTATATCAGAATACATGCTGTATCCTGTACACATTCCCAAATAAAGACAAACGGGTTTTAAAACATGTTTGTTCAATTACACAAAGACATCATAAGGCAGGATTGATTACAGGAAAATACATGTAATAGACAGGGGATTGGTGGGGCCACTATGTCAATATGTGTAGTTCTATCCATTAAACCTGTGGTATCTCAGTTCCCATATGGACTAAGGTATTATCTCAATCCTCCAATCATTGGTCCTTGTCTCCTAGCAGAGATTCTCAGGGTCCGCAGAACACGCAAACCAGTTTAGGGAGAGCAATATTCTGCCCTGTCATGTTTTTCTAAGGGGCTTTAGTTTGGAACGACACAATCACTAGGCCCGCAGTGCTGACACTAACAGTAACTCAGTCAGCGCTGAGTTAGCCAGAGGGCACAAATACAGGAAGCGAATAAAGCCTTTCATAAGGATAGTACTAGCTTTATTCATTCTGTCTGCTAGCTATGAAATATGGATTCATCATGAACCAATATGAGCCTGTAAAATGTGGAAGCACGGGAGGCAGGACGTTGGTAGGAAGGGGGAGACATGGGGGAGGACGAGGAGAAGAGGTGGGGGAGAAGAGTGGTTGACAGGGGAGGACGGGGGGAGGAAGTGGGAGATGGGGGCGGCACTGCAGTCAGTCAGGAAAGTCATAAAACCTTTTCATCAAAGTGTGAAATCTGAGATCAAAAGTCCCACAAACCTGTCCACGGTCCAGCATCACACAAACAATCCCTTATTTGATGAATCAATCTGATCAGACAAAATTGTATTCGCTAATGCGAAGCTTGATTGCATGACTGAATAACTTGATCGCATTACTGAATAACATTTACATAAGGGGGATAAAACAGTAATCGGGAGAAAAATATTTAAATGAATCTTTGTTCCATCTCCAAGTGTGTTACCAGGTGTGGATACTAGTCATAAATCCTACATCTGTGTCCATAAAAAGAACAGTGACAATTGAGCTATTGACCTAGGACTGAAACCGTCACTCCAAATCGGGACCCATCTTTCTATCAAGTGATAATAAACAGACAGGCCCAGTCTAGGAATGGCTTCCTGTTTTGATTTTATACACAGGCATAGCAGTTGCAGAAACGGTATGTACTGAGATGGATTAATTCAAAAGTATTCACACCCCTTGGATTTCTTCACAGTGTTTTTTTTCAAAGTGGGATTAAAATGGTTTTAACTGTAATTTTTGGTCAACAATCGACACAAAATACTCTGTAGGGTCAAAGTGGAAGAAATACACTTTTTAAAGAAGATTTAATCAAAAATAAAATAAATAAAATATAGTCGTTGCGTAAGTATTCAGCTCCCTGAGTCAACACATGTTAGAAACACATTTGGCAGCAATTACAGCTGTGAGTCTTGTTGGGTAAGTCTCTAAGAGCTTTGCACACCTGGATTATGTAATATTATTCTATTATTCTTTTAAAAATTCTTCAAGCTCTGTCAAAATGTTGTGGATCACGGCAGACATCAATGTTCAAGTGTTGCCATAGTCTTGCCATAGTATTTCAAGCAGATTTAAGTCAAAACTGTAACTTGGCCACTTAGGAACATTCACGGTCTTCTTGGTAAGCAACTCCACTGTAGATTTGTCCTTGTGTTGTAGGATATTGTCCTGCAGAATAGTGAATTCCTCTCCCAGTGTCTGGTGTAAAGCAGATTTTGCTCTCGGATTTTGCCTGCGCTTTGCCCTATCCCGTTTCTTTTTACATTTACATTTACATTTACGTCATTTAGCAGACACTCTTATCCAGAGCGACTTACAAATATGTGCGTTCACCTTATGATATCCAGTGGAACAACCACTTTACGATAGTACATCTATATCTTTTTCTTTTTTTGGGGGGGGGGGGGTTAGAAGGATTACTTTATCCTATCCCAGGTATTCCTTAAAGAGGTGGGGTTTCAGGTGTCTCCGGAAGGTGGTGATTGACTCCGCTGTCCTGGCGTCGTGAGGGAGCTTGTTCCACCATTGGGGTGCCAGAGCAGCGAACAGTTTTGACTGGGCTGAGCGGGAACTGTGCTTCCGCAGAGGTAGGGGGGCCAGCAGGCCAGAGGTGGAATCCTGAAAAACTTCTACATCAGTACAGCTACATCAGTATTTGCATACCTATACCATGATGCAGCCATCACCATGCTTGACAATAAGGAGGCAGTTACTCAGTGATGTGATATGTTGTGTTGGATTTGCCTCAATCATAGAGATTTGCATTTAGGCCAAAAACTGTATTCCTTTGCTATGCTTTTTTGCAGTATTACTTTAGTGCCTTGTTGCATACACGTTTTGGAATATTTTTTTTATTTTTTATATTTGTGTTCTTTTTGCTCTGTCATTTAGGTCATTGTTGTGGAGTCACTACAATTTACATTTACATTTACGTCATTTAGCAGACGCTCTTATCCAGAGCGACTTACAAATTGGTGCATTCACCTTCTGATATCCAGTGGAACAACCACTTTACAATAGTACATCTATATCTTTTTTTTTGGGGGGGGGGGGGGGGGGGTTAGAAGGATTACTATATCCTATCCCAGGTATTCCTTAAAGAGGTGGGGTTTCAGGTGTCTACGGAAGGTGGTGATTGACTCCGCTGTCAATGTTGTTGATCCATCCTCAGTTCACTCTCATCAAAGCCATTGAACTCTGTAGCTGTTTTAAAATCACCAATGGCCTCATGGTAACTGTATATTGGAGGTGTCTCGGTGGTTTAATACATCATTCACAGCATAATTATGAACTGGACCATGCTTAAAGAGATATTCAATGTCTGATTTATTATTGTTACCCATCGAAAAACTCCCTGGTTTTTGTAGTTGAATATGTGCTTGAAATTCAACACTTGACTGAGGAACCTTACAGATGTTGCATTTATGGGGTACAGAGGAAGAGTTAGTCGTTTAAAAATCATGTCAACCACTATTATTTCACATAGAGTAAGTGAACGTAATTTATGTGATTTGTTAAGCCCAATTGTATTCCTGAACTAATTTAGCCTTGCCTAAACAAATGGGTTGAATACTTATGCAACGACTATATTTTTCAGTTATATTTGTTTTTATTAATTCAATTGTTTTAATGTTTCTTCCACTTTGACATTACACAGTATTTTCTGGGTATTGTAGACAAAAAATGACAATTAAATTCATTTTAATCCCACAATAAAATGTGATGAAAACCAATGGGTCGGAAAACTTTTGCAAGGCATTGTATGGACTCAAGGGTGTAGAGACTAGAAAGAGTTCTCCCAAGTCATGCTATTCTTTAGTGGAGAGTTAAGTATGTGCTAACAAAAATGACTATGATGAATTGTTTTAGAAAGAAAAAAGTTTCCGTTGGCACCTTTATATAACTGCATATTCAAGAATGAGGGTGACATAAACATAAATCTAAAATATTTTAGCTTTTTCATCCCTTGGCCTTTTGAAACAGGAGACAGGAATTGTAAATGAATAAATGCCCGGTCACGTCAATGACCTTTCACCCATCACTCACAGGCGCCAAATAGACCCCAGGCCCTTTCATCCAGGCTTGTCAGCGTTCTCAGGAGCAACCACCTACCCCTGTCCTCTTAGCCTCCCACCCGTCTCAGGCCTCTTTTCAGGGTCTCAGGCCCAGTGTGAGTCAGATTCAGACACACACACACAGGCCTCGTAGCCAGGGTCTCAGGCCCAGTGAAGGTCTTGAGTGCCACTTGTCCTGCTCGTTCCTGACACCATTTATTTTCTGAATGACCCACCCACCCAGCCTGCTTTCATCTGGCCCTTTGTATTGTTCATATTAGTAATGACTTTACAACAATAGAAAGGCTGAAAAGCCAGTCTAGTTAAACCACCAATGTGAAGTTTCCTCCCACCTCACTTGAAGTATTAAAGAACACTTCTTGAGACTCTAAGTCCTATACAGATCCTGTGAAGGTTACATCAGCAGCTAGAGGTTGTAGATGCTGGGGACAGGAATACAATTTTAATGACATAACGACTGAAGCTATCTGTTTATTAGTGCATTTTGGGCCGTATATCAGAAGAAAATTCTAACATAACGTATTGTATTTCACTGTGCTCAAACGTCCGGGAAATTTAAAATGCTGCCGGTCAAATGTCCAGCGCCACATTTTCCTAACGGAAACCCTGACAGACATGTACACACAATAAATAAATGTGGTGTGTGATATCTACTGAATAAACATACCCCTGCTTGTTTGTTCTTTACCATGAGCAGCAGGAAGGGATTGAGTATCAGGGTAAACAGAGGGCAGCCCCTATACAGCTTTACGGCTTAAATATACTGCCTCATATACCCCTATTGATCCAGCCACAGCACATAAATATCTAGGTCATGGTTCTACAGAAAATAATGAAA
Organism: Salmo salar; assembly: GCF_965601325.2. Taxonomy (NCBI): domain Eukaryota; kingdom Metazoa; phylum Chordata; class Actinopteri; order Salmoniformes; family Salmonidae; genus Salmo; species Salmo salar. The sequence goes on from NC_138300.1 coordinate 36,871,741, forward strand.
CCAACTGTAATCTTCCAATGGAGATATAGCCTGAAAAATGAACAAGTGAAGTCAACAGAATAATATTTGGGGTCATTACAACATGAAAAGGTGGATTTATGTTCCACGGGAGCAAAGAGGAGTAAAGACTTAAAATATATAGGATTACTATACTGTATGTTCTCTGGATGCCATGGCGATAGCAGGACAGTTTTGAGGGATTATCTCCAAAACAAACACTATATATACAAAAGTATGTGGACAACCTTTGAAGTGAGTGAATTCGGCTATTTCAGCCTCACCCATTGCTGACAGGAGTAGGAAATCGAGCACACAGCCATGCAATCGTTGACAAACATTGGCAGTAGAATGGCCCGTACTCAAGAGCTCAGTGACTTTCAACATGGCACCGTCATAGAATGCCACCTTTCCAACAAGTCAGATCAGAAAATGTCAACTCTGCTAGAGCTGTCCCGGTCAACTGTAAGTGCTGTTATTGTGAAGTGGAAACGTCTATAAGCAACAATGGCTCAGCCGCGAAGTGATAGGCCACACAAGCTCACAGAATGGGACCGCCGAGTGCTGAAGCGCGTAGTGCGTAAAAATCATCTGTCCTCGATTGCAACACTCACTACCGAGTTCCAAACTGCCTCTGGAAGCAACTTTAGCACAAGAACTGTTCGTCGGGAGCTTCATGAAATGGGTTTCCATGGCCAAGCAGACACACGCAAGCCTAAGATCACCATGCGCAAAGCCAAGCGTCTACTAGAGTGGTGTAAAACTCGCCGCCATTGGACTCTGGAGCAATGGAAACACGTTCACTATTTGGCAGCCCGACAGACGAATCTGGGTTTGGCGACTGCCAAACACTACCTGCCCCAATGCTTAGTGCCAACTGTAAAGTTTGGTGGAGGAGGAATAATGGTGTGGGGCTGTTTTTTATGGTGTGGCTAGGCCCCTTAGGTCCAGAGAATGGAAATATTAACGCTACTTTGTGGCAACAGTTTGGGGAAGGCCCTTTCCTGTTTCAGCATGATAATGCCCCAAGTGCACAAAGTGAGGTCCATACAGAAATGTTTTGTCGAGATCGGTGTGGAAGAACTTGACTGGCCTGCCCAGAGCCCTGACCTCAACCCCATCCAACACCTTTGGGGTGAATTGGAACGCCGACTGTGAGCCAGGTCTAATCTCCCAGCATCAGTGCCCGTCCTCACTAACACTCGTGGCTGAATGGAAGCAAGTCCCCGCAGCAATGTTGCAACATCTAGTGGAAAGCCTTCCCAGAAGAGTGGAGGCTGTTATAGGAGCAAAGGGGGGACCAACTCCATATTAATGCCCATGATTTTGGAATGAGAAGTTCGACGAGCTGGTGTACCCATACTTTTGGCCATGTAGTGTATCACTCACTCTGTGGCGCTAGCTGCCTAGTGTTATAGTCATATGAATACTTTTGTTATTATGTTATATACATGTACATCATTATGACTGATGGGTTAGGAGAAGCAGCTGGTTGCCGGCGAGGCCAGTATGAATAGAAAAGAAAGGCAGGTCTTTACATTTTAATGGAGCCTGAGAGGCAACTAGAGAGGGCAACTACTTTTACACACACAAACACATATATTTTCACACACACACAGCTACTTTCACATAGACCCAAATGAGGAGACCACATTCCAGTGGACCTCCTCGTCTCGTGGCCCGAGAAGAATGACATGACGTCAAATGTCTTGCCGCTTTGCCCCCACACGTATTAACACACGCAAATGACCCTGTGAGGGGAGAGACCCTGGCCTTCGACAAGACGCTGGCTAGTTAATAATGAGACTGAGTACAAAGGGGATAAAATATGCTGCTGGTGAATAAAGTCCTCTGTTTAAGGAAGACTTCAGATCAGCCTCCACTAGAACCCCATGAGAGAGGAACTACACATCTGACTAACTGCCACTAAGCAGAGCTCGCCCACCAGCTCAAGAAATATATTGTTATTTATACAGTAGAACAATTGAAATATAGTTTATTTTAATTGTTGTAATAGTTAATCAAGCAGTGTGGACAACAGGTAATTTTGTCAAGAAAATGGAAGATACCATGACATGAAATTAATAAAAAGTTTAGTACGCATGTGTTTTAACACGAGAGTGTTTCTCCCACGTACACAAAAGAAAAGAAAGGCACCTTCCAACTCATACATAACAGTGCATCACATTGTGGAGGGGAAACCCTTGTGGTAAATGTGATGAGTCCCTTAATCCTCTACACAGCAGCAATGACGCTAACCACAACCAACAACAGTACTCTCTTTCCATTCGTTAGCCAAGTCCCAACTTCCAGAGCTGAGACCCAAGGTGAAAAAACAAGCGTGAAAATATCAATATGTGACTGTGTGTGTGATCTAAGGCAAATGATATCTGTAATTTAGTGTTCAGACTGAGGAGGGCCTGTTACTTTGGAAGAATACTTTGCTGATATTTTCCAAAGAAACTTTCCGACGGTGGGGCTTAGCCGACGTGGCCTGTCAGCACAACTTATCTGAGGGGAATTGAGGGGGGAAAGGTGGGTCCCAGACTGGGGAGAGTAGGGCGGTGAGATGAGAGACACCACCTGGAAGCCTTCAGCTAACTCACTAACATCCCTGCTCCTACTTAAGATGAGGGAGGGAGAGGAAGGGAAGCTTATAGATTGTTAACTGCAGAGAAAGTGACACGTCATGTGTGGTGGTGATGATAATGAACCTGATAATGTACTTCAAAATAAGAGGATATCAAGTAACTCATATCCTTCCAGAAAACATGTGGGGACAGAGATCAGGGCTTTTAGCTAAACTTGCAGTGAATAAAGGACTCAACTCAAACCCACTCGCTTAGTTTTTTTAAAAATTTTTAGTAAGAAGAAGAGTGCCAAGTTCTGGCAACCTACAATGAAAGAGGCAAAAAAACAGAGACATGCCCTACTACTCTGTCTACCTTCTTCCAATACCAGGACAAGAGAGAGTTAAACTCTAGTAATATTTGTTCCTTTCTCTTTCTTCAGTGAAGTCACACTCCACATATCTCCTTTACTGTTCCAGGACCTCTATACCAGGCGGTGTCAGAGGAAGGCCTTAAAAATTGTCAAAGACTCCAGTCACCCTAGTCATACACTGTTCTCTCTGCTACCGCACGGCAAGCGGTGCCGGAGTGCCAAGTCTAGGTCCAAAAGGCTTCTTAACAGCTTCCACCCCAAGCCATAAGACTCCTGAACAGCTAATCAAATGGCTACCCAGACTATTTGCATTGTCCCCCCCCTCTTTCATGCTGCTGCTACTCATTGTTTATTATCTATGCATAGTCACTTTAACCCTACCTACATTTACATATGACCTCAATTACCTTGACTAAACTGTACCCCCGCACATTGACTCTGTACCAGTACCCCCTGCATATAGCCACACTACTGTTATTTTACTGCTGCTCTTTAATTATTTGTTATTTGTTCTTTTTATTTTTTACTTAACACTTCTTTTTCTTAAAACTGCATTGTTGGTTAAGGGGTGGTAAGTAATCAATAAGGGATGATTGCTTTCACCTGGTCAGTTTATGTAATTGAAAGAGCAGGGGTTCTTAATGTTTTGTAGACTCAGTGTACATCCACTGCTGTTCATCACTAATCTCAATAATAAATCTACACTTAATTACTAAATAATTTTCTCAAGCTGAGAGAAAGCCGTGTCTTTCTCTCCTCCCTCCCTTATCGGCAGTGTTGTTGAGATAAAGGCTTAACCGCAGGGAAGGGCCCAGGTCTGTAAGTAGAGATGCTCAAGGCAAGCTGGGCTCCCATTGCTATATAAACATCCCTACCACTCTCTAGCCTACAGCAACACACACAGTCATATGTGCATCCCAAATGGCATGCTATTCCTTACATAGTGCATTACTTTTAACCCTATGGTCAAAAGCAGTGCACTATATAGTCACAGTCTCTGTACCGCTCTGACTGGCTGCTCCGACTGTTAGCATGAATCACACTCCAACATCTGGTTTAACATGCTGGGAGGGACCTCTCTCTCTTCGGTTTGGCTCAGTGTGTGTGTGGAGTGTGTGTGTGTGTGTGTGTGTGTGTGTGTGTGTGTGCATGCATGTGTGGATGTGTGTGTGTGCGTGTGTGTGTGTGTGTGTGTGTGTGCGCGGAGTGTGTCGATTTGGACTGGACTCCTCTTCCCCCTCCTCCCCCATTCTCCCCTCAGTTTACAGTGGGTTGCACAATCCATTTTGGCAGTCCCCTTGTCATGCTGCAGTCCTTAACAGCGGCATTGTGGATATACAGTAGATGGTGATTTACAGGCCATCCTTTTGTTCAACTATGGGGAAAAGGGCTAAAACTGCTTCCCTGAAGTGTGTATCTGATAGCCAAGCATGGAGCTGGAAATAAAATAAAAGAGCTAAGACAATTATATATTAAATGTGGTACACTGTGAGCACATTAAAATGAAAGCGGTAGATTGGTATCAAAGTGAAGGTTATAGGAGTATGAAGATTAATACCATATTTATTGCACTCGAGCCTTGTTTACATTGGCAGTTTGAAGTGACTCAAATCCTATTCTTTTGCATGTCTGATTTAAATCTGATCTTTTTTATGCAGTCTGAACAATCAAAAAGCACATAGAATCGGATATTTCAAGCCACATCTCAAACCACCTTCGTTAGTTGCTTGAAATCAGATACAAATCTGATTCCTGGCCACGCGACAGTAAAATCTGATTTATTTGCCCTCAAGTGGTTTTTAGACTGTTATTTGGCTTGTTGCTTGCTAGCTACTATCTTTACAGTTTGACAAGAACATGTGGTAGCTAACTATCTTGTTAATTGCTTATAAAGAAATTAGTGAATGTGCTAGAAAGCTAAACAGCTGCCTAGCTAGTTAGTTGAATGCTGTGGCTAGCCAAAATTGACTTGTTTTGAAAGATGGATCATCCTATCCTTTGAGGCTTTAAAAGTGTTCTTACACTATGATTTTGAACATGCCAAGCAACTGGGAAACATCCATGGCAGGCATTGTTTCCACCTTAGCTTGCTACATAACTTCTGAGTGATAGGAAGCACGAGCACCACCACCAATCAGCCTACACCACTGAGCACACACCCGTTGATACTATGACAGCTAGTGTAGCCATTTGGTCATTTGTAACTTTCTCTTTGGACAGTCAGTATTCCAAAATGGATTTGAAAAAAAAAAACTGGTTTGAGCATTAAGGTCTGCAGTGTGAACCAGGCTTTGGAGTCATGGAATTCAGTAAATGATGACTCAGGCCAGGGTGACTGACTTAGTTTGTCATGTTACCGTTGTCTTTTATAGCTGTTAAAACTTGATATGAGTGAATTCTCAGGCCCATCTATGTGTCTGTCATCATTTAAAGTCCCTACATGTACATACAGTATCACCATGCCTTCCAATTGAAACTCAAAGACTACCCCCTTCTCTCGGCTATGTGTCACTCATCAGAAAGAGCCGCCTATGAGATAATAACATGTGAACGGCTCGAGGAGAAAAAGTGCCTCGGCACTCAACACATGAGCGTGTGTTTCTGAGAGAACCACGAGCGGTGCATTGTGCCTGCAGTATAACAAGCATCCTGCCTGAGCTGTTTTTGGCAAGTGCATCAAATTAATATCCGGCTTCACATTTATTTCACAGTGAAACCTGAAGTTGTCACAACCAGTTCATAAAATACCCTTCAGAGATTAAAGAGTTTTGTCAAGGTGAGGAGAGGCACACGTGAAAAGAAAAGGTAGCAGAGTAAATGCACAAAACGTATAAACAGTCCCAGGGAAAAGGGAGAGAGAATGAGAGAGAGATAGAAACAGAGAGAGAGGCAGCAGACAGAGAGCGAGGCAGAAAGAGAAAGAGAGAGGCAGCGAAGAAGGACGGAGCAGACAGACAGATGGGAAGAGAGCCATCAAGGTACTTTGGGTAAAACTTCAGAGAGAATTATGGCTTGTATCCTGGATTGCATTACATTTACATTACATTACATTTACATTTAAGTCATTTAGCAGACGCTCTTATCCAGAGCGACTTACAAATTGGTGCATTCACCTTATGATATCCAGTGGAACAACCACTTTACAATAGTGCATCTAAATCTTTTAAGGGGGGGGGGTGGGGGGGGGGGGTTAGAAGGATTACTTTATCCTATCCTAGGTATTCCTTAAAGAGGTGGGGTTTCAGGTGTCTCCGGAAGGTGGTGATTGACTCCGCTGTCCTGGCGTCGTGAGGGAGCTTGTTCCACCATTGGGGTGCCAGAGCAGCGAACAGTTTTGACTGGGCTGAGCGGGAACTGTGCTTCCTCAGAGGTAGGGGGGCCAGCAGGCCAGAGGTGGATGAACGCAGTGCCCTTGTTTGGGTGTAGGGCCTGATCAGAGCCTGAAGGTATGGAGGTGCCGTTCCCTTCACAGCTCCGTAGGCAATCACCATGGTCTTGTAGCGGATGCGAGCTTCAACTGGAAGCCAGTGGAGAGAGCGGAGGAGCGGGGTGACGTGAGAGAACTTGGGAAGGTTGAACACCAGACGGGCTGCGGCGTTCTGGATGAGTTGTAGGGGTTTAATGGCACAGGCAGGGAGCCCAGCCAACAGCGAGTTGCAGTAATCCAGACGGGAGATGACAAGTGCCTGGATTAGGACCTGCGCCGCTTCCTGTGTGAGGCAGGGTCGTACTCTGCGAATGTTGTAGAGCATGAACCTACAGGATCGGGTCACCGCCTTGATGTTAGTGGAGAACGACAGGGTGTTGTCCAGGATCACGCCAAGGTTCTTAGCACTCTGGGAGGAGGACACAAGGGAGTTGTCAACCGTGATGGCGAGATCATGGAACGGGCAGTCCTTCCCCGGGAGGAAGAGCAGCTCCGTCTTGCCGAGGTTCAGCTTGAGGTGGTGATCCGTCATCCACACTGATATGTCTGACAGACATGCAGAGATGCGATTCGCCGCCTGGTTATCAGAAGGGGGAAAGGAGAAGATTAATTGTGTGTCGTCTGCATAGCAATGATAGGAGAGACCATGTGAGGATATGACAGAGCCAAGTGACTTGGTGTATAGCGAGAATAGGAGAGGGCCTAGAACAGAGCCCTGGGGGACACCAGTGGTGAGAGCGCATGGTGCGGAGACAGATTCTCGCCACGCCACCTGGTAGGAGCGACCTGTCAGGTAGGACGCAATCCAAGCGTGGGCCGCGCCGGAGATGCCCAACCCGGAGAGGGTGGAGAGGAGGATCTGATGGTTCACAGTATCAAAGGCAGCAGATAGGTCTAGAAGGATGAGAGCAGAGGAGAGAGAGTTAGCTTTAGCAGTGCGGAGAGCCTCCGTGACACAGAGAAGAGCAGTCTCAGTTGAATGCCCAGTCTTGAAACCTGACTGATTAGGATCAAGAAGGTCATTCTGAGAGAGATAGCAGGAGAGCTGGCCAAGGACGGCACGTTCAAGAGTTTTGGAGAGAAAAGAAAGAAGGGATACTGGTCTGTAGTTGTTGACATCGGAGGGATCGAGTGTAGGTTTTTTCAGAAGGGGTGCAACTCTCGCTCTCTTGAAGACGGAAGGGACGTAGCCAGCGGTCAAGGATGAGTTGATGAGCGAGGTGAGGTAGGGGAGAAGGTCTACGGAAATGGTCTGGAGAAGAGAGGAGGGGATAGGGTCAAGTGGGCAGGTTGTTGGGCGGCCGGCCGTCACAAGACGCGAGATTTCATCTGGAGAGAGAGGGGAGAAAGAGGTCAAAGCACAAGGTAGGGCAGTGTGAGCAGGACCAGCGGTGTCGTTTGACTTAGCAAACGAGGATCGGATATCGTCAACCTTCTTTTCAAAATGGTTGACGAAGTCATCCGCAGAGAGGGAGGAAGGGGGGGGAGGGGGAGGAGGATTCAGGAGGGAGGAGAAGGTAGCAAAGAGCTTCCTAGGGTTAGAGGCAGATGCTTGGAATTTAGAGTGGTAGAAAGTGGCTTTAGCAGCAGAGACAGAAGAGGAGAATGTAGAGAGGAGGGAGTGAAAGGATGCCAGGTCCGCAGGGAGGCGAGTTTTCCTCCATTTCCGCTCGGCTGCCCGGAGCCCTGTTCTGTGAGCTCGTAGTGAGTCGTCGAGCCACGGAGCAGGAGGGGAGGACCGAGCCGGCCTGGAGGATAGGGGACAGAGAAAATCAAAGGATGCAGAAAGGGAGGAGAGGAGGGTTGAGGAGGCAGAATCAGGAGATAGGTTGGAGAAGGTTTGAGCAGAGGGAAGAGATGATAGGATGGAAGAGGAGAGAGTAGCGGGAGAGAGAGAGCGAAGGTTGGGACGGCGCAATACCATCCGAGTAGGGGCAGAGTGAGAAGTGTTGGATGAGAGCAAGAGGGAAAAGGATACAAGGTAGTGGTCGGAGATTTGGAGGGGAGTTGCAATGAGATTAGTGGAAGAACAGCATCTAGTAAAGATGAGGTCAAGCGTATTGCCTGCCTTGTGAGTAGGGGGGGAAGGTGAGAGGGTGAGGTCAAAAGAGGAGAGGATTACAATGAGAGAAGATGTATCACTGACCAATTTAAACATTACATAACTAAGAGCCCTCCTTCCAAGTTTACAGGGCATATGTGACCGTATTTGATGAGACTTCAGGACTGAGAGAAGCTGGAAGGTGTAACACAAACGAAGATGAAATGTCCCGTTCTCCTCTTATTTACCTCTTTTGTAATGTCATATGTTATCTTTGAATCTCTATTTGTTTCATAGTCTTTTCAGTGATCTTTCAGAGTCACCTTCAAGTTTTTTGGCACACACCTCAGCACAAGGCTTGTCACATCTTAACACCACTTAATTGGTGGAATTACTGAGTAACATCTTTCATCAGTAGGATATTCACACTTACACGACTTCACAAATATTACTCATGTAACTAGGAAACACTACACCTTATGATGATGAAGACATAATCTAAGACTTACAGTGAGGGAAAAAAGTATTTGATCCCCTGCTGATTTTGTACGTTTGCCCACTGACAAAGAAATGATCAGTCTATCATTTTAATGGTACGTTTATTTGAACAGTAAGAGACAGAATAACAACAAAAAAATCCAGAAAAACGCATGTCAAAAATGTTATAAATTGATTTGCATTTTAATGAGGGAAATAAGTATTTGACCCCCTCTCAATCAGAAAGATTTCTGGCTCCCAGGTGTTTTTTATACAGGTATCGAGCTGAGATTAGGAGCACACTCTTAAAGGGAGTGCTCCTAATCTCAGCTTGTTACCTGTATAAAAGACACCTGTCCACAGAAGCAATCAATCAATCAATCAGATTCCAAACTCTCCACCATGACCAAGGCCAAAGAGCTCTCCAAGGATGTCAGGGACAAGATTGTAGACCTACACAAGGCTGGAATGGGCTACAAGACCATCGCCAAGCAGCTTGGTGAGAAGGTGACAACAGTTGGTGCGATTATTCGTAAATGGAAGAAACACAAAAGAACTGTCACTCTCCCTCGGCCTGAGGCTCCATGCAAGATCTCACCTCGTGGAGATGCAATGACCATGATACCGGTGAGGAATCAGGCCAGAACTACACGGGAGGATCTTGTCAATGATCTCAAGGTAGCTGGGACCATTGTCACCAAGAAAACAATTGGTAACACACTACGCCGTGAAGGACTGAAATCCTGCAGCGCCCGCAAGGTCCCCCTGCTCAAGAAAGCACATATACATGCCCGTCTGAAGTTTGCCAATGAACATCTGAATGATTCAGAGGACAACTGGGTGAAAGTGTTGTGGTCAGATGAGACCAAAATGGAGTTCTTTGGCATCAACTCAACTTGCCGTGTTTGGAGGAGGAGGAATGCTGCCTATGACCCCAAGAACACCATCCCCACTGTCAAACATGGAGGTGGAAACATTATGCTTTGGGGGTGTTTTTCTGCTAAGGGGACAGGACAACTTCACCGCATCAAAGGGACGATCGACAGGGCCATGTACCGTCAAATCTTGGGTGAGAATCTCCTTCCCTCAGCCAGGGCATTGGAAATACTTATTTCCCTCATTAAAATGCAAATCAATTTATAACATTTTTGACATGCGTTTTTCTGAATTTTTTTCTTGTTATTCTGTCTCTCACTGTTCAAATAAACCTACCATTAAAATTATAGACTGATCATTTCTTTGTCAGTGGGCAAATGTACAAAATCAGCAGGGGATCAAATACTTTTTCCCCTCACTGTACTATATACAATGTGCTGGTCATCTATTAGATAGTGTGGTATGTTTAAACACTAAGTCAATTTGGCAGGTGTTTGTGTGTGTATGCGGAGAGGTGGAGGTGTATTGGGACATCCAGCAATGCTGACAGCAGAGTGCATGTGGAAGAATTGGAAAATATAATGCATGAGCTCATTGTGTCAATGTAGGAGAGATAGCATTTCCTCCACTCACAGCAGATCCAACCTGGACTGCTTTTATTTGCAGTATAGTCAACATCAAGTCTCTAGAGAGAGTGGTAACTGCCTACAGAGAATAGTGCAAAGACTGCAGCCAAAACTGGGGTGGTAAAGATGGTCATTATCAAAACGTTCCACTTCAGGCACTCACAATGAAATAAAAATATGTTCTATGTTGGGTCACACTTCAAGATTGTCATTTACAGCAGGGTTCCCCAACTTCGGAATTTGGTCCGCGGGTGGATTTATTTGGCCCCCCAAGTTTTCTGAGCAAAAAAATACAGTATATATTCTATATATCCTAAAGCATGTGGACACCTCTTCAAATGAGTGAATTGGGGTATTTTAGCCACACCCGTTGCTGACAGGTGTATAAAATCGAGCACACAGCCATGCAATCTCCATAGACAAACATTGGCAGTAGAATGGCCTTACTGAAGAGCTCAGAGATGTTCAAAGTGGCACCGTCATAGGATGCCACCTTTCCAACAAGTCAGTTGTCAAATGTCTGCCCTGCTAGAGATGCCCCGGTCAACTATAAGTGTTGTTATTGTGAAGTGGAAACATCTAGGAGGAACAGCAGCTCAGCCTCAAAGTGGTAGACCACACAATCTCATAGAGTGGGGCCGCCGAGTGCTGAAGCACGTAGCGTGAAAATAGTCTGTCCTCGGTTGCAACACTCACTACTGTTACGAACCGGCTCTGAGTTCGCAACAAAAGGGAGACAACGTGGAGACAAGGGGTATCAAAATATATATTTATTAACTAAAGTAACTAAATAATTAACAATGGTGTGTGTGTAATCAGTAATCAGTAGTGTAAGTGAGTGTTTTGCATACCTGAATGTAATAATGCAGGGTGTTGAAAGGTGCCAAAGCAAATAACCAAAAAAGCCACAAAACTACACAACCAAAATCAACAAAGTGTCTGCATGGAGAGAGTCCTCCCAATAACTGTGGAAGAGGTCTCTTTATCCTGGGACACACCCGGGCCCAGGTGCTTCCCATTTAGCTGACGACCCTTCCAACTCCGCCCACCGGCATCCTAACAAGGAAACAAGAACAGAGAGAATACGGCAGACAGAGTGGGAGGGTCGTCACACTACCGAGTTCCAAACAGCCTCTGGAAGCAACTTTAGCACAATAACTGTTCGTCGGGAGCTTCATGAAATGGGTTTCCATGGCCAAGCAGCAGCACAAAAGCCTAAGAATACCATGCGCAATCCCTAACCTCAACCCTATCGAACACCTTTGGGATGAACTGGAATGCCGACTGCGGGCCTGCCTAACCCCCCAAAATCAGTGGCCGATCTCACATATGCTCTTGTGGCTGAATGGAAGCAAGTCCCCGCAACAATGTTACAACATCTAGTGGAAAGCCTTCCCAGAAAAATGGAGTCTGTTATAGCAGCAAAGGTGGGACCAACTCCATATTAAATGCCCATGATTTTGGAATGCGATGTTCGGCAAGCAGGTGTCCACATACTTTTGGTCATGTAGGCCGTCATTGTAAATAAGAATTTGTTCTTAACTGACTTGCCTAGTTAAATAAAGGTTAAATAAAATGTAGTGTATATATATATATTTCTTTTTTTAAATCATTGCTGGCATACATTTTGGAAATCTGTTACCAATTATTCCCACGTATAATGGAGAGACAAGTGATCGCATAAAATGTAATCAAGGTTTGAAATGATTATGTTTAAGTCAAATATTATGTCTGTTTGGGCTTCTTGTGGTCAATTTGCAGTATTCACATGATTTGTAATTATGTTCAGGGCCCCTGACCACCCGCTCAAGAAAAAATTGACCCATGGCTAAATCTACTGTAGTTGATGATCCCTGATTTACAGGATTCTAAGGTCTAGATAAACACTACATACAGTGACTTCGGAAAGTATTCAGACCACTTGACTTTTTCCACATTTTGTTACGTTACAGCCTTATTCTAAAATTGATTAAATAAAATAAATTCCTCAGCAATCTGCACACAATACCCCATAATGACAAAGTGAAAACATGTTTTTAGAAATCTATTACAATTAAAAACAGAAATACCTTATTGTCACGCCCTGACCATAGAGAGCCCTCGGGGTTCTCTATGGTGTTTTAGGTCAGGGCGTGACTCGGTGGTGTTCTAGTTGTTATATTTCTATGTTGGTGTTTTAGTATGGTTCCCAATTAGAGGCAGCTGATTATCGTTGTCTCTAATTGGGCATCATACTTAAGTTGTCCTTTGTTCCCACCTGTTTTGTAGGATATTGTATTGTGTGAGTGCATTCAGCACCATGTAGTTCACGTTCGTTGTATGTTTATTGTTTTTTGTTTATGTTTCACTGCAAATAAATATGTGGAACCCAACTCACTCTGCGCCTTGGTCCGTCCATTACCACGACCGTGACACTTATTTACATAACCATTCACACCCTTTTTTTATGAGACTCGAAATTGAGCTCAGGTGCATCCTGTTTTCATTGATCATCCTTGAGATGTTTTTACAATGTGATTGGAGTCCACCTGTGGTAAATTCAATTGATTGGACATGATTTGGAAAGGCACACACCAGTGTATATAAGGTCCCACAGTTGACAGAGCATGTCAGTGCAAAAACCAAGCCATTAGGTCGAAGGAAATGTCCGTAGAGCTCCGAGACAGGATTGTGTCAAGGCAAAGATCTGGGGAAGGGTACCAGAACATTTCTGCACTATTGAAGTTCCCCAAGAACACAGTGGGCTCCATCATTCTTAAATGGAAGAAGTTTGGAACCTCCAAGACTCTTCCGTCATTGTAAATAATAATTTGTTCTTAACTGACTTGCCTAGTTAAATAAAGGTAAAAAAATTAAATACATAAAAAATAATAATAACAATTTAAAAAATAACATTAAAACAAGAGCTGGCCGCCTGGCCAAATTGAGAAATGTGGGAGGGGGGGGGGTCTTGGTCAAGGAGGTGACAGAGCTCTAGAGTACCTCTGTAGAGATGGTTGTCCTTCCGGAAGGTTCTCACATTTCTACAGCACTCCACCAGTCAGGCTTTTATGGTAGAGTGACCAGACGGAAGCCACACCTCAGTAAAAGGCACATGACAGCCAGCTTGGAGTTTGCTATAAAAGCACCTAAAGACTCTTAGACCATGAGACACAAGATTCTCTGGTCTGATGAAACCAAGATTGAACTCTATGGCCTGAATGCCAAGCATCACGTATGGAGGAAAACTGGTACCATCCCTACGGTGAAGCATGGTGGTGGCAGCATCATGCTGTGGGGATGTTTTTCAGAGCAGGGGCTGGGAGACTAGTCAGGATCGAGGGAAAGATGAACAGAGCAAAGTACAGAGAGATCCTTGATGAAAACCTGCTCAGGACCTCAGACTCCAGCGAAGGTTCATATTTCAACAGGGCAACGACCCTAAGCAAACAGCCAAGACAAAGCATGAGTGGCTTTGGGACAAGTCTCTGAATGTCCTTGAGTGGCCCAACCAGAGCCTGGACTTGAACCCAATCGAACATCTCTGGAGAGATGTGAAAATAGCTGTGCAGCAACGCTCCCCATCCAACCTGACAGGGCTTGAGAAGATCTGCAGAGAATGTGAGAAACTCCCCAAATACAGATGTGACAAGCTTGTAGCGTCAAACCCAAGAAGGCTCGAGGCTGTAATCGCTGCCAAAGGTGCTTCAACAAAGTACTGAGTAAACGGTGATCTGGAAAGTCATAACCAATCAATAAGTAATATAATAATACTCGAAAGAATGGTTTTCATCTTTAGTTAATTATCTGTGGATAATATACGATTAGAAAGATTCAAACATTTTGTAAAACATCACAGCACAATTGAAAAATATATGGCACATGGAAACCAAACAAAGGCGGTCTATGGTGATACCTGGGATGGGCTGAGAGTGGCTGAGGGTTGGGGTTAAAGAGTTTGTTTGGTCATGTATTGTTGTTATATATAAAAGTACCATGTATGTAAAATATAAACTCAGCAAAAAAATAAACGTCCTCTCACTGTCAACTGCATTTATTTTCAGCAAACTTAACATGTGTAAATATTTGGATGAACATAACAAGATTCAACATCTGAGACATAAACTGAACAAGTTCCACAGACATGTGACTAACAGAAATGGAATAATGTGTCCCTGAACAAAGGGGGGGTCAAAATCAGAAGTAACAGTCAGTATCTGGTGTGGCCACCAGCTGCATTAAGTACTGCAGTGCATCTCCTCCTCATGGACTGCACCAGATTTGCCAGTTCTTTCTGTGAGATGTTACCCCACTCTTCCACCAAGGCACCTTCAAGTTCCTGGACATTTCTGGGGCGAATGGCCCAAGCCCTCACCCTCCGATCCAACAGGTCCCAGACGTGCTCAATGGGATTGAGATCCTGGCTCTTTGATGGCAATGGCAGAACACTGACATTCCTGTCTTGCAGGAAATCACGCACAGAATGAGTAGTATGGCTGGTGGCATTGTCATGCTGGAGGGTCATGACAGGATGAGCCTGCAGGAAGGGTACCACATGAGGGAGGAGGATGTCTTCCCTGTAACGCACAGCGTTGCGATTGCCTGCAATGACAACAAGCGCAGTCCGATGATGCTGTGACACACCGCCCCAGACCATGACGGACCCTCCACCTCCAAATCGATCCCGTTCCAGAGTACAGGCCTCGGTGTAACGCTCATTCCTTCGACGATAAACGCGAATCCGACTATCACCCTTGGTGAGACAAAACCGCAACTCGTCAGTGAAGAGCACTTTTTGACAATCCTGTCTGGTCCAGCGACGGTGGGTTTGTGCCCATTGGCGACGTTGTTGACGGTGATGTCTGGTGAGGACCTGCCTTACAACAAGTCTTCAAGCCCTCAGTCCAGCCTCTCTCAGCCTATTGTAGACAGTCTGAGCACTGATGGAGGGATTGTGCGTTCCTGGTGTAACTCGGGCAGTTGTTGTTGCCATCCTGTACACTGCAGGTGTGATGTTCGGATGTACCGATCCTGTGCAGGTGTTGTTACATGTGGTCTGTCACTGTGAGGACGATCAGATGTCCGTCCTGTCTCCCTGTAGCTGTCTTAGGCATCTCACAGTACGGACATTGCAATTTATTTCCCTGGCCACACCTGCAGTCCTCATGCATCCTTGCAGCATGCCTATGGCACGTTCACACAGATGAGCAGGGACCCTGGGCATCTTTATTTTGGTGTTTTTCAGAGTCAGTAGAAAGGCCTCTTTAGTGTCCTAAGTTTTCATAACTGTGACCTTAATTGCCTACCGTCTGTAAGCTGTTAGTGTCTTAACGACCGTTCCACAAGTGCATGTTCATTAATTGTTTATGGTTCATTGAACAAGCATAGGAAACAGTGTTTAAACCCTTTACAATGAAGATCTGTGAAGTTATTTGGATTTTTACGAATTATCTTTGAAAGACAGGGTCCTGAAAAAGGATAGTTTCTTTTTTTGCAGAGTTTAAATGTAAAATGTATATGTAAAATGTATAGGTAAAATGTATGTAGCAAAAATATGTAGCAAAAAAGCTGTAAAAAAAACTACGATATTAGTCCTCCGAAGAGGGGTTAAAAAAAAGTACCACATTTATGAAGTTTATTTAAAGTGGTTGATGTTGATAAGCAGACTGAGTCTTCAACGTCTGAAAGCCTGCCACATAACCACAGGTTTTCAGCAGGCATTATCTTATTTGTTTGTTTCCGTGTTGTTGTTTTCTTCTCTCCTATCTCTGCAGTCTGCCTTACCAAGCAGCTGTAAATCACAGTGCTTTTGGCTTCGCCTGAATCTCATTCCAATCAATCTGGCAGATACTTGTGGAGGCATTATGGAGGCCTTCTAGACCTGCTATGAGATCGAAGCTGTCAGCACTTTTTTTCTGCCTCAGCCCTGCCTCAGCCCTGTTTCAACCCTGCCTCAACCCTGCCACAAACCTGCCTCTGTCTCAGAGCTCCAACAACAAATCTCTGCTCTGGGGAGGCCTGCCTGCTGGGAGAAACAGGGGAAATTCCTAGAGTGTGGGGCGATTTGTGATTGCCTGAAAAAACAGGCAACACCAGGTTAGCCCTGACGAGGCCCGGAGTGCAAAGTGTGCTTCCAGTTCCTAAGAGTGATTCCACTGCTTGGCTGCCTTCCACAGTGAAGACTCAATATATAAGAGCATACATTGACTACTCACTCTACTCACATAGAAAACATCTAGCACTAAACATACAGTTTCCATTTCCATGTTTTGCTACTCTATTACCAAAAGCCTTTATTCTTATCTTTCTTTGAACATTTGTATTAAAAATATAGCCTATAATAATATATAATTCAAAAATCCCTATGTCTACAGATATATAAGCAGCCAAAGATGACTTACCTGCAAATGCTGAGCAGCAGAACGCCAGGAGAAACAGGGGTAGAATGGGTCTGTCTGGCATCATAATGCTGCAGTTATACTGTAGTAGAACTGGCCTACAGCTTATCCAGAAGAGGACAGGATGTATCCACTGGACGGCCTTCCTTCCTCCTGGTTCTTCACAAGTACAACCCTTCTTCCACCACACAGTCAGTCAGTAGAGAGAAACCTCACAGGAGCTCCTGCTGCAAAGAACAGGAGTAGGAGTAGAGAGAGAGAGTGAGACAGAGAAACATGATGGCTAAACGTTTAGCATGACCAAAGAGTAAGACTGATTGTAAGTCCCAAATGGCACCCTATTCCCGGCATAGTGCACTACTTTTGACCTTAGCCCTATGGGCCCTGATCAAAAGTAGTACACTATATAGGGTGCCATTTGGGACGCAGCAGTGGCAAGTACCAGAAGGGGCAAGTACCAGAAGGGGCATTAGGATCTAGTTCCCTGTGGAACTGATGAGAAGAGACAGGAGAGAGGGGAGACAGTGGCTCGGAGACCAGGAGGATTAATCTCATAGGGCTAACTAAACATCATGTGAGTTTTTAGGGTTCTTGTTCTTGGTACCCATACCGGCCACCCACCTACCCCACCACAGCCCACGCACGGTCAGTCAAAGAGGGGTATCTGAGGGTTGAGGTATGGCTGGGTGGCCAGCGGGTGTGAAAACACTGTTTTCTGAACATGTTATGGGGTGGGTGGGGTAATTCACCCAGTTTAATTGAGATCGTTGGGAAAGACGGGACCCTCCAGCAGGATCCTGGTTAAGCTGCTTAGTGCCAGTGGGGTCGATTTTGCTGCAATCAGCATGACCATAGCTGAACCTTTTAACTTGACCAGGCTATAGACCACACCCTGTTAGCCAACCTCCAAACAGGGAATAGCACCATAAAACCCTTATGGTCTTAATTCATTCCATTCGTATTGCTTCCTCATCTTAACACAATAAAAATAAATACTCCAAAATCAATGAATGGAATCTAATAATGGATCATATAATGTCCCGATAAAACATAACGTTGTTAATTAAAAACTTCTGTCTTTTTACCATTATGTTTAATTAAATGTTTATATATTGTAGTTATTTTTCAACCTTTTACAACTCAACACTTTGATTTGTCAAAAAAGGTTATAACAATGCAACAACCCACGTCAAATCAGTCTTTAAAAAAATCCATCAGAATTAGCCTGGTGGTCAATTCTGTTTGCGCTTTAGCCAACTGCTCTCTGTGTCCATTTGTTGGCATGCCAAAGATGTGCATGGCTTGACAACAATAGAAAAGTTGGCTACGGCACATTCACTAGGGTACCAGGAGAGATAAAAAATATGCTTTGAATGTCATTTATCTGGGACATTTTTCAACATGGTGACAGGCTTTGTTATTATTCAGTTATATTTTGGTGAAACTGTTTATTTTTTCCAACAGATGATGGCCAGATTTTACTTTTTAGTTTTAAAGCTGCAATATGTAACTTTTCGACTGACCTGACCAAATTCACATAGAAATGTAAATTATGGCTGTGTCATTCTTATTGAAAGCAAGCCTAAGAAGCGGTAGGTCTGTTCTATGTGCGCTATTGTAGGCTCGGCCCTAATTGATGTGCTCTCTGACACCTGGAGTTGCATGCCAAATGGTCAAGGAGCACAAGGAAGACAAAGGACCATGCCAAAGGACTAGTCAGCCCTTCCCCCCTCTGAGGGGCCAAAATGTATCTCTCTGTTATAGTATCCAGAGGACTGACTATTGAGTGTGATAGAATAAAACTAAATTATCCATGTTTGGTATCTATCCAAAACTTGTTCACTGAGGATAACTCTGATGCATCTATATGGATGTATGATCTCTGTGGTAACTTGTATCTGTACAGGGTGAACTCTAAATTACTCTCAAAGGGATTTTATTGTCCTCTCAGGAATTCTGTCTCATGGTCTCATTCCCCAGACAAGCCTTTAAATGCTGTGACACCCTGTGGAGATTGGGCCTTGGTGGTCAATTTACACTGTAAACTTGGTATCGTTTGATTGGTCAATGGTGGCTGGTCTTGGGTAGAAAGGTTACATTTCCATTCCATGGAGGAAGGTTGCATGATTAATTATAATTTCCTAGGCTTCTCTTTGTTCATGCTTTGCCGTGTAAGGGAATCCACTCATTGTACAATGTTAATTAAATATCTGCCTTTGATATCAACAATTCTCAGACCAATTCTTGCTAGTCAACGTCAACTCATTGCCTAATGCTTGCGTATATTTTAATTATCTTTATGGAGTCAGATAAACATTTTAATAGGCTAATTGCTTAGTCTTATTACGAGTCACATGTGAGGTATTTATAATATACACATATCATACATGATAAAAATTACAACCACTACACTATTTCTATGCTTCCCATTCTTAAGTTTCATTTCGTTGTCTTTTACTTTCGGTTATGTACAACAGTTTCAAACAGTTGAATGCAATATTTGTAGATGGAATAAATGGTTCTCTACACTATACTTTCTTATTTTGTCACAAACTGAAATTAAGCAAACTATTCGAATTTTAGCAACCAGGAAATGGCAACACGATTTCTACATAGTGCACCTTTAAAAGTCATATAGTGCACCTTTAAAAGACATTTAAATAATTTGTGGAATGATAAGTGAACAGTAAGCCTGCCTCAGTATCACTATCACAGCATTAGTCAGTTAGGACAGGGAAAGGGATTTTTCATAGCTCATTGAGTTGTTAGGATTACCCTACAATAGCAAAGGATTCTCTGAACAATAGAGCAGTAATGCAGCACACAGAGGAATGCACCACTGCAGCATGGCCGTTCAGATTATTACCCCAGTGCAGAGAGTCCTGACAGGCCAGATGCCAGCCCTATTGTGGTTTCCTCACTCTGTATGCTCTCACATTGTTGAGGGCCAACACAGACCACAGTAATATACTGTGCCCAGTCTTTCTCTATGTATATTTTAAAATCTTTATTTAACTAGGCAAGTCAGTTAAGAACAAATTCTTATTTACAATGACAGCCTACTCTAGCCAAACCCAGACAATGCTGGGCTAATTGTGGACCACCCTATTGGACTCCCAATCAAAGCCAGATATGATACAGCCTGGATTTGAACCAGGTATGATATTGGCGCCTCTTGCACTGATGATGCAGTGCCTTAGACCGCTGCGCCGCTCAGGAACCCTAAAGTATGGCCTGTCAGGAGATGACATGATGTAACAGCTGTCTTTGTCGTCCTCAGATGAAGGGGAAGAGAAATCAAACCAAAATGCAGCGTGGTAAGTGTCCGTCATTTTAATGAGAAAACTGAACACTAAAATACGACAAACAACATAAAAGAACAACCGAACAATTCCATAAGGCACAGAAGCTATACGGAAAACAATCACCCACAAAACCCCAAAGGAAAAACAGGCTACTTATGTGTGACTCCCAATCAGCAACAACGAACTACAGCTGTGCCTGATTGGGAGCCACACACGGCCCAAAACAAAGAAATACAAAAACATAGAAAAATGAACATAGAACGCCCACCCAATGTAACACCCTGGCCTAACCAAAATAAAGAACAAAAACCCCTCTCTATGGCCAGGGCGTTACACATGATGTGACTGTCAACATCAGAATTTTGTTAATTTTCATGTATGTTCCCCCTCAGACGTACCTTCCAGCCCACCTCAAAGCAACATGAGTTCCAGAATCTATCTTATAGAATAATATAATTTTTGGGCCAGTGGCCAGCATTGCTGCTCTATGATCAGCGCTCATGGACCATGGCAGCCGCCAGTTGATGACAAGACTGGTGTAAGAAGACATGCTGGTGATCTGGTGTGACTGACTGTCCAGTGATGAGCAGAGTGAGAGATGAGGTCATGTTACAGAAGGAGCATCTCTATCTTTTTCCTATTGCGCACCTCTTAACCTTTCCACTGCAACAGAGAGAATGCATGGGAGGAGAAATGCATGGGAGGAGAGATGAATGGGAGGAGAGATGTATGGACGGAGGCCAAAGTAGGGCTAAGGATAGCTTTTATTTATTTAAATTTTTTTCACCTTTATTTAACCAGGTAGGCCAGTTGAGAACAAGTTCTCATTTACAACTGCGACCTGGCCAAGATAAAGCAAAGCAGTGCGACACAAACAACAACACAGAGTTACACATGGAATAAACAAACGTACAGTCAATAACACAATAGGGGAAAAAAAGTCTATATACAGTGTGTGCAAATGGAGTGAGGAGGTAAGGCAATAAATAGGCCATAGTAGCGAAGTAATTACAATTTAGCAAATTAACACTGGAGTGACAGATGTGCAGATGATGATGTGTAAGTAGAAATACTGGTGTGCAAAAGAGCAAAAAAGTAAATAAAAACAATATGGGGATGAGGTAGGTAAGATTGGATGGGCTATTTACAGATGGGCTGTGTACAGCTGCAGCGATCCGGTAGCTGCTCAGATAGCTGATGTTTAAAGTTAGTGAGGGAGATGTAAGTCTCCAACTTCAGCAATTTTTGCAATTCGTTCCAGTCATTGGCAGCAGAGAACTGGAAGGAAAGGTGGCCAAAGCAGGTGTTGGCTTTGGTAATGACCAGTGAGATATACCTGCTGGAGCGCGTGCTATGGGTGGGTGTTGTTATCGTGACCAGTGAGCTGAGATAAGGCGGAGCTTTACCTAGCAAAGACTTATAGATGACCTGGAGCCAGTGGGTCTGGCGACGAATATGTAGCGAGGGCCAGCCGACGAGAGCATACAGGTCGCAGTGGTGGGTGGTATATGGGGCTTTGGTGACAAAACGGATGGCACTGTGATAGACTGCATCCAGTTTGCTGAGTAGAGTGTTGGAGGCTATTTTGTAAATGACATTGCCGAAGTCGAGAATCGGTAGGATCCTCGACCTAAGGTGCTTTGCAGTGCTCTGAAGCATGGAGTGGATAGAGGCCTAAGAGATGGAAGGAGAGCTAAGGTGCATCAACAGAGGGAGCCGAGGGCTGATGAGAACTGAGGAGGGCTAAGGTGCATCACTGAGCTCCACAGTGCAAACAGCTGCTGGAACAAAGGGCCTTTCAGACCCTGGCAGCTGTGTGGGCTGGAAAGTCGTTTTGGATGATCACGACAAATATTACACTTCCAGGGCTAGTGCCATCTCTTTTTGATTTGTTGGCCCCTTTCCCAACGCCCCCTTCCCCTTTCATAAGTGGAGGTAAACTCTGTCCCTCCATTCTCCACTATAGGCCAAATTCCATATCAACGGGAAGCTAGATGACATGATATAATTCAGAGCGTTCAGGCCAGCGCTAAACTGTGTTGCGACCACACAGAGTACAGAGTGGAAACCGGTTGTGGTCTTGAGCAAGAAGAGTGAAATGAGAAAAAGTGCTGAAGTGTTTTTGCTTCCTTCCGGAGTTTAGATTGATGGTTGTGACACAGTGGGTTCAGAAGCACTTTCATTAGGCCTAATTGTTTCCAGGAGACAAAAAGAACTGGCCTAGCCTATCATGAAAGAGTCAAATCAACCAGTCTAAGGGTTATTGCATGGGTCTGAACTCTGGATTCAAACCAATGACTGTATACATTATGAATGGACAAAGCCTTCGATCACGTGACACCATGAATTCCTATGTTTATTTTATTTATTTAACAAGGCAAGTCAGTTAAGAACAAATTCTTATTTACAATGACGGCCTACCAAAAGGCAAAATGCCTCCTGGGATTTGGGATTTTAAAAAATCTAAAATAAAATGTTAAAAATATAGGACAAAACACATCACAACAAGAGAGACAACACAACACTAAATAAAGAGAGACCTAAGATAACAACATAGCATGGCAGCAACATGACAACACAACATGTTAGCAGCACAACATGGTAGCAGCACAAAACATGGTACAAACATTATTGGGCACAGACAACAGCACAAAGGGCAAGAAGGTAGAGACAACAATACACCACGCAAAGCAGCCACAACTGTTAGTAAGAGTGTCCATGAATGAGTCTTTCAATTAAGAAATTGAGATAAAACTGTCCAGTTTGAGTGTTTGTTGCAGCTCGATCGTTGCTAGCTGCAGCAAACTGAAAAGACGAGCGACCCAGGGATGTGTGTGCTTTGGGGACCTTTAACAGAATGTGACTGGCAGAACGGGTGTTGTATGTGGAGGATGAGGGCTGCAGTAGATATCTCAGATAGGGGGAAGTGAGGCCTAAGAGGGTTTTATAAATAAGCATCAACCAGTGGGTCTTGCGATGGGTATACAGAGATAGATGGTAAAAGGGGAGTATAGAGTGCAATGACGTGTCCTATAAGGAGCATTGGTGGCAAATCTGAAGGCCGAATGGTAAAGAACATCTAGCCGCTCGAGAGCATCCTTACCTGCTGATCTATAAATTACGTCTCCGCAATCTAGCATGGGTAGGATGGTCATCTAATCAGGGTTAGTTTGGCAGCTGGGGTGAAAGAGGAAAGTTTACGATAGAGGAAACCAAGTCTAGATTTAACTTTAGCCTGCAGCTTTGATATGTGCTGAGAGAAGGATCCCAAGTACTTGTATGAGGTGACTACCTCAAGCTCTAAACCCTCAGAGGTAGTAATCACACCTGTAGGGAGAGGGACATTCTTCCAAACCACATGACCTTTGTTTTGGAGGTGTTCCGAACAAGGTTAAGGCTATGTGAAGACTCAATAGCGCAATGAAGCCAAATTAAGTCAGTTAAGATGGCATCTCGTGGAGACATAACATGCGCAGATTGAGCTACTCCAGGAAGTGACGTTGCAGACTAACTTGGAGTTGAGGAAAGACTGACTGCATCGCTTTTTGGTTTTATAAGAAACATTAATGTGTTGGAAATTCCACATTGTTTTCATAGTCAACTTACACAAAGCACTGACACACACACACTTACCCCACCAGACATGCCACCAGTGGGCTGGACACATGAACTTTAAAAAAAACGCTTTTTCTGATAAAAACTAGTTCATTGCATCCGCCGTGGAGCCCAGTCTCATAATATTACCATCTGTCCCAACTGCTTGCCGTAGTTTTGAAGTAATCGCAAAAGAAATGGCTTTATTTTAAGGCATTTTTCACCCTGCCAGCTCATATTAGTTCTATTGAGGTTTAGGTTTCAAAAAACAAATAAAGCACTTTTGTGTGTATATACTGACATGTGTATGTACAGATTTTTCCATTCATTATAATGGAGGATCCTGTTTTCTGCTAACAATGCCTACAGTACCACGGTCGGCCTGGAACTACCGCAACTTCAATGAGGGGGCAGTCGTTCTCCCCTGATTCAAACCGATGCAAGAAACTGACTGACTTTTTGTTGCCGCAACAGTAGGATCACCTCATGTGACTTCTCTTTTAACTCTAGCCGTCCGTCCAAGCAGAGCTTCCATTTCACTCCAAGCTGGTCTGGAATACCCATTAGAGACACTGCAGACCCCAGACTGAACATAATAAGTAGCTATGAGGTACTCTACACTATTGCAGCGTAGGAGGGACCGTAAATGCCACATGGTTACCAAAACGCAGCAGCCTTATCCTAAATCCAGGAAACCAGGCAGAATTGTTTACTTAAGCAATAAGGCACGAGGGGTGTGGTATATGGCCAATATACCACGGCTAAGGGCTGTTCTTAGGCACAACGCATCGCAGAGTGCCTGGATACAGCCCTTAGCCGTGGTATATTGGCCATATACCACAAACCCCCGAGGTGCCTTATTGCTATTATAAACTTGTTACCAACGTTATTAGAGCAGTAAAAATAAATGTTTTGTCATTCCCATGATATACAGTCTGGTATACCACGGCTGTCAGCCAATCAGCATTCAGGGCTTAAGATAAACTGAGATTAATGAATTTAGTACTGTGGCCGTATGTAGCAAGCATCTAGGAGTAGGAGTGCTGATCTAGGATTAGTCCCCCAACCATGTAAACTTGTGCATTGTGATCTAAAAAGCAAAACTGATTCTAGATCAGCACTCCTATACTGAGACACTTGATACATATGGCCCCTAGTCACATCTAATGCAAAATTATTACAATTATTAATCAACAGTGTTAAAAAGGGCTATTTATATAACTCCCTCCTATCTAACAAAGGGAAAGGCTGTCTAATGAAGGATGTCCTGTGCTGGCTGCAAACCACCCAGAGACCAGTAACTTGCATGCTCTGCCACTCTTACGCCGGATCAAGCATAAATCACCTATTAAATACGGCTAATGTGTCTGAATGAGCGTCTCCAACCACCTCATCTCAGTTCATTAGTCCATCTGGACATTAGTCCATCTGGACAACTACCCATCCAGAATATGAGTTCTGTTTCTGCAATAGGACATTGAGAAGCTTCATAACCTAAAATGACACTCATCTGACTGCTCTCATTTCAATAGTTCACTGAATGAAGTACACTCTTAGAAAAAAAGGTGCTATCTTGAACCTAAAACAGTTCTGCGGTTGTAATTATAACAACACTTTTTGGTTCCAGGTAGAACCCTTTTGGTTCCAGGAATAACCCTTTTGGGTTCTATGTACGTAAAACCCTTTCCACAGAGGGTTCTACATGGAACCAAAAAGGGTTATTCTATGGGGACAGCTGAAGAACACTTTTGGAGAAAAAAAATTCTAAGAGTGCAGGCTGGCCTCCCGAGTAGCACAGTGGTCTAGAGATCCTGGTTCGAGTCCAGGCTCTGTCACAGCCAGCCGCGACTGGGTGACCCAAGGGGTGGCGCACAATTGGCCCAGCATCGTCCAGGTTTAGGGGAGGGTTTAGCCGGCAGGGATGTCCTTGTCCCATTGCGCACTAGCGACTTGTGTGGCGGACCGGGTGCAGTGCATGCTGACACGGTCGCCAGGTGTACGGTGTTTCCTCCAACACATTGGCGTGGCTGGCTTCCGGGTTAAGTGGGCATTGTGTCAAGAAGTAGTGCGGCTTGGCTGGGTTGTGTTTCGGAGGACGTACGACTCTCCCGAGTCAATAAGGGAGTTGCAGAGATGGGACAACACTGTAACTACCAATTGGATACCACGAAATTGGGGAGAAAAAGGGGTAAAATAATATAAAAGAAATAATAATAATACATTTTAAAAAAGAGTGTAGGCTGGCTTGTTCAGTCTAAAGTTGTGTTTCTCAACTGCATAAGACACCGATGATGCAGAGTAACTACCGTTGTTTATAATAAACAATGTGCTTGTCCAGAAGAGACAAATCTTCCCTCCCCACATCCCCTCTTGTGGAAGTGAGACGCCACGTGTCAATGCAAGGGATGCACACTTAGGATGCATGTATTGACTAGCTGTGTCTCTCTCTGTCTGTGTGCGTGCGTGCGTGCGTGCCTGCGTGGTGTCCTCCTGTGTGGCTCAGTTGGTAGAGCATGGCACTTGCAATGCCAGGGTTGTGGGATCAATCCCTGAGGGGAACCAGTACAAAAATGCATGTAGTCACTACTGTAAGTTGCTCTGTAATGTAAAGTGTGTGTGTGTGTGTGTGTGTGTGTGTGTGTGAACACATATTGATTACTTAATATAGTGACAGGGACTGACCAGCTACACACTCTCCCCAAACATATGTGCACTGACCCCTGAGTAAGTCAATCCATATGCACACACAATCTGCTCAAACACACAGCCACAGACTCTCTGCTCATACACTGAATGTCATCAGTATGTGAGATCTATATGAGTGAGTCACAACAACTGAGTACATACACACAAGCATCAACATGCATATTCCCTGGTCCTGCTTTTCTTTCTCTCTGAGTCAGTTCAGTTATTCACTGATATAGAGACTGAGGGCATGCTTATGTTTGCTTTGATATCAGGCTCAGCCTCTCCTTCTGTGTTTTATTCACCTCACCTAAGGCATGAGTTACAGGTCTCTCACCCGTCTCCCTACTTCTGACACCATGGAATAGGTACAAGCCCTTACCTCAGCTGCTAAACACAGGCACAAGACCAGATATCAAATATATAGCTATTAAAAATGTGCACAACACTACAGCTGCCATCAAGCTTAACATAGCCTATCATGCCCCAGACTGCCCAACAACAATCCTCCTAGGAAATCCCTAAAGCAAGTATTTAGAAAGCAATTCAAATAGCTTTCTGACACAGAGCTCGATCTGTAGTCTAAAGCTTTTTTTCAGCTCATGTTTTATAACTACATTAATTATGACTTTTCCCATATCAGACATACTACTGTATAAATCTGCTATTCTTTCATCATAACAAGGCAAACAGTTATATCTACTTTTACCAAGTCAATAACAGTATTATAATGCATCAAAGGTTTCTGAAAACGGTTCCTAAAACGACAGAATTGCAGAACTAAATCAGCAAAAATTACAGAGAACTCAAACTAAAGGAAGATAGGTGCATACTGCAAATGTATAAATCATGGTAAAAAATTCACATCCTTTCAGAAATTGCTGTAGACAGTTTGGTATCATGCTTTGCTTTCACATCAGTGATGCCACACTGGAACACAACTTGAAGTTGTTTAAGGCAGGGATACAAAACAAAATCATACAGTAAAGTGATGTTCAGCACTAAGGTGTGATATCTGGTTATGGCAGGTCAGTTGTGTAATGTTAAAGTTCCTTCCCGCCAGTAATCCTCTGACCATGGTGTCTACATCAAAGCTTGCACAAATAAATAGCCTAATACCAATTTAGCCTAATACATAAGCCTGCATTACTATGTTTACTATTTACAATGTTAGAATAAATTATTGAAATGAATTATCCAATGTGAATATTTATTGATTTAGTTAGTTATAAACAGTTATAAACCAGTTGCATATTATAAGAAACAATGCTGACACTAATTGAGGGGTGATAGGTAGTTGTAGGTGTGCGCAAGGACCATGCAACTGGCCATGCTTGTTTGGTTTTGAGAGCTTGACAGCTTCAATATACTCAGAATCTTACGTTTGCAAATAGCTTTTGGGATAGTTGTTCATTCAGGAAAGCATAGGACGTCATTAAAGTTGATAAGAGGGAAAAGTTCATCACTGTTGATCTGAAGAACTATTGTGTGTGCATTGGAAGAACATGTCAAAACAAAAGCCAATGCACTTTTTGTTTGTTCTGTCACTTGGAACAATACAGCCTATCACAAAATATCCGACATATTCTGCTGGCCGGCAGGGATGTTCATACTCTGTGCCCTGTTTTGCATCCTTGCAGTGCGGGGTTGTGAGCCGGGGACACAGCAATTATTTATCCCAGAGATGTTCCGAAAAAAATGCGAGATATTACATAAATTATTTTCATAAAACAATTACTATGTAGGCCTAATGTAACTTTTCTTTCTGTACGCTAGTATAACATGTTTCACAACGTTTAACGCTTAAAGAAGAACTCTGACGTACCATGCAGAATATCCAGAAATCTCAAAGTAAACTTTGTTGTAAATTGTAGCTTGCTTGCCTTGCAGTGGTTCGAATGGATGCGATATGTATCCTTTCCTGGAAAAACCCCTCTGCGTCCTTGGAAAACAACGTTAGATGTCAGGTAACAGAATTTGCCGAGTTTATGAATAGTGAGTCCACTACTATTGCGATATGTTTTAAAGTTTTAAATACCTATCTCCGTTTTCACTAGGCACTTCATTTTGGGGGTTGGTCTTGTGGTGGGAGGAGGCTGCGAGGTAAACTAGCTAGCTACATCAGTCAACAGATTGGTTTTCATTGGAGAAGAGCAGACAGTTGCTGCTGTCATTCCAGTGAAAGTATAATTATGGTCCAAACAGATTGCACATTATGACATTAGGCAAACACAATATAGGCTAATTGAACTATGAAATTAATTAAATAGTATTGTTATTATTGGGTTTAATAATGATTAATAATGAATATTAAAATTATAATGTTTGGTTCTCTTTATAAGCAGCATTTTCCAATGTTGTTGTCGATGTTTCATTTTTTTACACTCAACACATAATAAGTAATTAGTTGTAATGACCTCTCCCATCAGGAAGTTGAAAAGGTTTGGCATGGGCCCTCAAATCCTCAAAAAGTTATACAGCTGTGGTATGGCAACAGCACTGCCCTCGGTTGCATGGCCCTACAGAGGGTGGTGCGGACAGCCCAGTCTGTAACTTTCTCACTCACATATAAGTGAACTTGTCTCAATACTTTTGGTCCCCTAAAATGGGGGACTATGTACAAAAACTGCTGTAATTTTGAAACTTTTCACCTGATATGGATGACAATACCCACAAATTAAAGCTGATAGTCTGCACTTTAACCTCATAGTCATAATATCATTTCAAATCCAAAGTGCTGGAGTACCGAGCCAAAACAACATCAACAAATGTCACTGTCCCAATACTTTTGGAGCTCACTGTATATTTATTTTCCCTTTTATTTAACTAGGTAAGTCAGTTAAGAACAAATTCTTATTTTCAATGACGGCCTAGGAACAGTGGGTTAACTGCCTTGTTCAGGGGCAGAACGACAGATTGTAACCTTGGGATTCGATCTTGCAACCTTTCGGTTACAAGTCCAAGTATAACCTGATGCCTAGTCACCTTACCCCTATACATTTCTACCTCTATAACTCCAGTATCCCTGCACATTGTAAATATGGTATTGGAACTGACCCTGTATATAGCTTCTTACTTTCTCATGTTCTTCTTATTTCTAGTGTGTTTTTGTTCTACTTTATGTTATTTTTAGTGCTGCATTTACAGTTGAAGTGGGAAGTTTACATACACTTAGGTTGGAGTCATTAAAACTCGTTTTTCAACCACTCCACAAATTTCTTGTTAGCAAACTATAGTTTTGGCAAGTCGGTTAGGACATCTACTTTGTGCATGACACAAGTCATTTTTCCAACAATTGTTTACAGACAGATTATTTCACTTATAACTCACTGTATCACAATTCCAGCGGGTCAGAAGTTTATATACATTAAGTTGACTGTGCCTTTAAACAGCTTGGAAAATTCCAGAAAATGATGTCATGGTTTTAGAAGCTTCTGATAGGCTAATTGACATCATTTGAGTCAATTGGAACTGTACCTGTGGATGTATTTCAAGGCCGACCTTCAAACTCAGTGCCTCTTTGCTTGACATCATCAAAAAATGAAAAGAAGTAAGCCAAGACCTCAGAAAAAAAATTGTAGACCTCCGCAATTCTGGTTCATCCTTGGGAGCAATTTCCAAATGCCTGAAGGTACCACGTTCATCTGTACAAACAATAGTATGCAAGTATAAACACCATGGGGCCACGCAGCCGTCATACTTCTCAGGAAGGAGATGCGTTCTGTCTCCTAGAGATGAACATACTTTGGTGTGAAAAGTGCAAATCAATCCCAGAACAACAGCAAAGGACCTTGTGAAGATGCTGGAGGAAACAGGTACAAAAGTATCTATATACAAAGTAAAATGAGTCCTATATCGACATAACCTGAAAGGCCGCTCAGCAAGGCAGAAGTCACTGCTCCAAAACCACCATAAAAAAGCCAGACTACGGTTTGCAACTGCACATGGGGACAAAGATCGTACTTTTTGGAGAAATGTCCTCTGGTCTGATGAAACAAAAATAGAACTGTTTGGCCATAATGACCATCATTATGTTTGGAGTTAAAAGGGGGAGGCTTGCAAGCCGAAGAACACCATCCCAACCGTGAAGCACGGAGGTGGCAGCATCATGTTGTGGGGGTGCTTTGCTGCAGGAGGGACTGGTGCATTTCACAAAATAGATGGCATCATGAGGAAGGAAAATCATGTGGATATACTGAAACAACATTTCAAGACATCAGTCAGGACGTTAAAGCTTGGTCGCAAATGGGTCTTCCAAATGGACAATGACCCCAAGCATACTTCCAAAGTTGTGGCAAAATAGCTTGCGGCCAACAAAGTCAAGGTATTGGAGCGGCCATCACAAAGCCCTGACCTCAATCCCATAGAAAATTTGTGGGCAGAAGTGAAAAAGCGTGTGCGAGCAAGGAGGCCTACAAACCTGACTCAGTTACACCAGCTCTGTCAGGAGGAATGGGCCAAAATTCACCCAACTTATAGTGGGAAGCTTTTGGAAGACTACCCGAAACGTTTGACCCAAGTTAAACAATTTTAAGGCAACGCTACCAAATACTAATTGAGTGTATGTAAACTTCTGACCAACGGGGAATGTGATGAAAGAAATAAAAGCTGAAATAAATCATTCTCTCTTCTATTATTCTCACATTTCACATTCTTAAAATAAAGTGGTGATCCTAACTGACCTAAGACCGGGAATTTTTACTAGAATTAAATGTCAGGAATTGTGACAATCTGAGTTTAAATGCATTTGGCTAAGGTGTATGTAAACTTCCGACTTCAACTGTATATTGATTACTACATTGTTGGGTTTGGAGCTTGCAAGAAAGGCATTTCACTGTCCTTGTGCGAGCTCTCCCTCAAGGTGTTGTTCCTTGGTTTTCTCGCTTCATGCCATTGATGAAGCCTACCAATGTCTACATGTTTAATACATGACTGTCTTATTAGCTTTGACTGGTCCAAAAAATAGGAAACAACTGATTCTGTATTACAAAAAAATTAAAAGGTGGGATTAGTCAAATGTTCCATGTGCTCCCCTCCTCCCAGATAGCTATCATCTAGCAAGCATACATCACTGTGTGTATGTGTGTGTGTGTATATTGATATTATTAGCTGCATATATCTGTACCTACCTCGTCAACTCGTCTCGTATCTCTGAACAAACAGATCTGTTTTGCTTTGATGTGATATCATCTCTCCACAGAGAGGGAGATGCTATATGGCAGGGTACAACACAAATGTCAGAGAGATGATTTGCCACTAATGAGCCGGTACCTGTGACAAGAGGGGAGGAAACTTTGTTTCGGAACACCTTGATGCCTTCACAACAACACTGATGTGTCGCTTCTGAGAGTTGACAAGCTAACGCTCAAAGGGCTCAAATCATTTTACGTCTCATACATATGTATGTATGTATGATGACAGTGAAAGGCCTGCTTATATTGTTGTATGTTTATTTGGTGTTCAATGTTTGGGCTGAGGGTAGGCTGACATCTCAGACAGAGAGAAAAATTAAGTGTGAATAAGAAAATAAAAATAGCATGATATCTTCTAATTTCAGGGAAGTAAAAGTAGTACTATAGTTAGTAGCCTATTAGACAGCAGTAAAAAAAAAAATACATTGAGAATTGGCTAAAAAGGGGCAGAGGGGCTGGGCTGAAGTAATGAATTCTGTACATTTTAATATAAACCTGAAGAGTAAGGAAATACATAACCCCTGACCTCTGTCTCACAAAGAGTGATTATGTATTATGTGAGTTATGTATGAGCAACATGAAAAAGGCTTCAAAAGTTGACCATTATAGCTCACAGTTTGAATATAGTGAAAAAGTGAAGGACTACCCAACATAACTGCACAGCATGTTCATCTTGTGCAGAGAAAGAAAATCCCAAATAATGACAGAGACTATTGATTGTTGATAGATATATCAGAATCACTTTATCCACCAAGTACCTTTAACCGGAATTTAACTGTGAAGTGGTGCTGCCGGCAACAGACAAAATATGCAAACAGAATATAGATGTCCACAAGTTAACAAAAACAGTAAACACACGAGCAGTGACCAAAACACTGTGGCTGCCTCACTGAGTGCCCAAATTTTGTCAAACAATTTATGGAAACTAACAGTATATTAAATGCATGGTCCTTGCACGTCAGTTCTCCAGTTAGCCTTCGGCAGAGTAGTTTCTGCACCACACATAATGTAGGTAATACTGCCCTCCTGTGGCTGTTTCCAAATAGCACTCCTCCTGATTCATATAAAGATGCAGGCCAACAATGTTTTCCTCATCCTTCTATCGTCATTTCAGTACTGTATTGTCAGACAAATGCTCATGTATTTTGTGGTTATTCAAAGCACTATTGGTAAGTTCGAATAAGTACTGTTTGTGTTTAAGAGGCACTTACAAAGAAACTTTGCTGAATGAACATTAATTACTTTCATTCCCAATGAAACGCCATTACCACATGTTGAGAGCAGTTCCTGACGTGTCCAAATAGAATGGAAAGCTCAGAGTTAGATCTTTATTTGAGTGATGTTCCCATTTATTGTAGAATACAAAATACAGTTCCAATACAAAATATGACCTTACAAACGGGATGAGATTCATTCCATAAGCTTTCTAGTGAGACAGTTAGAACCGTGCTCTCTCCTCTTACCTTTGCTAACACTTCCTGGTAAAAATTATTATTATTTTTACACCTTTATTTAACCAGGCTAGTCAATTAACACATTCATATTTACAATAACAAAAGGCCTGGCAAGAGGCAAAATGCCTACTGTGGGGACAGGGGATAACCATTTGTGGTTTCATGGTGGGTAGAAAAGGAGTTGGATGTTTTCTTTTTTTTCTTCTGACCAGAGGGAGTGGGCGCTCTGTCACGTCACTTGGGTCAAGATCTGATTCTTGCTTTGCTCTTAGGAACAGGGCACCATTGAAAGGAGTGATTTCTGGGGTAGCGTTAAGTGTGGAGGTGGAGCATTGAAGTTGAAGATTCCTGATGTTTATGACGCCTGCCGTTTGGTGCGACGCAGACCTGGTGGTGAGCGTGGGAGTGAAACAGAGGAGCCACAAGGTCATGTTAGGATATATCAGTTATCCTGTTAGAGCTTTTGTGGTGAATCCACTGCTCTGTTTCAGGTGCAAATGTTTATGGTCATGTCGCAGCAGTGTGTAGGAGGGAGATTCCAATATGTGGGAAGTGTGCAGGACTCATGGGACAGATGATTGTGTAGTTTCGGTGGATAAAGTGGTGTGAGTCAATCAACTGTAGGGGTGCATATGATGCTGGGATAGTTAGAGTCAGAGTTGTGCAGAAGGTGTCGTATGCTGAGGCAGTGAAGAAAGTAGAGGATGGGTCAAGGGTGAGGAATTCTGAGAGGATCCCTGTGAATAGTAGATCTGTGCGAGCACAGAGGGATAGACCAATGAGTGATATATGCTTCAGTAAGGTTGGCTTCTTAGCGTTCATAGCAAGGGTTATCAACTGTACCGCAGAAATGGAACGTAAATGACAGAAAATACACTACAAAAGTATGTGGACACCCCTATAAATTTGTGGATTCGGCTATTTCAGCCACAACCATTGCTGACAGGTATATTAAAAAAAATAGAGCACGCAGCCATGCAATCTCCATAGACAAACATTGGCAGTAGAATGGCCTGTACTGAAGAGCTCAGTGACTTTCAACGTGTCACCATCATAGGATGCCACCTTTCCAACAAGTCAGTTCGTCAAATTTCTGCCCTGCTAGAGCTGCCCTGGTCAACTGACCTTATTTTGAAGTGGAAACATCTAGGAGCAGCAACAGCTCAGCCATGAAAGTGGTAGGCCACACAAGCTCACAGAATGGGACCGGCGAGTGCTGAAGCGAGTAAAAATCGTCTGTCCACGGGTTGCAACACTCACTACCGAGTTCCAAACTGCCTCTGGAAGCAACATCAGCACAATAACTGTTCATCGGGAGCTTCATGAAATGGGTTTCTATGGCCAAGCAGCCGCACAAAAGCCTAAGATCACCATGTGCAATGACAAGCGTCGGCTGGAGTGGTGTAAAGCTCATCGCCATTGGACTCTGGAGCAGTGGAAACGCGTTCTCTGGAGTGATGAATCCGCTTCACCATCTGGCAGTCCGACGAACGAATCTGGGTTTGGAGGATGCCAGGAGAACGCTACCTGCCCTAATGCATAGTGCCAACTTTAAAGTTTGGTGGAGGAGGAATAATGGTCCGGGTCTGTTTTTCATGTTTCAGGCTAGGCCCCTTAGTGGAGGAGGAATAATGGTCTGGGTCTGTTTTTCATTTTTCGGGCTAGGCCCCTTAGTGGAGGAGGAATAATGGTCTGTGTCTGTTTTTCATGTTTCGGGCTAGGCCCCTTAGTTCCAGTGAAAGGAAATCTTAACGCTACAGCATACAATGACATTCTAGACAATTCTGTGCTTCCAATTTTGTGGTAACAGTTTTGGGAAGGCCCTTTCCTGTTTCAGCATGACAATGCCCCCGTGCACAAAGCGAGGTCCATACAGAAATGGTTTGTTGAGGTCGATGTGGAAGAACTTGACTGGCCTGCAAGGAGCCCTGACTTCCTCAACCCCATTGAACACCATTGGGATGAATTGGAACGATGACTGCGAGCCAGGCATAATCACCCAACATCAGCGCCAACCTCACTAATGCTCTTGTGGCTGAATGGAAGCAAGTCCCCGCAGCAATGTTCCAACATCTAGTGGAAAGCCTTCCCAGAAAAGTGTAGGCTGTTATAGCAGCAAAGGGAGGACCAACTCCATACTAATGCTCATGATTTTCTAACATCTCATTCTAAAAACAGTACTTAGGGATAGGAGATTTGACTTCAGAAGAGTTACAGCGTGTGTTCTGTGGCAGTGTCGCGTCCACTCAGGTTGTTGGCCTGAGGTAAGATCAGAGAGGGTTAAAGTAGTGGAATAAGGTGATGGGTTTTAATGAGTATAGGGTTAGATGGTAGGGTAATTAAAATACATGTATATTTTATTTTATTTTTTTATTTTTTTCCCGGTTCCCATTTCGTATCACAAAGTGTAATGGCTCTATACTATAGTTCAGTTGGGGGCAGTAATGCAACATATGGATGTCGTCCAGGTTTGGCCATCATTGTAAATAAGAATTTGTTCTTAACTGACTTGCCTAGTTAAATAAAGGTAAAAAAAATTTTTTAATAAAATGCCAACTGCCGTTAAACCTCACCAAAGAAAACGCTGGCAACAGCATAAATACAACAGCAAACAAACAGTGAATGAGTGTGTGTGTGTGTGTGTGTGCATGCAGGCATGTGTGTGAGGTAAAACAACATGTGTACCTGAACCAGTATCTCTGAATCAGTATCTGTGAATTTAGAGACCTCTAACTCACAGAAAGATCTGATTCAAACTCCCATTCACCAGCTCTGCAAGTGTTAAAATATGTTAGTTGATCACCAAATATGGAGTGTCGCTGAGCAACTCTCTTAATTTACTCCCGTTACGGCCGGTATGTACTTCCAAAAAAGGTCAAAATAAAAATGTGCAAGTAACCAAAAAAATTGTTCTGACACCTCCAATGCTGTTGTAGACTTCCGACCGATGCATGGCAGTAATGAGTGATTGGAGGTGCCGAATAGGCTTTTTTTCAGTTGTTTCTACATTTCTATTTTGGAAGTACCAGTGGAAGAAAAATTACCCAACTGTCATACTTGAGTAAAAGTAAAAATACTTTTAATAGAAAATGACTCAAGTAAAAGTGAAAGTCAACCAGTAAAATACTACTTGAGTAAAAGTCAAAGTATTGTACTTAAGTGTCAAAAGTCAAATGTAATTGCTAAAGTATACTTAAGTATCAAAAGTAAAAGTCTAAATAATTTACAATTCCTTATATCAAACAAACCAGATGGCACCATTTTCTTGTTTTTATCTATTTATGTGTAGCCAGGGGCACACTCCAACACTTGGACATAATTTATAAACAAATCATGTGTGTTTAGTAGGTCCGCCAGATCAGAGGCAGTAGGGATGATCCGGGATGTTCTCTTGATAAGTGGATGAATTGTACAATTTTCCTTCCCTGCTAAGTATTCAAAATGTAACAAGTATTTTGGGTGTCAGGGAAAATGTATGATGTATAAATTACATTATTTTCTTTGGAAATGTAGTCAAATAAAAGTCGTCAAAAATATAAATCGTAAACTAACGTACTTATACCCCCCAAAAAATATTACTTTAAAGAATTTTTACTTAAGTACTTTACACCACTTGAAGGACATACCGGCCGTAACGTGAGTAAATGAATATAGTTGATCAGCAAACTCCATATTTGGTGATCAATTTACGTATTTTGACATAGCGCTTGCAGAGCTGGTGGATGGAGTTTGAATCTGAGCTTGTTAGAGAGGTCTCTAAGCACAGATACTGGTTCACTGTGTGCCTACATGCAGAAAGGAAGAGGTGAAGCGAGAGGTTTTAGTCGGCCCAAAATCTGAAAATAAGGAATTAGGAATTTTTGTATGGAGGTCAATGAGATTGTCAAATTCGGTAAACAAAAAATGAATTTCCAAATTTGATACATGAGGCTTCTTTGATTGAATAGAGTACGTGTCAAACTCATTCCAAGGAGAGCCGAGTGTTTGCGGGTTTTTGCTCCACCCTTCTTTTTCTTCTTTAAGGTCTAACGGCAGACTACACCTATTGGTGTATTGCCGCCACATACTGTACAATCAATTAACTTTACCACCCCATTCCACTATTTAACCCCATCTAATCCTACTCCTACGGTCTGGGAGGAAAGAACACTACCATTCAACACCCTCTGCAGCTTCTCTGCAGCTGCCTCCACGACCACGATTTTCTGTGACTTACATTCCATTTCTGCAGTACAGTTGACAACCATGGCTATGGATGCTAAGAAACTCACCTTACTGAAGCACATATTATTCCCTTTACTCTCTATTGCTCTTCACTGCTTCAGCATACGACAATTTCAGTACTACTCTGACACTGGCAACCTCAACCTGCATTTCTCTCACTGGACACGATCTCCAGCCCCTCCGATCTCCAGCCCCACAGCTAACACATACAACTTTCTCCACCGATACTACATATTCCTTCATCTCATGCCCACTTCACACATCTAGGAATCTCCCTCCTACACACTGCTGCAACATGACCATAAGCTTGGACCAAAAACGCTGTAGAATTTTTGGATAACTGACACATCCTAACTTGACCTTGTCGGTCTTCTCCGTTTCACCATGCACTCCACCGGGTCCACGTCGCACCAAACGCAGGGCGTCACAGATACCAGGAATCTTCCATTTCAGCTGATCCTCCTCAACACTTAATGCCACCCCACATTACCACTACTTCCAATGGCGCCCTGCTCTGAAGAGCAAAGCAAGTCACAGCGCCACTCCCTCTGGACAGAAGAATCACAATAAATCATCACGAGTCCATTTGAGTTACTTTCACCGACTCAACAGTCCCCAAACTCTTCTCCACCCAATCTGACACCACATATGGATCAGCCAGAAAACAAGGATCCATTCTCTCCACAAATCCCAGAATCATCCTTGTCATTATCGGGAAGAGGCTCAAACTCAACGGTCCTCACCACACCTGCCCCCAAGTATCCTCACTCTCGTCAGGTTACATCTCTAAGCTACTGGAGCACGTATCCCTCTTTTGGCACTTGGCGCCAACCTTCCTCACCCCACCGCTTTCCTTTACACTCAGCTCCTTCTCTGCGGTCATCACTACACATTCCAGCACAGTTAATTAATCCTCACTCTCGTCACGTTAAATTTCCTTCTGTCGCTCTTGTTAAAGTTCTGTATAATCCTCCATTCCATATTCACTCAAAACATAATCCACTTTTCTCCTTTTTTTCTTGTCGGGGGATTTTCTCCTTCATAAAAGTCATAATATGTTCCACGTTCCTCCTTTCTTTCCTGTCCACCATCTTACCGCCGACATCCATCTTCCTTCGAGCAGGAAGTTCTTCCCTTCTTTTTCTTTGACGAGATTTAACAGAGGTTGGCATCCAATAAATGTTGCATTACCGCCACCTACTAGATTGGAGTAACTCCCTTATACTTATACTAAACAAATACCCTACACTCACTAAAAACCTGTCACTTCACCTATTTAAATCCATCTAGTCCTACTTCAGGCCAACAGCCTGAAAGGACAGGACACCACAACTCAACACACCCTGTAACTCTTCTGACGTTAAGTCTAGCAAATACCTCTCTGTAGCTGCCGCCACATCCTCAATTTTCTGCGACTTACATTCCATCCCTGCAGTACAGTTGATAACCATAGCTATAAATGCTATAAATGTAATTTTACTGAAGCATATATCACTTGTTGGCCTATCCCTCTGTACTGGTTAAGATCTACTACTCACACCACTCCTCTCAGGATCCCTCCCTCTGTACTGGTTAAGATATACTACTCACACCACTCCTCTCAGGATCCCTCCCTCTGTACTGGTTAAGATCTACTACTCACACCACTCCTCTCAGGATCCCTCCCTCTGTACTGGTACAGATCTACTACTCACACCACTCCTCTCAGGATCCCTCCCCCATGACCCATCTTCCTCTACTTTCTTCACTGCCTCAGCATACGACAACTTCTGCACTACTCTAACCCTGGAAGCCTCAACCTGTCACTCTCGCACGGGACATTTCTGATCCCCAGCCCCATGGGCACCCCCACAATTAACACATACCACTACTTTCCCCAATGCTACACATTCCTTTGTCTCATGCCCTTCTGCACACTTCTCACACCTAGGAACCTCCTCCTACACACTGCTGCCACATAAGCTTGACACCTGTAAAAACGCAATTTATTCGGCACAAAAGCTTGCACCGGATAACTTATATATCCTAACATCACTTTGTCTGGTAAAGACTCAACATCAAAACTCAAAAGAGCAGACGACTCTTCTGTTTCACCACTCACGCCCAACTGTCTGCGTTGCACCAAACGACAAGCATCACAAACACCGGGAATCTTCCCCTTCAAATTGGTGAACTTTCACATTTACCGCTACCCCAGTAATCACTGCTTACATCTCTTGTCCCCATTCGTTTAACCAATTCAAGCTCACCCTCTTCTTCCCGCTCTCTCTGACCTCCTCTGCCTCTCTATTTTCCTCCATTCTGCCACCATAATCCAAGTATATGTCTCCTCATGATAATGCTATCATTCTTCTGACATACATCTTGTTCTTGCCCAACTGATTTAAATCCAAACCCTTCGTCGTGGTGTGTGCATTTTCTTTTTCCGGCCACCCTCTCAAGTTCTTCCCAGTCCACCATTGTACTTGATGGATGGATTAAGGTCCCTAATTAGTAAGGAACTCCCATCACCTGGTTGTCTAGGTCTTAATTGAAAGGAAAAAAAATGTTTTTGAGGTTTTGTAATGGTTAGGTTGTTAAGAATGCACTGATATAAGTGGACGCATGTGGAATTTCTGCTACTTACCCAAAAACAACTTTATATCAGAGTTGTTCCTGTTGTCATAGAGATAGATAGAGGACTCATAATGGTTATAACCTGTTTTAGCATGGACATTGCCATTGAAGGCTTCCACCATTTTAAAGTAGTCAACTGGGTCGGGATTCCATGACATAGGAGCAATCAGCCAATGAAGAAGAAAATGTATTACTTTAAAAAGGAGATACAGTGAGGGAAAAAGTATTTGATCCCCTGCTGATTTTGTACGTTTGCCCACTGACAAAGAAATGATCGGTCTATCATTTTAATGGTAGGTTTATTTGAACAGTGGGAGATAGAATAACAACAAACTGATTGAATTGATTTGCATTTTAATGAGGGAAATAAGTATTTGACCCCCTCTCAAACAGAAAGATTTCTGGCTCCCAGGTGTCTTTTATACAGGTAACCAGCTGAGATTAGGAGCACACTCTTAAAGGGAGTGCTCATAATCTCAGCTGGTTACCTGTATAAAAGACACCTGTCCACAGAAGCAATCAATAAATCAGATTCCAAACTCTCCACCATGGCCAAGACCAAAGAGCTCTCCAAGGATGTCAGGGACAAGATTGTAGACCTACACAAGGCTGGAATGGGCTACAAGACCATCGCCAAGCAGCTTGGTGAGAAGGTGACAACAGTTGGTGCGATTATTCGCAAATGGAAGAAACACAAAAGAACTGTCAATCTCCCTCGGCCTGGGGCTCCATGCAAGATCTCACCTCGTGGAGTTGCAATGATCATGAGAATGGTGAGGAATCAGGCCAGAACTACACGGGAGGATCTTGTCAATGATCTCAAGGCAGCTGGGACCATAGTCACCAAGAAAACAATTGGTAACACACTACGCCGTGAAGGAGTGAAATCCTGCAGCGCCCGCAAGGTCCCCCTGCTCAAGAAAGCACATATACATGCCCGTCTGAAGTTTGCCAATGAACATCTGAATGATTCAGAGGACAACTGGGTGAAAGTGTTGTGGTCAGATGAGACCAAAGTGGAGCTCTTTGGCATCAACTCAACTCGCCGTGTTTGGAGGAGGAGGAATGCTGCCTATGACCCCAAGAATGCCATCCCCACCGTCAAACATGGAGGTGGAAACATTATGCTTTGGGGGTGTTTTTCTGCTAAGGGGACAGGACAACTTCACAGCATCAAAGGGACGATGGACAGGGCCATGTACCGTCAAATCTTGGGTGAGAACCTCCTTCCCTCAGCCAGGGCATTGAAAATGGGTCATGGATGGGTATTCCAGCATGACAATGACCCAAAACACACGGCCAAAGCAACAAAGGAGTGGCTCAAGAAGAAGCACATTAAGGTCCTGGAGTGGCCTAGCCAGTCTCCAGACCTTAATCCCATAGCAAATCTGTGGAGGGAGCTGAAGGTTCGAGTTGCCAAACGTCAGCCTCGAAACCTTAATGACTTGGAGAAGATCTGCAAAGAGGAGTGGGACAAAATCCCTCCTAAGATGTGTGCAAACCTGGTGGCCAACTACAAGAAACGTCTGACCTCTTGTGATTGCCAACAAGGGTTTTGCCACCAAGTACTAAGTCATGTTTTACAGAGGGGTCAAATTTCCCTCATTAAAATGCAAATCAATTTATAACATTTTTGACAAGCGTTTTTCAGGATTTGTTTGTTGTTATTCTGTCTCTCACTGTTCAAATAAACCTACCATTAAAATGATAGACTGATCATTTCTTTGTCAGTGGGCAAACGTACAAAATCAGCAGGGGATCAAATACTTTTTTCCTTCACTGTAGTTCAATGGCCCTGCTTATGCCACCACATACACTATAATGGCAGACACAAAGATTAGCCCTCTAACTCTATGGCCCACGAGTATTGGATGGGGCCACAGTGTCTCCTGACCCCTCCTGTCTCAGCCTCCAGTATTTATGCTGCAGTAGTTTATGTGTCGGGGGGCTAGGGTCAGTCTGTTATATCTGGAGTATTTCTCCTGTCTTATCCGGTGTCCTGTGTGAATTTAAGTATGCTCTCTCTAATTCTCTCTTTCTCTCTTTCTTTCTTTCTCTCTCTCGGAGGACCTGAGCCCTAGGAACATGCCTCAGGAATACCTGGCATGATGACTCCTTGTTGTCCCCAGTCCACCTGGCCGTGCTGCTGCTCCAGTTTCAACTGTTCTGCCTGCGGCTATGGAACCCTGACCTGTTCACTGTGATTACTATTATTTGACCATGCTGGTCATTTATGAACATTTGAACATCTTGGCCATGTTCTGTTATAATCTCCACCCGGCACAGCCAGAAGAGGACTGGCCACCCCTCATAGCCTGGTTCCTCTCTAGGTTTCTTCCTAGATTTTGGCTTTCTAGGGAGTTTTTCCTAGCCACCGTGCTTCAACACCTGCATTGCTTGCTGTTTGGGGTTTTAGGCTGGGTTTCTGTACAGCACTTTGATATATCAGCTGATGTAAGAAGGGCTATATAAATACATTTGATTTGATTTTGATTTGATATCTACCCTCTCATTGGCTAGAATGGTCCCACCTGATCTCACCTGCCTTCCATCTTTGAGGACATGTATTTCCATTGTTAGAGCGGTCACTCAAATATCTTGTCAATATAATCAAAGAAGAAGAGGCGAAGCGAGAGGCCCAACTCGGCCCAAAATCTGTCTTCTCTAGCAGATGGCGTTTTTTCGCCAACCAAGCAAGTTTTTGTATGGAGGTCAATGAGTGAGTTTGACATTTGGTCAACAAACATTTTTATGGCTTATCATCAATCAATCAATCAATCAAATGTATTTATAAAGCCTTTTTTTTACATCAGCCGATGTCACAAAGTGCTGTACAGAAACCCAGCCTAAAACCCCAAACAGCAAGCAATGCAGATGTAGGAGCACGGTGGCTAGGAAAAACTCCCTAGAAAGGCCAGAACCTAGGAAGAAACCTAGAGAGGAACCA
The DNA here is from genome assembly GCF_965601325.2 of Salmo salar. NCBI lineage: Eukaryota > Metazoa > Chordata > Actinopteri > Salmoniformes > Salmonidae > Salmo > Salmo salar. The sequence goes on from NC_138300.1 coordinate 36,914,522, forward strand.
GGTTCTGTGCCGGGTGGAGATTATAACAGAACATGGCCAAGATGTTCAAACGTTCATAGATGACCAGCAGGGTCAAATAATAATAATCACAGTGGTTGTAGAGGGTGAAACAGGTCAGCTCCTCAGGAGTAAATGTCAGTTGGCTTTTCATAGGCGATCATTCAGAGTTAGAGACAGCAGGTGCGGTAGAGAGAGAGTCCAAAACAGCAGGTCTGGGACAAGGTAGCACATCCAGTGAACAGGTCAGGGTTCCATAGCCGCAGGCAGAACAGTTGAAACTGGAGCAGCAGCATGACCTGATGGACTGGGGGCAGCAAGGAGTCATCAGGCCAGGTAGTTCTGAGGCATGGTCCTAGGGCTCAGGTCCTCCGAGAGAAGAGAGAGAGAGAAAAGTAGAGGGATCATACTTACAGTTGAAGTCCGAAGTTTACATACACCTTAGCCAAATACATTTAAACTCCGTTTTTCACAATTCCTGACATTTAATCCCAGTAAAAATGCCCTGTCTTAGGTCAGTTAAGATCACCACTTCATTCTAAGAATGTGAAATGTCAGAATAATAGAAGAGAGAATGATTTATTTCAGCTTTTATTTCTTTCATCACATTCCCAGTGGGTCAGAAGTTTACATACACTCAATTAGTATTTGGTATAGGATTGAGGTCAGGGTTTTGTGATGGCCACTCCAATACCTTGACTTTGTTGTCCAGAAGCCATTTTGCCACAACTTTGGAAGTATGCTTGGGGTCATTGTCCATTTGGAAGACCCATTTGCAACCAAGCATTAACTTCCTGACTGATGTCTTGAGATGTTGTTTCAGTATATCCACATGATTTTCCTTCCTCATGATGCCATCTATTTTGTGAAGTGCACCAGTCCTTCCTGCAGCAAAGCACCCCCACAACATGATGCTGCCACCCCCGTGCATCACGGTTGGGATGGTGTTCTTCGGCTTGCAAGCATCCCCCTTATTCCTCCAAACATAACAATGGTCATTACGGCCAAAAAGTTATATTTTTGTTTCATTAGACCAGAGGACATTTCTCCAAAAAGTACGATCTTCCCCACGTGCAGTTGCAAACCGTAGTCTGGCTTTTTTATGGTGGTTTTGGAGCAGTGGCTCCTTCCTTGCTGATATTGGACTCGTTTTACTGTGGATATAGATACTTTTGTATCTGTTTCCTCCAGCATCTTCACAAGGTCCTTTGCTGTTGTTCTGGGATTGATTTGCACTTTTCGCACCAAAGTACGTTCATCTTTAGGAGACAGAACGCATCTCCTTCCTGAGAGGTATGACAGCTGCGTGGCCCCATGGTGTTTATACTTGCGTACTATTGTTTGTACAGATGAACGTGGTACCTTCAGGCATTTGGAAATTGCTCCCAATGATGAACCAGACTTGGGGAGGTCTACAATTTTTTTCTGAGGTCTTGGCTGATTTCTTTTGATTTTCTCATGATGTCAAGCAAAGAGGCATTGAGGTTGAAGGTAGGCCTTGAAATACATCCACAGGTACACCTCCAATTGACTCAAATTATGTCAATTAGCCTACCAGAGGCTTCTAAAGCCATTACATAATTTTCTGGAATTTTCCAAGCTGTTTAAAGGCACAGTGAACTTAGTGTATGTAAACTTCTGACCCACTGGAATTGTGATACAGTGAATTATAAGTGAAATAATCTGTCTGTAAACAATTGTTGGAAAAATTACTTGTGTCATGCACAAAGTAGATGTCCTAACTGACTTGCCAAAACTATAGTTTGTTAGCAAGAAATTTGTGGAGTGGTTGGAAAACAAGTTTTAATGACTACAACCTAAGTGTATGTAAACTTCCGACTTCATCTGTAAATTCACTCAGGACACCGGATAAGACAGGAGAAATACTCCAGATATAATAGACTGACCCTAGCCCCCCGACACATAAACTATTGCAGCATAAATACTGGAGGCTGAGACGATACCCCCGGACAGGGCCAAACAGGCAGGATATAACTCCACCCACTTTGCCAAAGCACAGTCCCCACACCACTAGAGGGATATCTTCAACCACCAACCTACTACCCTGAGACAAGGCTGAGTATAGCCCACGAAGATCTCCCCCACGGCACGAACCCGAGGGGGCACAAACCCGGACAGGAAGATCATGTCAGTGACTCAACCCACTCTAGTGACGCACCCCTCCTAGGGTACGGCATGGAAGAGCACCAGTAAGCCAGTGACTCAGCCCCCGTAATAGGGTTAGAGGCAGAGAATCCCAGTGGAAAGAGGGGAACCGGCCAGGCAGAGACAGCAAGGGCAGTTCGTCACTCCAGTGCCTTTCCGTTCACCTTCACACCCCTGGGCCAGACTACACTCAATCATAGGACCTACTGAAGAGATGAGTCTTAAATAAAGACTTAAAGGTCGAGACCGAGTCTGCGTCTCTCACATGGATAGGCAGACCATTCCATAAAAATGGAGCTCTATAGGAGAAAGCCCTGCATCCAGCTGTTTGCTTAGAAATTCTAGGGACAGTAAGGAGGCCTGCGTCTTGTGACCGTAGCGTACGTGTAGGTATGTACGGCAGGACCAAATCGGAAAGATAGGTAGGGGCAAGCCCATGTAATGTTTTGTAGGTTAACAGTAAAACCTTGAAATCAGCCCTTGCCTTAACAGGAAGCGAGGCTAGCCTTGGAATAATATGATAAATTATTTGCTATGTGAAACTTATTTGATCAAATAGAAGTTTTGTAATGCTTAGGTTGTTACAAGTGTACTGATAAGTAGGACACGTGACATCCCGACAACTTTGAGAAAAATAACTTTATATTAGACATGTGCATTTGTTCACACGCGTAGCTGCCTTCTCATTGGCTAGGATGGTCCCTTCCGATCTCGCCTCCTCTCGACTGCCTTTGTATTTTCATTGTTAGAGCTCCCACTTGTGTATCTGGTCAATATAATGGATAATCTGTGATATAATAGACCATCTTTGCTACATGACCCGTGGCCCAGAAGCAGGGGTAAAAGTAGAATTCATTTCTTCCAGTTATGGGACTTCCTATATGCACGTGAGCCAACCATTTTTATGGGCTTAATCATATAATTACATATAGAATCCCTATTAATTCAATAAGATCGACATTGGCCATGTTGTAAAGACTTGTAATTTTAGTTTTAAAATGTATTACCTTTTATTATGGAATAAACACAACCAGTCATGATGTATTCAAATGATTGTCAAACAATCACTTCAAAGGGCTTCTTTACTAGACAATCTCCAAACAGTAGTGAATGGAAAGAGACATTTGTTACACAAAACACCAAAAAGTGTCATGTCATTTGGCATTGTCATTAGGCCAGAATTTATGCATCCACTGCTGTCTATATGTGCATTGTCACGTCCTGGCCAGTATATAAAGTTAATTGTTTTGTAGTTTGGTCAGGGCGTGGCAGAGGGTATTTGTTTTATGTGGTTCGGGGTGGTGTGTTTGTTAAAAGGGTGTTTGGTTTAGTATTTTCGGGTTTTGGTTTATGTCTAGGTAGTTCTATGTGGAGTCTAGTGAGTGTATGTCTATGTTTGGTTAATTGGGGTTGGGACTCTCAGTTGAAGGCAGGTGTTGTCTATCTGCCTTTGATTGAGAGTCCCATATATTAGGGTGTGTTTGTGTTTGTGATTTGTGGGTGATTGTTCTGTGTTGAGCCTATGCTAGCCAGACTGTTTGTAGTTGTTCGTTCGTTCTTTTTGTTTTGTGATTTTGTACGTTCATTTTTTGAAGTTAATAAATTCTCAAGATGAGCATACACGTACCTGCTGCGTATTGGTCCACATTTTCCGATGACGATTTCGTTATATCATCAGAGGACGAAGACAGCCGTGACATGCATCTTGGTGTCTTTCAGTGTTTTCGTCAAACCACATCACATTTTGGAGCATAGGTTATACCACCCATTATGAAGTTCATTCGCTAATTTTGGTCATGATAAAAAGTGGTGTAAAAAAGCCTACAGTTTTCTTGACATTTTGTTTTAATTATTGTGATAGGCTCATGTTTTACCTGTATGTGTAACGCCCTGGCCATAGAGAGGGGTTTTTTGTTCTTTATTTTGGTTAGGCCAGGGTGTTACATTGGGTGGGCGTTCTATGTTCCTTTTTCTATGTTTTGGTATTTCTTTGTTTTGGGCTGTGTGTGTGGCTCCCAATCAGGCACAGCTGAAGCTCGTTGCTGCTGATTGGGAGTTACACATAAGGAGCATGTTTTTCCTTTGGGTTTTGTGGGTAATTGTTTCTTGTTTAGTGTGGTTGCACCTGACAGGACTGTTGGCTGTCAGTTTCCTTGTTTTTGTTTTTGTATAGTGTTCTTTCCAATTAAATTGAAGGATGAATACTAACTCTGCTGCATTTTGGTCCTTTCCTGAAGACAGCCGTTACAGTATGGCGTACCCTCACTATTTATTTTTGCCAGTCCGCCATACCGCCTAACTTTCACTCCTACCTACAACCCCATGTGAGAGTGCCAGCAGCCCCACATAGGAACTATGGTTGTTCTTGTTAGGTGTCTGATGCCAAATCCTATCCCACCATGGCAGAGATTCTCAATTGGGAAAAAGTCTGTCCTCTCCAAGACTCTTCCGTCCAGAAACTGACAAATGGTCCAGTGATCAAGGAGAGAATCAATTAGTTAGTAGACGAATGAAGGAGTCTGCTCCCCTCCTCGATTAGCTACTTCGGCAGAGGATGGAAGTGTTTTATTCTCGGGTGGAAGTGTTTTAAAACCCACCACACTTCCAATCAGGTGAAAATAAATATTTTGAGAGAAGGAGAGTGGAGAAGGAGAGTCTCATTTCATACACGCGTATTTTGTTTCAATGCTTACTCTCTCACCTTCTCACCTTACTCTCTCACCTACTATGAAGGAGCAGACTCCTTCATAGTCGGTGGCAGGATGCACATTCAAATGTGTGATTGCCAGTATACCATAGAAGAAGAAGAGAGAGAAGAAGAGAAGAAGACTTACTCTCTCACCTTCTCTCCTCTTCTTCTTCTTCTTCTTCTCTTCTATAGTATACTGGCAATCACATATTTGAATGTGCATCCTGCCACCTACTATACGGGATGGAAACAGGATTCCCCCAAAACACTGAACTACCAAAAAACGACCAAAAAATGCATAAATCAAATAACTTTTCTGTTAAAAAATAAATTAAAAAAACAGATCTGATCCATACACAGGCTCAAGGGGAACCTGGGAGGGCAAGTCTTCCGGGCACCAGTACCCCTTGCAAGTCTTCCGGTGTAAAATCCTTGAATCCCAAAAACTTTTCTGCTGCAGCCACAGTAAGGTCTAGTTTCTACGACTTCTTTGAGACTTATGCTGTACAGTTTATAACTGTGGCAATGAACGCAACGAAATCCACCTTTTTAACACACAGGGTATCTTTTGTCTGGCAGCAAACATTTACTACAGCCTGTGGTGTATCCACTACCATCTCTTCACTAGCATCACACATAGGAGATTCGATTGACCACTAACTTTTCCCACCTCAATTTCCTTCACCATTAGAGGGCATTCCAGGAACTCAGGGTCATGATCACCACCACAATTGCAACACTGGCGTCCTTCTACACACCTTTCTTCAGTATACTCTGTTCGTCTGCACACACTTGAAACACGTCCAAATCCTCCTTCCAAAATTCTTACACTGCACTGGTTTGGGGTGACGAAAGCTCTTAAGGCGTATCTTACATAACCAAGCTTCACATGCGTAGGTATTTGCTCTTTATCAAAAAACAACTGGACTAACAGACTTTCTTATTTTTCTCCATTCACCCAGCGGGTCAGACGCCGGGCACCAACCACACCAGGAATTCTCTTCAGTTATTCAACCTGAACATCCGTCGTCACCCCTGAGATGACGAGTACTACAATGGCTCCGGGAAGGGATGGCTGCCGTTCTACGGGCTCCAAACCAACTGTGCTATTTTGTGTGTTTTTTCACATTGTTTTTAACTTATTTTGTACATAATGTTGCTGCTACCGTCTCTTATGACCAAAAAGAGCGTCTGGATATCAGAACAGCGATTACTCACATAGAACTGGACAAAGAGTTTTTCTTTAATGAGTCCGATACGAAGGATATACTGCTTCTCTGAGACCAGGCCAAAATCCCCGTCATTCGCATGAAGAAAAGACAGGGGGCGGAGATCCTGTGTCTTCTGAGAATTCGTTGGTGAGTGGGTAAACCCACCTATTCCATCCCTTTTATTGGTAAATGTGCAATCACTGGAGAATAAACTGGATGATCTCCGTTCGAGACTATCCTACCAACGGGACATTAAAAACGGTAATATCTTATGTTTCCCCGAGTCGTGGCTGAATTTACGACATGGATAATATACAGTTGGCTGGGTTTTCTGTGCATCGGCAGGACAAAACAGCTACGTCTGGTAAGACAAGGGGTGGGGGTGTGTGTCTATTTGTCAATAACAGCTGGTGGACAATGTCTAATATTAAGGAAGTTTCAAGGTATTGCTCACCTGAGGTAGAGTACCTCAAGCTGTAGACCACACTATCTACCAAGAGAGTTTTCATCTATATTTTTCTTAGCCATCTATTTACCACCACAAACCCATGTTGGCACTAAGACCGCACTCAACGAGCTGTATAAGACCATAAGCAAACAATAAAATGCTCATTCAGAAGCTGCGCTCCTAGTGGCCGGGGACTTTAATGCAGGCAATCTTAAACCGTTTCACATCATTTCTACCAGCATGTCACATGTGCAACTAGAGGGGAAGAAAATCTAGACAACCTTTACTCCACAAACAGAGATGCATACAAAGCTCTCCTTCGCCCTGCATTTGGCAACTCTGACCATAATTCTATCCTCCTGATTCCTGCTTACAAACAAAAACTAAAGCAGGAAGTACCAGTGACTCGCTCAATACGGAAGTGGTCAAATGACGAGGACGCTACGCTATGCTACAGGACTGTTTTGCTAGCACAGACTGGAATATGTCCCCGAGATTCATCCAATGGCATTGACGAGTATACCACCTCATTCACCGGCTTCATCAATAAGTGCATCGACGACGTCATCCCCACAGTGACCGTACTACATATCCCAACCAGAAGCCATGGATTACTACAAAGGGAAATCCAGCAGTGACCTGCCCAGTGACGCGAGCCTACCAGACGAGCTAAATGCCTTTTATGCTCGCTTTGAGGCAAGCAACACTGAAGCATGCATGAGAGCACCAGCTGTTCTGGACGACTGTGTGATCACGCTCTCCGTAGCCAATGTTTAAAAAATATATATATTTAACCTTTATTTAACTAGGCAAGTCAGATGTGAGCAATACCATTAAACAGGTCAGCTGTATTACCAGGACTTTTACTCAGAGATTTTGCGGAACAACTGTCAAGTGTCTTCACTGACATTTTCAACCTCTACCTGACCGAGTCTGTAATACCAACATGTTTCAAGCAGACCACCATAGTCCTTGTGCCAAAGAAAGAGAAGGTAACCTGGCTAAATGACTACCGCCCCGTAGCACTCACGTCGGTAGCCAAGAAGTGCTTTGAAAGGCTGGTCATGGCTCACGTCAACACCATCATTCCGGAAACCCTGACCCACTCCAATTCGCATACTGCCCAAACAGATCCACAGATGACACAATCCCAATCGCACTCCACACTGCTCTTAACCTGAACACGGGGGCCCTTCAGGGGTGCGGCTTAGTCCCCTCCTGTACTCCCTGTTCACCCTCAACTGCGTGGCCAAGCAGAACTTCAACACCATCATTAAGTTTGCTGACGACACAACAGTGGTTGGCCTGATCACCGACAACGATGAGACAGCCTATAGGAGGTCAGAGACCTGGCAGTGTGGTGCCAGGAAAACAACCTCTCCCATTACGTGAGCAAGACAAAGGAGATGATTGTGGACTACAGGAAAAGGAGGGCCAAAAGCCCCCATTCACATCGACAGGGCTGTAGTGGAGCGGGTCGAGAGTTTCAAGTTCCGTGGTGTCCACATCACCAACAAACTATCATGGTCTAAACACACCAAGAAAGTTGTGAAGTGGGCACGACAACGCTGTTCCCCCATCAGGAGACTGAAAAGATTGGCATGGGTCCCCAGATCTTCAAAAGATTCTACAGCTGCACCATCGAGAGAATCCTGACTATTTACATTGCCCCCCCCCCATTATTTTTACACTGCTTTTATTATCTATGCATAATCACTTTAACCCTACCTATATGTACAAACTACTAACCTGTATCCCCGCACATTGACTCGGTACCAGTACACCTGGTATATAGCCTCGTTAATGTTATTTTAGTGTTACTTTTTATTTTATTTTCTATTTTCATTTATTTAGTAAATATTTTCTTAACTTATTCTTGAACTGCATTGTTGGTTAAGGGTTTGTAAGTAAGTATTTTATGGTAAGGTCTACACCTTTTGTATTCGTTGCAAGTGACAAATAAAATGTTATTTGATTTTTGATGACTCCTTTGATGGGTGCTCTACTCCGAAGCTCAAAACACAAAACTTACGTTGTCCAGATTCTTTTCAGGCCGACTGCAATCTTCCTTTGCTCTTCAGAAATAGAATTAATCAAAATAATACCACTCCTGGTCACTCTGGCAGACTGCACTTTTCCAAGCGCATACTTCACAATTTTTGACACCTCAAACGGGTTTCCCACATATGCATCCATTCTCAACAAACGCATACCAACGAGAAGTTATTCATTATCATTTACACACGTATGCTCCATTCCAATTTTAGACAATTTCCTTTTTGTTCAAGTTTTTGATATTACTGTTGTCCATTCAGAACATTAGTCTTCATAAAATGTACTTGACGCGCTGCTTAATTTAAGCACAGCATCCACTTCCTCCATCTTCCCCCTCATCACTGTCTCCCGGCAGAATCAGAGCCTTCGCTCCTCGATTACCTCTGACCCTTGTCATAAAGATGTGAGGAGAGGACAGAGGAGAGGAGGCGAGCAAAACAAATTGAGATTCTCCCCATATGTTTGGCATATAATGAATTACAAGGAGTTGGAATGATAGCACAAACAGACTGGCACTCAGGCTTACCATATCCCTCCTACCATGACAGAACACTATTAGAGAAGTTTGAAACCTAATCATCTACTCTTCGACCACACCTTACCAGTGTTGGGGAATAGTAAAATTACTAGTTGAACTACATGTAGTTAACTACATTTTGTAATATCTGATGGCAGTTGAACTAAATTCAAATATTGGTAATGTTACCAGTAGTTTATTATTTTTTGTCATGCAGTGGTGTAGCAAACTACTGGAACTACACAGTACTTTTTTTTGCAAAAAGTAAAGAAAATATTCTCAATAAGCCGGATGTGGAGGTTCCTGGGCTGGTGTGATTACACATGGTCTGTGGTTGTGAGGCCAGTTGGACGTACTCCCAAATTCTCTAAAATGACGTTGGAGGCAGCTTATGGTAGAAAAATTAACATAACATTTTCTGACAACAGCTCTAGTGAACATCCCTGTAGTCAGCATGGCAATTCCATGCTCCCTCAACTTGAGACATCTGGGGCATTGTCTTGTGACAAAACTGCACATTAAAGAGTGGCCTTTTATTGTCCCCAGCACAAGTGGCACCTGTGTAATGATCATGCTTTTTAATATGCCACACCTGTCAGGTGGATCAATTATCTTGACAAAGGAGAAATGCTCACTAACAGGGATGTAAATACAGTGCCTCCGGAAAGTATTCAGGCCCCTTGACTTTATCCACATTTTGTTAGGTTGCAGCATTATTCTAAAATGTATTTTTTTTTAAAGTATTCTTCTCATCAATCTACATACAATACATACCCCATAATGATAAAGAAAAAACTGGGTTTTAGACATTTTTGTGCATATATTAAAAACCAAAAATTTGAAATATTACATTTACATAAGTATTCAGACCCTTTTCTCAGTACTTTGATAAAGAACCTTTGGCAATAATTACAGCCGCGTATCTTCTTGGGTATGACGCTACAAGCTTAGCAGACTTGTATTTGCGGAGTTTCTCTCATTCTTCTCTGCAGACTCTCTCAAGCTCTGTCAGGTTGGACGGGGAGTGTTGCTGCACAGCTATTTTCAGGTTCAAGTCCAGGCTCTTCCTGGGCCACTCAAGGACATTCAGAGACTTGTCCCGAAGCCACTCCTGTGTTGTCTTGGCTGTGTGCTAGGGTTGTTGTCCTGTTGGAAGGTGAACCGTCGCTCCAGTCTGAGGTCCTGAGTGCTGTGGAGCAGGTTTTCATCAAGGAGCTCTTGATGTACTTTGCCCCGTTCATCTTTGCCTCGATCTTGACTAGTCTCCCAGTCCCTGCCACTGAAAAACACCCCCATAGTATGATGCTGCCACCACCATGCTTCACCGTAGGGATGGTGCCAGGTTTCCTCCAGATTTGATGCTTGGCATTCAGGCCAAAGAGTTGAATCTTGGTTTCATCAGACCAGAAAATCTTGTTTCTCATGGTCTGAGATTCTTTAGGTGCCTTTTCACAAACTTCAAGTGAGCTGTCTTGTACCTTTTACTGAGGAGTGGCTTCCGTCTGGCCACGTTACCATAAAGGTCTGATTGGTAGAGTGCTGCAGAAATGGTTGTCCTTCTGGAAGGTTCTCCCATCTCCACAGAGGAACTCTGGAGCTCTGTCAGAGTGACCATCGGGTTCTTGGTCACCTCCATGACCAAGGTCCTTCTCCCCCGATTGCTCAGTTTGACCGGGTGGCCAGCTCTAGGAAGAGTCTTGGCTGGTTCCAAACTTCTTCCATTTAAGAATGATGGAGTCCACTGTGTTCTTGGGGACCTTCAGTGCTGCAGACATTTTTCGGTACCGTTCCCCAGATCTGTGCCTCGACACAATCCTGTCTCGGAGCTCTACGGACAATTCCTTCGACCTCATGGTTTTTGCGCTGCCATGCACTGTCAACTGTGGGCCCTTTTATAGACACGTGTGTGCCTTTTTCAAATCATGTCCAATCAATTGAATTTACCACAGGTGGACTCCAATCAAGTTGTAGAAACATCTAAAGGATGATCAGTGGAAACAGGATGCACCTGAGCTCAATTTCAAGTCTCATAGCAAAGGGTCTGAACACTTACGTAAATAAGGTATTTCTAAAAACCTGTTTTTCGCTTTGTCATTGTGGGGTATTTTGTGTAGATTGCTGAGGATTTAAAATTTTTTTAATCCATTTTAGAATAACTCTGTAACATAGCAAAATGTGGAAAAGTCAAGGGGTCTGAATACTTTCCGACGGCACTATAAATGTGTTTACAACATTTTAGATAAATAAGCTTTCGATGGTGCAGCTGTAGAACTTTTTGAGGATCTGGGGACCCATGCCAAATCTTTTCAGTCTCCTGATGTGGGAATGGCGTTGTCGTGCCCTCTTCACAACTTTCTTGGTGTATTTGGACCATGAAAGTTTGTTGGTGATGTGGACACCACGGAACTTGAAACTCTCGACCCGCTCCACTACAGCCCTGTCGATGTTAATGGGGGCGTGTTTGGCCCTCCTTTTCCTGTAGTCCACGATCGTCTCCTTTGTCTTGCTCACATTGAGAGGGAGGCTGTTGTCCTGGCACCACACTCCCTATAGGCTGTCAGTGATCAGGCCTACCACCGTTATGTCGTCAGCAAACTTAATGATGGTGTTGGACTTGTGCTTGGCCACGCAGTCGTGGGTGAACAGGGAGTACAGCTGGGGTCTAAGCACGCACCCCTGAGGGGCCCCCGTGTTGAGGATCAGCGTGACAAATGTGTTGTTTCCTACCCTTACCACCTGGGGGCGGCCCGTCAGGAAGTCCAGGATCCTGTTGCAGGTGGAGGTGTTTAGTCCCAGGGTCCTTAGCTTAGTGATGAGCTTTGTTGGCACTATGGTGTTGAACGCTGAGCTGTAGTCAATGAACAGCATTCTCATATAGGGTTTCCTTTTGTCCAAGTGGGAAAGGGCAGTGTGGAGTGTGATTGGGATTGCGTCATCTGTGGATCTGTTGGTGATGCAGTGGTGGAGAAAGTACTCAATTGTCATACTTGAGTAAAGGTTAAGATACCTTAATAGAAAATGACTCAAGAAAAAGTGAAAGTCACGCAGTAAAATACTACTTGAGTAAGTCTAAATGTATTTAGTTTTAAATATACTTAAGTATCAAAAGTAAATGGAATTGCTCAAATGTACTTAGGTATCAAAAGTAAAAGTATAAAGCCATTTTCTCATTTTTTATTTTTGTTTCTTTTTCTGACAGATAGCCAGGGGAACACTCCAACACTCAGACATATTTACAAACAAAGCATTTGTGTTTAGTGAGTCTGTCAGATCAGAGGCAGTAGGGATGACCATAGATGTTCTTTTGATAAGTGTGTGAATTGGACAATTTTTGGGGTGTCAGGGAAAATGTATGGAGCAAAAAGTACATTATTTTCTTTAGGAATGTAGTGATGTATAAGTAAAAGTTGGCAAAAATATAAATAATAAAGTAAAGTACAGATACCCCAAAAAACTTCTTAAGTAAAAATACTTTAAAGTACTACTTAAGTACTTTATCCCCACTGTGGCGTGGTATGCAAATTGGAGTGGGTTTAGGGTTTCCGGGATGATGGTGTTGATGTGAGCCATGACCACCCTTTCAAAGCACTTCATGGCTACCGATGTGAGTGCTACGGGGCAGTCATTTAGGCAGTTTACCTTCGCTTTCTTGGGCACAGGGTCTATGGTGGTCTGCTTGAAACATGTAGGTATTACAGACTCAGTCAGGTGAAGACACATGCCAGTTGGCCCGCGCATGCTCTGAGTATACGTCCTGGTAATCCTTCTGGCCCCGTGGCCTTGTGAATGTTGACCTTTTTAAAGATCTTGCTCACATCGGCTACGGAGAGTGTGATCACACAGTCGTATTGAAAATCTGGGGCTCTCGTGCATGCTTCAGTGTTGCTTGCCTCGAATGCATAAAAAGGCATTTAGCGTCATTGGGCATCTCGTGGCTGGGTTTCTCTTTGTAGTCCGCAATAGTTTGCAAGGCCTGCCACACCGGACGAGCATCAGAGCCGGCGTAGTAGGATTCAATCTTAGTCCTGTATTGACGCTTTGCCTGTTTGATGGTTCGTCTGAGGGCATAGAGGGATTTCTTATAAGCGTTAGGATTAGTGTCCTTGAAAGCGTCAGCTCTAGCCTTTAGCTCGGTGCGGATGTTGCCTGTAATCCATAGCTTCTGGTTGGGATATGTACGTACAGTTACTGTGGGGACGACGTCGTCGGTGCACTTATTGATGAAGCCGGTGACTGAGGTGGTATACTCCTCAATGCCATTGGATGAATCCCGAAACATATTCCAGTCTGTGCTAGCAAAACAGTCCTGTAGTGTAACCGATGTGAAATAGCTAGCTAGTTAGCGGGGTGCGCGCTAATAGCGTTTCAATCGGTGACGTCACTCGCTCTAGAGACCTTGAAGTAGTTGTTCCCCTTGCTCTGCAAGGGCCGTGGCTTTTGTGGAGTGATGGGTAACGATGCTTCGTGGGAGGCAGTTGTTGATGTGTGCAGAGGGTCCCTGATTCAAGCCCAGGTAGGGGCGAGGAGAGGGACGGAAGCTACACTGTTACATTGGTGCCGTGACCCGGATCACTGGTTGCTGCGGAAAAGGGGGGTGAGTGTAACCAATGTGAAATGGCTAGCTAGTTAGCGGGGTGCGCGCTAGTAGCGTTTCAATCAGTGACGTCACTCGCTCTGAGACCTTGAAGAAGTTGTTCCCCTTGCTCTGCAAGGACCGTGGATTTTGTGGAGCGATGGGTAACGATGCTTCGTGGGAGGCAGTTGTTGATGTGTGCAGAGGGTCCCTGGTTTGAGCCCAGGTAGGGGCGAGGAGAGGGACGGAAGCTACACTGTTACAGTAGCATAGCATCCGCATCATCTGAGCACTTCCTTATTGAGCGAGTCACTGGTACTTCCTGCTTTAGTTTTGCTTCTAAGCAGGAATCAGGAGGATAGAATTATGGTCAGATTTTCCAAATGGAGGGCAACGGAGAGCTTTATACGCGCCTCTGTGTGTGAAGTAAAGGTGGTCTAGTTTTTTTCCTCTGGTTTAACACGTGGCATGCTGGTAGAAATGAGGTAAAATGGATTTAAGTTTGCCTGCATTAAAGTCCCCGGCCACTAGGAGCGCAGCTTCTGGATGAGCATTTTCTTGTTTTCTTATGGCCTTATAGAGCTCTTTGAGTGCGGTCTTAGTGCCAGCATCAGTTTGTGGTGGTGAATAGACAGCTACGAAAAATATAGCTATAAACTCTCTTGGTAGATAGTGTGGTCTACAGCTTATCATGAGGTACTCTGCCTCAGGCGAGCAATACCTCGAGACTGCCTTAATATTAGACATGCGCACCAGCTGTTATTGACAAATAGACACACCCCCCCACCCCTCGTCTTACCAGACGTAGATGTTCTGTCCTACCGAAGCACGGAAAATCCAGCCAACTGTATATTATGTCGTCATTCAGCCACGACTCGGTGAAACAAGATATTACAGTTTTTAATATCCCGTTGGTAAGATAGTCTCGAACGAAGCTCATCCAGTTTATTCTCCAGTGATTGCACGTTGGCTAATAGAACGGATGGTAGAGGCGGGTTACCAACTCGCTGACGAATTCTGAAAAGGCACCCTGATCTCCGCCCCCTGTATTTCCTTATTTTCTTCATGCGAATGACTGGGATTTTGGCCTTGTCTGGGAGTAACATTATATCCTTTGCGTCCGACTCATTAAATAAATAATCCTCGTCCAGTTCGAGGTGAGTAATCTCTGTTCTGATATCCAGAAGCTTGTTTCGGTCATAAGAAACAGTAGTATCAGCATTATGTACCAAATAAGTTACAAACAATGCGAAAAAACAGGCAAAATAGCACAATTGGTTAGGTGTCCGTAAAACGTCAGCCATCCCCTCCAGCGCCATTCTTCCTGGGACCATATGTGTACACAATTGTGAGTATAGACAGTATGGACAGCACAGGAGGTTGGTGACACCTTATTTTTTGGGAGAACTCGCTCGTGGTAATGGATGGAGCGGAATAAGTGAAAAGGTATCAAATACATCAAACACATGGGTTCCATGTGTTTGATGTCATTCCATTGACTGTTCCAGCCATTATTATGAGCCGTCCTCCAGTCTGCAGCTTCCCCTGATGGACAGTATATGAATAGAAATGTTATGTACAGCAGTAGTTATATAGGATGTGCCTTGACTAGAAAACAGTATATACATATAAAGTGGGTAAAACAGTACGTAAACATTATTAAAGTGACCAGTGTTCAATGTCTATATACATAGGGCAGCAGTCTCTAAGGTGCAGGGTAGAGTACCGTGTTGTAGCCGGCTAGTAACAGTAAATTCTTCTAGTGTAAAGTAATTGGTAAACAATATTTTCAGAGTAGCCTCCCCAACACTACACCTTACCACTGGTTGGGGTTGGGTTGCACCACTGAGCTCAAATCAATTCTGTATCAGCTGAGCCAACAACAAGGCTAGACATGACGTTAGGTAAAGCCAAATCAAAGGCACTCGTTCGATATAAAGTTGTTTTTGACGAAAATTAAAACGTGTCAGTTTGTCACTTTCACGAGGTTGGAGAAATAACATGTTCAACTATTTAAGACATTGGCACGAATATAGGTTGTGGCTTTAGATTTCGAGAAAATGTACAACTAAGGAAGAATTGTTCAATTATCTTATTGACATATCAAACGGCAAACCCCGGATTGGTCTGTTTGGCAAGAATTCCCGGAAGTCTCGCGATGTTGGCTTCGAAACTGTGATAGTTCTCAGCTGAACTACCAACACCGCTTGGCTGTACGCTTTCTTTGGGACAGGCACCATATCGATGAAACAGCGACTAGAAACACATTTGTGTATAATGTTCGCAAGAAATGTGTTGTTTAGCGGCAATTTTCATTCTTACACATCAATGGAAGGTTCTAGAATGGTCATGTGATGTCGTTTGACCAGTTATGTTGCATTTTGAAAAATACCCTGCTTTTCCGTGTTTGTTTTTTTTACGAGTGCCTTCTCTAATTTTCAAACTATCTAGGGTACTACATCGAAAAAGAGGACGCGGATGTCAGTGAGCTCAAGGTGAACCGATGTTTGATAACAATATCTAGGATATTTTTATTTAGTAAAACCAAATCCTCTCTCACGCTTGTGAGGAAATCAAGGACTGAATGTATCACGTGAGCTGGTTTGACCAATCACCGCTTGAGTTCTGAACTGAAGTGTATAAATATGAGGCGGTTGCCCATAGAGACGTCCGCCATTGAAGACTCGTTTTCAATGTACTTGATATTGGTAAAACCGTGTGTTGTTTTTTTATATTATTTGTTAGCAAACTAAAAACAGCAACATTTTTATCCACCGCATCATCGGCGACAGTTTCATTTGGCATCCTTCAAGCAGAACACGGTCGGCAAAGAACGTCTCTCAGTTCGGCAGTAATAACAATCTTGTTGTGCCAGAGACGGAAAGGTAAACGTGAAAAGAGGTCAGGGATATATAACGTTAACACATTGCATTTAATCAGCTGGTTACTTTCTGTGTATCTCCTTATAACGTTGATATGGAAGGCTTGTGTGTGTGGCGGAGCTGTTTCAAGTTTGAGCGGTTGGCCTCCTTTTTGTGTGGGCCCTTGACACGGAAATCGTTTCCTGTCACCATTTTGTTACGTAAAGCTAACTAGCATTGCTAACAAGCTATAACTAACGTTAGCCGAACAAGATTCGCTTGTCACATTCACTGCGAAATCTGAGCCATGTTCAGGATTCAAACTTTAGCGACAAGGTAGAATTTCATATTTGTTGGCTGGGCGAAGCTTTCGTTTTTTGGTACGAAAGTCACGTTGTAAATTATCTCACGCGCTAGCCACCACATTTCGGTCCAACCACGTTGATTGCGTCATGCAAGCATGGAGTTGACCAATAATGCTCACAAACTATAGCTCACTAACGTTTGTTACCTTCAACAATGTAACATTTAACGAACGTTAGCTAGCTAGTCTGAAACGTGTTGTAGCTGACTAAGGTTAGCTAGCTATGTACAGCAGGGGTAAAGTTCTCCGTTACTGCGACGGATTTCCGTCATTCATTCTGAAGAGGTCGTTTTTTTTCAGTGTAGATCTGCAATAACATTATCGGGGGGGCTGGTTTGGAGACGACTGTCTAATACCAACAGGAGCACGTCTGTTCTACAAAATGTATTACAAAACGTCTCAAATTTGATTTGGTCTGTTACGCTGTGTGGACTGAACTGGCATGCATGATTTCTGCTGACATTCCCATATTCAGATGAAGGGAATTAATTAAATAGTTTTAACGCGCACCAACGCGGTGCTTAACTCACACAGCGGTGTGTAAGAGCCAGTAAATGCTTGGACCGAAAATGTGGTCGGAGCACGCAGAGGCCTAACGTTAATTTAACTCCATACTGCTTTGCCGTGTGCCGCTCAAATGGTGTAACAATGCGGAGGGCTCAGTATAGCTCCGCATTGACATGATTTGGTTGATGGTAGTAGGCGAGAGGTCCTGTATAAACACCAACTTCCTTCACAGCAGCACTGCTCTGCGAAGGCCAAGAAGTATGCTGCACAGCCAGTGCAGACGAAGGAATACCCACGTAGCGCCTTGATCAGTGTCATTGCATTCTGGAACGTCAGAAGTACATTCATTTCCAATGGTACGTTGGATTTATCGAACGTATGCATCACTGTATGGGTCGATTTCTTGACAGAAATGGAAGGATAAGGTGAATGTTGAACTTTTGTAGCACACATCCAGATGATGCTGCGTACCACTTAGTGCAATAATGTTGGTGTGATCAAGGTTTTAAACGCATCTCAAATGTATTTATTTTTTTACCTTTATTTAACTAGGCATGTCAGTTAAGAACAAATTCTTATTTTCAGTGATGGCCTAGGAACACTGGGTTAACTGCCTTGTTCAGGGGCAGAAAGACAGATTTTTACCTTGTCTGCTCAGGGATTCAATCTTGCAACCTTCCAGTTACTAGTCCAAAGCTCTAACCACTAGGCTATCTGCTGCCCAATCTCAATTGTTGTTGAGATCTGATATCTTGTGCAAGATGAGACGTGGGCAAGTATCATAGGCCTATCTTCAATCACATTTCTTAAATCCTTTTGGGATACATTTCAGCTGAACTTGGAGGACAATTGGGGCTGACTACTTACAAAAAGCGTGCTTCTGACAAAGTTACAAAAATAAATCGCCATGTTAGACTGAAGGATATACGGTAATTTTGTCAAATTCAAGGCTCTTCATGCTCATTGGTTGCTCATTCAGAATATTTTCAGGTACTTCACTCTCCCGTTTTTAAGTCTCCCTTCCTAACTGTTTTACATTCCTCCTGAGAGCTGAGACCAACCTGCAATGTATCGTTGGGCAAATATTCCCACATTTTCATAACATTCATGTTAACGCTTGTTTCTGTGTCACCAAATGTTGCATGAGGCAAGAGTAGGCTAGGTGCGTTTCAATTAGCTTGTTTGGTTACGCAGGAGTGTAGTACTGTTGTAGCGCACCCGCCTTTTCTCACAATGGTTCTCCTTTAGTAAAGTACGATCAAAGCTGAATCAATGTCTTGGAAGATCAAGTAAATGATTCTACATAACATAACCAAATATAATAGCAGTGTTACTGTTTACACCACCTAATTTCTTAAGATTTTAGGATGGTTAGCTCAATAGTCCCCCAAAAGTTAATGTTGGCTACACTGACCTGCAAAATCATCCTGTTATCCTGCATTTGGGTATTTTAAATGCGCAACAGAGCTCTTAAATTAGCAATGGCATCTTAAAAGTGCAATGACAAAAATAATACTTTTTAGAGTGCATAATGAATTATAATATAGACTATGCGTTGTCCAAATGATTTTATTGGTCACATATTTAGCAGATGTTATTGCCGCTGTCTGAAATGCTTGTGTTCCTAGCTCCAACAGTATAGTAGTATCTAACAATAAACACATCTAAAATAATGTAATTAAGAAATATATATATATATATAACACTTTTATTGGGCCTGTTTCTGGAGGTGGAAATCATTATTCATTAATTTATATATGTATGTATGTGTGTGTCTAAAAAGCTCAGTTCTGGTGACCAGAACTGAGCTTTTTAGACATCCCAAGGATTCTGATAGCACGGACCCTGGCCTGATGCCAACTATTTGCTTCCATGTCTACCAGTAGAGGGCAGTCAGAAATTACAGTGATGCATTGTTTCTCGTGGCTGTGGTAACTAGTGACAACCCTGGTCAGAGTAAACAACTGCATGTTTAAATAATAAAATGCACCTATACATCCATCACTTCTCACATGTAATGCACACATTCATCTGTAACGTTAGGTTCTCCTAGTAAATAAACATGCATGATATTGTTTTTCTTTCTATTCAGTCCAAGGCTTAAGTTTTGCTCCCCCCCCCCAAAAAAAAATGTTTTGTTCAGTATTAGCTGCATGTATTTTTTTTTCATAACATACTACTTAATTATATAACATTAGGTAACGTTAATTGTAAACAAATTTTAGTCTTGTTATGATTTGTATTTTCTAATGTTTATTTTTAATGTTCATTTTACAATGTTTTGTATGTCCTTGGGAGTGCAAATTATAGTTTCTTTGTAAAAATACAATGTATTTATTGAAAGAAAATAAACTGCCTAGAAATATCAACATAACTTGTAATGTAAATTCTTTGATTTGGGTATGGGCAAAAGTCAAATCTCATTGAATGTGTACCCTTTTTGGAAGATTGCAATATTCTTTATGGGGTAAGTGGGTAACAAAGGCATGCATCTGTGCCAGCACAAATGTTTTTTTGTGAACTGTTAGGTACCTAGTTTGGTTTGTAAGGCTGTGAATGACACTAAACGTTCCCTGCCTACAAGTCTATTGGAGGTGTTTTTCAAATTTGAGTGAAACGTTGAAAACGGTCGACTGATTGGGCATTTCCCAGAGAAATTGGGCCTATAGTTTACTGTATAATGGTCAGTGTAGTTTGTTCATATGCATGTTATGTAATTCATATCTTTGGTAATGTTGAATAATTTATGGCTTAAAGTTTGTTATTCCAAACATTCATAAAATACCTAAGGGTTGGGTTGAATAATTATAAAGATATGATTTTCCTAGAATATTACATTGATACTGTGATGCAGAACCTTCGTGACTATTCAGTTTTTTTCTGTGATGTGAATAGGCCTAATGCTTTTCATAAAGTGTTGATGCCTAGAATGTTGCTACTTATGAGTGTAACTAATTGTCAAAAATGTTTGACTGAAAACCTGGATGCTTACAAGTTCATCAGTTGGCATGGCGCTTTGTAGAGTCAATTGATACGCCCATACTTTTCATAAAACCATTTGGTTGGATGGTAGAGGAGAGCACTGCTTACAGAGGGGCTTTGCTGTGGTTTCCGATGGGAGAATTCGTAAAAAATATCTGCGGTTTTATTTGTCAAGCGATGTTTCTCTGACATGAGGTAAGCAAATTTGGAGCTTTAGATGCCACATTGGACATCAGAATTGTAATGTTTCCTGTAGCCCACAATGCACAGGTCCAGTAGATGGCAGTAGAAACCAGTTCTGAATATCATAGGATTAATTGGTTGTTTTTTGTAGTTATGTTTTGTGCTCAATTTTATTTAGCAAAACCCTTGTCAGTAAAACCTTTTTTTCCCCCCTGCACAAAAACGCCACATCAATCTGCCTGTATGGCACCGTCTATGGACATACTGGTGTACGATATAGCAGTGACGGGTTTACGTATTGGGCTTTCAGAGCCCTCTTTGATATTTATGCAGATGGCATTTTCATGGCTGTGTTTTTTTAATTGTGGCCAAAGCCTTACTATCTTAATAAAACAGTCAATCCAGCAACTTCATCTCCATGGCAGTGTGATTCTGCTCTGGATATTGTACCAGGGGATCAAAAGGGGTTTTGTCACTATTATTGTACAGTTATCTATAGAGAAATGCCCAGCCATGCTGAAAACCACCCCTCTCTTTCAGTAGTCTTGGAGGAAGATGTGTGATGAGAGCTGAGCTACGGAAAATAAGTGTCGTTCTCAACTGCTACCCTGTGTCCACCGCGCTTTGGACTGCATCGCGATGACAGACGCCAAATACCCTTCTGTGTCCAGGGTGGGAGGCGTGAACCCTCCTCCGCCGAAGTTCAACAACCCAAAGAAACCCGGTCGCCAAACCAACCAGCTGCAGTACCTGGAGAAGGTGGTGGTCAAGGCCCTGTGGAGACACAACTTCTCCTGGCCTTTCAGAACGCCTGTTGATGCTGTCGGACTGCACATTCCAGTGAGTCTCACTTTTTTTGTTACTCGCAATTACTTTTATATATGGTTGTTTTTCCCTACTAAACTATACTAAACACAAATATAAACACAATTTCAATGAGTTATAGTTCATATAAGGAAATCAGTCAATTTAAATAAATTCATTAGGTCCTAATCTATGGATTTCACATGATTGGGCAGGGCCGAAGCCAGAGGTGGGCCTGGGATGAGCCAGGCCCACCCACTGGGCAGCCAGGGCCAGGCAATCAAAATTAGTTTTCCACACAAAAGGGCTTTATTATAGACGGAAATACTCCTCAGTTTCATCAGCTGTCCTGGTGACTGGTCTCAGACTATCCCGTAGGTGATTAAGCCAGATGTGGAGGTCCTGGGCTGGTGTGTTTATGCATGGTCTACAGTTTTGAGGCCAGTTGGACGCACTGACAAATTCTTTTAAAATGACGTTGGAGGCTGCTTATGGTAGAGAAATTAACATAAAATTCTCTTTCGGCAGCTCTGGGGGACATTCCTGCCGTCAGTATGCCAATTGCACTCTCCCTCAAAAAGTCCCCTCAACTCTGGTGTGTGACAAAACTGCACATTTTAGAGTGGCCTTTTAATGTCCCCAGCACAAGGTGCACCTGTGGAATGATCATGCTATTTAATAATCTTCTTGATATGCCACACCTGTCAGGTGGATGGATTATCTTGGCAAAGGAGAAATGCTTACTAACAGGGATGTAACCAAATTTGTGCACTATTATTATTTATTAAATAAGCTTTTTGTGCTTATGGAACATTTCTGGGATTTTTTTAAATTTCAGCTCATGAAACATACGACCACTTTACATGTTCCGTTTTATATTTTTGTTAAGTATAAGTTGAATGCACTGACTGTAAGTTGCTCTAGTTAAGTGTCTGCTAAATGGCTAAAATTGTACTTGTTTATTTTTAATTTCCTCCATCCTTCCTCCACCTTAATAATCTTATCTTTTGTATTTGTTTTCCCATTATTTTCTATTTTAGGATTACTATACAATTATCAAGACGCCAATGGACTTGAGCACCATCAAGAAGCGTCTTCAGAATAATTATTACTGCAAGGCGTTGGAATGCATACAGGACTTCAACAAACTCTTCACCAACTGCTATGTATATAATCGGGTAAGGGAAAAAAGTTAACATTTCATAATCATATTGTATTAATTTGCCACGCACCAATAGTGTAGGCCTACATGGTCTCCTATTGAATGACAGAATGCACAATAATCGGGATTACATTTTTCCAGCCTGGAGATGACATAGTTCTGATGGCCCAAGCCTTGGAGAAGATCTTCCTACAGAGAGTGGCTGAGATGCCCCAGGAAGAGACTGAGATATCTGCCATCACAACCAAGACACCAGTGAAGGGTGGGAGGAAGTCCTCCTCTGCTAGTAGGCTACACAGCTGCTCCAGCTGCTTAATCTTGCACATAAATTGTATGCGTCCCAAATGGGTGGCACCCTATTCCCTTTATAGTGACTACTTTCAACCAGGGCCATAGAGCTCCATACTATCTATTATATACTCCTAGGAGTACACGCTGCCTTCTAAATGTCCTATGTTCTTCTGTGTAGGTGTGGTGAAGCTGAGGCCCCAGTCCCCTGTGTCTGAGGTGGTGTTCCAGCAGACAGTGACAGTCATCCCTCCTGAGGCCCTCCACACCGTCCCCCCTGCTGCCCAGCTCTCCTCACACATAGCAGCCAAAGTCAGTACCTCTTCACAATTACCTCAGTGTGTACTGTGTATATATTTTGACAGCAACTTTAACCTCTATTCCACTTATACATTCCACATAAACATCACTTTTGTAGTTTCCAGAATACTTTGTAACATATATATTGTGCAACCTCTGTTTAGTCTGTAGTTTGATTGCATTTCCACCCTTCTCAGATAACACCCAGCCCTGTTGTATTCATATCGTTTCAGATCAAGAAGGGTGTGAAGAGAAAAGCAGACACCACCACGCCGACAGCCTCTGCTCCGATCACCAGCTGCGAGTCGTCCCCCGTCATTGATGGCTCGACGGCCTGTAAGCTGTTCTCCAGGCGGGGCAGCGGTCGGCCCATCAAACCCCCCAGAAAAGACCTGCCGGACTCTCCCCAGCACCACCAGAGCAAGAAGAGGAAGCTCTCTGATCAGCTCCGCTTCTGTAACTGCATCCTGAAGGAGATGTTCACCAAGAGGCACGTGGCTTACGCCTGGCCCTTCTATAAGCCGGTGGATACGGAGGCCCTGGGTCTACGCGACTACCACGACATCATCAAGCAGCCCATGGACCTGGGCACCATACGGGTTAGATAGCCGTGTTACACTAAACTTGTTGAACAAGAGGCTAGTTAGTGTCTGCCAAGGTTACTTTGGTCTAGCTGTATCTTGTTCCTTGATCTCTCTCACTATTATGAAGATGACAGTATTTGCGTGTTTTCTCACAGAAAAAAATGGACGAACGTGAGTACATGGATGCCCAGGAGTTTGCTGCTGATTTCAGACTCATGTTTTCCAACTGTTACAAATACAACCCACCCACCCACGAAGTTGTTATTATGGCAAGAAAACTCCAGGTATGATTGCCCTTGGTTTCAGCCAGTCCAGTCCCTAGAAGTTGTCTAAATAAATTGCGATGGAATAACGAAAGTGCAACATGAATGAATATAGATGGTTGGTGAGAAGTTTTGACTAGATGACTTGTGGCCCCTACCCACCAGGATGTGTTTGAGGCACGCTGGCTGAAGCTTCCAGACGAGCCAGTGAGGAGTGCGGGTGATCCAGGTCACCACAGGGACAAGAAAGCGAGAGGCGATGGGCCTGAGCGCTCTTCCAGCACAGGCAGCAGTGACAGCGAGAGCTCCTCTGAATCGGAGTCCTCCTCTGGCACGGAGGAAGAGGAGGAGGAAGAGGAGGCCAGAGTTCTACGTCTGGCTAAACTAGAGGAACAGGTATGTTGTCATCTTACCTGGCCATGCTGACATTACTATTCTGTTACCTACTGCCATGTATCTAACTCTCTTCTTTTCAGTTGAAAGCGGTGCACGATCAGCTGCAGAAACTCACCCAGGAGCCCCTGCTCAAACCAAAGAAGAAAGAGAAATCAAAGGAGAGAAGAAAAAAGAAGGAAACGAGTAGTAGACCGAAGCAGGAAGAAGACCTGAGGAAGATCAAACCTAAAGTACAGCAGAGGGGCATCAATAAGGGCGCGTCTGCAGTGTAAGTGGCCAATCCTTGTTGATAAATTGCTCTAATTGTTTTCTAATCCCGATCCCCGGTGTAACTCCTTTTCTTCAGCCAATACACAGGATTACTGACTATTGTTGCCAATTTTACTTTGAAACTAACTTCCATTGTCCTACCAAGAGTTTTTTAATATCTTCTCACCCCTCTGTAGGCACGGCAAGAGGAGGAAGATGGCACTCCCAATGGTGCCCTACAAGTCTGATGAGGAAGAGGTGCCAGCGGTGCCCATGTCATACGGTGAGAAGAGGCAGCTGAGCCTGGACATCAACAAGCTTCCGGGGGACAAACTGGGCAAGGTGGTGAACATCATCCAGGCCAGGGAGGCCTCGCTCAGAAATGCCAACCCTGAGGAGATCGAGATCGACTTTGAGACCCTCAAGCCCTCCACCCTCAGGGCCCTGGAGAGCTTTGCCATGACCTGCCTCAGGAAACGGCCCAAGAAACACAACCGTGAGTAGTTGTAGTACACACCTTTTCTTTTTGAGCTTCCTTGCGGGTTGATCATTGCACTGTAGATCTCAGTACTGCTGACCAAGGACATTACCAGGCTCAAATGTCATTGTTATTTTCCATCTTCTTTCTTCCAGTGAATAAGCTGGTGAAAACCAAAGGACCAATACAGACTGTGAAGAAGCATGATGCAGAGAAACATCTCCAGAGTATTACTGAAGAAATGAGCTCACTCGAAAAGAAGAAAAAGACAACAAGTAAGTAAACAGTGAATCTGTGGTAGCAAGGACCAGGGCCATACAGTGTGTATCTATAGAGAGTTAGGCCAATGCGGTTGAACGTTCTGAGGGCGCCACTTTCTCCTCCATTGCTAAGTGATCACTCTTTTGCATTGTGTTTATTTCTGATAGTTTTCAAAACCTATGAAGATGTCCAGTGAAAGCAGATATGCAATTTGTTGACACTACAACACAGTAAAGACTTGAATACACATTACCCTGAATTCCCTGCTCTGTTTTGCTTGTTTACAGCGGGTCATTTCAAAGGGAACTGTTGTAGGCGCTCTAGTGTTGTTACATCACCAACATTTCAAGAATAAAGTTCTATATGGGCGCTAACATGGCGGCCGTTCTGAAAACCTGGCCTCTCGTATTTATATATGGACCTGTCAAGGACCAGTGTAGTGTGTCTGTGATCTAGGGGCCTTGTTGTCCTTAGAGTCAGGGAATATGGGTTCTTCTATGTTTTCTCTCTGCTGTCCAATAGTGAATAATTCAACTGTGCAGTGCTTGCCTCAGTCTTTCTCTCTGTTGTCCTATACATAAGTTGTCCCTCTCTGTTTTTCTCCAGATGGGCTCCCCAGGGCTCCTGCTGTCCCAGACCTGGCCCAGCCATCCCGTCTCCGTGAGGGCATCAGCTCTGACAGCTCCAGCAGCAGCAGTAGTAGTGATTCTAGCAATTCTGATAGCAGTGACTCTGATTCAGGTTAGCTGTTCTCCTCCGCACTAAGCACTTTCCTCCCTCCCCTACCTACCCACTCCCTTTCCCCACTCTCTACACATGGATTGAGTGAAAAAGATATGGCTTAAAACCCACTGGGACTCTCTAGCCCCTGTAGCACAGTAGAACTCAATCACCTTTTCACCTGCTGGCGAAACCAAAATACTTGAAGAAATATTGTTTTATTTTATTATTACGTACATTTAGTCTGTCTATATAGCCAACTCTGTCACACAAACCTCTTTCATCAGACTATTAGGGTGTTATATTTATGTTTGATAATGTTATTGTTTTGTTGTAGTTTCACAGAATTTATTTTACCTTTTGAAGACAAACTGTAGGTTAGGTTTGAAATGAGAACAGCCAGTCTTCTGTACAAAATGTCAATTATCCAACGGGCCCCAGACTGCTGTTGCATGGTGACAAGTTCTTAAAAACTGCCCATACAGACTAGCCACTAATTATAAGCCAGAGATCTTATTTTCACTCCTACCGGTAGCTATACATCTTTCGATAAACATAGCAAAAATCAGATGGGTAGGGCTAGAGAAGTACCAGGCAGTGTTACCATACTCTTCGCCCCCCTCATCTCACCCTCCATACTCTGTACCATTGCAGAGTCAAAGCTGGTCCTCATCACTATGATACAGTTTTGATTGTACTTCGATTTTTGTACTTTTTGTGTTGGGTTTTTGCATGATTTAGTATAGAGCAATATTAGCGTAAAACGCATACAATCTGATGTATTTAAAGTAATCAACAGCTTGTAACGTTAATACAGACCTTGATGGAGTAGGATTTCTGCTGCACTTATACATTTTGTAGCCAGTGCTAATGTTTTCTTGTTCTAGTTTAACCTACGTCTTGGTGGTCAACACCTAAAGGTTCAAATAAATACATTTTCATAGACAATTTGACATTTTACTGTTAACGATTTGTGATAAAAATGAAAAGAAAAACAACTTAAAGCCTACTAGACACTTAAGCTTTAGCTGAGAATGTGTATGAGAGTAGTGATTCCAGAGTAGGTCAGTGGAATTGTTTTGATATTACTTGAAGGTAAGTGAAGTAGATCTTCGTTTTTATTTTCCAGTTATCCTACAATGGGTAAATTTAAATTACTATTGTACCTGTCTTTCAGTGAAGAAAACCAATAAGAAAAGCAAAGGTTCTCCACACAAAGTCAAGACCAAGGTAAATCTGTAACATAGGCCCTGCTTCTTTTAAACTAGTGGACTAATTCACATGGTTATACGTTCACTTTTGTGATATTTGGATGAATATACTTGAAGGTTGGAACTACAGTGCATTGTCATTATAAATTGTAAGTCCTTTCCTTCTCATCTGAAGTCTAAAAATAAGAAATCTGAGAAGAAAGACTCATCGTCGGAGTCTTCTCTCCAGACCAGCCAGCCCCCGCCTGCCTCTCCACCCCCTGCAGCCGTCACTAAAGGCCAGTCTACACAGCAGTACCCAGCCCAGCCTCCTCTAGATCTGCTCATCTCACCCCCAGGTAATAAACGCTTGTTGCCTTCATATTCTGTGTGTTGTCTATAAAGGAGCTCAATGGACAACCATGTCAAGTTCTGTAACACTGTCCTTTAATGATTTAAAGGTGGTTGACACTGCTCTTCCAAAGTCCTTCGTGTCAGCCCTAGCTATGGAATGCAATTTATCCTGTAAACCAGCAGGTTTTAAGCCCATTGAAAGTCTCAGGCTGGACCGAGGATTGCATTGTTTGGGTTAGCGATTAAACAGCTGGAGTGCCAGGTTTCTCTGGGCAGTGGGGTGAAGTTTAGTTGATTTTAGCAAGGAAGTCAGATTGGGATGGAAGCCTTATCTTACTGTTGCTCTTGAATCTCCCTCTCCCCACTTGTCTTCAGCCTTACACAGCCGCCTGCCTCCGCAGCCTTCAAGACCTAGTTCCAAAGCAGCACCACTACCTCGCAAAAACATGGTGGCCCCCCAGCAGCTCACTGACAGTCAGCCCCAACAACAAGACCCCCTATCTGAGAGCCCTACTACCCCCTCCCTCACTCCCCCTTCTGCCTCCTCCTGTGACCCCTCCCTGACTCTAACTCTGCCCACAGACCCTCTCAGCACAACACCCACCCCCACACAAGAACCTCCTTCCAGCCTACGCTGTTTGCCCCAGCCCTCTCCCCTAGCACTCCTCACCTCTCCTCAGTGTCAATCACCAGGCCAGACACAGGAGGTGAAAACTGGGCCAGTTTATCTCAATCTACCTGATAGGGCACAACAGGAAGGTAAGATCTCTTCAGTCAGCTAAGCATCCCCCCTAGCTTGTAGCTGTTAGCATGTCCACTCGCCTGTGTGCTGCCTGCTTCTCAGCCCAT
The DNA here is from genome assembly GCF_965601325.2 of Salmo salar. Taxonomy (NCBI): domain Eukaryota; kingdom Metazoa; phylum Chordata; class Actinopteri; order Salmoniformes; family Salmonidae; genus Salmo; species Salmo salar. Next base: position 36,942,973 of record NC_138300.1, read on the forward strand.
AGCTGATCATGTCTGTGTGTCGTCTGTAGATGGTGTGTTTTGTCTCTTTGTTTGCAGTGTGTTATAGATGCCATGTCACCATCGCTGTAGCCTAGGGTGCATGTCTCATCCCACTCTGCTCCCCATCAACTGCTGCCTGCTTACATCCACAGTGTTGTTGTCTGTCTGGAGAATAATGCACTGCTTTGTTTTTCTCCTGTCCATCAGGTCTGTCTGCGCTGCTGTCCCCTCTGACCTCTCCTCCTGTAGGTTTACTACAGGCTGCTGGCAGCAGATATGAGGTATGCTCTCCTCTTCCTGTTGTTGATGGATGAATTGTGACGCTGGATTAAATCACTGTTTAAATGAATGTCTCTGTCCTTGGCATTTATTAATGTTGAAAGAGTTGGTTGGTAATTTTTGGGGGAAGGAAATTGGGTTAATATCGATACAAGTCTACCGTGTTCTTTTCCTTTTTGTTGCGATTTTAACTGTTTTTACTGGCCAAATCCTTAATGAGTGGAGACAGATTGTGTGAAATAGCATTGGCCTTAGCCCTGGGAGTGATAATGGAGGTTTAACACTGTAAATCTCACTTTGTGGTAGCAGCTGTACCCAGTGCTGTTGTCCCCTCTACAAGACAGCCCATTACAGCCTGTGAAGGATGACAGGAAGCCCTCGGAAGCACTGGAGGAGACTCCCTACAGGAAGCTGCAGAAACAGACTAGTAAGCACAACGGTGTGTGTGTGTGTGTGTGTGTGTACGCTGTGTAAATGTTTTCCTTCAGAATTTCTTCCAGAAATCTTTTAAATGGACTCTATTTACTCTGCCTCCCCAGATACCAGACACTCTGACAGTGTGTTTGATGGTGGCAACACCAGCCTCTCTCATCCAGCTAATAAAACCACTGCTGACGGGAAAAAAACGCCTGCCAAAAAGGTACGCAAATGTGATTGAAACTTAACACTACCATCGTCATTAATTACTTGAAATGCACTGTATGCATGCCCATAGATGCATTCATATTATTTGTGAAACTTAATTTGTGAAACTATCCTTGGTAGGATATTGTCCTGAAGAACGCAGACTCCTGGGCTAGTCTGAGGAAGATGTCTCTTTCCACTCCCTCTACGGTGAGGTCATCGAAGGAGAGCTTTGATAAGTTTCGCAGGGCAGCCATAGAGAAGGAGGAGAGAGAGAAAGCTCTGATTCTAAGGAGGATGCAGATGAAGGAGATGGCTTCTGGGAAGAGCAGGTATTATTCATCCATCCAGTCATAAACATATTTTCTTAATTTATTCTTTAGTCTTATCAGTTTCATGTCTTGTAGGAAATGCTGCCTCACCCAAAATCCTCACATAATGAGGTAGATCTCTATCAATATGTGAGTGATACTTGATGAGCTAGCTGACATTGTTGTGACTTTTTCTTTTCAGCCTGACTATGCCAGTATCGGTGCCAGTATCCGTGCCACCTAGAGCAGCAGAACCGGAGCCCCTGCCCTGTAGAACTCCAACCCCAGAGCCAGCAGAGATCCCCCTGCAGACAGAGGCCATCGCGGAGCCTCCGCCTCCTAAGGCTCCAGAGGCCCTGAGAGAGGAGCCTCCAGCCACTGCCCCAACCCCACCTCCGCCCCTCACTACTCAGACCTCTGTGGACAGGGAGAGGGAGATGGCCCGCAGGAGAGAACAGGAGCGACGCAGACGGGAGGCTGTACGTTCCTTTTATTCCTCTTCCATGTATTTTATTATGCCAGTCATTCTTCTGTTCTTTTATACAGTTGAATCCCAAACTGTGTAATCTCTTAACCTACCTCCTCTCCTTCCTCAGATGTCTGGTATCATTGACATGACCATGCAGAGTGACATCATGGCAACGTTTGAGAAGAACCTGGACTAAAATAAAATGGCAGCAGGCAGTGCAGCTTGTGACTGACTGATGTCTTCTGTTATTGGACAATAAATAAATGAGCATGGTGTTCCAGTAGACAGCACCCTAGGCTTCTTCTCCCTCCAGACACTGGCTGTCTGAACAGAGCGAGCTGCATCTAAATTAAGGAAACGGGTCATTGTTGCTTCCCAAATTACATTCCTACCCCCTATATAGTGCACTACTTTGGGCTCTGGTCAAAATGATTACATTACATAGGGAATAGGGTGCCATTTGGGACAGCATATTACTATCCTTACCAGGGGAAGCTTGTACTATACTATAGCAGCATCACATAACATAACCCCAGTACATTTTAGTATTGTCAACTGTAAGAAGATACTGTAAGATGTAAAATATTGATATTGCAACAAAAAAAACACAATGGACCATATATAGATGGCATTTGACTTTCCTTTTTTTACTCATGCTGGTGGTGGTTTTGTAAATATCTGCTGCACTGAAGTAATGCTTACCTCTTAGAGAGAAAGACTAAGTGAAAAGTTAGCAAAATGAAGCTGTTGAAAAAAATAAATGTTGAAAATAAGTTGTTTTTCCTCCAACACGTAGAGTCCTCTGTTCCTTTTCACCTAGGTTACTTCCCAAATGGCATCCTATTGCCTTTGTAGTGTATTACTTTTGACCAGGGCCCATAGGATCTTGTAAAAACTAGTGCACTGTATAGAGAATAGGGTGCCATTTGGGACACTACATGGTGAGTCGTCCTCCAATGACTGCAGTACACATCAACCGGTTCACACACTTCTTAACATTCCAACTCTTTGACTTGGCTGAAATGCATAACCTGACCTTTGTGTTTGCTACACTCCCAAATAGTAATACTATGTATATCCATGTACTGCACTGTATAGTTTCTCCAGTTATAGTTCTTATCTTCATATTTCATTCATCGTTACAATTCTGCACCTTTTTGTGGAAAAATCTTCAATATGATGCGCTGAATTTTACAATGCATGTCCTATTTGATTGACTTAAGTAAAAAATGTCTTTCTGTTCCAAACATATTTTTGTTTATCTGTATGAAATCATACTTAGTATTTTGTTACACGGAGGCTGAAGATGTGTCGATCTTTGCCAAAATGTCATTTCAAATGTGGGACTTATTTAAAACCATATACTTGTTTTGAGTTTCTGCTTGAAAAAGTTTAAGTGCCATGTATAGTGGTGTGCTTATAGCAAACTTTAGGCATTGATGATGCCTACATTGTTGGCTTTTTCTAATCAAGATCCAATCCTGACTAAATGTTTTGGGAGACATGTAAGACTTTGTTAATGTTTTTTTGATCCTATGGTTCTAGCTATTCTGCAGTTTTTTTCACTCTTTGACATGAACAGTAGCACTTTATTCTGTATCTTGTGGTATGAGTGAATGTCATACCATTTATAGAGAAAGAACTAATATACTTTTGAGAAGATCACACTCTAAAAGCTAAATCATAAAAAGATTTTCATTGAAGCACAGTGTTTTTTGTATTTGTTTATTTCTACACCGCCTCTGACGCTCGTCGGCTGTGGTAGGGCTTGAAAATGATTATGGACTACAAGGTGAAAGCCAGCCGCGAGCTAAATGCCTTTTATGCTCGCTTCGAGGCCAGCAACACTGAAGCATGCTTGAGAGAACCAGCTGTTCTGGATGACTGTGTGCTTACGATTTCGGTAGCTGATGTGAGCAAGACCTTTAAACAGGTCAGCATTCATAAAGCCGCGGGGCCAGACGGATTGCCAGGACGTGTACTCAAACCATGCGCAGACCAACTGGCAAGTGTTTTCACTGACATTTTCAACCTCTCTCTGACGGAGTCTCTAATGCCTACATGTTTCAAACAGACCACCATAGTCCCTGTGCCCAAGGAAACTAGGGTAATCTGCCTAAATGATTACTGCCTGTGATACGTCAGTAGCCATGAAGTGCTGGTCATGGCTCACATCAACAGCCTCCTCCCAGACACCCTAGACCCACCCCAATTTGCATACAGCCCCAATAGATCCACAGATGACGCAATCACATTCACACTGCTCTTTCCTACCTGGACAAAAGGAACACCTATGTGAGAATGCTGTTCATTGACTACAGCTCAGTGTTAAACACCATAGTGCCCACGAAGCTAATCAATAAACTAAGGACCCTGGGACTAAACACCTCCCTCTGCAACTGGATTTCCTGACGGGCCGCCTCCAGGTGGTAAGGGTAGGCAACAACATGTCTGCTACGCTGATCCTCAATGCTGGGTGCGCCTCGGGGGTGTGTGCTTAGTCCCCTCCTGTACTCCCTGTTCACCCATGACTGCGTGGCCAAACACGACTCCAACAGCATTAAGTTTGCTGACAACACGACAGGGCTGTAGTGGAGCAGGTCGAGAGTTTCGAGTTTCTTGGTGTCCACATCACCAATGAACTGTCATGGTCCAAACACACCAAGACAGTCGTGACGAGGGCACGACAACACCTTTACCCCCTCAGGAGACTGAAAATATTTGTCATGAATCCCCAGATCCTCGAAGTTCTACAGCTGCACCACCACCTGGTATAGTAACTGCTCGGCATCTGACCGTAAGGCCCTACAGAGGGAAGTGCGTAGGGCCCAGTACATCACTGGGGCCAAGCTTCCTGCCGTCCAGAACCTATATACTAGGTGGTGTCAGAGGAAAGCCCCAAAAATTGTCAAAGATTCCAGTCACACAAGTCATTGACTTTTCTCTGCTACCGCACAGTAAGCGGTACCGGAGTGCCAAGTCTAGGACCAAAAGGCTCCTTAACAGCTTCTACCCCCAAGCCATAAGACTGCTGAACAATTAATCAAATGGCCACCGGATTATTTGCATTGACACCCCCGCCGCTGCATTCGTTTTTTTTACTCTGCTGCTACTCGATGTTTATCGATGCATATTCACTTCACCCCTACCTACATGTACAAATGACCTCGACTAACCGGTACCCCCTGTATATAGCCTAGTTATTGTTATTCTATTGTTACATTTTTATTATTTTTACTTTAGGAAACTGTTTACCAAATAAACTAACTCTTTCTTGAACTGCACTGTTGGTTAAGGGCTTGTAAGTAAGCATTTCATGGTAAGGTCTACACATGTCAGCGCATGTGACAATTTGTTTGATTTGATTAATGGATGATGACGATGATTTATAGAAGTGCTTGACTTGGACTGAAATAGGTTCCGGTACTCATTTTGGGTGTCGGTACTGTTTATATTTAAGTGCAGGAACTTTATAATACTTTTAAGCTAATATTTTATAAGATGTGTAGGAACTCAAGCCATATAACATTTTAGGTGCCGGTACTTGTATTTGTATATATTAGAGATCCCAATTAGCTGCCTTCCCTGTGGCTCAGTTGGTAGTCATGGTGTGTGCAACGCCAGGGTTGTGGGTTCGATTCCCACGGGGGGCCAGTACAAAGAAAAAATGCATGAAATGAAATGTATGCATTCACTACTGTAAGTCGCTCTGGATAAGAGCTTCTGCTAAATGACAAATGTAAAAATGTTCTGGTGAGCTCCTGCCCAAGTCAAGCACTAATGATCAGCCAGTCCATCAAGGAGGATATCCAGAAAGTTTTCATTACAATAAAAAGATGACGCAATACTTGAAAACAGAGTGCACATTCAGATCTACACACTTGCATTTGTTCAGTGACTGAGATTTGACAAGACAAGCTGGACTCACAATGCCTCAATTTAGTGTTATTCTTAGCAATTTTCCAACTGCATGCCAGTATACTGCAATAATAGCTATACACTCACTGAGAGTCAGTCCTGTACATTAACTTTTTTACATTCATACTTCCCATATCAGCATCCATCAACCTTCGATTGAGCAGTGGATTACAGCCCTGGGAGTCTCACCATTTTCTTCCCTTGAGGCGTTAACTGTCATTCATCTTTAATCCCAGAGAGCTCTTGGTCTCTCAATCATGTCCCTAGATCAGTCTCAGTCAGGCACTTGCTCATTCACCTCTTATTTTGCAGTCTAAACACGTAGAAAGGGTTTCAGAAAATAATCTGTTTTGAAGGTGACGTGGCGTCTCATATTTTTCTCTGATTCATTTCTAGGCTTTTAGATTAAAATAATAGAAGCGTTAAACACCAATCTCAAACTAAACATCCTATCTGCTGTCATCACACGCACGCGTGGGTTCTGACGTACTGCTCCCCTCTTGAACATTTCATTCAGGGATCCTCCCTAGTACAGCGGCAGACCGACAAGCAGATGCGCTGTTAGCGGAGCTACCGGATAACGATGAGCGATATTTCAAGATAATTAACAAAATAATATATCAATAGGTAGGTGACGTTATCTGCGTTGTTTTACCTGAGTAATGTAAAGATGGCGAGAGTGCTCAACAACTTGCTCCTGTTTACAATCAGACTCACGCTGAAGATCCGAGTTTTAGGGTATTGGTCGTTGATATACGGTTATTGTGCCCTCTGCACTGCCGTAGCGCTGCTGAAACTTTGGTGGAGCATCATTTTAAGGCCGTCAGCCACCTTTCAGTGGGGAATTCGCGAAACTCCCCCTGCTTGCTTGAATGACACGTCCTTGGGAACCCACTGTTACGTTAGAATAAAGGTATGGCACACTTTACATTGCACGTGAGAGGAAGCCTATTTGAGATTGGGAAATAGCCTTTTGTGTGCGTGAGAGGTCTGTTTAGGTAATTCCGTATGTGCCTTAGTTTGTTTGTAGAATTGAAATCAATTCGAATAGGCCTGCAGGGTACGTGCAGATCTTGGGGCATCTGTTTTGTTTTGGGGGAATTTCAGCGAAACGCCATATGCAGATATATTTGCAGTGTAGGCTTCTGTTATTATTCCAAGCGACTGTCTCTGTATATGCGCTCACGCCTCAGAGGTAGGTAGTGCTGAACGGGCAGTCCCCTATAGCAGCAGCAATAGTAATTCGTGACAAATGTCACGATTTCATACGAGTACCAAGATAAAAGGTGCTATAAACTGTAGATTCACATTTAATTTGTATTTTTCGTTTAAATGTTTATTTAGCAACACATTATCCCTTATAGGATTCACATAGCATGAACGCATGCTCACAATAATAATGTGGCAGTTCAGTTGTAAGAATAATCCCCTATATTATTTGACATCCTAAGTAACCTGTGCGATTTAAGTTTGTGCCAGTAAGTAGCTACATTGGGCCAGAAAACGCTTGAGCTAGACAATGTTATAAAATCAGAAATTAGATAAGATAGGTAGTCCATGCATATAAACCAATCAAATGTATCCACACTTTACTCAACGGGTAGACCATAAGAACAACCTATTCTACATACCATTGCAACATAAATTCACAATGATTTGAATAGAATTGGCTATAAATGTTAGTGACAGATTGATTTCATAATATAAAGAATGCTTCATACTGGAATGACCAGACAGAAGGCAGGCCAGGGCTGAGTTTATGGGATGGCCCTGCTCTCTCCCTGTTCTATCCCTGCTTTACAGCGCCATAAAGCACACAGCAATGTTGGAGGATGAGAGTTTTATGTCACAGAGAGCACTACGCCCCAAATGGCATCCTATTCCCTATGTAGTGCACTACTTTCAACCAGAGCCCATAGTAGTGCACTATATAGGGAATAGGGTGTCATTTGGGACACAGCCAGAGACCAGCAGACAGTAAGAGCCCACGTGATGGTGATCAGGGAAGTGTTGACATATAACAGTGTGTCCCTGGTGACTGACAGATCTGTCTTCCGTCTTTATTCTCAGGAGTCTGGTCTGAGGTTTCACTATGTCGCTGCTGGAGAGAGAGGGAAACCGCTCATGCTGTTTTTGCATGGTTTCCCAGAGTTCTGGTAAGACATCTAGACTACACAGTGCGTCTGCACGTTATACACACATAAAGGGCTGGTGTTTCAACCCAGACACAGATTAAGCCTAGTTCTGGACTGAAAGGCACTTTCAATTGAAATTCTCAATTTATCTTGCTTTTTAGTCTTGCTTTTTAATCTGTGTCCAGGAAACAGGCCCATAGAGACTCAACAAATTTATTGGTATTGCCTGGCCAGTTAATTTTTTTATTTTTGTGTTTTTATGCTGAGAAAGCATTTTGGAAAGGAGCTCCTTTGCAAACTAACTAACCAGGACCCCCATGAAACACTGACCCCGGGGCCTCCCGAGTGGCACAGCACTTTAAGGCACTGCATCGCAGTGTTAGAGGTGTCACTACAGATCTGGGTTCGATCCCGGGCTATGTTGCAGATGACTGCGACTGGGAGACCCATGTCCCGGCTGTGATGTCCTTGTCCCATCGGGCTCTAGTGAATCCTTGTGGCGGCCAGGCGCATGCATGCTGACTTCGGTCACCAGCTGTACTGTGTTTCTTCCAACACATTGGTGCAGCTGGCTTCCTGCTTAAGCGAACAGTGTGTCAAGAATCAGTGCGACTTGGCGGGGTCGTGTTTCGGAGGACGCACGGCTCTCGACCTTCGCCTCTCCTGAGTCCTTACTGGAGTTGCAGCGATGGGACAAGACTGTAACTACCAATTGGATATCACGAAAAAGGGGTAATAATAATACCAACAACAAGAAAAAACACCCCATAACTACTATATCGATCCCACACAACAGTACTGTATCATGTAACCAACGCTCTGCTGTACATTACTTCTGCATCAAAAGACCATATCTCAGTTGGGGTCTTCATACCATGTGATTCTTCAATTACAATATTCCTATTAGACTTTATTGCTTATTAGGATAGCTAAGGATCTAAAGTTCCTTGTTCCTCTTTCCACCATGTTTCATAAAAAATGATATGGAGCGTAGTAGTGAGATCGACCTCTGGAATGGGGCTAAATTAAGAGGTTGTCAAGTGCTGTAAGCTAGTCCATATCTCAGGGAACTCACAGAGCAGCAGAAAGGACAGGACCGGGCTTAATTAACGGGTCTTCTTGGGTCTATTCTGCCTCACTGCCCATCTACTGCACAGGAATCCATGATGAACTTTGAATGTGTCCCAAATGGCACCCTATTCTGTATATAGTGCACTACTTTTGACCAGAGCCATATGGGTCCTGGTCAAAAGTAGTGCATTTATGGGATTAGTGTGCCATTTGGGACGTAGCGTCTCTCTCTGCAGTGCTAGCTGGACAGACAGACTCTCTTCCACTTATGAGTTTCTTCTCCCACTTAATTCAGTGTTTAAAAAGTGCTAAACCCAAGTTTCCCTTATCACTCAGAATAGAGAGAGGCTTGGTGTGTGGGTGATTGGGGTGCAAGGTGGGGGGCTGTGAAGGAACTGGAAGTGCCTGTGTTATTTTAAACCTCATCTATATTCTAAGATATTGGGTTTCTCTGCTCCAGTCCTGTGTCCCAAATGGCACCGTATTCCCTGTAGTGCACTACTTTTGACCAGGGCCCAGCTCTTATCCTGACTCAACAGAACCCCAGTCAGGCCTTGTGCTCCTCCTCTGTGGGGCTTTGAGCTCTGAGGAGCCTCAGCCTCCAGTCCACAGCAGATAGATCCCCAGCAGACAAGATCTTCAATTAGAGAGCTTTTGCTCTCCACTATGATGATTGAGCGGATTAGAATTGTGGAAAGAACATCTCATATTATAAACTCAGCAAGAAAAGAAACATCCCTTTTTCAGGACCCTGTCTTTCAAAGATAATTCATCAAAATCCATATAACTTCACAGATCTTCATTATGAAGGGTTTAAACACTGTTCCCCATGCTTGTTCAATGACCTATAAACAATTAATGAACATGCACCTGTGGAACGGTCATTCAGACACTAACGGCTTACAGACAGTAGGCAATTAAGGTCACAGTTCTGAAAACTTAGGACACTAAAGAGGCCTATCTACTGACTCTGAAAAACACCAAAAGAAATATGCCCAGGGTCCCTGCTCATCTGCGTGATTGTGCCTTAGGCATGCTGCAAGGAGGCATGAGGACTGCCGATGTGGCCAGGGCAATAAATTGCAATGTCCTTACTGTGAGATGCCTAAGACAGCGCTACAGGGAGAAAGGATGGACAGTTGATTGTCGTCGCAGTGGCAGACCACATGTAAAAACACCTGCACAGGATCGGTACATCCGAACATCACACCTGCGGGACAGGTATAGGATGGCAACAACTGCCCGAGTTACACCAGGAACGCACAATCCCTCCATCAGTGCTCAGACTGTCTGCAATAGGCTGAGAGAGGCTGGACTGAGGGCTTGTAGGCCTGTTGTAAGGCAGGTCCTCACCAGACATCACTGGCAACAACGTTGCCTATGGACACAAACCCACCGTCACTGGATCAGACAGGATTGGCAAAAGTGCTCTTCACTGACGAGAAGCGGTTTTGTCTCACCAGAGGTGATAGTCGGATTCGCGTTTATCGTCGAAGGAATGAGCGTTACACCGAGGCCTGTACTCTGGAGCGGGATCGAATAGGAGGTGGAGGGTCTGTCTTGGTCTGCGGCAGTCACTAGCAGTTCTGGGGGAGGGGCCAGGGGGGGCCAGTGCCCCTGTGACAATTTTGGACCCCCTTGTGGCCCCCCTAAATGTGGAGTATGAAAGAATTTTTACATAAGACATTTTGCTATCGTTCTTTTTTTACATCCGTTATTAGACAGTGGCAATGCGAAACACTAATTTAACCCACACATTTTCTAGAGGGACGGCTTTAGGCGGAACACAACAGTATCGTACCACATGCAAAACGATATGACAACAATAACGTCTAATGTAACTGGCCCCTCTAACAGTACAACTGGCCCCAACTTGCCCCCCCCAGTTGAAATGGTCTAGAACCGCCACTGGCGGCAGTGTGTCACAGCATCATCGGACTGAGCTTGTTGTCATTGCAGGCAATCTCAACGCTGTGCGTTACAGGGAAGACATCCTCCCTCATGTGGTACCCTTCCTGCAGGCTCATCCTGACATGACCATCCAGCATGACAATGCCACCAGCCATACTACTCATTCTGTGCGTGATTTCCTGCAAGACAGGAATGTCAGTGTTCTGCCGTGGCCAGCGAAGAGCCCGGATCTCAATCCCATTGAGCACGTCTGGGACCTGTTGGATCGGAGGGTGAGAGCTAGGACCATTCCCCCCAGAAATGTCCGGGAACTTGAAGGTGCCTTGGTGGAAGAGTGCGGTAACATCTCACAGCAAGAACTGGCAAATCTGGTGCAGTCCATGAGGAGGAGATGCACTGCAGTACTTACTGCAGCTGGTGGCCACACCAGATACTGAATGTTACTTTTGATTTTGACCCCCCCTTTTGTTCAGGGACACATTATTCCATTTCTACTAGTCACATGTCTGTGGAACTTGTTCAGTTTATGTCTCAATTGTTTAATCTTGTCATGTTCATACAAATATTGAGAGGATGTTTCTTTTTTTGTTGAGTTTATAAAGGTGACCTTCACTCCGTTTGGAAGGGAAGAAGGGAAGCCGAGTGCCAGTAGAAATAATGCAGTATAAGATACAGCAACTTTGTAGGTATATTCAAGAGAGAAACACACAGCGTTTTTATAGAAGAATATATGCCTAGGTAAAAGTTTGTGGTTTTTCAGCAGTGTTCAGCAGGGGTTTAATAATTAAATACTGTCTTGTGTGTGACTTTCTCCTCTCACAAATAATAATATAAAATGCCAGTAAATAATATTACAAAATTAAATATCTAAATATGCAAAATGAAACTATAACTAACTTAACTAAATAACGGTCATCTTCATCTCTCTCACACACACACACTCACTCACTCACTCACTCTCTCTCGTTCTCAAATTCAAGCTGCTTTATTGGCATGAAAAACATTGTGTCAATATTGTCAAAGCAACAATGTATACAATATACATTGTAATACAATTATAAACAATAAAATAATAATATAGAATGGCAGTAAATAATAATACAAAATTAAATATAAAAATAATAACAATAAAATAGTAGTAAAATAATAGTATAATGTAATAAATATAAATATGGAAAATGAATCCATAACTAACTTATAACTAAATAACGGTCATCTTCACCATTACATCAGTACTACAACTACTGTCGTCATTACTAGTACTACTACCACCACCATCACTAAACTGCTATCATTACCATTACCACCCATATCACTACTATTTGGAATGATAAACAACAATAATAATAATAGTAATAACAATAATTGTAATAATAAATAAGTTACTGCTTACTATGCAGATGTTATTATCCAGTGTCCCTCAGGCTATGGCAGGAAAATACATATTTGGCTGCAAGAGGAGCCATTGCTCCTTCGCCCATGAGTATTTGTCGTTTTTCCTCTGGGTTTAATAAGTTAAAATTTGGAGTAAATGTAGTCATTTCTGTGAATAAGGAATCTCTTTGTGAGGAATATTTATCACACTAAAGGAGAAAGTGCATCTCTCTCTCTACCTCCTCTGTCGTGCAGTGACCACATACACGCTCCTCTTTGGGTAGCCATGTCTTTTTATGTCTGCCGGTTTCTATTTCCAATCGGTGGTCACTCAGCCTGTACTTGGTAAGGATCTATCTCTGCTTCCTATCTCTGACAGAGTAGAGATAATCAGCCAATTCATATTTTCTGTTTAGGGTCAGATGGCAATTTAGTCGGCTTTGGGATTTTGTTTCGTTTTTCCAATGTTGTAAATATGAGTCCTTTGATTGTCTCTGTCTCTGTCTCGGTCCGTCTCTCGTCCTCCCTCTCTCTTTCAATCTCTCCCCCCTCACTCTCTCTCTTTCTCTCTCTGTCCACCTGCCCCCAGGTTTTCCTGGCGCCACCAGCTGCGTGAGTTTAAGAGTGAGTTCCGTGTGGTGGCCGTTGACATGCGAGGCTACGGGGAGTCCGACTTGCCATCATCCACAGAGAGCTACCGCTTTGATTACCTGGTCACAGACGTCAAGGACATTGTGGAATACCTAGGTAAGAGTGGACAACCACATCTTTTTTTCTGTATTTTATATCCATGCTTATGTAGTTTATGCAGAAATACACACGGAGACAGATGTATATATGATGGAAGATGAAACAAAACATGCCCACTCTGATTCAGGGATAGACACTTTAGGGACCATGACTACCCATATTATGAAACATCACTCCGTGGGAACAAAGAGAAAGGGTGACCGTCTGGTGTCCTGAGCTGAGTCAAAGTTAAACTTGTTTCTCATTGTAATACTGTGTGGACTGGACAGCCTGTGAACACCCTGTGGGCCTACAACACAGCAGGACATGACAGGCTTACTCTGACTCATGGTGACTGACCGTGGGTCGTCGTGCTGATACACACTAACTACAGAGCCCCCAGCCAGTGAAACAGGAAGCATCCACTCAGACCTGGGGTCCTCTGTGTCTGTGTAACACCAGTATGCCTCACCTTGTGTCAGACTGATATTTCAAATAGCAGTACACCTGACAATTATTTTCTTTGCAGGCAAAATATTGACATTTTTAAACAAACAAGATTGTTCTACTTCAGGAGGTACTGTATCTTGGCAAGGAGACTCAACTCCAAGAAGGTGAATGAATGGTGCTGGACAAATACACACACACACACACACACACACTCAGACTTTACTCCATCTCTCCTCAGGTTACAACAGATGTCACCTGGTCGGCCATGATTGGGGAGGAACCATCGCCTGGCTGTTCGCCATCCACTACCCCGAGATGGTCACCAAACTCATCGTCCTAAACTGCCCCCATCCATCTGTCTTCAGTGGTATGTCCTAATGTCCTAAACTGACCCCATCCATCTGTCTTCAGTGGTATGTCCTAAACTGACCCCATCCATCTGTCTTCAGTGGTATGTCCTAAACTGACCCCATCCATCTGTCTTTAGTGGTATGTCCTAAACTGACCCCATCTATCTGTCTTCAGTGGTATGTCCTAAACTGACCCCATCTATCTGTCTTCTGTGGTATGTCCTAAACTGACCCCATCTATCTGTCTTCTGTGGTATGTCCTAAACTGACCCCATATATCTGTCTTCAGTGGTATGTCCTAAACTGACCCCATCCATCTGTCTTCAGTGGTATGTCCTAAACTGACCCCATCCATCTGTCTTCAGTGGTATGTCCTAAACTGACCCCATCTATTTGTCTTCAGTGGTATGTCCTAAACTGCCACCACTCCTATTTGTCTTCAGTGGTATGTCCTAAACTGCCACCACTCCTGTCTTCACTGGCACATCCTAACTTCCCTCTGTTTTCAAGTTTCACTTTTGCAAAGTAAATTAGTTTAGCATAAAATGACAGGGACTACATTGGTGAACACACTGTGGACTGAATACACCAATCGACTAGTCCCTGGAACGTCATTGTCCTGAACTGCCTCCATCCCTCTGTGTTAACTGGTACGTCATCACCATCATCATCCTTAGATGAACAACAGATGAAACAGCCTACTGTATGTCACAAATATACAATCATTAAATCAATTGGATGTGAGAGAAACCTCCTCTTCCTCCTTGTGCTAATTAGAGATTACCATCTTTAATTGTGAGGTATTATTACCCTCATGCAGTGTTTGCTGCATCCATCTGGTAGTTCCTCAGTCTCCTTCATTGAGGGGAAGATGGATGAGGTAATTATACAGTAGTGCTTTAATATGAAGCTGGAGCAGCTGGCTAGACTGGGCTGGAGGAGCGGAAATGAGAGGAGAGGATAGAGGGGAGGTCACTGGCAGACATCCACAGCCTCTCTCTCCCTAGCAACTGCACTACGCTGGATTCGTCTCTTGCTTAACATCCATACTTGCATGCCACTTAGAATACATGCCCAAAACATTGCTTCATTCTAAGTGGTATGCAAGTGTTTATTTTGAAACTTTTTCTCATCCTCTCTTTTTTGTCTTATTTTCCTCTTTTCCCTCTCACCCGCTCCTCTTTTCTCTCATATCCTCTTCTCCCCTCTCCCTCCCTCCCTCCACTCTCCCTCTACTATTTTCTTTCCTCTGTTCTCTCCTGTTCGCTCCCATCCTTTTCTCCCCTCTCCTCTCCCTACCTACCTCCCTCCCTCTCTCCTCTCCTGCCCTTCTCTCTCCCTCTCCCCTTTTCTCTCCTGTTCTCCCCTGTCCTTTTCTTCCCTCCTCTCTCCCTGTGTCTTCTCTCCTCTCCTCTTTCCTCCATGTTTCTAGATTATGCCCTGCGTCATCCCAGTCAGCTGCTCAAGTCCAGCTACTTCTTCTTCTTCCAGCTGTCTCGCTTCCCAGAGCTCATGCTCTCCATCAATGATTTCAAGGTGAAGCATGTTGCATGTATTTGAGTGACCTCAAGGTGAAAAATACAGAACTGCTCCAGGCAACAGGAAGTTGCCTTTGTGTGTATGTCGAAGGGGAGGGGCTTCTTGATGTGATGGTTGTGCCTCAAGGAGTCTGTGTATGGCGACAATTTATAGAGTATAGTAGTTGCAGGCAATCTATCATTGAATGGTAAATGGAGCAAAAATATGTTGGCTTTTTTGTTATTGACAGGAAGGCATGTTAGTTCTTTTTTAGCTATCATGAATATAAATGAATAATGATTAACTATGTTACAAGAAGGCAATCAAATTGATCATGTCTCAAAAAAAGCAATGCATTCCCATATGCGTTTTTTTCCAATATATACTGTAGGGGAGAGAGACGGTTGTCATCCATGATGTTATGCCTAAGTCCTTTTCAGTTGAGTGTAGGTCATCTCACAGTAGTCAACACAACCGCCATGGCATTTATAGAGCCTCATACAACCTGTATTACTGTGACAGTGACATAAGCGACCTTGTCTGTGTGTGCCATCCAGTTCAAATCACACCTTGAGCACAACCGGAAACACACACACACACACACACACACACACACACTCACCCGGTGTGTCCTTCTGTCCCCTCTGTACTGTAGGCACTGAAGGATCTGTTCACCAGCCGTAGTACAGGGATTGGGAGGAAGGGTCGGTGGCTCACTGCAGAGGACATGGAGGCCTATCTCTACGCCTTCTCCCAGCCAGGGGCCCTCACCGGGGCCCTCAACTACTACAGGAATGTCTTCAGGTTAAGATTATGAACCAATGAAATTCTTAATTAGTGAGCTCTGTATTTGGTCTCCTGTGGGCATCCCTACTTATGTATGACATGCCCATTGAACATGTCGTAGCTGACCACCATTGTTGTGTACCCTCATTTGAGATACGGTTACTTCAAGCGCCTTATGATAATGTGAATCATTAGCACACTCTTGTGTTTGAAATGCTGTTTTGATGAAAGTACATTCAAAAATAAGTTCCTCTTATGAAAACTCAGTGGTTGTGTAATAGGTACAGAGGTCTTGGAATCAGACTACATGATGAGAAATAATTGGGCTTTAGAATAATGTATTCTGTTAGTTTTTTTGTATTGTTTGTCTTTGACAAGTTGACTCCTATAATGAATAAGAGAAAGCCTGGATGATTCCAATGTAATCTCTGGCACTCACTCACTCACTCACTCACTCACTCACTCACTCACTCACCCACTCACTCACTCACTCACTCACCTCACTCACTCACTCACTCACTCAGCATCAGAGAGTACATGTGTTTTTGACATGTGAACTGTACATGCATGACTGACTTCACCATCTGCTCTTCTTCCTCAAGCAGCCAGCCAGTGTCTGTCAGAACAGAACAACATATTTTATTCTGCTCGGAATTATATAATATGAATGTCACTGACACATTATCAATTAGCGTAAGAAACATGTTCTATAAATCTATTATTCAATTAGCCTCTCCACAAGTTTACAACACAGGTAACATACATGGATACCACGTGAATACTGGACATCAAGTCTGCATTAAACCAGATTTCTGGTTCTCAGATGCGTTGCTTTTTAATGTGGAAATTAGAATTTTCAGTTTACTTCCATAATTGACCCCAAACCATTTCAGATCTGATCATGTTTTCTCCACAGGTAACATGGATAGCACATGAAAATATTAAACTCGTCTACATCATGATGGAACGCGAGTGTTTACTGTAACAAGTTTCATATAAGCAACCTATCTCAGATCTGTATATCACATCATATGATTGAGTTTAACCAGTTTTAAGCAACTCATCTCAGGTCTGTTATTAATATTCTCTCCACAGTTCCCTCCCACTCAGCCAGAATGATGTCAAGTCCCCGGTGTTGTTGTTGTGGGGTGAGAGAGATGCCTTCCTGGAGCAGGAGATGGCTGAGGCGTGCCGTGTCTACATCAGGAATCACTTCCGACTCAACATCATCTCCGGGGCCAGCCACTGGCTACAGCAGGACCAGCCTGACATCGTCAACACACTCATATGGACCTTCCTCAAAGAGGGAGAGGGCCGCAAAACCTACAGGAACTGAATCTAGCTAGGTCTACATCCCAAATGGCACACTTTCTTCCTACACAGTGACCTACTTTTGACCAGAGCCCTACGGGTCCTGGTCAAAAGCAGTGCACTATATAGAGAATAGGGTGCCATTTGGGACACAACCTAAAACAGGGCCTCCTCCCTCCTTCACTCCCTCCCTCCCTCCCCACCAGCCACCCCTACCATAGAACGGGGCCTCTTCCCTCCTTCACTCCCTCCCTCCGTCCCCACCAGCCACCCCTACCACTAGAAGCCTGGAATATTCCTGTGAAAAACCAACCAATATAATGACAATGCAATCATTCTTTAAATCTTTGCACATTTCAGATATTTTTTTTATGTCAAAAGAAAGGGAAAGAGAAAAAAAGCACATTTTATTGAGAGGACACTGAGTAGTACAGTAGTATGTTTGACACATATTCAGTACTCTTTTGCACATGACATCCGCCTTAAAGTTTGTAGGTTACAACATTACAAATGTGTGGTAAAATCTCCTTGTGAGTTTGTATTGTGTGGTGCCTTTTAATGTAATGTTGTATAATGTTTTGCGGCGTTGTAAAATTGTGCCATGTCTTCTGAGGTTGAGCTGTGGCGTTTGTCTGCTATATGTGTAACTGGATTGCTCCTCACTATTTTAGACACAATCCTTTGGGATCCCTCTTGTCCCACACCCTTGTCTTTGTCCCAAATGGCACCCTATTCCCTATTTAGGGATATAGGGTGTCATTTGGGACGTAACCGCATACCCTCTCTATCAGGTAGTGTTGTCTTACAGAAAATATTGTTATTTTTGTATTTTTTTGATTATTTACTCAGATATTTGAGAATGTTGTTATTATGAGATTCCTGTATAGAACAACAGTGATGGTTCAATATTGTACACTTTTTTGAATCTCTTCCTACACACTGCATTTTGAAATCCACTGAGCCAGGTCTGCACCATTTTGATTTTTTAAGCAAATAAACTATAATGTGAAGCCTGGGGAGCCATTGTCAATCTTTTTAACTGACCTACTGAATCGACCATTGACTGTATGGATGACAGACACAACCTGACAATTTGCATGCCTGCTGTGTCACAGAAGCAGCCCTGTCATTATATCAGAACATGATTAAAATTAGATTGGCCTGGTTTAGAGATGCCAATCCCTCTAGTTCAAAATAGTTTACTGCGTTTTATTTATTTGTTTGGAGAGATCGAATGCAATCTGAGCATTTACAACACAGTATAACATTTAATACCCATTTATATTCACGCCTATTCATGCATTTATGGTAAAAGTACATCATTTTCCCTATGTCACCTGGCACAGCAAGCATGTTACTTGCAAAGAAATTCAATTGAAATGGTATTAAAATATTGGTCTTGCTCAACATTGCAGCCGACAGTGTAGGCGACTGACTGATTGATCTATTTACCCATGATACATTACGGATTTGAATCTCTCAAACAGCCATTTGACACGTTAGAGCGGATCAATTCTTTCAAATTCCAAAGTGTGTTGTGTTATGGGGATAACAATTGTCCGACTTGCGACTGCATGAACTTTACAAATGTCATGAAGTTTTGACTGCACTTGGCTGCAAGTTTATGCAGTTTCTCTTTACCAATTTCATCCTGCATCCATCTCCTGCATTGTGGGAGGCTCAATTGTCACCAAATCATAAGGGTGTTTTTATTTGACCCACGTGAATGTGACAAAAGACATGACTGAAACGAACTAACTTTGCACAATTCATGTATACAGTGGACAAATTAATGGGTGCGTTTGAGTAGTAAGGCAAAAGTAATCGACTGTAGACGGAAGTCGACAAGTACATTTGGGGGATGTACATATGCACCGATAGCAAGTCAGACAACTTCTGCTGTTTCTAGGAAACGCGACAAAGGCAGACATGGCATTTGCCTTTGTTATTGCCGATGAAGTGGACGCTATTGAAATTCCACTTCTCATACACGAAGCTCAACATGATCAACATGGTCCAAGGAATGAATATCCTGATGATAAGGACATTAGATACCAGCCCAACTTCTTTCTAACATTCAAGACTTGTTTTGTTTTTTTGTTTGGTTATCTCAAAACATAAGCAGGTAGTGAGTGCATAGAATGAGACATAGCATGAGACATATAGGTGTTTTTGCAGCATATTGAAAAGCTATGTTTGCCATTACTTCATGCCCTTGTACCTTCCTCATTATTATGTTATTGTGCAACATGGAATTGTAACAGATGTGATTAAATGGAGCCCAGAAAGATTCTTACTGTATGGTAATTGATTGCATGTCAGCATCATTACAGCCTGTAGTGTAGGTTTATTTCTTTAATTCTCAACTTTTATGTTGGTTTTATCAGTAAGCATGTGAAGAACATAATTTAATCACATGAAGGACAAAACACTCACTGTACAGAAAATAATGAAGCTATACAGTGGCAAGAAAAAGTATGTGAACCCTTTGATCTGGATTACTGCATGAATTGGTCATAAAATTTGATCTGATCTTCGTCTAAGATACAACAATAGACATACAGTTTGCTTAAACGAATAACACACAAATTATTGTATTTTTCTTGTCTATATTGAATACATAAATTAAACATTCACAGTGTAAGTATGTGAACCCCTAGGCTAATGACTTCTCCAAAAGCTAATTGGAGTCAGGAGTCAGCTAAACTGGATGGAGTTCAATCAATGAAACGAGATTGGAGATCAAATCAAATTTATTAATAAAGCCCTTCTTACATAAGCTGATATCTCAAAGTGCTGTACAGAAACTGTACTGTGGTGTACAGATGTTGGTTAGAGCTGCCCTATAAAAAACACTCACAAAATTTGAGTTTGCTATTCACAAGATGCATTGCCTGATGTGAACCATGCATCGAACAAAATAGATCTCAGAAGACCTAAGATTAAGAATTGTTGACTTGCAAAAAACTGGAAAGGGTTACAGAAGTCAGTGGCAGTTCTAGACCATTTCAACTGGGGGGGCCAAGCTGGGGCCAGTTGTACTGTTAACTGGCAGTACTGTTGTACTGTACTGCCAGTTACATTAGACATTATTGTTGTCATATTGTTTTCTTCACTGCATTGCAGGCATTAGCAGGCAAAAGACCATGTTTATAATCATCATCGTTGCCCCTGTCTAATAATGGATGTAAAAAAAGAACGATAGCAAAAATGTGTTATGTTAAAATGATTTCATACTCCACATTTAGGGGGGCCACAAGGGGGTCCAAAATTATTGTCACAGGGACACAGCTAAATTAATACATTAGCTGTGCTATCACAAGTACAATATTTTATTTATCTATGTTATACATTTGGATCAAATGTAGGCCTATGTAATTACATTGTAAGGATACAGTATTTAAGCTCTAAATAGTCATCTACCCAGAAAAGTCAACATGCATTGATAATAACCAATGATAGGTGGTGACATCAACCATTTGTGAGCATGTAGTGCCTTTTGCTTCCAAAAAAAAAAGAAGGTAGTCTCCCACAATGCTTTGGTTCCAACTTCAAGTTGCAATTGGTGAGGAGCAACTGCAGACATTTGTATACCCATAATGCAACACACTTTGAAAGGCGATGACCGACGTTTGTCAACATCTTTACAAAAGTAATCTGCTCGAATGCACCCAATGTGATATTTGAAGCTTACTCTAACTAATTGCTAGTGCAATGTACAATAGAACAATATACAGTACCAGTAAAACATTTGGACACACCGACTCATTCAAGGGTTTTTCTTTATTTTTACTATTTTCTACATTGTAGAATAATAGTGAAGAAATCAAAACTATGAAATAACACATATACTGTAGAATCATGTAGTAACCAAAAAGTTAAACAAACCTACATATATTTTTCATTAGAGAATCTTCAAAGTAGCCACCCTTTGCCTTGATGCAGCTTTGCACACTCTTGGCATTCTCTCAACCAGCTTCACCCGGAATACTTTTCCAACAATCTTGAAGGAGTTCACACATATGCTGAGCACTTCTTGGCTGCTTTTCCTTCACTCTGCGGTCCAACTCATCCAAAACCAGCTCAATTGGAATGTCAGTGGAAACGCTTTTATGCGCCAAAGTGGAAAATGTTGCCGACGGATTGGGCTTCCGTGCTTTTAGTTCTTAGGAAACTTTGCAGTATTTTGTTTTTTTATGTGTTATTTCTTACATTATTAGCCCAGGAATTGTTTTGTGCAATTACATACAGCCGGGAAGAACTTTTGGATGTCAGAGCGGCAGTAACTCACCAGCATTACCAGCATTATGACCTGGAATATGACTTTTCCGAATCGGATCCTTAGCTCTTACCCCCCAGTGCAATTGAACTGATTCCAGAGGCTGTTCCAAAATACCGCCAACGGAAAAGAGGTACTCGGAGTGGACTTTTAGTCCGACTCAGGAGGCACGCACACCACCCACCGCTTCTGACCATATTACTCGCTAATGTTCAGTCTCTGGATAATAAAGTTGATGAGCTCAGGGCGAGGATTTCCTTCCGGAGAGACATCATGGGTTGTAACATGCTCTGTTTCACAGAAACATGGCTCTCTCAGGATATACTGTCTGAGTCCGCACAGCCAGTTGGGTTCTCAGTTCATCGCGCAGACAGGAATAAATATCCCTCCGGGAAGTAGAAGGAAAGGTGTGTATGTTTCATGAATAACTACTCATGGTATACAGTAATTGTGATAACATACAGGAAGTCCTTTTGTTCAACCGACCTAGAATACCTCACAACCAAATGCCGACCGTATTACCTCCCAAAATAATTCTCTAAGGTTATAGTCACAGACGTGTACAGTGCCTTGCAAAAGTATTCACCCCCCTTGGCATTTTTCCTATTTTGTTGCATGACAACCTGTAATTAAATACATTTTTATTTGGATTTCATGTAATGGATATACACAAAATAGTCCAAATTGGTGAAGTGAAATTACTTGTTTTCAAATATTAAAAAAAAAAATTAAATACTGAAAAGTGGTGCGTGCATCTGTATACACCCCCTTTTCTATGAAGCCTCTAAATAAGATCTGGTGCAACCAATTACCTTCAGAAGTCACATAATTAGTTAAATAAAGTCCACCTGTGTGCAATCTAAGTGTCACATGATCTGTCACATGATCTCTGTATATATATACATGTATTCTGAAAGGCCCCAGAGTCTGCAACACCACTAAGCAAGGGACACCACCAAGCAAGCGGCACTATGAAGACCAAGGAGCTCTCCAAACAGGTCAGGGACAAAGTTGTGGAGAAGTACAGATCAGGGTTGGGTTCTGAAACAATATCAGAAACTTTGAACATCCTACGGAGCACCATTAAATCCATTATTAAAAAATGTAAAGAATATGGCACCACAACAAACCTGCCAAGAGAGGGCCACCCACCAAAACTCACAGACCAAGCAAGGAGGGCATTAATCAGAGAGGCAATAAAGAGACCAAAAATAACCCTGAAGGAGCTGCAAAGATCCACAGCGGAGATTGGAGTATCTGTCCATAGGGCCACTTTAAGCCTTACACTCCACAAAGCTGGGCTTTACGGAAGTAGGGCCAGAAAAAAAAGCCATTGCTTAAAGAAACAAATAAGCAAACACGTTTGGCGTTCGCCAAAAGGCATGTGGGAGACTCCCCAAATATATGGAAGAAGGTACTCTGGTCAGATGAGACTAAAATGTAGCTTTTTGGCCATCAAGGAAAACATTATCTCTGGTGCAAACCCAACACCTCTCATCACCCCGGGAACACCATCCCCACAGTGAAGCATGGTGGTCATCATGTTGTGGGGATGTTTGTCAGTGGCAGGGACTGGGAAACTGGTCAGAATTGAAGGAATGATGGATGGCGCTAAATACAGGGAATTCTTGAGGGAAACCTGTTTCAGTCTTCAAGAGATTTGAGACAGGACGGAGGTTCACCTTCCAGCAGGACAATGACCCTAAGCATACTGCTAAAGCAACACTTGAGTGGTTTAAGGGGAAACATTTAAATGTCTTGGAATGGCCTAGTCAAAGTCCAGACCTCAATCCAATTGAGAATCTGTAGTATGACTTAAAGATTGCTGTAAACCAGCGGAACCCATCCAACTTGAAGGAGTTGAAGCAGTTTTTCCTTGAAGAATGGCTAGATGTGCCAAGCTTATAGAGACATACCCCAAGAGACTTGCAGCTGTAATTGCTGCAAAAGGTGGCTCTACAAAGTATTGACTGGGGGGTGAATAGTTATGCACGCTCAAGTTTTCAGTTTTTTTGTCTTAATTCTTTTTTTGTTTCACAATAAAAAAATATTTTGCATCTTCAAAGTGGTATGCATATTGTGTAAATCAAATGATACAAACCCCCCAAAAATCTATTTTAATTCCAGGTTGTAAGGCAACAAAATAGGAAAAATGCCAAGAGGGGTGAATACTTTCGCAAGCCACTGTATATTCCCCCTCAAGCCAATACCACGACAGCCGTCAAAGAATTTCACTGGACTTTATGCAAACTGGAAACCACATAGCCTGAGGACATATTTAATGTAGCTGGGGATTTTAACAAAGTAAATTTGAGAAAAATGTTACCGAAGTTCTATCAACACATTGACTGTAGTACTCGCGCTGCTAAAACACTCGACCACTACTACTCCAACTTCCGGGATGCTTACAAGGCCCTCCCCAGCCCTCCCTTCTGCAAATCTGATCACAATTTTTCCATTTTGCTCCTCCCTTCCTATAGGCAGAAACTCAAACAGGAGGTACCCGTGCTAAGGACTGGTCTGACCAATCGTAATCCACACTTCAAGATTGTTTTGATCACGCGGACTGGGATATGTTCCGGGCAGCGTCCGAGAACAACATAGACCAATACACTGATACGGTGGCTGAGTTCATCAGGAAGTGTATAGGAGATGTTGTTCCCACTGTGACTATTAAAACCTACTCTAACCAGAACCCGTGGATAGATGACAGCATTTGCGCAAATTTTGAAAGTGCGAACCACTGCATTTAACCATGGCAAGGTGACTGGGAATATGGCCGAATACAAATAATGTAGTTATTCCCTCCGTAAGGCAATCAAACAGGCAAAACGTCAGTATAGAGACAAAGTGGAGTCGCCATTCAACGGCTCAGACATGAGATGTATGTGGCAGGGTCTACAGACGATCACGGACTACACATGAAAAACCAGTCACGCCACGGACACCTGACGTCTTGCTTCCGGACAAGCTAAACATCTTCTTAACCTGCTTTGAGGATAACACAGTGCCCCAGATGTGGCCCACTATTTTGTGGTCTCTCCTTCTCTGTGGCTGACGTGAGTAAGGCATTTAAGCGTGTTAACCCTCACAAAGCTGCCGACCCAGACGGCATCCCGAGCTGCATCCTCAGAGCATGCGCAGACCAGCTGGCTGGAGTGTTTATGGACATATTCAATATCTCCCTATCCAAGTCTGTTGTCCCCACATACTTCAAGATGTTCACCATTGTTCCTGTACCGAAGGAAGCAAAGGTAACTAAACTTAATGACTATCGGCCTGAGGGCTCACTTCTGTCATCATGAAGTGCTTTGAGAGACTAGTCAAGGATCATATCACCTCCACCTTACCTGACAC
Organism: Salmo salar; assembly: GCF_965601325.2. NCBI lineage: Eukaryota > Metazoa > Chordata > Actinopteri > Salmoniformes > Salmonidae > Salmo > Salmo salar. The sequence continues at coordinate 36,967,845 of NC_138300.1, forward strand.
CCTAGACCCACTTCAATTTGCTTATTGCCCCAATAGATCCACAGACAATGCAAACGCCATCACACTGCCCTATCCCATCTGGACAAGAGGAATACCCATGTAAGAATGCTGTTCATTGACTGTAGCTCAGCATTCAACCCCATAGTACCCTCCAAGCTCATCATTAAGTTTGGGGCCCTGGGTCTGAACCCCACCCTGTGCAACTGGGTCCTGGGCTTCCTGACGGGCCGCCCCCAGGTGGTGAAGATAGAAAGCAACATCTCCACCGCTGATCCTCAACACTGGGAACCCACAAGGATGCGGGCTCAGCCCCGTCCTGTATTCCCTGTTCACCAATGACTGCGTGGCCATGCACGCCTCCAACTCCATCATCAAGTTTGCAGATGACACAACAGTAGTAGGCATGATTACCAACAATGACGAGACAACCTACAGGGAGGAGGTCAGGGCCCTGGGAGTGTGGTGCCAGGAAAATAACCTCTCACCCAACGTCAACAAAACAAAGGAGCTGATCGTGGACTTCAGGAAACAGCAGAGGGAGCACCCCCCTATCCACATCGATGTGACCGCAGTGGAGAAGGTGGAAAGCTTCAAGTTCCTCTGCGTACACATCACTGACAAACTAAAATGGTCCACCCACACAGACAGGAGGCTGAAGAAATTTGTCCTGGCACCTAGAACCCTCACAAACCTTTACAGATGCACAATTGAGAGCATCCTGTCGGGCTGTATCACCGCCTAGAATGGTAACTGCACCACCCGCAACCGCAGGGCTCTCCAGAGGGTGGTGCGGTCTGCCCAACACATCACCAGGGGCAAACTACCTGCCATCCAGGACACCTACAGCACCCGATGTCACGGGAAGGCCAAAAATATAATCAAGGACAACAACCACCTGAGCCACTGCCTGTTCACCCTGCTATCATCCAGAAGGCGAGGTCAGTACAGGTGCATCAAAGCTGGGACCGAAAGATTGAAAAACAGCTTCTATCTCAAGGCCATCAGACTGCTAAACAACAATCAATAACTCAGAGAGGCTGCTGCCTACATGGAGACCCAATCACTGGTCACTTTAACAAATGGATCACTAGTCACTTTAAACAATGCCACTTTAAATAATGGCACTTTAATAATGTTTACATATCTTACATTACTCATATCATATGTATACACTGTATTTTATACCATCTATTGCACCTTGCCTATGCCGCTCGGCCATCGCTCATCCGTATGTGCATATTCTCATTCACCCTTTTAGATTTGTGTGTATTAGGTTGTTGGGAATTGTTAGATTACTTGTTAGATATTACTGCACTGTCGGAACCAGAAGCACAAGCATTTCGCTACACTCGCATTAACATCTGCTAACCATGTGTATGTGACAAATAAAATTTGATTTGATTTTGATTTGATACTGTCCAATCTTCCTTATGCGTGCTTTTAATGGCAAGCTGTATATCACTCAAACATGTATACCTAATTTTTTATTTTTTAAAGGCTTTATAAATAAATGGCACTACAGACACATCAAATGTTGTTTAACCCAAGTCATTTATGTTTCACTGTGGATTATCTGACTCTCTTTCGATCCATCATCATGACTGTTAAACCGGTGCTTGGATTGTAGTTGGAGTACTGTTAAATCTCTGACAGATGGCGCCAAACTCATGTTCTTTCTGGATATTACAGTATTTTGTCATGCAGGTTTTCAATCGAACAGCGTAATCTGGTTATGAACAACAAAGGAATTATGAGATTATGTGATCATGTTAGTGTTTATTCAATCCATGTATAATATCATCATCAGGGTGGTATGACTCAGAACCAGTGGTACTCTCCATCAGGAATACTGTAGACTAGAGGTAGATCTGACACCACCACCACCAGCAGCAGCATCAAACCAAATCAAATCAAATGTTATTTGTCACATGCGCCAAATACAACAGGTATTAACCTTACCGTGAAATGCTTATTTACAAGCCCTTAACCAACCATGCAGTTTTAAGAAAATAGAGTTTACTAAATAAACTAAAGTAAAATCAATGCAAATAGTTTGGGTGGCCATTTGGTTACTATGGTCTATTGAGAGAGTAATAGAATGCTATTTGGCCCTGAACAGAGAGTACACAGTGGCAGAATACCTGACCACTGTGACTGACCCAAACTTAAGGAAAGCTTTGACTATGTACAGACTCAGTGAGCATGGCCTTGCTATTGAGAATGGCCGCTGTAGGCAGACCTGGCTCTCAAGAGAAGACAGGCTATGTGCACACTGCCCACAAAATGAGGTGGAAACTGAGCTGCACTTCCTAACCTCCTGTCCAATGTATGACCATATGAGCAACACATATTTCCCACAGATTACACAGATCCACAAAGAATTTGAAAACAAACCCGATTTGGATAAACTCCCATATCTACTGGATGAAATACCACAGTGTTCCATCACAGCAGCAATATTTGTGACCTGTTGCCACAAGAAAAGGTCAACCAGTGAAGAACACACACCATTGTAAATAGAACCCATATTTATGCTTATTTATTTTCCCTTTTGTACTTTAACCATTTGTACATCGTTACAACACTGTATATCAAATCAAATCAAATTGTATTTGTCACTTACACATGGTTAGCAGATGTTAATGCGAGTGTAGCGAAATGCTTGTGCTTCTAGTTCCAACCATGCAGTAATATCTAACAAGTAATCTAACCTAACAATTTCACAACAACTACCTTATATACACAAGTGTAAAGGAATGAATAAGAATATGTACATAAAAATATATGAATGAGCTATGGCTGAACGTCATAGGCAAGATGCAGTAGATGTTATAAAGTACAGTATATACATATGAAATGAGTAATGTAGGGTATGTAAACATTATAGTGGCATTTTTTAAAGTGGCTAGTGATACATATATGACATACATTTTTTCATTATTAAAGTGGCTAGAGATGAGTCAGTATGTTGGCAGCAGCCACTCAATGTTAGTAATGGCTGTTTAACAGTCTGATGGCCTTGAGATAGAAGCTGTTTTTCAGTCTCTCGGTCCCCGCTTTGAAGCACCTGTACTGACCTCGCCTTCTGGATGATAGCGGGGTGAACAGGCAGTGGCTCGGGTGGTTGTTGTCCTTGATGATCTTTTTGGCCTTCCTGTGACATCGGGTGCTGTAGGTGTCCTGGAGGGCAGGTAGTTTGCCCCCGGTGATGTGTTGTGCAGACCTCACTATCCTCTGGAGAGCCTTACGGTTGTGGACGGAGCAGTTGCCATACCAGGCGGTGACACAGCCCGACAGGATGCTCTCGATTGTGCATCTGTAAAAGTTTGTGAGTTTTGGTGACAAGCCAAATTTCTTCAGCCTCCTGAGGTTGAAGAGGCTCTGCTGCGCCTTCTTCACCACGCTGTCTGTGTGGGTGGACCATTTCAGTTTGTCCGTGATGTGTACGCCGAGGAACTTAAAACTTTCCACCTTCTCCACTACTGTCCCGTCGATGTGGACAGGGGGCTCTCCCTCTGCTGCTTCCTGAAGTCCACGATCATCTCCTTTGTTTTGTTGACATTGAGTGTGAGGTTGTTTTCCTGACACCACACTCCAAGGGCCCTCACCTCCTCCCTGTAGGCCGTCTTGTCGTTGTTGGTAATCAAGCCTACCAAACTTGATGATTGAGTTGGAGGCGTGCATGGCCACGCAGTCATGGGTGAACAGGGAGTACAGGAGAGGGCTGAGAATGCACCCTTGTGGGGCCACAGTGTTGACGATCACCGGGGAGGAGATGTTGTTACCTACACTCACCACCTGGGGGCGGCCTGTCAGGAAGTCCAGGACCCAGCTGCAAAGGGCGGGGTCGAGACCCAGGGTGGTGTCAGGGTGTCAGGTAGGGTGGAGGTGATATAGACCTTGACTTGTCTCTCAAAGCACTTCATGATGACGGAAGTGAGTGCTACGGGGCGATAGTCATTTAGCTCAGTTACCTTCTCTTTCTTGGGAACAGGAAAAATGGTGGCCCTCTTGAAGCATGTGGGAACAGCAGACTGGGATAAGGATTGATTGAATATGTCCGTAAACACACCAGCCAGCTGGTCTGTGCATGCTCTGAGGACGCGGCTGGGCCGGCAGCCTTGTGAGGGTTAACACTTTTAAATGTTTTACTCACGTTGGCTGCAGTGAAGGAGAGCCCACAGGTTTTGGTAGCGGGCTGTGTCAGTGGCACGGTGTTGTCCTCAAAGTGAGCAAAGAAGTTGTATAGTTTGTCTGGGAGCAAGACATCGTGGTCCGCGATGGGGACGGTTTTCCTTTTGTAGTCCGTGATTGACTGTAGACCCTGCCATATACCTCTCGTGTCTGAGCCATTGAATTGCGACTCTACTTTGTCTCTATACTGACGCTTAGCTTGTTTGATTGCCTTACGGAGGGAATAGCTACACTGATTGTATTCGGTCATGTTTCCGGTCAGCTTGCCCTGATTAAAAGCAGTGGTTCGGGCTTTCAGTTTTGCGCAAATGCTGCCATCAATCCAAGGTTTCTGGTTGGGGAATGTTTTAATAGACGCTGTGGGTACAACATCACCGATGCACTTGCTAATAAACTCGCTCACCGAATCAGCGTATTCATCAAATCAAATCAAATTTATTTATATAGCCCTTTTTACATCAGCTGATATCTCAAAGTGCTGTACAGAAACCCAGCCTAAAACCCCAAACAGCAAGTAATGCAGGTGTAGAAGCACGGTGGCTAGGAAAAACTCCCTAGAAAGGCCAAAACCTAGGAAGAAACCTAGAGAGGAACCAGGCTATGAGGGGTGGCCAGTCCTCTTCTGGCTGTGCCGGGTGGAGATTATTACAGAACATGGCCAAGATGTTAAAATGTTCATAAATGACCAGCATGGTCAAATAATAATAATCACAGTAGTTGTCGAGGGTGCAACAAGTCAGCACCTCAAGAGTAAAAGTCAGTTGACTTTTCATAGCCAATCATTGAGAGTATCTCTACCGCTCCTGCTGTCTCTAGAGAGTTGAAAACAGCAGGTCTGGGACAGGTAGCACATCCAGTGAACAGGTCAGGTTCTATAGCCGCAGGCAGAACAGTTGAAATTGGAGCAGCAGCACGGCCAGGTGGACTGGGGACAGCAAGGAGTCATCATGCCAGGTAGTCCTGAGGCACGGTCCTAGGGCTCAGGTCCTCCGAGAGAGAGAAAGAAAGAAAGAAAGAAAGAAAGAAAGAAAGAAAGAAAGAAAGAAAGAAAGAAAGAAAGAAAGAAAGAAAGAAAGAAAGAAAGAAAGAAAGAAAGAAAGAAAGAAAGAAAGAAAGAAAGAGAGAATTAGAGAGAGCATACTTAAATTCACACAGGACACCGAATAAGACAGGAGAAATACTCCAGATATAATAGACTGACCCTAGCCCCCCGACACATAAGCTACTGCAGCATAAATACTGGAGGCTGAGACAGGAGGGGTCAGGAGACACTGTGGCCCCATCCGATGATACCCGCAGACAGGGCCAAACAGGCAGGATATAACCCCACCCACTTTGCCAAAGCACAACCCCCACACCACTAGAGGGATATCTTCAACCACCAACTTACCATCCTGAGACTAGGCCGAGTATAGCCCACAAAGATCTCCGCCAATGCACAACCCAAGGGGGGGGGCAACCCAGACAGGAAGACCACGTCAGTGACTCAACCCAATCAGGTGACGCACCCCTCCTAGGGATGGCATGGAAGAACACCAGTAAGCCACTGGCAGAGAATCCTAGTGCAGAGAATCCCAGTGGAGAGAGGGGAACCGGCCAGGCAGAGACAGCAAGGGCGGTTCGTTGCTCCAGAGCCTTTCCGTTCACCTTCACACTCCTGGGCCAGACTACACTCAATCATAGGACCTACTGAAGAGATGAGTCTTCAGTAAAGACTTAAAGGTTGAGACTGAGTCTGCGTCTCTCACATGGGTAGGCAGACCATTCCATAAAAATGGAGCTCTATAGGAGAAAGCCCTACCTTCAGCTGTTTGCTTAGAAATTCTAGGGACAATTAGGAGGCCTGCGTCTTGTGACCGTAGCGTACGTGTAGGTATGTACGGCAGGACCAAATTGGAAAGATAGGTAGGAGCAAGCCCATGTAATGCTTTGTAGGTTAGCAGTAAAACCTTGAAATCAGCCCTTGCCTTAACAGGAAGCCAGTGTAGGGAGGCTAGCACTGGAGTAATATGATCAAATTTTTGGGTTCTAGTCAGGATTCTAGCAGCCGTATTTAGCACTAACTGAAGTTTATTTAGTGCTTTATCCGGGTAGCCGGAAAGTAGAGCATTGCCGTAGTCCAACCTAGAAGTAACAAAAGCATGGATGAATTTTTCTGCATCATTTTTGGACAGAAAATTTCTGATTTTTGCAATGTTACGTAGATGGAAAAAAGCTGTCCTTGAAACAGTCTTGATATGTTCTTCAAAAGAGAGATCAGGGTCCAGAGTAACGCTGAGGTCCTTCACAGTTTTATTTGAGACGACTGTACAACCATCAAGATTAATTGTCAGATTCAACAGAAGATCTCTTTGTTTCTTGGGACCTAAAACAAGCATATCTGTTTTGTCCGAGTTTAAAAGCAGAAAGTTTGCAGCCATCCACTTCCTTATGTCTGAAACACAGGCTTCTAGCGAGGGCAATTTTGGGGCTTCACCATGTTTCATTGAAATGTACAGCTGTGTGTCATCCGCATAGCAGTGAAATTTAACATTATGTTTTCGAATGACATCCCCAAGAGGTAAAATATATAGTGAAAACAACAGTGGTCCTAAAACGGAACCTTGAGGAACACCGGAATTTACAGTTGATTTGTCAGAGGACAAACCATTCACAGAGACAAACGGATATCTTTCCGACAGATAAGATCTAAACCAGGCCAGAACTTGTCCGTGTAGACCAATTTGGGTTTCCAATCTCTCCAAAAGAATGTGGTGATCGATGCTATCAAAAGCAGCACTAAGATCTAGGAGCACGAGGACAGATGCAGAGCCTCGGTCTGATGCCATTAAAAGGTAATTTACCACCTTCACAAGTGCAGTCTCAGTGCTATGATGGGGTCTAAAACCAGACTGAAGCGTTTCGTATACATTGTTTGTCTTTAGGAAGGCAGTGAGTTGCTGCGCAACAGCTTTTTCTAAAATCTTTGAGAATAATGGAAGATTCGATATAGGCCGATAGTTTTTTATATTTTCTGGGTCAAGATTTGGCTTTTTCAAGAGAGGCTTTATTACTGCCACTTTTAGTGAGTTTGATACACATCCGGCATTTTATAGCACGACTTTTGATGCTCCCTGGTTGGGGTCTGAACAGATTATTTGTTGCGATTGTAAACGTAATATAATGGTGGTCCGATAGTCCAGGATTATTGGGAAAAACATTAAGATCCACAACATTTATTCCACGGGACACTACTAGGTCCAGAGTATGACTGTGGCAGTGAGTAGGTCCAGAGACATGTTGGACAAAACCCACTGAGTCGATGATGGCTCCGAAAGCCTTTTGGAGTGGGTCTGTGGACTTTTCCATGTGAATATTAAAGTCCTTCCCTCAGCCAGGGCATTGAAAATGGGTCGTGGATGGGTATTCCAGCATGACAATGACCCAAAACACACGGCTAAGGCAACAAAGGAGTGGCTCAAGAAGAAGCACATTAAGGTCCTGGAGTGGCCTAGCTAGTCTCCAGACCTTAATCCCATAGAAAATCTGTGGAGGGAGCTGAAGGTTCGAGTTTCCAAACGTCAGCCTCGAAACCTTAATGACTTGGAGAAGATCTGCGAAGAGGAGTGGGACAAAATCCCTCCTGAGATGTGTGCAAACTTGGTGGCCAACTACAAGAAACGTCTGACCTCTGTGATTGCCAACAAGGGTTTTGCCACCAAGTACTAAGTCTTGTTTTGCAGAGGAGTCAAATACTTATTTCCCTCATTAAAATACAAATCAATTTATAACATTTTAGACATGCGTTTTTTGGAATTTTTGTTGTTATTCTGTCTCTCACTGTTCATATAAACCTACCATTAAAATTATAGACTGATCATTTCTTTGTCAGTGGGCAAATGTACAAAGTCAGCAGGGGATCAAATACTTTTTTCCCTCACTGTATACAGTATCTCCCATGTTTATGTTATCATCATTCATTGATAAAAGCTGTACCACTCAATCCCAGTCCTCAAGGCCAGAGTGTTTCACCCAGCCATTACGCTGTGGTGAGGTCACTCAGTGGTGCAGAGATAGGCTACATAGTAGTAGCTGGCCTATAACCATGGAAACAGGTTTCTCCCTCCCTACCTCCTTACCTGTGTTCAGGGGATCTACCCAGCCAGTCAGCCAGTCATCAGCCAGCCAGCCAGCCAGCCAGCGAAATGCAGCACCTCTCCTTTCCTCCGTCAGATGAATGTGGGGCAAGCCTTTTTTTTGTGTTACTGTAGCATAGCACCATGCTGTGAGAGCCTTGACTGCAGCACAGTACTGTTGAATCTGATCAGTATGGTAGCTCAGTGGTGCCTGCCTGCCTGCCTTTCCTCTCTCTCACGCCCCACTTCTATCCACACCGCTCTACTGGGACTGAGCTGTGTGATCTCTTTCATCACTCCATCATCCATCCCTCTATCCCCACCTCCCTCTGTGGGGGGAAGAGAAGAGATATTCCCCTTCTCACGGAGACTGACTGACATTCCCTACTAAGTACCTTAGTGTGGAGTACACTACTGCACCACCATGACCACGTTATGTGAAATGTCTTTAGTGTCTCCCAATAAGTTTGGCCAATGTTCTTAATATTATTGTCTGCCATTTAGCAGACACTTTTATCCAAAGTGACTTAGTCATGTGTGCGTACATTTTCATATGGGTGGCCCCAGCGAGATAGCAGCCAGTGTTTAAGTAATAGTGACAGTAATCACTGAGGATCACCACACACACACACACACACACACACACACACACACACACACACACACACACACACACACACACACACACACACACACACACACACACACACACACACACACACACACACACACACACACACACAGCTGAGGGGATGAAATGTTAATATGGTAGGTGGAGGAAATGATGTGTCTGTGTCTGTGTTTGTGAGTGTGAGTATATGTTTCCAGGGCGATCCTGTGTGCACGGTCCCAGTATTTCAGAGTCGTGCTGTGAGGGAGTTGGATGGAGATCTCCAGACAATGCATCTCTCTACAGGGGTAGGTTCTGGCTAAGGTTAGGCTGCAGCCCTCAGTCCTCCTCCTTCTGTCATTTCTGCTGTAACATCCCTATTTGGGACACACATTTGGTATATAGTGCACTACTTTTGACCAGAGCCCTATGGGTACTGGTGCAAAGTAGTGCCCTATAAAGGGAAAAGGGTGCTATTTGAGACTCAGCCAACACCTCCACTCTGGTGTAACGATAAGAAGGCTCATTGTCTCCCAACAACAGTCTACTGCCTGATGCCTATACTATGCTCATTAATAATTCATACTGTGGGTGCTGAAAATACATCAGGACACAGAGCTGACTTTGTATGGGGTTTCACACACACACACACACACACACACACACACACACACACACACACACACACACACACACACACACACACACACACACACACACACACACACACTGCCAAATACAGTCAGAGAGTGTAATTTCCTGATTCCACTCACTCAGATATCCACACAGTGAGCGAGGTCATCTACTGTAGTTAAGTCCTCTCTACCATTCTTCTGATGGGAAGATCCCCCACAACCCCTTGCTGTCAGAGGTGTGTGGCAGCAGAGACAAACGAGGCAGCCCTATCTCCTCAGGGGAGACTAATGTCACTAGTCTCTGTGGCTGGCTGATCTGAGAGTAACCCGGGACGACACACTCTGTCGCCATGGAGGACTCTGGGAAAAATTCCCCATAAGACTGAGTCACAATGTTGTAGCGCTACTCTTCGATTAGACTTGCATTTTATAAAAACATAATGTAGCAAAAAATAGATATGTTTACATACTGTATGTTTTATTGAACCACTATTTATAGTTTAGTCTCATTAATATAATATATATTTTGCAAGAGAAACATGTACAATTTGTACAAGTTTACAGCTTGTATAAAAAGCCTACAGCCAATACAACACCACAGAACTTAGATTAGAGGGTAGATGTGAAGTGGCATTGCCTAGAGAGGTAACTACAGTGTTTGTTGTGTTATTTTCAGTTTGGGTCCAGATGAGAGGGAGATTCTCCTACAGTTGATGTACACTGCCTCCCAGAGCCAGTGCCAGGCAGTACATGCCTTATATGAGTACATTCCTTTCGGGGCGGCAGGGTAGCCTAGTGGTTAGAGCGTTGGGCTAGCAACCGAAAGGTTCCAAGTTCAAAATCCCCGAGCTGACAAGTTACAAATTTGTCGTTCTGCCCCTGAATAAGGCAGTTAACTGTTCCTAGGCCATCATCGAAAATAGGAGTTTGTTCTTAACTGACCTTGCCTAGTTAAATAAAAGTAATAAATATATAGAAAAGGTAATAATTGTACTTTATTAATCCATCAGAAAGAAAGGTTAATATCCGCAACTAGAAAATGTCAACTTCCTGACTTGTGCGTGTTTGAATTCTTTTTATAGTAGTGGAAGTGGAATTCTACAGTACCTAGGGCTTAATGATGAATCTATAGCACCAGAACCACAACACTACACCAGTCCCACTCTCCCAGTTAGAACCACAACACCACACCTGTCCCTCTCTCCCAGTCAGAGCCACAACACTAGACCTGTCCCTCTCTCCCAGTCAGAACCACAACACCACACCTGTCCCTCTCTCCCAGTTAGAACCACAACACCACACCTGTCCCTCTCTCCCAGTCAGAGCCACAACACTAGACCTGTCCCTCTCTCCCAGTTAGAACCACAACACCACACCTGTCCCTCTCTCCCAGTCAGAACCACAACACTAGACCTGTCCCTCTCTCCCAGTTAGAACCACAACACCACACCTGTCCCTCTCTCCCAGTCAGAACCACAACACTAGACCTGTCCCGCTCTCCCAGTCAGAACCACAACACCACACCTGTCCCTCTCTCCCAGTCAGAACCACAACACCACACCTGTCCCTCTCTCCCAGTCAGAACCACAACACTAGACCTGTCCCTCTCTCCCAGTCAGAACCACAACACTAGACCTGTCCCTCCCTCCCAGTTAGAACCACAACACCCTACCTACCTTTTATTCCAGATAACTGTTTTTGTAACTAGTTTATTAAGGCTTTTATTCCAGATAATTGTTTTTGTAACTAGTTTATTAAGGCTTTTATTCCAGATAACTGTTTTTGTAACTACTAAATTAAGGCTTTTATTCCAGATAATTGTTTTTGTAACTAGTTTATTAAGTATTTAATTCCAGATAACTGTTTTTGTAACTAGTTTATTAAGGCTTTTATTCCAGATAATTGTTTTTGTAACTAGTTTATTAAGGCTTTTATTCCAGATAACTGTTTTTGTAACTAGTTTTTGAGGCTTTTATTCCAGATAACTGTTTTTGTAACTACTTTATTAAGGCTTTTATTCCAGATAACTGTTTTTGTAACTAGTCTATTAAGGCTTTTATTCCAGATAACTGTTTTTGTAACTAGTTCATTGAGGCTTTTATTCCAGATAACTGTTTTTGTAACTAATTTATTAAGGCTTTTATTCCAGATACTTTACTTGTAAGTAAAGAAGAATCCATTTCCAATTTGAAAAGACGGCCCATCATTAAATGTCCTCTCACTCATACATGTTTTTTTCCTCCTATTTTTTTCTACCTGCAGCCTGTAGATGGGGTTCAGAAGACCATCCTCTAGTGCCTCTCGCTCACCCTCACCCTCACCCTCACCCTCACCCATACCCTAGGTCTCCAGAGCCTCCACAGCCTGTGTATGAGGTGAGTGTGTATAGGGCAGTTTAGAATGTATTTATATTGTACATTATATTTCAGTTAGGACTGTTTGTGGTTTATTCTTAGTTTGACAGATCTTCATCACCAAGGTTGGGGTCAACTCTCTATTACCGCACGGCAAGCGGTACCGGAGCGCCAAGTCTAGGTCCAAAAGGCTCCTTAACAACTTCTACCCCCAAGCCATACGACTGCTGAACAATTAATCAAATGCCCACCCGGATTATTTACATTGACACCCCACCCCTTTGTTTTTACACTGCTGCTACTTGCTGTTTATTATCTATGCATAGTCACTTCACCCCTACCTACACGTACAAATTACCTCTAACCTTTACCCCCGCACACTGACTCGGTACCGGTACTCCCTGTATATAGCCTCATGATTGCTATTTTATTGTGTTACTTTTTAGTTTATTTTTTACTTTTGTTTATTTTGTAAATATTTTCTTAACTCTATTTCTTGAACTGCATTGTTGGTTAAGGACTTGTAAGTAAGCATTTCACGGTAAGGTAATACCTGTTGTATTTCGGCGCATGTGATAAATACAATTTGATTTGATTTAATTCCATTGCAATTCAGTCATTCGGTAAACTGAAATCCCAATTTAGTGTAATTGACCCCAACCCGGTTTATCACCTTCAACATTCTATATCATTGAATAAGAAGAGTGACTTAATCTGCATCATCCAGAGTACGATAGACGTGAGGATGGAGGATTGTGTAAGTGTTCCTCAACAGGGCTAACATTATGTCATCATGTTTTCCTGCGTTATTCCCTATGTTATGGAGGTCACTAGCTATAATAGCTATCCAAAGGTCTCTGAGAATCTAACAAAAGGGTATTAATTACCCCAGAAAAGAAGTCACCACTGCCATGGGCACTGTGTAAATTGTGATGGCCTTGTTAGTTTTTCAGTCTGGTCATTCAGGCCTAATTCTAACTTCACCAACTGTGTGTGGATTTAATCTGGCAGAAAAATACACACAACAAAACAACTAAAACCCCAATGGGAAGTTTACATTACAGCATAACTTTGTAATAATCCTTTAGTCTTGGTACAGTATGCTTTCAGATGAGCTGCTGTGTCAGATGTCAGACAGACAGGCCCAGGTTCATTTTGTCCATTGTTTGAAGCAGGAGTCAGTTGGAGTACTAATTGTGAGAATTATCTGAACAGATCAATAATTTGAAGCTCAGCAGAGACTTTTTCCTTGTGGGACTTCCACAGCCTCTCTATTCATTCACTACTCCTGACACTTCAGCATGGTGGTTACAAGAGTTGTTGTTGTTGTTGTTGAGGACTACGCCACCTGAGGTTATGCTTTCCTTTCCTTCCTCCTTACCACAAATTGCCTTAAGCAGAGATCTGTGTATAATGATGAGATGCTCATGTCTCCACCCAAACAATTGGAGTCGTTGTCCTAAAGGCGGGAAGACAGGCGACAAGCTTAGGTTGCATATTAAGCCCATAGAAACGCATTGAGCTTACTTTGGACCAATTTTGGCGAGTGAAGCCTCTCACTTCGCCTCTTCCTCTCTGCCTTAAATCACATTTCCCTTTACCCCAGACCACCCCTACCTAGACCCACTTTCTGCCCACAAAGTAACTGTCTGGTGAGGATCGGATTGGCATTGCGGTAAACACAGAGAGAAATGTGGGAATGTAGATCAGAAGGATAGTATTTTTACTATGAAAGTTGTGGTAAGATGATTGGTTGTGATGTTGTGGGTGCCTCCACTCCGCTGTGGGCGAAGCGTTTGATGAGTCACGTGTGTGTGTGTGTGTGTGTGTGTGTGTGTGTGTGTGTGTGTGTGTGTGTGTGTGTGTGTGTGTGTGTGTGTGTGTGTGTGTGTGTGTGTGTGTGTGTGTGTGTGTGTCTGTGTGTCTGTGTGTGTGTGTAGAGGCGCTGACATTCTCACCCCTCAGGCCTCTGGAGCTAACCAACCATCTCTGGCCACTACCCTGAAAATGGGACTAAGATTCTGAGTTCAGTTTCACTCCATTTCAGCGACGATACTGGATTTGATCACTTCTCTCAGTGCCACTGCCTTAACTACAAGTTGTTGATCAGTCCTAGGATGCATCTAAAATGGCACCCTGTTTCCTGTAGTGCACTACTATGAGCCCTGGTCTAACGTAGCCCATTATAGGGAATAGTGCCATTTGGGACTCACTCAGATACACACACACACACACACACACACACACACACACACACACACACACACACACACACACACACACACACACACACACACACACACACACACACACACACACACACACACACACACACACACTGTGTCTTGTACAGAGTGTGGCAGCTCTCTCAGTTGGATGTCAGGCTGGATAAGTGGTTATGGACACAGACCTGACCATTCATCTCCTCAGACCTTAAAGAGACAGTAACGGTGCACACTGAATCTCATCACACACAGTAGACAGTCACACTGAGCCTCATTGGCTAGTCAGTGGATGGTTACTGTATATCAAAGGATTTGCCGTGCTAATAATCATAAAGTTTATTGAGTGCCCGGTCTTGGTCTTGTGATTAAGGCTGCTATCTACAGAACATGTACAATCCCCAGCTGGCGTCAAATACCTTCACTATGTGAAGAGCTGGTCAGAGAGAAACTTTGCCATGTTGCCTTGTGATGTTCAGAGAACTTGTCTAACTGCTGTGACTGCTGTGGGTTACACACAGACACACACACACCAACATCCTCAACTCATTTTCTATTTCAGTGCCTGACAGGAAGTCCCAACAGGAAGTCAATCCAAACATGATCAGATGAGCGGGTCATCTTTATTGAATAACAGTCCTTTATGTAAGGCGTGTTCAGGAGGACAGTGTGGATACAGACAGATGTAGCAGTGTAATCAGGTCTAGTAATTGAGTGAGTGGCTGCATCCCAATTCTCTACCCTTCTCCGGACGTGTGTACTTGCACTCCACATCATGGATTTTAAAGCATTGGATTAGTATAGTGTTGGCTGGAAGGAGTTTCAACCATTGTAAATCCATGACAGGGAGTGTGCAAGGGCACACTTCGGGAATAGGGTAGAACGTGGGACAAAGTCAGTGTCTTTCCCTCCTGCCCCCCTCAAGGAGGAGACAGCTAGCTGAAGCTGGTTCTCCTCCTGGGCTGGGCTATGTGTGACTCCAGGGTTGCTCTCGAGTTGCCTCCCCTGAGTACACCACTCTGGAACGCAGCCTACTAACATTACTGTTGTTGCTGCTGTTCTGGAGCACCTGGCTGCTGCCAAAATCTGTTGCATAATTTGGGGTTCCCCCTCCATCGATAGCCAAGTAGTGGTGTAAGGAACAGTAGTAGTCTGCACACACTAGATTTGATCAAATGTGTAAATGTCTTAACACATTTTGAAGATAATAAACAGTGTTCCATTGTCCATAATGTCATTATGAAACTGAATCGGAAATTATAAATGACAAGATGTACAGTGTTTTAGGAACTATGTGGTTGTATGCGTTGTGAGAGAAAGACAAATGGCTCACAAATAACAGGTCTCATAAGAGCTGAAATAACTGTTGTTCCACAGACTGTGATTTTGAATGATGAGATAGTTGGTGAAACACTGTGTATGTGTTGAGAAAGAGAAGTAGACAGAAAGAGAAAGGACTAAATTAAGAGATCATAAGAGCTATAATAAATATTGTTCCTAAGACTGTGTGTGTGTGTATGTGTGTGTGTGTGTGTGTGTGTGTGTGTGTGTGTGCGTGCGTGCGTGCGTGCGTGCGTGCGTGCGTGTGTGTGTGTGTGTGTGTGTTGTGAGGTGCAGATTGATTAATAGCCCACAGTCCTCGCAGATACCGTGGAATGGACGGGTTTATGGTCATTGAATATTGTGTGGATGAAGGGCGGGTGGTTTGAATAAAGAGAAAACAATACCTTAAAAAATCCATAAATGTTGCCTATCATTTTTGTGCAATTTATATTTATAGGCTGCATTGAGGTTTTGCTTTCATTATTTTAGGTTATCTGGTATTAGTGCATAAGCCTAAACTTCACTGTACTTGGCCAAATAGCCTACAGGCCAATTGCCAAATAATGCTTTTGGGAACAGGCAGAAAAAGTTAACGTCAATCCACGGAGGCAAAAAGGATATTGTCAAAGTTTAATTCAATAAGACAAAAGCTGCAAAAGGAGAGTTGAAAAAGAGAAGAGAGGGACAGAAAAGTAATGTTTGCAAAACATTTGCTGAAGTGGTAAAAGAGGATGATAGTAATGCCGGCTATGTGATGTGTAATGATTGTCAGGTGCTATACAAATTCCACAGTCACAAGATGGGACTTCAAATAGGCCTATGGTATGTCAAGGGAACTGTAGCCTACTGTTTAGATGGGTTAAATAGAAACTGAAATCTGAACACTGACTGTAAGTCTATAACCTCTCACATCGACTTAATATTAACTCCTGCAGAATTAAGCATTTATTTAAGTAAAATGATAGTACAAATGATACACCAAATTTGCACTTCGGAACAGGAGCGGAGAAATATTATTTATTTATTTCTGCATCTTGAGATGCTGTCAGCATCATAAAAGCGAATAGTATTTTAACTACATAAAATATGCATCGAAGCTGAACTGAAATCAGAAACATTTTGGGTCGTTTTCACAGATTTATATTTCCTTACAACTAGTCAAACTGATTTCATTTGGACATTTTTCACAGAAAATCTTTCCCGTTTTTTTGTTGTTGCCGTTATTGCATTTTCTCCACAGTCCCTAAACGTCTTTGCTCCGCGAAAGAAGATGACAGAGAAAACTTTACAGATATCAACTAGATTGAAGCATTCATTCTATCGATCTGTTACATTATTTTGTTGAGCAAGGGTTGATTTAGTCTTCTTGGTCAACATATAATGACAAAAGAGAAGCAGCATGTATCTAATTATGGACAAGTTGACTAATAAATAGCCTACCAAAATGTCAGAAATTATAAGCAGAAACATATCTAAATCAGGGAACCAAAGAATTCCTGCACCCCCTGTGAAGAAAACCGCTCTACAGTCTTTGACTGTAGCCTATGGTGCATTTTCTATATTTTCAGTTTATGGTTGGGTGCGGACCTCAGATTGAAACTTTATCACATATCACAAATTTTATTGGTCACATACACATGTTTAGCAGATGTTATTGCGGGTGTAACAAAATGCTTGTGTTCCTAGCTCCAACAGTGCAGTAATATCTAATAATTCACAACAATACATACAAATCTAAAGTTAAGGAATATATAAATATTAGGACGAGCAATGTCGGAGTGGCACTGACAAAAAATACAGTAGAATAGAATACAGTATTTACATATTAGACGAGTGAAGCAGTATGTAAACATTATTAAAGTGACTAGTGTTCTATTATAAAAGTGACCAGTGATTCCATGCATATGTATATAGGGCAGCAGCCTCTAATGTGCAGGGTTGATTAACCGGGTGGTAGCCGCCTAGTGATGGCTATATAACAGTCTGATGGTCTTGAGATAGAAGATGATTTTCAGTCTCTCGGTTGCAGCTTTGATGCACCTTTACTGACCTCGCCTTCTGGATGGTAACAGTCGGCGGTTGCGGATGTGTTATTAGCAATTGCGTGCGGGTGTGGGTGAAACAGCTGACCTGCGCAGCACTAGTGTCTGTCTGTGTGTGTGTTTTGTAATCCTGCTGTGTGTGTTGTGATGTGAGGGAGAGAAAGAGAAAAGTCTCTAAAATATGAGATAACAGTTAATAATCTTGTTCTATCCAGACTGTACAGAATACTGTGACTCTGCTGTGTGACAGTGAGCAGTTGCAGGGCAGTCTCCCGGATGTCAAGTGGGCTAACCAGATGGTGGTGCAGGCTACAGAGCTGCAAGACCAGTGTCTGTATGTCACACCCACAGCCTTAAATGGGTAAGAGAAGAGGACACACACAACATACGATACACACACACAACATATGACACGCACACACACAACATACGACAGACACACACAACATACGACAGACACACAGACAACATACAACAGACACACACAACATACGACAGACACACACAACATACGACAGACACACACAACATACGATACATACATACACAACATACGACACGCACACAGACAACATACAACAGACACACACAACATACGACATACACACACAACATAAGGCAGACAGACACAACGTACAACAGACACACACAACATACGACAGACACACACACACACACACACACACACACACACAGCATCTGACAGACACACACACACACACACACACACACACAACGTACGACAGACACATACACAACATTCGACACACACACACAACATACGACAAACACCCACACACACAACATACGACAGACACACACAACATACGACAAACACACACACACACACACACACAACGTACGACAGACACACACACAACATTCGACACACACATACAACATACGACAGACACACACAACATACGACACACACAACATACGACAGACACACACAACATACGATACACACACACACACAACATATGATTACACACACAACATATGACACACACACAACATATGACACACACACAACATACGACAGACACACACAACATATGACAGACACACACAAAACATACGACAGACACACACACCATACGATACACACACACACAACATATGACAGACACACACAACATATGACAGACACATAGGACAGACACACAACATACGACACACATACAACATACGACAGACACACACGACATAGGACAGACACACAACATACGACACACATACAACATACGACAGACACACACAACATACGATACACACACACACAACATATGACACACACACAACATATGACACACACACAACATATGACACACACACAACATACGACAGACACACACAACATATGACACACACACAACATATGACACACACACAACATACGACAGACACACACAACATATGACAGACACACACGACATATGACAGACACACACGACATAGGACAGACACACAACATACGACACACATACAACATACGACAGACACACACACCATACGATACACACACACACAACATATGACAGACACACACAACATATGACAGACACATAGGACAGACACACAACATACGACACACATACAACATACGACAGACACACACGACATAGGACAGACACACAACATACGACACACATACAACATACGACAGACACACACAACATACGATACACACACACACAACATATGACACACACACAACATATGACACACACACAACATACGACAGACACACACAACATATGACAGACACACACGACATATGACAGACACACACGACATAGGACAGACACACAACATACGACACACATACAACATACGACAGACACACACGACATAGGACAGACACACAACATACGACACACATACAACATACGACAGACACACAACATACGACAGACACACAACATACGGCAGACACACACAACATACGACACACATACAACATACGACACACATACAACATAGGACAGACACACACACAACATACGACAGACACACACGACATAGGACAGACACACAACATACACACACAACATACGACAGACACACACGACATAGGACAGACACACAACATACGACAGACACACACAACATACGACAGACACACACGACATAGGACAGACACACAACATACGACACACATACAACATACGACAGACACACAACATACGACAGACACACACAACATACGACAGACACACACGACATAGGACAGACACACAACATACGACACACATACAACATACGACAGACACACAACATACGGCAGACACACACAACATACGACACACATACAACATACGACACACATACAACATAGGACAGACACACACAACATGCGACAGACACATACGCAAACACACATGCAAACACACCCAGAGACAGAAAGAGAGAAATGACTCGTTCTATCAGTTGTAGACGGTCCAATGAGGCTAATAATATGCATGAAAACTTCCCAGTAAACAACATCCTGCTGCATGCTGAGACAGCACTAGATGTTCTAGGTGCAGTCCCAGTCACAAATATTTGTATCATTAGTATCTGCACATATCATTTAAGTGTTCTATTTAATTCAGTGGGTGTCTGTCCTCATAATATGCCAATTTACTGTGTCTGACTGCCCTGATCGGAATACACATTACAATCCCCTTGCCTAGTCGCCAACCTCTAGAATCATTCCACACTGTTATCACAGTCACAGTTCATGTATACAGCTGTGGTGACGATGAGTTTCCTAAAGGATTATCCTAATCAGCCTCTGAAATTGGTCTGATTTAGTTAATGTATTGGCATGGGAGTCTGAGATGTGATTATAATCTAGCCGAATGCAGTGTTGCCCCTAGGAGTTTTTTCAGCAGTGGTGGCAAGGGTAGTGGGGGTAACGCCAGTAACGCTAGTGCATTACTACTAGCATTGACTGATTGATAATAATTGTTGGTTATAGTTGTTTTTCAAGGTTTGTTATGATCTGTATGGTGTAAAAAGTGTTCTACTTAAGCAATTTAATAGAAATAAGACACCTCGGGGGTTTTTGGTATATCGCCTATATACCACGGCTAAGGGCTGTGCCTATGAACAGTCCTTAACAGTGGTATATTGGCCATATACCACACCTCCTCGGGCCTTATTGCTTAATTATAAACTGGCTACCAATGTAATTAGAGCAGTAATAATACATGTTTTGTCATACCCGTGGTATACGCTCTGATATACCACGGCTGTCAGCCAATCAGCATTCAGGGTTTGAATCACCCAGTTTATAATGTGTAATAATTGTTGTTTTTAGCTGGGGGTTTCTCTGCCTCTGGCCAGTATTCACAAAGAGTCTCGGAGTATGAGTACTGATATAGGATAAGTTTTGCCTTCTAGAGATCATAATGAAAAAGTATATATGGAAAGTGAACCTTATCCTAGATCAGTAATCTTTTGAATACAGGTGTAAGGCCATGATCATTAAAAAAAATATTGTCCTCCTTCATCTTAAACGGCACCGACCCCCACCGCCTGCTATGCTCTCTTCCAAATCTCACACATACATTGGGTAAAAGGGAGTGATTCTTACTCTACATATACAAACGTATGTGAACACCCCTTCAAATTAGTGGATTCGGCTATATCAGCCACCCGTTGCTGACAGGTGTATAACATCGAGCGCAAAGCCATGCAATCTCCATAGACAAACATTGGCAGTAGAATGACCTTACTGAAGAGCTCAGTGATTTTCAACGTGGCACCGTCATAGGATGCTACCTTTCCAACAAGTCAGTTTGTAAAATTTCTGCCCTGCCAGAGCTGCCCCCGGTCAGTAAGTGCTGTTATTGTGAAGTGGAAACATCTAGGAGCAACAACGGCTCAGCCATTAAGCGGTAGGCCACACAAGCTAACAGAACGAGACCACCGAGTGCTGAAGCTGGTAGCATGTAAAAAATCGTCTGTCCTCAGTTACAACCCTCACTACCGAGTTCCAAACTGCATTTGGAAGCAACGTCAGCACAAGAACTGTTCGTCAGGAGCTTCATGAAATGGGTTTCGATGGTCGAGCAGCTGCACACATGCCTAAGATCACCATGCGCAATGCCAAGCGTCGGCTGGAGTGGTGTAAAGCTTGCCGCCATTGAATTCTGGAGCAGTGGAAACTCGTTCTCTGGAGTGATGACTCACACTTCACCGTCTGGCAGTCTAACAGACGAATCTGGGTTTGGCGGATGCCAGGAGAACACTTCCTGCCCGAATGCATAGTGCCAACTGTAAAGTTTGGTGGAGGAGGAATAATAGTCTGGGACTGTTTTTCATGGTTCGGGCTAGGCCCCTTAATTCCAGCGAAGGGAAATCATAACGGTACAGCATACAATGACATCTAGACGATTCTGTGTTTCCAACTTTGTGGCAACAGTTTGGGGAAGGCCCTTTCCTGTTTCAGCATGACAATGCCCCTGTGCACAAAGGGAGGGAGATACAAAAATGTTTTGTTGAGATTGGTGTGGAAGAACTTGACTGGCCTTCACAGAGCCCTGACCTCAACCCCATCGAACACCTTTGGAATGAATTAGAACGCCAACTGCGAGCCAGGTCTAATCGCCCAACATCAGGGCCCGACCTCACTAATGCTCTTGTGGCTAAATGGAAACAAGTCCCAGCAGCAATGTTCCAACATCTAGTGGAAAGCCTTCCCAGAAGAGTGGAGGCTGTTATAGCAGCAAAGGGGGGACCAACTCCATATTAATGCCCATGATTTTGGAATGAGATGTTCGGCGAGCAGGTGTCCACATACTTTTGGTCATGTAGTGTAGTTCCAGAGCCCCGTTATGCCTATGTAATTACTCCCAGGGGAGTGTGACACCGCTAAAGGCTGCAGACTGTAGACAGCCTGGCTTGGTTAGAGCTGTATAGGCTGCAGGCAGGGTTAGGCTGTCTGTGTTAAATCATACATCCCTACAGGGAATATGGCAGGATGGATTAGAGAGAGAGAGAGAGAGAGAGAGAGAGAGAGAGAGAGACACAGACAGAGAGAGAGAAAGCATGATGAGGCATAGGAGTGGCCTTCTCTAATCTGTCTCTGTGTTACTTGTGGCCAGTAGTCAGAGGGGATGAAAGCCAGAGAGTGGGAGAGGAGGGGAGAGAGTGAGTGAGCGTAATGTTTACTGTTCATTTTGATAGTTTATTTCACTTTTGTATATTATCTACTTCACTTGAGTTGGCAATGTTAACATATGTTTCTCATGCCAATAAAGTGCCTTGAATTGAATTGAATTGAGTGAGGACGGGAGGAAGGATTTGTGTATGAAAGAGAGCTTCTCCCTACCCTCCAGCTCTGTTTTTTTATAAACATTGAGGCGATGTGGAGGAGGTAGGAGTAGCCTCAGCTGATGACATCATCCATTTAGCTCAAGGGAGCTCAAGTGGATTCTGTAAGAGACAGGGAGAGCGAGGGAGAGTGAGAGAGGGAAAGGAGGGGTGGTTACCATGGTGATGGGTCCTTTTAAGCAGCTGCTGATTTGCTCGAGCTCCCTCCCTCCCTCCCTCTCCTCCTCCTCCTCTCTCCCTCTCTCCTCTCCTCTCTCAACCAGCCATTTAGGCGAGATATTGGTGCTCTGCGAGCTAGGCTGTGGACCTTCCTGCTCCAGTCATTCTACTCTGTCTGCCACATGCAGGGATGGGAGACCCTGCCCTCCAAGCACAGAGAGAGGATACTGGCAGGTAAGAGAAGGGAGGACATCTTTATTCTACGGGGCTTTAGCTGTAGTTGGGAGGTGATCTGATCTGTCTCTCACTGCAGAAGACAGCCAGAGCTCTGTTTCTCTAAGCTCAGATGGGATATTACAGATATGTTCAATGTGTTTGATCTTGCTTGGCATGACAATGACCATAGGAGATGGCAAGTGACAGCACAAACAGATCTGGGACCAGGCTACAGTGACAATGACCATAGGAAATGGCAAGAGACAGCACAAACAGATCTGGGACCGGGCTACAGTGATGAAGCACAGGCTCTGTCTCTGCATGATTCGAGAGGAAGGAACCAAAGCCCATGAAGCATATGTTACTGCTGCTGCTGCCTCTGGGTAACATCAGACATTAAATGGCTGCTTTCAGCACAGCTGCAGAACAAAACAGAGCACAAACAGACACGACCTGAGGTCCATCTGTTGTTTGGGCGAGGAAGAGGGTCAGTCAGTCACTCACCCCATTTTAAGCCAATTTGTAGCTAGCAACTAGGCTAAAACTGCACCATGTTCTCTTCTGTATTGTAATAAAGGGGTGGGGTGGAGGGTTGAATTTGTGGATTTGTGGATTTTACACATAACTATATGCATTCGCTGAGAAACAAATAATGCACTGCTTTGTTTTGACTGTATAGCTTTGTGATCCATTGAAATGCATGGCATGAATTATTTATTGAACTTGGTTTTAAAATTCCATTGACATTCCATACTGTTGAAATCTCTCTCTGTCACTAACATAGCTCACACATACGCATGCACATACTCACAACAAGGCACATAGAATTAATATGCATAGTTGCATAAGGTAATGTAGTCGCACACGTCACATCATACACCACCAACACAGACACATACAGTCACACAGTCACAAACACACTCAACTACATTTCGGTGCTTCGGTTTGATCTTTATTTGGAGTATCTCTGGGGAAATAGAAGGATGTGCTGTGAAGTCTTTTCTTGGTCAGAAGTCACAGTTGACTGATGTTTCATTGATTAAAAGAAAGCCTCTCCACATTGTTTCACCTTCTGTATCTCATTTAAATCAAAATCAGGAAGTCTTAGGTGGAATAGCCTCGTTATAGTATCGTCTCTTCAATGGACATGTCATGGATTTGATATCTCAGGGACATGTTGGTACAGTTCACATGGAAAATACCCATCAAATTGAATGCTCCTTGTGTTGAGAATGCAAGACAGAACCAGGTCAATGTGTCTTGAAAGATGTTTGTGGCAACCTGTTTTTTGAATGAGTACTGTGCTTTGAAGGTTTTTGAATGTGATTGTAATTTAACCAAGTTTTAAATGTGTTGTTTTAATTATGTGTTCATTTAATTATGCCTCTCCCATAGCTGCTCTTGATAAAAGAGACAGTAGAAGACTTGGGGAAAAGCCTGTATTCACCAGCTCACAGGTAATGCATGATAAAAGCTTATTTATTATTTAATTCCCTAGCTATTGTTTTATTATTTTCTTGTATTGTTAAAACTGACTTGTGTGACATGTTCCCATCTATAACACAGATACACCTATGTAATGGTTATGATATGTGGTTAGGATGCTTATTAAGTTGCATGGACTGATTATACTTTACTCTGGATGAGAGCATCTAAGTGCTCAATGACTCAAATGTAAATGTAACGGTGTGATTATGATCTAGGATGGTGACTTTTAAAAGCCTGTAATTACTGCACACTGACACAGAAATGTGAATGGTCGAAACACTAGACTGGGCCTCACGCACACGCCACACGCCCCCCCCACCACACACACACACACACACACACACACACACACACACACTGATTCTGCTGCTGATGACTGTAGTTTCATCATTGACACAGAAAGCAATTACCTTTCAGCCCCTCAGAGTGATAAACACACAGCCTGTGTCGTATCAGACTGATGAAGAGTAACACAAGGCAGACAGAACCTGGAAAGATGTGATGAGGGTTGCTTTTGTGTTACAAGCCTGAGTGTACAGTACAGCTCAGTCACATGCAGGCATCCTCACCAGTATTATTCAATCCTATCGAATTAACATTTGCTTTTGGGAATTTAGAAGATGCTCTTATTGCGATTAACTTACAATTAGTGCATTGATTCAACTAATGTAGGTAAACCAACATATCATGAAAAACCTTTTTAGCCGCTATCTGCAAAATCAGTGCTAATCACTTTCTCTATCACAGGTTAATTACAGGTAATTACAGGTTAGATCAAACTTGCTTCATCCCAGTCTTTAGTTGTTGAATCAAGTCTGTAGACTACTACTCCATTATCCTAAATGATGTTGTGTGATCTGATCTTTCCATTCAAACCTCTCCCCCCCTCTCTCTAGCAGCCGAGGGGTGTAAGATGCCCTTGAGTTCCTGCAGCTCCTTGTGAGAGACTTCTTGTCCACAGGACCATTTGGGTCATCAGGAACACAGAGACAGGAAGTTGCACTGCGGTTGCATCATCAGCCACCATGAAGTCAGATGGGCTGGGGACGCCAGGCCTCCCATCCACCGCAGGGAGAGGGACTGGTGCTACCAAGCCTGGAGACACTGGCCCATTCAGGGCAAAGAACGTCAAGACCAAGCAGCCAGGCGACCACCAGAGCACCACGGTTAAAGCCAAGACTACAACCTCCACATCAGCCAAACCAGTGCTCAACGGTACGGCTGGCCCAGGGGGGGCTAGGAGGGAGGTAGCCACCGCTAACGGACCCAGGGGGTCCCCAACAGGGGGGAAGGGGACTATGGACCAGGACAGGAAGCCTAACCCTAACCCTGGAGCCAGGCCCAAGACCTCTCCCCCAGGCACCACCTCCACAGCTCAGGCCAGGCCAGGGAAGCTGCAGAAGAATACAGCAGGGAAGAGTGACTCTCTTCAGGGGGCAGACAGCAGCACGGCCCACCCCGCCACTACCACCCCCTCCACTTCAGGCAGTGCCTCTCCTGACAACAGTTCCGGAAGCCCACGCAACTGCCCCACCATGCCAGGTCTGGTCTAACATCCAACATAATTAACTTGCTCCCAAGTGGGCAAAACTGGTTGAAAATACATTATAATGACTTTGTAATGATTTTCAACTCATTTTGCCAGCTGGGAAACTGTATTTCCCTTGTCTAACATCCAATGTTATTAAGTTGCCTCCCAGCAGGGGAAGGAAGATGTGTTGAAACAGATGACGTTGTGATAATAACGCTGTAATGACGTTGTGACAATGACACTGTAATGACGTTGTGATAATGACGCTGTAATGACGTCATTCTAACCAGTTTTGCCGCTGGGTTAATTCACTCATTGTTATGATGACATTCATTTCATTTTATGGCAGAAAGTTAGAGTGTCTGAAAAATTAGCTTGATTCAGAAATGAATGGTAGTAGGTTTTGTGAAGAATAAGTAGCAGAGTGATTTACATGAGTTAGGCAGGTAGCCTAGTGGTTAGAGCATTGGACTAGTAACCAAAAGGTTGCAAGATTGAATCCCTGAGCTGACAAGGTAAAAATCTGTCGTTCTGTCCCTGAACAAGGCAGTTAACCCACTGTTCCTAGGCCATCATTGAAAATAAGAATTTGTTCTTAACTGACTTGCCTAGTTAAATAAAGGTAAAATAAATAAAACAGGGAGACAGAGAGAATATATTGAAGTAGAAACGCATTGCAGTAGTGGTGTGTATAAAGATGAATCAGAAAGCACTCCTTTCATACGTATTAATCAGTTCAATGGTAGCACCACGGAATTAACATCCATATAGGTAGCACAGCCTGTGTGGCAACAGACACCCAAAAAAGCCGCAGAGCTGAAGGTCAAAACCACACAGCTCACACACAGGGGTGTGACCAATTGTTTCTCCACCGCAAGTCTGGTCCTAGCTCCTGTGGTGACGGTGTATGCTAGTTTGTAGACTAAAATCGAAGTTTATTGGTTGCATACACAGATGTTAAAGCAGGTGCAGCGAAAGTCAAAATCTTTTTTTAAATCTAGAAAAATCGGAAACAAATCCAAATTACAATCCAAATAACAATATAACAATAATCCAAAAAACTATCTGTGCGTATGTGCATGGGATTAATGTACACAAAGATATACTATGAATGATATGTACAACAATATATATATATTACAGTGAGCTATGTCAAGTATACAATATATACAGACACAGTGTGTCTAAACAGTATAGAAATGGGAAGCATTGATTGTCTAAATGCATGGGACAGCAGCAGTGTGTGTGTGTGTGTGTGTGTGTGTGTGTGTGTGTGTGTGTGTGTGTGTGTGTGTGTGTGTGTGTGAGAGAGAGAGAGAGAGTTTGTGTTTGTGTTTTTGTGTGAGCGTGTGTGTGTGGGTGTACAGTGCCTTCGGAAAGTAATCAGACCACTTGACTTTTTCCATATTTTGTTACAATACAGGCTTATTTTAATATGTATTAAATACTACTTTTTCCTCATCAATCTATACATAATACCCGTCAATTACAAAGCGAAAACAGATTTTTTGAATTTTTTGTAAGGTATTAAAAATAAAAACAGAAATACCTTATTTACATGAATATTCAGACCCTTTGCAATTAGCCTCAAAATTGAGCTCAGGTACATCCTGTTTAAATGTACCATCCTTTAGATGGTTCTACAACTTGATTGGAGTCCACCTGTGGTAAATTCAATTGATTGGACATGATTTGGAAAGGCACACACCTGTCTATATAAGGTCCCACAGTTGACAGTGTATGTCAGAGCAAAAACCAAGCCATGAGGTCGAAGGAATTGTCCGTAGAGCTCCGAGACAGGATTGTGTCAAGGAACAGATCTAGGGAAGGGTACCAAAACATTTCTGCAGCATTGAAGCTCCCCAGGTACACAGTGGCCTCCATCATTCTTAATTGGAAGAAGTTTGGAACCCCCAAGACCCTTCCTAGAGCTGACCGCCCGGCCAAACTGAGCAATCAGGGGAGAAGGGCCTTGGGAGGTGACCAAGAACCCAATGGTCACTCTGAAATACCTCCAGAGTTCCTCTATGGAGATGGGACAACCTTCCAGAAGGACAACCATCTCTGCAGCACTCCACCAATCAGGCCTTTATGGAGAGTGACCAGATGGAAGCCACTCCTCAGTAAAAGGCACATGACAGCCCGCTTGGAGTTTGCCAAAAGGCACCAAATGACTCTCACACCATGAGAAACAAAATGATCTGGTCTGGTGAAACCAAGATTGATCTCTTTGGCCTGAATGCCAAGCGTCACAACTGGAGGAAACCTGGCACCATCCCTACGATGAAACATGGTGGTGGCAGCATCACCGGACTTGAACCCGTTCTAACATCTCGGGAGAGACCTGAAAATAGCTGTGCAGCGATGCTCCCCATCCAACCTGACAGAGCTTGACAGAATCTGCAGAGAAAAATAGGAGGAAACTCCCCAAATACAGGTGTGCCAAGTTTGTAGTGTTATACCCAAGAAGACTTGAGGCTGCAATCGCTTCCAAAGGTGCTTCAACAAAGTACTGAGTAAAGGTCAGAATTTGTATAATTTAATACATTTGCAAACATTTCTAAAAACATGTTTTTGCTTTGTCATTATGGGGTATTGTGTGTAGATTGAGGGAAGAAAACGATTTAATCAATTTTAGAATAAGGCAGCAACGTAACAAAATGTGTAAACTTTCCGAATGCACTGAAAAAAGTATTTGATCCCCTGCTGATTTTGTACGTTTGCCCACTGACAAAGAAATGATCAGTCTATAATTTTAATGGTAGGTTTATTTGAACAGTGAGAGACAGAATAACAACAACAAAAAAATCCAGAAAAACGCATGTCAAAAATGGTATAAATTGATTTGCATTTTAATAAGGGAAATAAGTATTTGACCCCCTCTCAAGAACACCATCCCCACCGTCAAACATGGAGGTGGAAATATTATGCTTTTGGGGTGTTTTTCTGCTAAGGGGACAGGACAACTTCACCGCATCAAAGGGACGATGGACGGGGCCATGTACCGTCAAATCTTGGGTGAGAACCTCCTTCCCTCAGCCAGGGCATTGAAAATGGGTCGTGGATGGGTATTCCAGCATGACAATGACCCAAAACACACGGCCAAGGCAACAAAGGAGTGGCTCAAGAAGAAGCACATTAAGGTCCTGGAGTGGCCTAGCCAGTCTCCAGACCTTAATCCCATAGAAAATCTGTGGAGGGAGCTGAAGGTTCGAGTTGCCAAACGTCAGCCTCGAAACCTTAACGACTTGGAGAAGATCTGCAAAGAGGAGTGGGACAAAATCCGTCCTGAGATGTGTGCAAACCTGGGTGCCAACTACAAAAAACGTCTGACCTCTGTGATTGCCAACAAGGGTTTTGCCACCAAGTACTAAGTCATGTTTTGCAGAGGGGTCAAATACTTATTTCCTTCATTAAAATGCAAATCATTTTATAACATTTTTGACATGCGTTTTTCTGGATTTTTTTGTTGTTATTCTGTCTCTCAATGTTCAAATAAACCTACCATTAAAATTATAGACTGATCATTTATTTTTCAGTGGGCAAACATACAAAATCAGCAGGGGATCAAATACTTTCCCCCCTCACTGTATGTGTGTGAAAAGGACTCAATAAGGTGCAGATCAGAGTATAGGGCCTCAGCCGGTCTGTCCCTCCTTTTCATGCAACAGAGAAAGGGAGAGACTCAGAGTGCCATATGCTCTCCCTCCCTCCCTCCCTCCCTCCCTCCCTCCCTCCCTCCCTCCCTCCCTCCCTCCCTCCCCCTCCCTCCCTCCCTCCCTCCCTCCCTCTAACCAGCCCAGTCATCCCATCTATCTACTCTACTCCAGCTCTATGTTATTGGCTCTGATTGTGCAATATTTTGGCTCTGATGTGCAGTACTATTATCAGTTCCTAGCCTCTAGCTCTCACATCCCTGTTAGCTCTCCTTATAATGGAATCATCTCTGTACTTTGAGGATTTCATGAATTCAATTAGCATTTCTCCCCTCAAAACTGTGTTTATTGTTGCTCTATTTGTCCCCAGTAAGCTGTATAAATTAATTCTGCCTCTTAATCCCTCATTCTAAGTGAGCAGTTTTCATTTTCTGAAATGAGACAGTTTCCAACAATAAATATCAGTGTTTGGTTAAACACACTAACGATCCTCTATGTTTTAGATCTTAAGACAAAAACCCAGGCTAAAGTTCTGACCAAATCTCCACTGACCAAACCTCCCCAGAAAACAGACACCACAAAGACCAACAGGTAAGCAGCACTGCACCCGAAATCAGAACATCCAATTTTGGTAGACCATCCCTAAGAAATGGTAGAAATAACTGTGCTGCCCCCCACTGTTATATAGTGGTAATTGCTAGTCCATACAGAGATCGGTGAAACGATACATTGCAGTACTTGTTAATGCCATGGTCTTTTGAGGTTTATGCGCTTTCCTCGCTTAGTGTTATCAGACCCTTTGATTTTGTATCCATTATTGAATGATTGTTATTGTCCTAAATTAAACATATTTTTAAGCAATTAAAATGGCTTTCATTTTGTGAGTGTCAGGATTAATTGTCTGTTCTCCGGTGCTGTTCTTTTGATTTGATGGTTTTTTTCATCTCCCTGATCAGCCCTACCAATAAGCCCAGCACCAGAGAGGCCAATAAAGCCAAGCTCCTCGCTACAGGAAGAACAACAACTGTAGGAACAGGAGCCAGAGCAGACACAAAGGGGATGAGCACACCAACAGGCTCAGCTGAGAACCATGGTGAGAGGCAGAACCGTGTGTGTGTGCACGCACGTGTGTGCGTGGACGTGTGTGCGTCCATGCGTGCATGTGTGTTTTTCCAATACAAATCCTAACATCATCTCACTGTGGGCCAAAGTATTGAAATATGTTTCTCCTCTCATGCAGTCTCTAGACCTGGGTCATCCCTGAGTGCCAGAAAGCCTGCGTCTCCCAGGAAAGAGGAGGATAAGGATGGCTCCAAAGTTTCAGCAGACAAAGCAGCCAGGAAGACCACCCCAGCTACCGCAGCCACGGCCAAATCTACTTCTAAACCAGTAAAAGCCAGCTCCAGCTCCTCTCCTTCCAAACAGCCTCCACTATCAACAGCCAAACCTGGACCAAAGCAGAATGCTACCTCTGAATCTCCTACAGAGAAAGCCTCAACCAAGTCAGCGGGGCCAGTTAAAAACATATCCTCTGTCGTTTCATCCAAAAAGCCTGCAGCTAAAGAGAAAGAGGGATCTAATGGTAAAACCTCTGCAGAGACACAGCAGGCTAATGACACTGGTTCCGGAGCAGAGAGGGTCTCCTCACATTCAGATCCCAGAGAGAAGGCCTCAGAGCCAGTAGCAACATCCACCGAGCAGAGTCCAGCTCATAACATCCCACTACCACCAGGCCCCCAGGGCCACAGTGGAGGAGGGGACTCCCTCTCCTTACCCCTGAATGCCAGCCCTACGCTAAGTCCTCAGAAGTCTGCCAAACAACCAGGTAAACCTAACTGCACAAGAGGAGTCAGG
Organism: Salmo salar; assembly: GCF_965601325.2. Taxonomy (NCBI): domain Eukaryota; kingdom Metazoa; phylum Chordata; class Actinopteri; order Salmoniformes; family Salmonidae; genus Salmo; species Salmo salar. The sequence continues at coordinate 36,999,569 of NC_138300.1, forward strand.
GCTCTGTCCAGTCAGCCACCAGCAATCAACCACATATTTAATGGGAATGACCTCATAAACGGAGAGCCTGCTAAGCACACAGAGGGGACACACACATGTAAACACACTCCTGGCTCAGCCACAGACCTTCCGCTGGACACCCCAACCCCAAGCAGCCCTCTGGAGGACTCGTGGAGCAGCCTGCACCACCAGGTCAGCCCCGAGTCAGAATCCGGCAGTGCCACCACCTCATCAGACGACATCAAGCCTCGCTCTGAGGACTACGACGCCGGGGGCTCCCAGGACGATGTGGATGACTGCTGCTCCAACGACCGCGGCGAATCCAAGGGGGGCGGCACCATGCGTTGCCATGACTTCCTGGGTCGCAGTAGTAGCGACACAAGTACGCCTGAGGAGCTGAAGATGCTGGATGGTGGGCTGCGGGTCGAGGTGAGGCTGAAGGGGTGCGAGGTAGAGACCACCAGCGAGGAGGAAGGGGTGAAGCAACGGCCGCGCTCCTGGCTGAGCAGGGACAGAGACGAGGTCCCTGTTGAGGAGGAGGTGCAGGCCAATATTACGGTGAAGCAGGTCCCCGACAGCCAGCTCTTCTCCTCTGAGGAGTCCGAGGAGTCTGAGGAAGAGGATGAGAGGTCAGAGGTGGAGGTTCTTCCTGGTCACCAGGCCCCTCTGCCTCCTGCCGACCCCTCTTCTCAGTTTCAGGGCATTGTGAACATGGCCTTCGAGGACGGAGTTGACCCTGGTCAAGACAACGAACAGCAGCAGCAATTGGACTACCAATCAGCCTCTAACTTCCGCCGCTCTGTTCTGATCTCTGTTGACGAGTGTGAGGAGCTGGGATCAGAGGAGTGCGGGGTGCAGACTCCGCCCCAGCAACAGCCTGATGACCCCCTCACGCCCTACGACGTCTTCGGGAGCGACCCTTCTCCGGCCCCTCAGTCAGTCCCCAACTTTGTCTCTCACTCTGGGGGGCACCTGGCATCAGACTTTCCCAAAAGCACACAGCAGCAGCAGGAACAAGGCAACGAGCACAAGTCCAACAACAAACCCATTGTTTTCCTCACTGAGATCCAGGATCCTCTGGTAGATGACCATAACCCCACCAAAGTGGAGGGAGTAGAGCTCAGCCCTGGTTGCCCTTCTCTGGACCATGACCCCACTGACCTGCCTCCCCAGGAACGGGAGAGACCCTGCCACCTAGACCTCCGGCCTGCTGAACAGTACAGCAATGGAGGATCACCATGCAAGAACCCCTCAACCAAGCCTAGCCAAGCATCTGTACCTGTGCATGTAGACAGCAAGAGATCAGACTTAAATTACCCTCAGCAGAAAGGGGGCTCTCCTGTACATGCAGCTATCCCACAATCCCCAGCAGGTAATGTATAATGATCTACATCTAGGAACCCACCTAATTTAAACCCTGTAGCCAAACCCCTCACCCATTCTCCCTCCCCACCCAGCCAAACTCCATTAGTCAAGGCATAGTTAGTTAATTAGTTCTCCCTTTGCAAGATACAATCTCCTCTGTCTGATATAACATGATGTTCAGACTATTCATTTGCATTATGACACGTACACTTATCCCCTTCCTCTCAAAATGAATATAATACAGATTACTTAACTAGTTCAAATTCAAATTGGATAAGGGGGTCGTTTTTTGATATGCCCATATACTGTAGCTGAAAGCTTGTTATAAATGCACAAAACATCTGTGTACCAATCCCTTGATTTGAATTGGTAACACCAATATCTGTAAAAAAAAAAAAAATGGAGATTGGTCAATCAAGAAACGTGCAGAAGTAGCTTAGCTATAATCATCTTATAACAACTGAACTACCTTTTTTCAGAGGCATTCTGACCTTGACTACTTAGATTACTTATGAAAAAAAAGCAATGTTGATTTCAATGAGAACCGATACTAAAATATTAAGTTTGAGTCCTAAATGGCACCCTATTCCCTTTAATAAGGCACTACTTTTGACCAGGGCCCAAAGGGTCAAAAGTAGTGCACTGTGTAAGGAATAGGGTTCCATTTGGGATGCATCCTTAGTGTAAAGTAGTGTGTCATGTGTTGGTTAGAAACCCCCTGCCTTCTGACAAGGTGTGGCGGACTGATGTAGTCCTAGTTGTACTAATGCACTTTGATGTACATAAAAATGCAAATATTCAATGATTTTTCATTGTTTCTTTTAGTGAATGCAACGAAATCCAACAGCTCCTGGCCTTTTTTAAGCCACAGCTGATGATATTATTTATTAGATTGATGTTTCCATAATTTGTATTTCATGCAGAAGACGTGCAACCAAGATTTAATTTTTTTAAATCAAATTACACAATAATATGCAAAGTGGCCAGTTGATTTGGAGGGTAAATCCACAAAAACTAAGCTGTCATTACGACCAGATTGCTTTTGAGAAAGATGTCAATCTTTGTTTTACTTACCTACAGGGACTCTTGCCTACCCAGGATCGGCTTGTTTTTGTTATTTATTGTCAGACCCGTCAGACCCTTCTAACCTGTCTGCTTATCTATAAAGACATCTGCATGATAGTAGTACATGCCATTTGTTGTGTCTTTTTATTTATTCCACCCAATATGTTTGTTTTTACTTCATTCTTTTTTTACTTGTTTTATTCTGTAATGCTGGTTTGGTTCAATAGACGTGTGGTATTGCCTGGTAGTTTTCTGTATGTGGTGTGTCTAGAACAATCTTTATATTCCATGTCTCTCTTTTTTCACTCATATGATACAGCAAAGCAATTACTTCGTTAGGGGTCACGTCTGAAATGGCACCCTATTCCTCATATAGTGCACTATACAGGGGATATGGTGGCATTTGGGATGCACCCTAGTTAGGCTCTATCCCAGTGCAAAACATATCAATCTTGTTTTTGCTGTCATCAATTGTATCATCCATTGCCAGCATGGATCTGTTATTTACAGTGATATGGAAGCAGTGTTAATAACAAAGAAACTGTACATAAAACCAGATGGGAAATGTTAGATTAACCTATGTACTTCCCTTTGTACTGCAAAGTAAATCATTTCTGCCTGAATTTAGGTTTTTGTGACAGTATTATAATCATATCTGTACAATACAATAGTTCTATTCATTAGTTAAAGATACCTGCACGGTTTATTTCTTCAAACATATCACTGGTGCCTGAGCAAACTGAGTTATTCAGAGTTCACTAACCAGCGCTGGCAATGCAATGCAATGAATGGCTTACTGTGTTTTTTACTGGTGGATAGAAGAGACACATCCAGACAACTACATCCCTCTGTGCTTGACCTTTAAGGCAGCTGTCCATCCTATCTATCACCCACAGTCCAGGTCAGTGACTACTCATGACTTATGCATATGATATAATTCTACATTATATCAACAATTTCATATTATAATCCATTGGTCTGTAACTAGGTACCAACAATGGTGAAATGAGGGCCTCCCGCCTCTCTCCTAGTGGAATAGAGGACAGGTTATTGACTCATCCTGTCATTTGATTATTAAATGGATGTTAAGAGGACACAGTTGCATTAAGGGTGAAACTTTAGTAATCTAAATGTTGGGATAATAACGGAAAGAAGTGACCTGCAGAATACCTGTGTAATGACTATGGACTTATGGTTAGATGAATCGTTATGTCATTGTCAACTGTTTTTAGGGGACATTGAAGGACAATGAGACCGACTGGATCAAACAACAACCCCAACCTGTACACATGACTGACGCCCCTCCAAAGCCCTCTCTACCAACTACGAACTGAACGTGAGACAAGCTTTTGAGCACCTCAGCTCCTCTGACAACAGGAGCAGGAGGAGCACAGTGAGGGAGGAGAACAACAAAGAGGAAGATTACAATGAAGAGAGTGGTAAGTTTGCGGAGCGTGACACGAGCATGCTGAAGCAACTCCTCTCGGACCAGGAGTCCAGTCTTGGCATCATAAACCCAGTCCCTGAGGACCTAAACCTAGCCCAGTATCTCATCAAGTAGACCCTGTCCATCTCCCGGGACTGCCTGGACACCCAGCAAACCTTCCTGCTCCACGAGAAGGAGACATTTAAACGCTGGGCAGAGCTCATATCACCCCTGGAGGACTCCACAACCAGCATCACTGTGACCAGCTTCTCGCCCGAGGATGCTGCCTCTCCGCAGGGGTAGTGGAGCTAGAAACGTATCACTGACAAACGCCTATACAGAATTAAGGACTAATGGATCATCTTGGAGTTAGAAACACATCACTTGATTGACAGGTTTAAGGACTAAGAAGACACTATGTTAACTTCTTTCTGGATTTATCAACCTTCTCTCTGGATTCATCAACTAAACAACACTTCTTCTGAGACAGACACTTAGTACTATCTATCAGCGGGACCTGTTACACTTTCTCTCTGGACTTCTGCAACATGTCTTTGGTTTACTGACATCTACAGTACCACAATTATTCTGTCTTGATGTTTGAGTCATCCTCTATTTAGTGGTTGACTGTCTCATGCTTTTATGCTGCTTTTTATGAGCTTTCAGTTTTTTCGGACTCTCAAACTGAGCTTGTTTGTTCGCATTCAGTCCCCTTCAAAGTGCTTGACTTGGACTGAAATAGGTTCCAGTACTAATTTTGGGTGCCAGTACTGTTTATATTTAGGTAAAGGAGCTCCACAATACCTTTCGATAAGATGAACAGGAGCTCAAGCCGTAGAACATTTTATGTGCCGGAACTCAGCTCCAGTGAGCTCCTGCCCAAGTCAAGCACTGCCCCTTCATCTTCAGTTATATACTTAATGGACTGAGAGTTTAAACACAAATAAGCTGTTGTGCATGTGGACATTTATGTAAGTTTAACTGTTTACTTGGTGTTTGCAACCTTTAGAAAGAAGAAAATAAAATGTCTTTCTCATGGCTCTCTACTCATGATGATGGTTAGACAGTGGAGTTCACAGAAACTAGAGAACATGTTGGTCTGTTGGCTTTATATTCATTGTGTACATGAAAATTAAAATGTTTGGTTCTAAATACAATGGTTGAATTTTTTTTTTTTGGGGGGGGGGGGGGTTGGTGATAGTGAAAATACAATAGATCATTTTTTTAAATTAACATAATTTGTGAAATTATATAGATTTGTATTGTACATGTCGGGTTAAAATGAGGGATACACTTGGGTGTTTGTTGCTGTACGTGAAATGACCTAAATTGCGTCACCTTTTTGGGGTCCCGTGACGTCTTGCTCACACCTCCTTCGCGTGCCTCCTTGATGTCGTTAGATTCCAGTCAACTCAGCACCGCTCATTCGGGCAAAACAGACTTGGTTTGTTATCCAACTTCGCACCATATCTTATTTTGGGTGAATACAGTTAGCTACATACTACCACCAATAATGACTACCAACGGTAATGACAGGACAACTCAATGGAAAACAACAATTATAGTCAGCACATCACTTCAGGTAACGTTTAACACCACAAATGGCTAGCCAAAGAAGTTGCTAGCGAGCTAGCTTGGGCCAAAATTGACCATTTCTGTTGTATAATTCAGTTCTTCCCGATATTGATATTAAGTCAATATTTTTGACAATTTGATTATTACAGCTTATTAGATTTCATCAAGACATTACCCAGCTAAAACATTACCCTACTAAAACACACAGAATCATGACACATCCAGGATGCTTCTTGCACAGCACCATCGGATCCGATTCTCAGACGCTGTCAAGTCGGGATCCATTGTTTTCCCGCAGTCAGGTAATCATCAATTTGGATTACGTTATTTGATTCATGCTTCAAAGGTACAGTATGTATGCCTATACTAAGGTGACCAGATTTCTGAAATGAAAACCGGGGACATTTCCAGTTAGGCGGTCAATATATAATTAAAATATCAAATTTTATTTTCTATGAAATAAAAAAGGGGGACAATTCCAGTTTCATGTATTTAGTCTAACAGGCTCACTGTGATAGAGAAAACAACTATATTACACAAACACTACAGACAAGACAACTGTCCGATCTGAACAGCCATTCAGTGGTCCTGGTAGAATAAGAACAGAAGAGAACATGAGCAAAATTGAAAAACAGACAATAGTATATGTGAAATACTTAACAACATAATAAAGAAATAAGATGCTGATGAGATTGGTAACTACATAATATACTCATACCAACCTAATCTGTATATTTCTCAGAAGAATGTATTTTCTTCAGGATTGCTCAGTCTTTGGCCAACTCCTGGCAGGGGAGGTTGAAGTTTATCTTCACAATAAGCATGGCCTTGATGGTAGGAACAGTGAACCTATTTCTTGCTGCTGTCCATATATCATTATTTTGGGAGAACACACTCTCGACTGGTGCATTACTTCCAGCTAAGCACGTGACAGCAGACGCTAATCTAGCCAGGTTAGTGAGTGGGATGTCATTCTCTTTGAAGTGGGTAACCACCGCGCTCCGTCTCTGACTAAGCGGTGTCTCAGATGTTTTCCATTCTTCAAGCGATCCCCCCTTTAGGAACTCTTGCAGGCCAATAACCTTGTCACACAATGCATCCTCATTGATGGTCACATTGGAGCATTTTTCCTGCAGTGTGGCTGCTGCCTTCTGGATCACTTCACGCAGAGGTTGCCTTTTTAAAAGTTGACAATGTAAATCTTTTAGATTATCTGTGTGCTTTCCCCATGCTTGCAAGTAGTGAAGAATGATTGGGATGTTTGGAGAAAGCTCTCTTTAGACATGGCTCCATTTTCCTCTAGCTCTCTCAGAAGTCCTCTGACCAAAACTGGAATGAAGTTGTCATCACGTCTTGCAGTCAATTTTGCCTCAATGGTTCTCAGAATTGCAGCGGACTCCACAGCACAGTGGTCCTGGCCTTCAAGCATCTTGATCGTGTCACTGAAAATGGTCAAGTTTCAATGGACAAAGGCCAGCCAAAGTTCAGTCAGTGGATCTTCGAACATTGTTCGCAGGACAACAGGGCATTTGTCTTCAGAAAGAAAAAAGGATTTCAATGGCACATACATTTTCAGCACTCTTTCTAGAGCAGGGAGCATGGACATCCAGCGAACATTGCTGTGTCCTAAAATGTTATGGTACTCCTGGCCAACAAACTCACAAAAGCCCTTCAGTCTTTCTACTCTGACAGTGAAAATATGAACATATCCAAATATCTTTGTGAGCAGGTACTCAACATCAAGTGGAATCATATCCAAAGCTGTTCTGGCCGTGTTATGAATGATGTGGGCAGGACAACCTAAGCCAATCACCTCCCGCTGCAGAGCATTTTTAACTTTTCTTATGGACATTGACCCTCCCCAGCCTATTCAGTCCTCCAAAGTTGGTATTTGTTGTCGGCAGAGAATGTTTTCCAGGTTACATTTTTGGATGACCACCAGGACCTCAGCTGCAATTTCCTCTGCTGTTTCTCTGTTCAATTCAACAAAATCAAACCGTTTTGATTCCACAGATGTGCTGCCATCATATATCTTACAATATTTGACTACTATTGGCAGCAGCTTTACATGTCCATGATTGGACGCATCAATGGACAGGGACACAAATTCAACCTGGTCTAGGTCCTGTGTTACCAAAGTAGTTGCCCATGTTGCTAACACGTTACTCACTATGGCGTCACATTTTGTCCTAGCACATGTAAACTTTGGCTCATAAAGCTTCCGTGCCAGTTGTGCTGTGCAGTACATAGATCTGTAACTATAATTGTGTCGCATAGTGTGGTATGCAAAGACACCCTCCTGCACAGCTAAACCATATTCTTCTTGGGAAGGCTCTACCTTCTTGAAGAATGTGGTGACAGAGGGTATACCAACACGGGCAATCAGAGAGGATTTATGGTCTGCTGATGTTCTACCACTGCCGTTCTTCTCCGGCTGCCAACTGAAAGAGAGGAATTACAACGGGTGCAGTGAACCATTCTATCGTCTTGACCTGAGCGTATAAATGGAAATTCTCTCATGTTTTTCATAAAAAGTGCATTTCTGTTTCTTGGAAAGAGTCATTGTATCTCCTCTGTCTGCTCTTCTTCACTCTCCTCGTGTCACTCTTCTTACTCTCTAACTTTTTCTTCTCCTCCAATGTTTCTCCTCTTTTCTTCACTCATCTTCCTTCTCTTTCTTCCTTTCCTTCTCTTCACCTTTCCACCTCACTCTTCTACTCTCTCCTTGCATCACTCTTTTTACTCCCTCAATTTTCCCTTCTCCTTCCTCTCCAATCTGTATTAATAAACAGCATACTATTAGATAAAGTACTTTGGTTAACAGGTTCCCATTGCTTGCCTCATTTTTATATTTTATCTCAAAAGCATTGTTTAGAATAATACATTGGCAGGCTCTGTAATCATATCTTTACCTTTCCTCCTCCATCTCCTTCAGTCTTCTTCCTATCCAGTCTTTCTCCTCTCCTTCCACTCCACTGCTAATGTTATCCATGAACATTTCTAAATATATTTTCACACTACTTATTATAATGCTAAACCATTAAAATTGTAATCTACAAAAATATTCTCATAATTAATTGTGCATTAATTTAATATAATCATATTTCCAAAATAGCCCGTCCACTGCATGTTTACATGTGAACGTTTTTTAACCTAGCTACCATAACAGTAGCTAGCTAACTTAGCTAGCTAACTTAGTCTACATAGCTAATGTTAGCTAGCATAACCTATTTAAAACCTTATAGAGCAGATCATCTATCTATATAATAAATTGTGACATTATAACATCACTAGCTAGTCTCTCAAACGATTGTAACGTACCTGGCTTGAAAAGACGTTTGTGGTGATGTTGTGGATTCACTTGACACTTGCTAGCTTCTGGTCGAGTTTTCCACAGCAGTTTTCTCTAAAACTATCGCGAGCAAGTAGTTAGTAGAAGAAGAAGAGTGAACGAAGCTGCTATAGCGAGCAGCCCCCTCTCTTGGCCTAAACAAGCACAACGCGATTGAGACCTCAACCGGTAGGCTGTGCTGCCCGGTCTTTCTTGCCAAGTAAAATATTTCACTTTGCGGTCTGTTTTTAACACATAGTTAAAAACGGGGACATTTCCGGGGACAGCTCCAGCCAAAAACGGGGACTGTCCCCGGAAAACGGGGACGTCTGGTCACCCTAGCCTATACTAGAGATCCGCAGTTGGTGTCTTTAGGCTATCACATTGCCAATGCCAAGAGGACGATGTCACAGTGCCACCTAACACCTGTTGTAAGGGGGTTCCCGCCATATACACTGTCCCCTGGGCCTGTCATGACATCAGATACCTTTCAGCTAATGTGGTCGTAACTTCAAAAACTGCAGGATTTTGCTCCTATTAAAAGACTGCAGAAGACTTCTGTCGGGCATTACCTAGATATTTTGTGATAATCCATTGACTCCCTCATAATCTAGCAAATAAAGCGCATAAGCCCAAGGCCAGTCTGCAAAACCAAAGTTGTGTTATAAATTAATGTATGTGTGGGTTGTCCAGGTATTGCATTCCTCATAATAAACCCACAAGAACTACCAGAGAACCTTGAGGAAGCAGGACTGTTTGACAAGATCAAGAAGTTTGTGACGGTTCACCGCAATAGTTTCCTTCTCCTGCAAGCCCCTTTTTATGGGAAGAAGGAACTGGACATCATGTCAGTGATACAGCACAGGTATGGTTATTTTATTATACTTTATAGCAGACAATTTTATTCCTGTCTGGAACGATTCTAACATGTGCAAATGTTATACATTACAGGCTAATGTGGACTAGTGTAGTTTCACAGTAATGATCACTCCTCCTCTAAACGATTATCCTACTGTATTGACCCAAATACATTCAAATGACCAGTAGTTTTGAATGATGCAACAATATTTCCGGTCACATGGCTATGTTAGTGCTGTGCTTTGTAACTGAGGGATCCTGTGGTCTATTGCAGATTCCTTGGCAGCAATCTCAGAGTTCTACCTGTACGTAACAACACAGAGATAGTCAAGGGGATGCTGACTATAGCCAAAGTAAGGATGAAAGAAGACACCCCTAAGTCCTCACACATTATATTGACATGGATATTAAGTAATAATAATAATGAAAAACTAAAATTAAGATACTTGGCATTAGTTGATAAAAAAAATCTAATCAAAATCAAATGTTATTTGTCACATGCGCCGAATACAACATGTGTAGACCTTACCGTGAAATGCTTACTTACAGGCCCTTAACCAACAATGCAGTTCAATAAAAAAATTATATTTACAAAATAAACTAAAGTAAAAAATAAAATAAAAAGTAACACAATAAAATAACAATTCCAAAGCTATAAACAGGGGAAACCGGTACCGAGTCAATGTGCGGGGGTAAAGGTCAGTCAAGGTCATTTGTACATATAGGTAGGGGTAAAGTGACTATGCATAGATAAGATATAGTCGATACAAATATTGTTTATAACGATAAAGTTGATACAAAGTTAGGCTACTTTACTTTGCTAGGTTCATCAGGGACAATGCACATTAATAAACATTTCTGTCAATGTGCCAGGTTTTTGCTAGCCGGCTAAAATTGAGAGTTCATCAAGTTTTCCCCCTGTGATAATGAAAGTGATCTCATCTTCCAGGCCACCAGTAAGCCCCATGTTGACAGCATGCGGGATCGGATGTCTCTGGCCAGGGCCCACATTATAGAGAGCAGCTCTGTCTGGGAGATGCTCAGGGACATTAAGCTGGGGTGAGCAGCTGGTGCAGAGTATGGATGCCAGGTCCCCTCAAATCTACCTGTTCATAATAGGTTAGTGACTCTAATGATTGATTTATGCTAGGTCTGGCATCCTCTGTTTATGGTCACAAGCACAGAATGGCTTTAACCCAACTGGCATGTATTTAGTGTGCTTGATATACTCAATGCATCCAATCCTGTATCCAGCAGAATACTATTACTGTATAGATTCAGTAGAAAGTCAATTGAAAATCCAGCATTGCAAATAAGTGAAATGAGGCTTAAATAAAAAAAAAAAAAATTGTAGATTGTGTATTTATTATTTATTATTAACCTGAAACAATCATTTTTAAAAGCATAAGGCTCTGAGCCATCTCTGTTGTTAGACAGCAGTCCCAGTTTTCACTTTCTCCTCTGATATCTCCTCAATACGGATCACTAGACTCTCCATCAGGTCAAAGGTCACCAGAGCACACTGCAGTACCTGTGAAGTCCAAATAACTCAGTGCCAATTAAAATGATTAAATTCAATGTGACAAGCAAGCAAAAACAGCAGTGGTAACGTGGCTGTAGTTACCTGATAATGCATCTCTGGGGTCATATCTGATACCTTGTTCTTCACAGTCATAGTCTGAACTAATGCACCTCTAGCCTCTCTGGCTTCTGTTAGTGGATGAGAGTCACAATAATACATTGATTTGTGTACACAGTATAATACATGTGGTACATTGTTCCCAGAATAATACACAGTATTTACATGTAATACATTTTAATAGATGGAGTACTGTAGTGTAGAGAGATCTGCTTTCTTACCCTGTGCTTGAATCTTCTTGTCCTCTCTCATGTTCTTAACCTGCCCTGCGTAGTAGGCTCTAGAGAGGGCCAGACACACCCTCAGCATCTTCAGGTAGTCCTCTTTGATCTTGAACAGCTCCGGCCATATACTTGACTGAAAACATCAGCGTTAGGCCATCACCATGCTGTCTTGTCTTAACCACATCAACTGACTAGTAGCGAGGTTTAATCTTCTGAGTTATATGAATGTGTCAAAAACACTCACTGTCTGCTGCCAGTCCATGTCCCGCATAAGCAGGTATCGTAACAGATTGAGAGACTCCATTACCCTAAGGTAGAGATGGACAAAGAATACTATACGGAACAAAAATATAAACGCAACATACAACAATTTCAAAGATTTTACTGCATTACAGTTCATATAAGAAAATCAGTGAATTTAAATAAATTCATTAGGCCCTAATATATGGATTCCACATGACTGGGAAAACAGAAATGCATCTGTTGGTCACAGATACCTTCTCGTCACAGATCTCGTCACGGTATCTCTGTGTATTCAAATTACCATCGATAAAATGCAGTTGTGTTCGTTGTCCTTAGTTTATGCCTGCCCATACCATAACCCTTCCGCCACCATGGGATGCTCTGTTCACAACGATGACATCAGCAAACCGCTCGCCCACACAACGCCATACACATGGTTGTATGGCGTTGAGGTTGTGAGTTGTTTGAACGTACTGCCAAATTCTCTAAAACAACGTTGGAGGCAGATGGTAGATAAATGTACATTAAATTATCTGGCAACAGCTCTGGTGGACATTCCTGCCGGCAGCATGCCAATTGCACGCTGCCTCAAAACTTGACACATCTGTGGCATTGTGTTGTGTGACAAAACTGCACATTTTAGAGTGGCCTTTTATTGTCCCCAGCACAAGGTGCACCTGTGTAATGATCGTGCTGTTTAATCAGCTTCTTGATATGCCACACCTGTCAGGTGGATGGATTATCTTGGCAAAGGAGAAATGCTCACTAAAAGGGATTTAAACAAATTTGTGCACAACATTTTTGATAAATAAGCTTTTTGTGCGTATGGAACATTTCTGGGGTCTTTTATTTCAGCTCATGAAACATGGGACCAACATTAAATAAATAAAAATGTTACATGTTGCGTTTATATTTTTGTTCAGTGTATATTATATTGTCTGTGTTTCAATCGGGTATTACAAGTTGACAACAGTCAGCTGATGTTGACCTACTTACTACTGTCTATGTTTTAATCTGGAGGGAGAGTTGATTAATCAATTAAATCTTGTTGGCTAAGAATGCTATCTCCATTGTTAGAAAGAAAGGCATTCTAGGAATGAAACCTGAACTTCATTAGAGAGTAGATCTGTGTCGTGGTCCATGTTCCATCTGCCTAATGCTGGGCACCAGATATACGTGGCTAGAATATGCAGCTCTCTACTGCAGTATTAATCACCAGATAAGGGAACAGTCACAGCTTGTAGAGGGGCAAGGCAGGCTCACCAGTCCAGGGTTTGTATTTTAGACTACAGAGAGGTATCAGGATTGCTTCAACAGATCCTATGGGTCAACTTCCCAGACAGATTAAGCCTAGTCCTAGAAAAAGTATGCACACTGCTCACCATTGACAGTGTTTTTTAGTCCAGGACTAGGTTTAATCTGTATCCAGGTAACTGGCCCTAAATTTAGGGAGAGGACAAACGGTACTAACCTGTCCATACTGTTCAGCAGGTCTGTTTCTGGGCCCCGTGGGAAACAGAGAACCAGTCTCAGTAGGGGAAGAACCTGGATTCCCATAAACCATTCATTCTCATGACCTGGCTAGAGATAACCAGGAGAACACAATTATAGGTTGCACTGTATACACCTTTTCTAATGCAATGAAATGGAGCTACTGTCCTGTTTATCAAAATGTCTCCTACTACAGTGCATTCAGAAAGTATTCAGACCCCTTGACTTTTTCCACATTTTATTACATTACAGCCTTATTCTAAAATGGATTCAATTGTCCCCCCCATCAATCTACACACAATACCCGATAATGTCAAAGCAAAAACAGGTTTTTAGAAATTAAAAAACAAAAATATTATATTTACCTAAGTATTCAGACCCTTTACTCAGTACTTTGTTGAAGCACCTTTTGCAGTGATTACAGCCTTGAGTCTTCTTGGGTATGACGCTACAAGCTTGGCACACCTATATTTGGGGAGTTTCTCCCATTCTTCTCTGCAGATCCTCTCAAACTTTGTCAGGTTGGATGGGTAGCGTCGCTGCACAGATATTTTCAGGTCTCCAAAGATGTTCGATCGGGTTTAAGTCCGGGCTCTGGCTGGGCCACTCAAGGACATTCAGAAACTTGTCCCGAAGCCACTCCTGCGTTGTCTTGGCTGTGTGCTTGTCCTGTTGGAAGGTGAACCTTCACCCCAGTCTGACGTCCTAAATGCTCTGGAGCAGGTTTTCATCAAGGATCTCTCTGTACTTTGCTCCATTCATCTTTCCCTCAATCCTGACTAGTCTTCCAGTCCTTGCCGCTGAAAAACATCCCCACAGCATGATGCTGCCACCACCATGCTTCACCGTAGGGATGGTGCCAGGATTCCTCCAGACGTGACGCTTGGCATTCAATCTTGGTTTCATCAGACCAGAGAATCTTGTTTCTCATGGTCTGAGAGTCTTTAGGTGCCTTTTGGCGATCTCCAAACGGGCTATCGTGCCTTTTACTGAGGAGTGGCTTCCGTCTGGTTTGGCCGTGCGGCCAGCTTTAGGAAGAGTCTTGGTGGTTTCAAACTTCTTCCATTTAAGAATGTTGGAGGCCACTGTTCTTGGGGACCTTCAATGCTGCAGACATTTTTTGGTACCCTTCCCCAGATCTGTGCCTCAACACAATCCTGTCTCGGAGTTCTATGGATAATTCCTTCAACCTCATAGCTTGGTTTTTGCTCTGACATGCACTGTCAAATCCAATTGTAATTGTCACATGCGCTGAATACAACAGGTGTAGACCTTACAGTGAAATGCTTACTTACAAGCCTTTAACCAACAATGCTTTAAGAAGTTAAGAAAAAAAAAGCGTTGAGTAAAAAATTGAAAATAAAAATAACAAATAATTAAACAGCAGCAGTAAAATAACAAGCGAGGCTATATACAGGGGGTACCGGTACAGAGTCAATATACGGGGACACCGGTTAGTTGAGGTAATATAGGTAATATGTACATGTAGGTAGAGTTAAAGTGACTATGCATAGATTATAACAGAGAGTAGCAGCAGTGTAAAAGAGGGTTCTGGATAGCCCTTTGATTAGCTGTTCAGGAGTATTATGGCTTGGGGGTAGAAGCTGTTAAGAAGCCTTTTGGACCTCGACTTAGCAGAGAGAACAGTCTATGACTAGGTTGGCTGGAGTCTTTGACAATTTTTAGTGCCTTCCTCTGACACCGCCTGATATAGAGGTCCTGGATGGCAGGAAGCTTGGCCCCAGTGATGTACTGAGCCGTACGAACTACCCTCTGTAGTGCCTTGCGGTCGGAGGCCAAGCAGTTGCCATACCAGGCAGTGATGCAACCAGTCAGGATGCTCTCGATGGTGCAGCTGTAGAACCTTTGAGGATCTGAGGACCCATGACAAATCTTTTCAGTCTCCTGAGGGGGAATAGGCTTTGTCGTGCCCTCTTCACGACTGTCTTAGTGTGTTTGGACCATGATAGTTTGTTGGTGATGTGGACACCAAGGAACTTGAAGCTCTCAACCTGTTCCACTACAGCCCCGTCGATGAGAATGGGGGCGTACTCGGTCCTCCTTTTCCTGTAGTCCACAATCATCTCCTTTGTCTTGATCATGTTGAGGGAGTGGGACCTCTTCAACTGTGGGACCTTATATAGACAGGTGTGTGCCTTTCCAAATCACATCCAATCAATTGAATATACCACATGTGGACACCAATCAAGTTGTAGAAACATCTCAAGGATGATCAATGGAAACAGGATGCACCTGAGCTCAATTTAGAGTCTCATAGCAAAGGGTCTGAATACTTATGTAAATAAGGTATTTCTGTTTTTCATTTTTTATAAATTAGCAAAAAAATCTAAAAACCTGTTTTCGCTTTGTCATTATTGGGTATTGGAGGAATAGTTCTTAATTAATCAATTTTACAATAAGGCTGCAACGTAACACAATGTGGAAAAATGGAAGGGGTCTGAATACCTTTCAAATGCACTGTATATCTTACCTTCAAGGAGAGCTCAATCTGATTTTTGATGTTCTTTATAATGTAACCCTCTACTCCGGCATGGCAACTGGTTTTTATCATACACCTACGATAAGAAATCAGGATATTCAAGATGTTTGTAATACCATGTGGTCCTGGGGCCCTCCCTGGGTGCACGTTTTGGTTTTTGCCCTAGCACTACACAGCTGATTCAAATAAACAAAGCTTGATGATGAGTTGGTTATTTAAATCAGCTGTGTAGTGCTAGGGCAAAAACGAAACATGCACGGAGGGTACTGCTATAGAGTACGACAGATTCATCCATTGCGGACCACATACAGGCTATACAGCATTCTCACCTGAAGAATTTGTGCTTAGCCTCAGGTCCCAATTTATCTATGAAGAGCTGTAACACTTTAAACCCTCGTTCTCTCTGGTAATGGGAGAAAGGAGTTATTAGGCTAGCAGGTACATAGACCCAAAATTATTTCAATTGGTTTTATTCATGCAGGAGTTTTATTCAATTACCAAATGCAGAATTGGACACACAGTCAGGATCTGCACCAAGTGCTGCATTTCCACACAACAACAAAAACACATATCACAAATTATTATTATTACGTCTGTTACATATGCATCTGTTTAGCTGCTTCTGGTATGTAGTCAGACTCACCTGTGGAACACTGTAAAATGACTTTAGGTCCAGCAGTTCAACTGGGAGGCTGTTATCCTCCACTCTCTCCAAGCTTTTTGTATATAATTCCTGAGTGATAGAGCATGGAGAAGAATACTTAGCAATACGTACTACTAAGAGAGTTCACTCAATATAGTATTGGGAAGATTTGTAATCAATTTATCCTTACCAGGCCTTTGAGTAGGAACGATTCTTTCTTTCTATTTTAGGAAAGAAAACATCTTGTTTAGAGGAACACACTATATCTTGAACCAATGTTTTATTATCATGTAAGAACAGTATAGCTCTGAAAACATACCTACTCAGTAGGAGGTCAATATATTCCATATTACACTGCAGGACAAACACAGGGCTGAGAGATCAACAAAATAATATTAATACTATTATATGTTTCAAACATAGTTATCACCCCATATCTTAAATGATATGGTTATTCAGAACCTTTCAACTGTGTTTCACCTGAAAACTGCTGGAAAGCTCTCGATGGTGATGAACTGGACAAAGAGCATGTATGCCAGACAGGCCCGTGACTCCTGGGCTTCAGTACTGTCTGTCAGGAGGCCAGACTCCTCCCTCTTCTTCAGAGCCTTGTAGAACAGGAGGCCTGGGAGAGGCTCCTGGATGGCTGGTAGGGTGGCCTAGGATCAAAAACACAATGTAGTCTTGTTTTAGCTAGTTTATTATTAAAATTGTCTCTATGAGGTTGATTGCCTTGTTTGGTAGTCTCGCTGGACTTGCAGGAAGATGCAGCAGAAAAAGAGCTAACCCTTAGTGTAGTGTGCAGAGCCATTTCAAAAGGTCATCCCTCAACCAAGTAGGCCCGGATTACTTACCAGTATGTCTGTAGCAAAGTGCCATAGGGGAGACTGTTTATGGATGTCTATAGCCTGGTCAAGCTGTGCCTGAAGGAGTGGCTCCCTCAAGCTCCCCATGCAACTGTAGAGAGAAGAATAATATGCATTACAGATCAACAAGCCGGTGTCAGTATCTTCTACTCTCCTGATTATAACCTGGCCAATAACTAAATCTGATTGATACATTTTGGTGCTCCTTTTAGCAACATTAATATCCAACAAAGCACACAGACAGGCAGACAGACACCTACAACTTGAGAAGCTCAGTCTTTAGCTGATTGTCTGAAGCAGTGCCACCATCCTCGCTGTTGTCCCTCCTCTTCACTTCCTCCACGAATGGCTCCATGAACCTGGCCAGGGCTGAGCAGCAACGACACAGACCATACGCATCCTCCACTTCTTGCTCCTTGGTGTAAGGCACTGGCAGCCTGGACACCTGCTTCTGTAGGGCAGCCAGAGCCAGGCCTACCCAGGGAGCCTTCTCCTCACCCAGACGCAGCAGCACTAGGAGATGGACGGAGACATTCAAAAGTCACCAACATGAATAGCACTAAGAGAGGCAAGGATACATGAAGGAATGCATTATGTATAGGTTGTTTTACTGCATTCTGATTTGTTTTGGGGTAATGTATTAATAAATATTTGAAAAGGAATATATTAAAATGGCTCTCTACTGTCATTCAATCAATTACATGAAAAATGTAGGTTATCTAAGACTATTTAAGAAATCTTATTCAATAACTTCAACAGAATCTGGATTAACCTAAAGCATCTAACAGTAGCATAGAACAAATACTGAAAGAAGCTGCAACGCCAAAGAAGTTGATTGCCAAGTTATATCAAGGGTTGACTGAATTTTTAGCTGATGGTTCAGAATGTAAGGTAAAAATGGGAAACAGATCTCAAAGAAGAAATTGATGAGAACTATTGGTCACAGATACAGTTGAAGTCAGAAGTTTACAACCACCTTAGCCAAATACATTTAAACAGAGTTTTTCACAATTCTTGACATTTATTCCTAGTAAAAATTCCCTGTCTTAGGTCAGTTAGGATCACCATTTTATTTTAAGAATGTGAAATGTCAGAATAGTATTAGAGAGAATAATTTATTTCAGCTTTTATTTCTTTCATCACATTCCCAGTGGGTCAGAAGTTTACATACACTCAATTAGTATTTGGTAGAATTGCCTTTACATTGTTTAACTTGGGTCAAACGTTTCGGGTAGCCTTCCACAAGCTTCCCACAATAAGTTGGGTGAATTTTGGGCCCATTCCTCCTGACAGAGCTGGTGTAACTGAGTCAGGTTTGTAGGCCTCCTTGCTCGCACACGCTTTTTCAATTCTGCCCACACATTTTCTATAGGATTGAGGTCAGGGCTTTGTGATGGCCACTCTAATACCTTGACTTTGTTGTCCTTAAGCCATTTTGCCACAACTTTTGATGTATGCTTGGAGTCATTGTCCATTTGGAAGACCCATTTGTGACCAAGCTTTAACTTCCTGACTGATGTCTTGAGTTGTTGCTTCAATATATCCAAATAATTTTCCTACCTCATGATGCCATCTATTTTGTAACGTGCACCAGTCCCTCCTACAGCAAAGCACCCCCACAACATGATGCTGCCACCCCCGTGCTTCACGGTTGGGATGGTGTTCTTTGGCTTGCAAGCCTCCCCATTTTTCCTCCAAACATAACGATGGTCATTATGTCCAAACAGTTCTATTTTTGTTTCATCAGACCAGAGGACATTTCTCCAAAAAATACGATCTTTGTCCCCATGTGCAGTTGCAAACCGTAGTCTAGCTTTTTTATGGCGGTTTTGGAGCAGTGGCTTCTTCCTTGCTGAGCGG
Organism: Salmo salar; assembly: GCF_965601325.2. Taxonomy (NCBI): domain Eukaryota; kingdom Metazoa; phylum Chordata; class Actinopteri; order Salmoniformes; family Salmonidae; genus Salmo; species Salmo salar. The sequence continues at coordinate 37,018,655 of NC_138300.1, forward strand.
CCTTTCAGGTTATGTCGATATAGGAGTCGTTTTACTGTGGATATAGATGCTTTTGTACCTGTTTCCTCCAGCATCTTCACAAGGTCCTTTGCTGTTGTTCTGGGATTGATTTGCAATTTTCGCACCAAAGTACGTTCATCACTAGGAGACAGAATGTATCGCCTTCCTGAGCGGTATGACGGCTGCGTGGTCCCATGGTGTTTATACTTGCGTACTATTGTTTGTACAGATGAACGTTGTACCTTCAGGCATTTGGAAATTGCTCCCAATGATGAACCAGACTTGTGGAGGTCTACAATTATTATTGAGGTCTTGGCTTATTTCTTTTGATTTTCCCATGATGTCAAGCAAAGAGGCACTGAGTTTGAAGGTAGGCCTTGAAATACATCCACAGGTACACCTCCAATTGACTCAAATTATGTCAATTAGCCTATCAGAAGCTTCTAAAGCCATGACATCATTTTCTAGAATTTTCCAAGCTATTTAAAGGTACAGTCAACTTAGTGTATGTACACTTCTGACCCACTGGAATTGTGATTAAGTGAAATAATCTGTCTGTAAACAATTGTTGGAAAAAGTACTTGTGTCATGCACAAAGTAGATGTCCTAACCGACTTGCCAAAACTATAGTTTGTTAACAAGAAATTTGTGGAGTGGTTGAAAAACTAGTTTTAATGACTCCAACCTAAGTGTGTGTGATTTGATTTGATGTAAACTTCGGACTTCAACTGTATGGGAAAATGTTAATATTTGCTCCTACAATTTTAGCCATAAATTATTGCAATTGAAGATAATCCATTGGATTTACTACACTCCTGCTAGAATGCATGTAATGTACCCAGAAATGTCATATCGCTGTTGGAGATGCAAAAAACTCAAACGAACCCTATTACATATGCTGTGGTCCTGTGAGAAATGGACACCATTTTGGGATAATGTCTGTGCCATCATATCATTGTGTCAAAGATTTTAGATCCATCCATCTCCATGATTATGTCTGTTGCGGAATGTAAATATTCTTGACCAATATCAAAAAAGGTTTTGTAATTTAGGTCTAATTGCTGCAAAAATATGTGTAGCTATCAATTGGAAAGCATCATACACACGCATCGTCATTAACAAACTGAAGGTAGTTACATTCCATTAGATTGTGTTTTATGAAATTAAGCAAAAAAAAAAGACACGTTTGATATAATCTGGAAACCTCACATTGGCAATCTTGAGGAGTGTAAGATTTAACAACATACATAATTGTGTTTGAATTTGATGTATATGTGTATTGAAATGAAAGGCTACTGTGTTTTTGTACGTTTATGGACAGGTCTGGGAATGTTGTGGTGGTTGTGTTGTTTTTCTGTTCTGTTTGCATTTATAAATGTTAAAAATATCGGTATAAAAAAATGAAAGGGAACGTCATCAAGATTAAGTTACAGTAAGTGTCCAGTAGAGGGAAGCAAACAACATCTTCAGGAGATAGCCTTCACAATACCACTGCTAAGTATTACCTGTTTGAAGATGTGGGGCCATAAGTACGATGGTATCAGCGATGAGGTCCGGATGAAGGTCATCCACTTGGCCGAGAAAAATCAGCATGAGTTCCATCGGGCTGCATGTCTGAGAGACAAGATTTATACATTACTGTTAACTCTGATGCCATGCCATGTGAATCTACCTGCTGTTTAGCCTTCTGCCATGCAATTCTGTCAAGGGTAATTCATAATGCTTATAGTTTACCTCGGCCAGGTGTGTGATAATGGCCTGACAGGTAGAGGAACTCTTCTTCTTCTTCAGTGCCTCGGCCACCAGGGACGCAAGGAGGCCACAGCCCATAGACTCCACTATTCCCTGGGTCAGATAAAATAACCAAAAACATCTGTGTCATGTTGTCTACTTTTTACATTTAGAAAGAATGATGATGAAAAACAGTTGTGCAAGTTTATGGGAGGGTATACAAATTGTTGGTTGCATGTGGGCTATCTTGCTTATGACCACCTTGACTACCCCCTCACTTCGGTCAAAAAAGCTAAATTGATGTCCTAGCGAGGTTGCTATAGACCCTGTTATGACGTCCTAGCGAGGAGGCTATAAAGCCTGGTATGACTCCATGACATCCTAGCGAGGTAGCTATAGACCCTGTTTTGACTCCATGATGTCCTAGCGATGTAGCTATAGACCCTTGTATGACTCCATGATGTCCTAGTGAGGTAGCTATAGACCCTGTTATGACTCCATGACATCCTAGTGAGGTAGCTCTAGACCCTGTTATGACTCCATGATGTCCTAGCGAGGTCGCTATAGACCCTTGTATGACTCCATGAAGTCCTAGCGAGTTAGCTATAGACCCTGTTATGACTTCATGACATCCTAGCGAGGTAGATATATAGACCATGTTATGACTCCATGACATCCTAGCGAGGTAGCTATAGACACATGTATGACTCCAAGACATCCTAGCGAGGAAGCCATAGACCCTTGTATGACTCCATGATGTCCTAGCGAGGTAGCTATTATGACTCCATGATGTCGTAGCGAGTTAGCTATAGAGGCTGTTGAATCTCCATGACATCCTAGCAAGCTAGCTTTAGACCCTTGTAGGACTCCATGACATCCTAGCGATGTAGCTATAGACTCTTGTATGACTTCATGAAGTCCTAGTGAGGTAGCTATAGACCCTGTTATGACTCCATGACATCCTAGCGAGGTAGATATATAGACCATGTTATGACTCCATGACATCCTAGCGAGGTAGCTATAGACCCTGTTATGACTCCATGACGTCCTAGCGTTGTTGCTATAGACCCTATTATGACTCCATCACATCCTAGCGAGGTAGCTATAGACCCTTGTATGACTCCATGACATCCTAGTGAGTTAGCTATAGAACCTCGTATGACTCCATGATGTCATAGTTAGTTAGCTAAAAACCCTGTTATGACTCCATCACATCCTAGCGAGGTAGCTATAGACCCTTGTATGACTCCATGAGATCCTAGCGAGGTAGCTATAGACCCTGTTATGGCTCCATTATGTCCTAGCAAGGTAGCTATAGACCCTTGTATGACTTAATGATGTCCTAGCGAGATAGCTATAGACCCTGTTATGACTCCATTATGTCCTAGCAAGGTAGTTATAGACCCTTGTATGACTTAATGATGTCCTAGCGAGGTAGCTATAGACCCTGTTATGACTCCATGACATCATAGTGAGGTAGCTATAGACCCTTGTATGACTCCATGATGTCCTAACGAGCTAGCTATGGACCCTTGTATGACTCCATGATGTCCTAGCGAGGTAGCTATAGACCCTTGTATGACTCCATGATGTCCTAGTGAGGTAGCTATAGACCCTGTTATGACTCCATGACATCATAGTGAGGTAGCTATAGACCCTTGTATGACTCCATGATGTCCTAACGAGCTAGCTATGGACCCTTGTATGACTCCATGATGTCCTAGCGAGGTAGCTATAGACCCTTGTATGACTCCATGATGTCCTAGTGAGGTAGCTATAGACCCTGTTATGACTCCATCAACATTAACTACATTTCCATTCCATATTCTCTTTTTAAAGTGAATATCCCTTCACTACAGTTAGATAATACTTTATGTCCAAGTTGTGTGCTTTCTCACAGATTTCTCATTTGTGAGTCAATTCAATATCTTCAACCCAGAAACCTCTTGAGGTTCCTTTAGCTCCTTAAAGACTTTGAAAAACCACCCTGACACATGCTCCTGTAAGTGTAGGGTTTAGAGCAAAAGAAGGCGTGGGGAGGAGGGACAACCAAGGGCACTTAGAGAAGAGCCTTTCCAAACAGGGTCACCATCACTGGAGCGAGAAATCTGACTGGATATCGGCTGGTTCAGTCCTTACACCTTCAGGTCAACAGCCCAACAACAAGCTCTGGGTAGTGGCAGAGAGGTGATCATTATTTTATGTATACATCGCAAATGGCACCCTATTCTCTACATAGTGCACTACTTGGGATGCACACTATAGCCCTATGTGCCCTGGTCAAAAGTAGTGCATTATGTAGAGAATAGGGTGCCATTTGGGATGCACATTATATGTCTATGGTGGCAATGTAGCAAAGTGGCCTGTACTGTTAGCTGTAGTAGTAGACTTGCTGATGTTGTCACAGAGGAGACTGGAGTGTGCATGTGTCTGTCATCACCATTATCGGCCTCTGGGACTGGAATCTACTACACTACACTGTCAATGTGTAAAAATGTGTCAAACACAAGGTATATTTTACAACAATTTTCACAAATAGAGCAGTGTAAAAGCACCCAATGTCCTCTCGGTTCACTCTGTAACAGTAAGGTGTGATTCTTCTTAGGATATCTTTGAATTGAATTACTCACTTAGCGGAGCATGAGAGGGGTTTAGGTCCCGTGTGGCTCAGTTGGTAGAGCATGGTGTTTGCAACGCCAGGGTTGTGGGTTCGATTCCCACGGGGGACCAGTACGGAGAAAAAATGTATGAAATGTATGCATTCACTACTGTAAGTTGCTCTGGATAAGAGCATCTGCTAAATGACTAAAAATGACTAAAATGTTTTCATTGGAGGGCTTGCGAATGTGATGGTGATCGATGCATTTACCTGGTTCTTCTCATCCTGAATGAAGTCTAGCAGTTGTGTTGTGTCACCCTGATTAATATACACCAATCCAGCATTCTGGAACAGTTCATGGTCCTCTGGCCTTAAACCATCTTCCACCACGGCTTTTCGCTGTAGATATACAAGATGCCAACTGACACCACTCACAGAGACAGCTAGTTCAAAGTAGTAATTCTGACAGTATTATGCATCTGATTAGTCATATTATTGTTGAAAATGTCATCAATGATATTATTATAAGCATAGCTAGTTCTTATCATTCTTATATGAGCCACTGTTAGCATGTTAGCTTACCCATCTCTGGATGACATCCTGCAGCTGATCAGCCATCCTCAGCGTTTGTCTTGAATAACAATCGTGGAGGGGTCCAAAAAATAAGAGTGTGAATATTCAGATTATAGATGAAATAATGATATCAAAATTTCTGCCAAAAATAGGACACCAGATAGTTACTGTTGCGGTTTGAAATTGCTTGTGGTGAAGGTGGACTGTCCAGAGACCTCAGTCAGTAAACCTCTTATCAAGCACTATGTGCCTGAGCTATAATAGGATTAAAGGAGTGCTACATAGTCACGGCAGGCAACAGAACTGTCTGGAAGGCTCTAGCTGAGTCGAGGGAGACTCAATCAATCTTAAACCGCTAGAACTAACTGCATGCTGGTGGCCTGGGTTTGTTTTCTTTTAATAAACCACAAATGTAGGCTCCTATAGGGAAATGAAATTCATATCTTGTACATGAAAATCATAACAGACTCTGTTACTCTAAGAACAAGTACTGAGCACTGGCCTAAGCTGTATCAGTTTGCTGCGACAGACAGACAGACAGACAGACAGACAGACAGACAGACAGACAGACAGACAGACAGACAGACAGACAGACAGACAGACAGACAGACAGACAGACAGACACACACACACACACACACACACACACACACACACACACACACACACACACGGCTGTAGCTAGTTGAGATAAATAGATAGGGTTAGCCAGGAGCATGTTTGAACGGTAGGATTTAGCCAGCGGCTGCTGGTTAGGATAGGTTTGCTCTCTGTATTGGGCCGTGATGAAAGCAAAGCCCTGAACAAAAGCCACAAAGCAAATACACGCAGAGACAGTGTGCTGTGTTGACTCTGATTTAGTCATCTTTAATTGGAGACTGATGATTGTTGTGACGGTTACATGTAACCTACTGTATGTCAAAGCTGCTTACAACAATATACAGTTGCAAGAAAAATTATGCGAACCCTTTGGAATTACCTAGATTTCTACATAAATTTGTCATGAAATTTGATCTGATCTTCATCTAAGTTACAACAATAGACCAACACAGTCTACTTAAACTAAAAACACACAAACTATTATACGTTTTCATGTCTTTATTGAACACACCTTGTAAACATTCACAGTGCAGGGTGGAAAAATGTGAACCCTTGGATTTAATAACTGGTAGACCCTCCTTTGGCAGCAATAACCTCAACCAAACATTTTCTGTAGTTGCAGATCAGACCTGCACAACGACCAGGAGGAATTTTTTACAAAACAAAGAGGAATGGGTTCGTTGTCTTGTTGCATCACCCAACTTCTGTTGAGCTTCAATTGGCAGACAGATAGCCTTACATTCTCCTGCAAAATGTCCTGATAAACTTGGGAATTCATTTTTCCATCAATGATAGTGTAACCGATGTGAAATGGCTAGTTAGTTAGCGGTGGTGCGCGCTAATAGCGTTTCAATCAGTGACGTCACTCGCTCTGAGACTTGAAGTAGGGTTTCCCCTTGCGTTTGTAACAGTGTAGGTTCCGTCCCTCTCTTCGCCCCAACCCAGGCTCGAACCAGGGACCCTTGCACACATCAACAACTGACACCCACGAAGCATCGTTACCCATCGCGCCACAAAAGCCGTGGACGTTACTGCAGTCCGCATGCCAATTGAACGCTCACTCAAAACTTGAGACATCTGTGGCATTGTGTTGTGTGACAAAACTGGACATTTTAGAGTGGCCTTTTATTGTCCCCAGCACAAGGTGCACTTGTGTAATGATCATGCTGTTTAATCAGCTTCTTGATATGCCACACCTGTCAGGTGGATGGATTATCTTTGTAAAGAAATGCTCACTAACAGGGATGTAAACAAATTTGTGCATCAAATTTGAGAGAAATAAGCTTTTTGTGCATATGGAAATTTTCTGGGATCTTTTATTTCAGCTCATGAAACATGGAAGCAAAACTTTACATGTTGCGTTGAGAAGTGGAGCCAAATTATGAATTATTTGCATTGAAATGCAATGCAATGCCCAGTATCACTTGGTGTCTTCACACTCCTGGACACAATAAAGATTGACACTGAAGAATTGTTCTCTTTTCCAAAGGGGAAATCATCTCAACTTCACATCAATATTTTATTGTACCTAAGTAAAAAGCCAGACTCTTTTCTGCGCAATAGAAACCTATGACTAAACTCCACCTGTAGAGGGCACTGTTTTCAACATGTAAGCTGTGGGGGTTCAAGTGGAGCTGAGTGTAGAGCCATAAGGGAGAAATATACAGTACCAATCAAAAGTTTGGACACACCTACTCATTCAAGGGTTTTTCTTTATTTTTACTATTTTTTACATTGTAGAATAATAGTGAAGACATCAAAACTATGAAATAACACATTGAATCATGTATTAACCAAAAAAGTGTCAAACAAATCAAAATATATATTATAATTGAGATTCTTCAAAGTAGCCATCCTTTGCCTCGATGACAGCTTTGCACACTCTTGGCATTCTCTCAACCAGCTTCATGAGGAATGCTTTTCCAACAGTCTTGAAGGAGTTCCCACATATGCTGAGCACTCCGGGGTCCAACTCATCCCAAACCATCTCAATTGGGTTGAGGTCGGGTGATTGTGGAGGCCAGGTCATCTGATGCAGCACTCCATCACTCTCCTTCTTGGTCTAATAGCCCTTACACAGCCTGGAGGTCTGTTTTGGGTCATTGTCCTGTTGAAAAACAAATGATAGTCCCACTAATCGCAAACCAGATGGGATGGCGTATCGCTGCAGAATGCTGTGGTAGCCATGCTGGTTAAGTGTGCCTTGAATTCTAAATAAATCACTGACAGTGTCACCAGCAAAGCACCCCCCATCATCCTCTTCCATGCTTCACGGTGGGAACCACACAAGCGGAGATCATCCGTTCACCTACTCTGCGTCTCACAAAGACACGGCGGCTGGAACCAAAAATTTCTAATTTGGACTAGTCAGATCAAAGGACAGATTTCCACCGGTCTCATGTCCATTGCTCGTGTTTCTTGGCACAAGTCTCTTCTTCTTATTGGTGTACTTTATTAGTGGTTTCTTTGCAGCAATTCGACTATGAATGCCTGATTCATGCAGTCTCTTCTGAACAGTTGATGTTGAGATGTGTCTGTTACTTGAACTCTGTGAAACATTTATTTGGGCTGCAATTTCTGAGGTGCAGTTAACTCTAATGAACGTGTCCTATGCAGCAGAGGTAATTCTGGGTCTTCCTTTCCTGTGGCGGTCCTCGTGAGAGCCAGTTTCATCATAGCGCTTGATTGTTTTTTAAAATGCAAATCAATTTATAACATTTTTTACATGCGTTTTTCTGGATTTGTTTGTTGTTATTTTGTCTCTCACTGTTCAAATAAACCTACCATTAAAATTATAGACTGATCATTTCTTTGTCAGTGGGCAAACGTACAAAATCACCAGGGGATCAAATACTTTTTTCCCTCACTGTATATCCTCAGGCACCCCGTAGTGCCGGACGACATGCGTAAACAAGGCCTCCGCAGTCTGTACGGCGGTAGGGAGACCGGGCAGAGGGAGGAGACAACAGGACTTAGAGAACCGATCCACAACGACTAGGATCGCGGTGTTACCCTGTGAGGGGGGAAGATCGGTAAGAAAGTCCATCGACAGGTGCGACCAAGGCCGTTGTGGAACGGGTAAGGGGTGTAGCTTCCCTCTGGGCAGGTGCCTAGGAGCCTTACACTGGGCGCACACCGAGCAGGAGGAAACATAAACCCTCACGTCCTTAGCCAAGGTAGGCCACCAGTACCTCCAGCTCAAACTGTGCACTGTCCGACCGATCCCAGGATGACCAGAGGAAGGTGACGTGTGGGCCCAATAGAACAACCGGTCACGAACAGCAGACGGGACGTACAGACGCCCAGTGGGACACTGGACGGGAGCGGGCTCTGCACGTAACGCCTGCTCAATGTCCGCGTCCAGCTCCCACATTACCGGCGCCACCAGGCAGGAGTCGGGGAGCATGGGAGTGGGATCCATGGGCCGCTCCTCTGTGTCATACAGCCGGGACAATGTGTCTGCCTTCATGTTCTGGAAGCCTGGTCTGTAGGAAAGGGTGAACACAAAACGGGTGAAAAACATGGCCCAACTTGCCTGGCGAGGGTTCAGTCTCCTCGCTGCCCGGATGTACTCCAGATTGCGGTGGTCAGTCCAGATGAGAAAAGGGTGTTTAGCCCCCTCAAGCCAATGTCTCCACGCCTTCAAGGCATTGGCGACAGCCAACAGCTCCCGGTCCCCCACGTCATAGTTTCGCTCCGCCGGGCTGAGCAACCTCGAGAAGAAGGCACAGGGGCGGAGCTTCGGTGGCGTACCCGAGCGCTGAGAGAGCACAGCTCCTATCCCAGCCTCGGACGTGTCCACCTCCACTATGAACTCCAAAGAGGGATCCGGATTGGCCAGCACGGGAGCCGAGGTAAACAGAGCCCTCAGGTGACCAAAAGCCCTGTCCGCCTCAGCTGACCACTGCAAACGTACCGGGCCCCCCTTCAGCAGTGAGGTAATGGGAGCCGCTACCTGACCAAAACCCCGGATAAACCTCCAGTAGTAGTTGGCAAACCCTAAGAACCGCTGCACCTCCTTTACCATGGTGGGAGTCGGCCAATTACGCACGGCTGAAATGCGGTCACTCTCCATCTCCACCCCTGAGGTGGAAATGTGATACCCTAGGAAGGAGACGGACTGCTGGAAGAACAGGCATTTCTCAGCCTTGACGTACAGGTCATGCTCCAACAGGCGACCAAGCACCCTGCGCACCAGGGACACATGCTCGGCGGGTGTAGCGGAGTATATCAGAATGTCATCAATATACACCACTACACTCTGCCCGTGCAGGTCCCTGAAAATCTCGTCTAGAAAGGCTTGGAAGACTGGTGGCGCATTCATCAACCCGTACGGCATGACGAGGTACTCATAGTGCCCTGAGGTGGTACTGAAAGCCGTCTTCCACTCGTCTCCCTTCCGGATACGCACCAGGTTGTAAGTGCTCCTGAGATCTAGTTTGGCGAAGAAGCGTGCCCCATGCAGTGACTCAATCGCTGTGGCTATGCGCGGTAGCGGGTAACTATACATCACAGTGATCTGGTTCAGACCCCAATAGTCAATACACGGGCACAGACCTCCCTCCTTCTTCTTCACAAAAAAGAAACTCGAGGAGGCGGGTGAAGTGTACCCCTGACGCAGGGATTCGGAGACATATGTTTCTATAGTCTCCGTCTCCGCCTGTGAGAGGGGATACACGTGACTCCTGGGAAGTGCAGCGTCTACCAGGAGATTTATCGCACAATCGCCCCGTCGATGGGGTGGTAATTGAGTCGCCTTCTTTTTGGAGAAGGCGAGAGCCAAATCGGCATACCTGGTCTGGACTTTCCACCGTAGTAGCACCAACGGAAACCCCTAAAGACCTACCAGAGCACTCTTGCGTCCACCTCGTGAGAGCCCTCTGTGGCCAAGAAATAGTGGGGTCATGACAAGCTAACCAGGGTAGGCCTAGCACCACGGGAAACGCAGGAGAGTCAATAAGGAAGAGACTAATTCTCTCCTTGTGACCCCCCTGTGTCACCATGCCCAGAGGAGTGGTGGCCTCCCTAATCAACCCTGACCCTAATGGTCGACTATCTAAGGTGTGAACGGGGAAGGGCACAGCCACGGGAACAATGGGGATTCCTAAACTATGGGTGAACGGTCTATCTATAAAATTCCCAGCCGCGCCTGAATCGACGAGCATCTTATGCTGGGAATGCGGGGAAAACTCAGGAAAAGTGACATACACAAACATATGTGCAACAGAGGGCTCTGGATGAGAATGGTGCCGGCTCACCTGGGGGGACACCAGAGCGCCCTGCCTGCTGCCTCGATACCCAGAGGAACCAACCCGGCACCGACCGGCAGTGTGACCTCTGCGGCCACAGAAGGTGCACGAGCTGGAACCCCCTCCGGTCTCCCTGCGCACCGCCCCTCCCAGCTCCATGGGTATTGAAGAGGGGGTACGGGGGGATGGGACCAACAGACCCCGATCTGAATGTCCGCAGGTAGCCCCCCATGTCCTTGTCCGGAATTGTTTATTGTAGTGCTTGCGCACGCTATGCTGGAGTGTAACGGGTTTTGTTTACCCATTCATTTATTGTTCTGTTTACGGTGGTTTTATTTATTAAACTGCACCATTGTAAATCAGTTTTGCTCTCCTGCGCCTGACTTCTCTGCCGCCAGTACGCACCCCCTACAGAATTCCGGACCAAACTTATGGAGTCAGCAGGAGCAGGTACCCCGGGTATAGGGGTGGAGGAGCGCGTCCGGAAGCACGCAGAAATGCTCCACCATCTTGGCACCGCCATGGACCACGTTGTCCGCGTTGTCCAAACAGAGGGTTAAATACACAACATGTAATGATGGAATTGAAACCAGGTGTTTGGGAAGACAAGACAAAACAAATGGAAAATGAAAGGTGGATCGGCGATGGCTAAAAGACCGGTGACGTCGAACGCCGCCCGAACAAGGAGAGGGACCGATTTCGGCGGAAGTCGTGACACCTTGTCACAACACAACTGATTGGCTCAAACGCATTAAGAAGGAAAGAAATTCCCCAAATTAACTTTTAACAAGTTCATTGAAATGCATTCCTGGTGACTACCTCATTAAGCTGATTGAGAGAATGCCAAGAGTGTGCAAAGCTGTCATCAAGGCAAAGGGTGGCTACTTTGAAGAATCTCAAATATATTTAGATTTTTGTAACACTTTTTTGGTTACTACATGATTCCATATGTGTTATTTCATAGTTTTGATGTCTTCACTATTATTCTACAATGTAGAAAATAGTAAAAATAAAGGAAACTCTTGAATGAGTAGGTGTGTCCAAACTTTTGACTGGTGCTGTATGTGTAAGATAAATTCAGCTCGTGATTTCAGAATATAAATCAGTTTGTACAGTGATTTGAAGAGCTTGATGAGATATGTTAAAACACATAGACAATGAGAGTCCTCTAGCTATTGTGTTGGTGACCAATGATTGTTCATCTCAAGCAACCTTATAAAGGTGACACATGGAATACACTGAGACAGACATAAGTAAGATGAGCTGCTGAAAAGTGAAATTGTATTTGTAGTTCTGGTAAAGTGTTAGTTATCCACCTATGTAATAAACTGTCAATATTATTCACAATTGTCATTATATAAACCAACTGTGTTATTGGAAACTTTCTTTTTGTGGCTGTCAAATCACAGGTTTAGTGAAATGCGACAAACAGATTATCTGTTTTCGAAAAGTGCCGTGAAACAGTCAAAGGTTGGACTAGGTTTGGTTGCCATGGCTGTTGCCATGATTGCCACTGTGTAGTCCACTGTGTAGGCCTACTGTTAGGATTCTTCCCAGATGACAATAGACCAGTAGAGGAAAGTGATCCAGGCAGGGTCTCCCTGTGTCTCTGGCAGTGCAGTGACTCTCCCATTCCCCCTCTGGCATGGCCTGAAACATTAATGATCACCAGGAGAATGTGATCTGCCTGGCCACCGCAACTCACAGCTCTCCTCCCAACCACCGCCCCACCCAGCTACAGCCTTCTCTTCTGACAACATCACTGCTTGGAAAGGAGGCCAGTGGATAGGAAGCCTGTGGGCCAGGATGAGCTGTACTGAAAATACAGCACTTTGTGTTGATGATAGACTTTTATTTAGAAAACTATGAATGACATCTGATATATTTAGAAAATAGCAGGAAAGTCAATAAGCTTAGTCATTTAAGTGTTTTGAAAAATTAAATGTTATACTGTATTATTAAGTTATATATTATAGATATAGGCATACATGCTCAAAATGCAGATTGTGATATTACTCACCAATACCTAAATGAAAGATATTTCAGAATATGTAACTCTGTCTGTCTGTCTGTCTGTCTGTCTGTCTGTCTGTCTGTCTGTCTGTCTGTCTGTCTGTCTGTCTGTCTGTCTGTCTGTCTGTCTGTCTGTCTGTCTGTCTGTCTGTCTGTCTGTCTGTCTGTCTGTCTGTCTGTCTGTCACTTAGAGGAGATAGGAAGGGGCTGGAAAACGTCTGTGACAGGTCTAATAGATTTTTTAACACTTGAGCGAGCACTTAAACAGATAAAGAGTTTTTTTTCCTAAAAGGCTAAAAGCCTCCATCACTTCCAACAAGACAGTGGAACCCCGAACATAGAGTGTCAGCATCTCAAAACACTGGAATTGTGATCCGGCTGTCAAAATTGCTTTGACAGCCGGATCACATGTAACATCTCCAATGCTTCCACCTTGGGGACATGCCAGGGAGACGGGGCTGGTGTGCACTGTGCACGCCAAAGTTGCCGTGCACACCATAGCAGAGAGAGAGGCCGGTCTTGATTGTAGCCCCTGTCTGTGAATCGAGACACACAGTAGATTATTGATCACAGCCAGACAGTGTGTGTCAGTCTCAGAGACACAGCCGACAGACAGCCGTGTGTCTATCCCTGTCAATTAAAGTCCCCTCTCTGTCTGTATTGATTGGAGAACAACTAAAAACTGGTAATTGTCATCAATATGCCGATTTGCAAACAGGTGAGCAGAGCAGAGGCTGGTAGAGGAAGCACAGTACAGTGACAGTGACAGTCAGTATGGATCTCTTGTTGTGTGTTACCCCCAGCAGCCCCAGACAACAAGCCAACAGGCAGATGCTAGTGTCCAGGAAACAGTGAGGCCTGCTTCGTCATCTGGGTTTCCCTGTGCCTTGGGTGCTGTCTACTCTCTACTCTGCGGGATAAAGCAGCATTAAGGCCTGTTGAAAGATGTGAAAAAAAGGCCAGACAACATGCGCACCATGGCACGGTAGCCTTCACCAAAGTACACAGAAATGCGCACAAACACACTGACACACTTAGAGCTGTGCTCTGCTCCCTCACAGCAGCACAGCCCCTCCCTTTAATTGTTTGGTATGGGCCATATGGGGGGCAAAGCTTTTGCAAAATGGGCCCAGGGAGGGTCAGGATGTTCCCTTGTGAGACCTGGAGCTCCATTAATTCAGTCCACTTGGGAATCTCTTTATCCCTGTCAAAACTAGTCCTGCCCTTCAAAACCCTATTCGTAAAACCTACCTTGACAGTGAAACTCACAATTCTTCCTACAGTGAGCTCCAAAAGTTTTGGGACAGTGACACATTTGTTGTTTTGGCTCTGCACTTTGGATTTGAAATGATACATATTGGATGAACCGTTTAGAAATGACAGCACTTTTTGTATGTATTTAGTGCCCAATAGAAATTAATGGTAGATAATGTATTGTGTCATTTTGGAGTCACTTTTATTGTAAATAAGAATAGAATATGTTTCTGAACACTTCTACATTCATGTGGATGCTACCATGATTACGGATAATCTTGAATGAATCGTGAATAATGATGAGTGAGAAAGTTACAGAGGCATTAATATCATACCCGCCCAAAAATGCTTACCTCCGCTGTTATTGTAATGGTGAGAGGTTAGCATGTCTTGGGAGTATGATACACTACATGACCCAAAGTATGGGGACATCTTCTTGTCGAACATCTCATTTCAAAATCATTGGCAATAATATGGAGTTGGTCCCCCCTTTGCTGTTATAACAGCCTCCACTTTTCTTCGAAGGCTTTCTACTAGATGTTGTAACATTGCTGCGGAGACTTGCTTCCATTCAGCCACAAGAGCATTAGTCAGGTCGGGCAATGATGTTGGGCGATTAGGCCTGGCTTGCAGTCAGCGTTCCAATTCATCCCAAAGGTGTTTGATGGGGTTGAGGTCAGGGCTCTGTGCAGGCCAGTCAAGTTATTCCACACTGCTCTCAACAAACCATTTCTGTATGGACCTCTCTTTGTTCATGGGGGCATTGTCATGCTGAAACAGGAAAGGGCCTTCCCCAAACTGTTGCCACAAAGTTGGAAGCACTGAATCGTCTAGAATGTCATTGTATGCTGTAGCATTAAGATTTCCCTTCACTGGAACTAAGGGGCCAAGCCCGAACCACGAAAAACAGTCCCAGACCATTATTCCTCCTCCACCAAACTTTACAGTTGGCTCTATGCATTGGGGCAGGTAGCGTTCTCCTGGCATCCGCTAAACCCAGATTTGTCCGTCGGACTGCCAGATGGTGAAGCGTGATTCATCACTACAGAGAACACGTTTCCACTGCTCCAGAGCCCAATGGCGGTGAGCTTTACACCACTCCAGCTGACGCTTGGCATTGCGCATGGTGATCTTAGGCTTTTGTGCGGCTACTCGACCATGGAAACCCATTTCATGAAGCTCCCAACAAACAGTTCTTGTGTTGACGTTGCTTCCAGAGGCAGTTTGGAGTGTTGCAGCCAAGGAAAGACCATTTCTACGCGCTACGCTCTTCAGCACTCGGCAGTCCTGTTCTGTGAGCTTGTGTGGCCTACCACTTTGCGGCTAAGCCGTTGTTGCTCCTAGACAAAATGTTGCTCCTTCACAATAACAGCACTTACAGTTGACCAGGGCAGCTCTAGCAGGGCAGAAATTTGACGAACTGACTTGTTGGAAGTCACTTTGAAAGTCACTGAGCTCTTTAGTAAGGCCATTCTACTGCCAATGTTTTTCTATGGAGAGTTCATGGCTGTGTGCTTGACTTTATACCCCTGTCAGCAACGCGTGTGGCTGAAATAGCCAAATCCACTACTTTGAAGTGGTGTCCACATACTTTTGTATATATAGTGTATCATTATTCACGATTCATTCAGCACCATCTGTAATCATGGTAGCATCCACATTAATGTAGAAGTGTTAAGAAACATATTATATTCTTACACAATAAAAGTGACTCCAAAATGACACAATACATGAATGCATCCAACAAGTCTGTAGAGTCACAATCTTAATGTAATCATTGTGCGCTAGGAATAAGGGATCAAATACTAAACTAAATAGTGTAATTTCTAAACGGTTTCCCCGAAATGGATGAAAATACACTAAAATGAAAGCTGACAGTCTGCACTTTAACCTCATAGTCATTGTATTATTTAAAATCCAAAGTGCTGGAGTACAGAGTCAAAACAACAAAATGTGACACTGTCCCAGTACTTTTTGAGCTCACTGTGCCTTCAGAAAGTATTCAGACCCCTTCCATTTTTCCACATTTTGTTACTTTACAGCCTTATTCTAAAATTGATTAAATAAAATACAATCCTCAGCAATCTACACACAATACCCCATAATGACAAAGCAAAAACAAGTTGTTTGATTTTTTTTTGCAAATGTATTTAAAATAAAAAACAGAAATAGCTTTTTACATAAGCTCAGGTGCATCCTGTTTGCATTTATCATCTGTCACAACCTGACCAGCAGAGGGTGGGTGGTTGAGCTAGCACTGCTATTCTTTTTGTTTGTAGTAGCCTGTTAGCCTGTCGTGAGTTTCGTGTTTATTGTTTTCCTGTGTATACTTTGCTTTAATTTATTAAAAAGATGAGTATCCACATTTCGCCTCCTGCAGTTTGGTCCATTCAACACGGTTGCAATTATGACATCATCCTTGAGATGTTATTACAACTTGATTGGAGTCCACCTGTGGTAAATTCAATTGATTGGTCATGATTTCGAAAGGCACACACCTGTCTATATAAGGTCCCACAGTTGACAGTGCATGTCAGAGCAAAAACCAAGCCATGAGGTCAAAGGAATTGTCCGTAGAATTGTCCGTAGAGCTCTGAGACAGGATTGTATCTAGGCACAGATCTGGGGAAGGGTACCAAAACATTTCTTCAGCATTGAAGATCCCCAAGAACACAGTGGCCTCCATCATGCTTAAACGGAAGAAGGTTTGAACCACCAAGACCCTTCCTAGAGCTGGCCGCCCGGCCAAACTGAGCCATCTGGGGCGAAGGGCCTTTGCCAGGGAGGTGAGCAAGAACCCGATGGTCACTCTGACAGAGCTCTAGAGTTCCTCTGTGGAGATGGGAGAACCATCCAGAAGGGCAACCATCTCTGCAGCACTCCACCAATCAGGCCTTTATGGTAGAGTGGCAAGACGGAAGCCACTCCTCAGTAAAAGGCACATGACAGCCCGCATGGAGTTTGCCAAAAGGCACCTAAAAACTCTCAGACCATGAGAAACAAGATCCTCTGGTCTGATGAAACGAAGATTGAACTCTTTGGCCTGAATACCAAGCGTCACGTCTGGAGGAAACCTGGCACCATCCCTACAGTGAAGCATGGTGGTGGCAGCATCATGGTGTGGGGTTGTTTTTCAGTGGCAGGGACTGATGAAATACTTGATGAAAACCTACTCCAGAGCACTCAGGACCTCAGACTTGGGTGAAGGTTCACCTTCCAACAGGACAACAACCCTAAGTACACTGCCAAGGCAACGCAGGAGTGGCTTCGGGACAAGTCTCCGAATGTCCTTGAGTGGCCCAGCCAGAGCCCGGACTTGAACCCGATCTAACATATTTGAAGAGACCTGAAAATAGATGTGCAGCGATGCACCCCATCCAACCTGACAGAGCTTGAGAGGATCTGCAGAGATGAATGGGAGAAACTCCCCAAATACAGTTGTGCCAAGCTTGTAGCGTCATACCCAAAAAGACTCAATGCTGTAATCGCTGCCAAAGGTACTTCAACAAAGTACTGAGTAAAGGATCTGAATACCTATGTAAATGTGATATTTCAGGGTTTTTTTTTTAATACATTTGCAAAAATGTATAATAACCAGCTTTTGCTTTGTCATTATTTGGTATTGTGTGTAGATTGATGAGGGGAAAAAAACAATTTAATCAATTTTAGAATAAGGCTGTAACATAACAAAATGTTGAAAAAGTCAAGGGGTCTGAATACTTTCCAAAGACACTGTATATTAGCACAATTTGGGAAGTACAAGAAAGCACTTCCTCCTACACAATTCTAAATAGCTATAAACCTACTGAAGCAGGGAGATTCTTGAGAAAATGTGATCTATGGGTTCATACTTGACTATGGGGAACTTCTCTCCTTTTACTTGTGCAATAGGAAGAGCCTGTGGTATTCAACAAATTTCCAATTTACTCTGTGGGCAATTTCTACGCATTATTTAGGTAATCAGTGCTAAAAAGGAACTACGAATTGAAGAGGAAACTGCGAGGTTCCTGCTAATTGACTTTGTGTTCAATTACTACACCTCTCCTTTAGGTTACAGTACTCTGAGATTAAATGGGAAACACCATCCAATCAAAGAAGCAAATCAAGGCCAGCATGTCAGAAGAATATCGGTTTGAAATCAGACGCATCATTCGGGGGGGGGGGGGGGTCTGGGGCAGGCAGGAGTGGTAGCAGAGGCAGTCTGTTAGGGGCCCCTGGGAGCCTGGTCCTTCACACTGAGTTGGGCTAGGGTGGCTGGCTGGCTAGTAAATGGTCCACTGTGTGTACGTTCTCTAAGAGGTCACTAAGGAGAAAGTAAGAAAAAGGGGGAATCTCTCCATGGAGAGATTATACTGTATATACAAATACAATTCTGTTATAAACACCTTATAACTTCAACAATGTATTACTCATCTATATCATTGTAATTCCTTAATCAATCGCACATCCTAATAAAGAAATTGTTCTTTCAAATTTTTTAATTGTTATTTTCAGGAGAGATAAAAAAATAAATCCTAGTCACACATCTTTGAGCGTAACCCTGCAGAGCCATGCTGAATCTGTTAGCTGCATGGCCAGGTTACACAACTGTTTATTGTTGTTGTTCTGCCTATTAAATATACATGGCTATACGATAGCAGTGACCTGAGATATGCCTCCTGTCCTGCAACACTGCTGTTGCTCCCCACATGCCTTCATCTTTCAGCTGCCTTCAGTTCAGCTGCCTTCAGCTGCCTTCAGTTCAGCTGCCTTCAGTTCAGCTTCCTTCAGCTGTATCACATCCGGCCGTGATTGGGACTCCTATAGGGCGGTGCACAATTGGCCCGGGGTAGGCCGTCATTGTAAAGAATTTGTTTTTAACTGACTTGCCTCATTAAATAAATGTTAAATATATATATATATTTTTTTTAAATGTTAAAGCTGCCTTGGCCTAGTCACAATGACAATATTTGGGAAGGGCTGGGGTAACGCTTCTTTGCTATGACTGCACAACATTGATTCAATTCACTGGTGTCCATTGCATTGTTTGTTGTTCCTGTGTGTGTGTGGTGTGTGTGTGTGTGTGTGTGTGTGTGTGTGTGTGTGTGTGTGTGTGTGTGTGTGTGTGTGTGTGTGTGTGTGTGTGTGTGTGTGTGTGTGTGTGTGTGTGTGTGTGTGTGTGTGTGTGTGTGTGTGCTTGTGTCTCCATTCACGTGGGTGACTTATAGCCAACATGGCAGTTTTTCAGGGGTGCTCTCTCCTCTCTACTGCTTTGCATAAGCCAAGGCAGAAAGGAAAGGGCCTTTGGGGCTGTGGAAGTACTTGCCGGCTGTGCGTCTCCGCTCCGCTCTGCTCCCCACGCGGCCTGGTCCCTGGCATTACACTGCTTTGATCCTGCCTCAGTCAGACACATGACCACACAGCCCCCTGAACGGCCATTAGAGCAAGCTTCAGTCACACAGCCCCCTGAACGGCCATTAGAGCAAGCTTCAGTCACACAGCCCCCTGAACGGCCATTAGAGCAAGCTTCAGTCACACAGCCCCCTGAACGGCCATTAGAGCAAGCTTCAGTCACACAGCCCCCTGAGCGGCCATTAGAGCATGCTTCAGTCACACAGCCCCCTGAACGGCCATTAGAGCATGCTTCAGTCACAAAGCCCCCTGAACGGCCATTAGAGCAGGCTTCAGTCACACAGCCCCCTGAACGGCCATTCGTGCAGGCTTCAGTCACACAGCCCCCTGAACGGCCATTAGAGCAGGCTTCAGTCACACAGCCCCCTGAACGGCCATTAGAGCACAAAAAGTTACTTTACTTGAACGCCTCTGCATTAATATTTGATCAATAGCTGATTTTGTTCTCCTTCCTTCCTAAAGTTGTTTATCTCTCTTCTCTTATAGCTCCCCTACGCGCACACACTTGGCTCGGATGTTTGTGAAATGGATCCTATGAATTTTTCAAAAGGATTCATAGCTGCAATCAGGCCTGGTTAATTGTATCACAAAGCAACATCTTCTGCTGCTCTCTCTCTCCCTCTTTCTCTCTCTCCCTATCTATCTCTCTCTGTCTCTCCCTCTCTCTCTCTCCCTATCTATCTCGCTCTCTCTCTCTCCCTCTCTCTCTCTCTCTCTCTGCAAATCACATGCTGTTTGCATAGACAGGATTTTTACAGGTATGGAGAGAAAGAGGTGTGTTTGTGTGTGGGGGGGGGGGGGGGTTGAAATACCATGATGTGCTCTGTGTGTGAAGATCAGACATGTAATGTGCTGTGTAATTAAATAAGGTTGGGATGAACCCCAGGGAGATCTCTGGTAGATTACATTGTTTCTTTTTTATTTATTTAATCTTTATTTAACAAGGCAAGTCAGTTAAGAACAAATTCTTATTTACAATGACGGCCTACCCCGGCCAAACCCTAATCCGGACGACACTGGGCCAATTGTGCACTGCCCTATGGGACTCCCAATCACAGCTGGTTGTGATACAGCCTGGAATCGAACCAGGGTCTGTAATGACGCCTCTAGCACTGAGATGCAGTGCCTTAGACCGCTGCTCCACTCGGGAGCAGTCACACCATTGTAAGTGGTGTGTGAGTGCCAGTTTTACCTATGCTATGAATGATGAGCAAGCTACTGCCCTGACTCTAACAAAAGGCGTTTCAAGGTCTTTTCCCTGACTGACACTTGTTCTGGATTTCCTTACCGTGTGCTATTTATCCCCTGAAGAGAAACACTTTGTTATTAAGCCTCTTAACCAAAGTTAATCCTTTTAACACCACAGTCAGAATTCATCTCACATTAAACAGGACTTAAAATAAAGATGAAACAAAGCCTACATGATACTGAGATAGAAATTGTGCGACTGTAGACAAGGTAAAAGGATTTGGACAAATAAAAAGCTTTTTCGCATTACACTTTTACTCGCCCATGTTATGAAGTTTGTATCTATGCTTTGTGAAATATGATGACACAGAATATAATATGAGAATGAACGTGTAAAAGGGCCTGTCTGTTAGTGTCTGCAGCAGTGAGACCTAAGGAATCTGACTAAGATATACAGTAGACTGCAAGCTGAGCAGAAGGACCAACCCCCTCTTTTCTTCAGGCTGAGTGAGTGACAGCTCACATCCAAATAGTGTAGTGATATGTAATGGTAAATCAAGCAGATAAACATGTCTTTAAATGAGCAGACGACCTTGTAGTCAGTCAGAGCTGTGTCACAAATAACATCCCTATTCCCTTTATGGTGCACTACTTTTGACCAGGACTCATAGGGATCTGGTCAAAAGTAGTGCACTATAAAGGAAATAGAGTGTTATTTGGGATGCAGACAGTCTGACCCCCACCTTTTATAAGTCAGCCTAGTGGGGGAGGGTCGGGTCTTTCCTTAAGGAGCCGTGCTGTTCAGGGCCACTCTCGGCCCCATCTCAGCCCTCCCAGCAGGGCTAATGGAAAGCTTTCAAGGCATGATGCTCCACAAAAACGTCCACTCTCATTTGGCCTCTGCTTGCCTGGCTCTGATGTGATGTCACTGGCTGCTTGCAGACGGGCATTGGCCACTGGCTCAGCTCATTCTTCTGGCTTGACAGCCCCCCAGGCTCGAATGCATGTACACCAAACACCACCACACACACACACACACACACACACACACACACACACCACACACACACACACACACATAAAACACACACACACACAGGGGACTTGCCATGTTAAACAGGCCTGAAAAGAACAAGAGCTTCAGAACAAAATTGTAGATCACATCATGTGCACATTGGACATACCAGACCCAGAGCAGGCTGACTGGAAAGTCCCCCATTCCTCTTGAGAAGGCAGGTAGGCGTCACGTCAAGGGAGACCCATAGAGAGACACTGGTTCATAGCCATCTTTACTTCATAGACAATCTTGAGCATCTCTGACCTTTCTGAAGCTATTGTATCGCAAATCACGTAATGGATTTAGATGTAAATCTTTCCACAATACATGACATTAAAACACTGCTGTAGACTTAAAAACACTGCTGTATAATGTTAATTGACTGCTGAATTGCGTGGAGATTTACATTTTTATTTTGTGTTTCAGAGTGCATAAAGCCCACTCCAGTCTAAGCCAGTAAAGATGGAGTTTGACCCAAGCCCTGTCAGAGCAGAGAAGCCTTTTTACCCTGTAGATGCCAGCTTTCCCCACACACCCTACCCTCTCTTGTTATCATTTTTCTCTCATTCTCCTCCCTTTATCGTTCCAGAATCATTAATAATTTGTGCCTTAGACTTGCTGCTTGATGACAGCTGTGCAGTTGGCTTCAGTCTATTTTTCAGATCAGGTGAATAATGAATAACCTCTTGCAACAAAAGAAGTCAGAGTCGTTCTTCTATACGAGCCCTCCCTCCTCCATCCTACCTCCCCGTCCTCCCTCATCCTACCTCTTGTGTCAGGGGGGAGGAGGCAGGTGAAGAGAAAAGTGACCTTCTCTTACTCTCTGACATGTTGGATGATTTGCAAAGGTCTAACAATTACAACTGTGGGTAAAATGTATGTCCCTTTTGTTGTTTCGTATAATAACACTGAAACAGTCATATTATGGTATTCACACTGGTATTCAGTAGCAGCAGTGTACAGAGGGGGGGTGGTGTCAATGTAAATTGTCCGGTGGCAATTTTATGAATTGTTCAGCATTCTTATGGCTTGGGGGTAGAAGCTGTTGAGGAGCCTTTCGCTCCGGTACCTCTTGCCGTGCGGTAGCAGAGAGAACAGTCTATAACTTGGGTGACTGGAGTCTCTGACAATTTTATGGGCTTTTCTCTGACACCATCTATTATATAGGTCCTAGATGGCAGGGAGCTTGGCCCCAGTGATGTACTGGGCCGTTCGCACTATCCTCTGTAGCGCTTTATGGTCAGATGCCGAGCAGTTGCCATACCAGGCGGTGATGCAACACCAAGGAACTTGAAACTCTCGACCCGCTCCACTACAGCCCCGTCGATGTTAATGGGGGCCTGTTCGGCCTGCTTTTTCCTGTAGTCCATGATCAGCTCCTTTGTCTTGCTCACATTGAGGGAGAGATTGTTGTCCTGGCACCACTCTGCCAGTTCTCTGACCTCCTCCCTATAGGCCGTCTCATCATTGTCGGTGATCAGGCCTACCACTGTTGTGTCGTCAGCAAACTTAATGATGGTGTTGGAGTCGTGTTTGGCCACGCAGTCGTAGGTGAATAGGGAATACAGGAGGGGACTAAGTACACACCCCCAGTGTTATGGATCAGCGTGGCAGACGTGTTGTTGCCTACTCTTACCACCTGGGGGTGGCTCATCAGGAAGTCCAGGATCCAGTTGCAGATGGAGGTGTTTAGTCCTTAGCTTAGTGACGAGCTTCGTGGGCACTATGGTGTTGAACACTGAGCTGTAGTCAATGAACAGCATTCTCACATAGGTGTTCCTTTTGTCCAGGTGAGAAAGGGCAGTGTGGAGTGCGATTGAGATTGCGTCATCTGTGGATCTGTTGGGGTGGTATGCGAATCGGAGTGGGTCTAGGGTGTCCAGGAGGATGCTTTTGATGTGAGCCATGACCAGCCTTTCAATGCACTTCATGGCTACCGACTTGAGTACCACGAGGCGGTAATCATTTAGGCAGGTTACCTTCGCTTCCTTGGGCACAGGGACTATGGTGGTCTGCTTGAAACATGTAGGTATTACAGACTCAGTCAGGGAGAGGTTGAAAATGTCAGTGAAGACACTTGACAGTTGGTCCGCACATGCTTTGAGTTCACGTCCTGGTAATCCATCTGGCCCAGCGGCTTTGTGAATGTTGACCTGTTTAAAGGTTTTGTTCACATCGGCAACTGAGAGCGTTATCACACAGTCATCCAGAACAGCTGGTGCTCTTGTGCATGCTTCAGTGTTGCTTGCCTCGAAGCGAGCATAAATGGCCTTTAGCTCGTCTGGTAGGCTCGCATCACTGGGCAGCTCACGTCTGGGATTCCCTTTGTAGTCCGTAATAGTTTTCATGCACTGCCACATCCGACGAGCGTCGGAGCCGGTGTAGTAGGATTCAATCTTAATCCTGTATTGACGCTTTGCCTGTTTGATGGTTCATCTGAGGGCATAGTGGGCTTTTTTTTTATAAGCGTCCGGATTAGTCTCCCGCTCCTTGAAAGCGGCAGCTCTAGCCTTTAGCTCGATGTGGATGTTGCCTGTAATCCATGGCTATGGGTTGGGATATGTACAGTACGTCATCGACGACGTCATCGAGGCACTTATTTATGAAGCCGATGACTGAGGTGGTGTATTCCTCAATGCCATTGGATGAATCCCGGAACATATTCCAGTCTGTGCTAGCAAAACAGTCCTGTAGTGTAGCATCCGTGTCATCTGACCACTTCCATATTGAACGAGTCACTGGTACTTCCTGTTTTAGTTTTTCCATGTAAGCATGAATCAGGAGGATAGAATTATGGTCAGATTTGCCAAGTGGAGGGCGGGGGAGAGCTTTGTATGCATCTCTGTGTGTGGAGTAAAGGTGGTCTAGGATTTTTTCCCCCTGGTTGCATATGTATGCTGGTAAAAATTGTATTGTGTGGTTGTCAACAATATGTTTGCCCAGACACAATATGACTATCTGTCTGTATTGTTCAGCTCTCTGTTGATATAGTACTGTCCCAGGTACCACTCTTCTGTCCATCATCGCCTTCTAGTGATTTAGGCTTGCAAAGATGTTCTTTCCAGTGTGGCTTCTGTGTCTGAAGCAGAGTACAGTTTGATAGGATTGTTGTCTATCATTCTGGCCTTCAGTCTGAGTAAGTCTTACCTCTGTTCACTGGGAGTAACACAGTGTGTGACCTTGTTAACCTGATATGGATAGGGGGCAGTATTTTCACGGCCGGATGAAAAAACGTACCCGATTTAAACTGGTTACTACTCTTGCCCAGAAACGAGAATATGCATATTATTAGTAGATTTGGATAGAAAACACTCTGAAGTTGCTAAAACTGTTTGAATGGTGTCTGTGAGTATAACAGAACTCATATGGCAGGCAAAAACCTGAGAAAAATTCAACCAGGAAGTGTAGGATCTGAGAAATGTAGTTCTTCTTTCTAGTCCCTTTCGAAACTACAGTATCTGTGCTGTTACGTTGCACTTTGTAAGGCTTCCATTGGCTGTCTAAAGCCTTCAGAAAGCGGATTGAGCCTTCTCCTGTCTCTGGGCAGAGTATAGGAGCTCAGTTACTGAGTGGTCTGCCTGAGGACAAAGAGATTGGATATGCACGTTCCCGCGAGTACGCCGGTTTTTCTTTTCCTCCTTGAATGAATACACTATTGTCCGGTTGGAATATTATCGCAATTTTACGTTAATAATCCCATAAAAATTGATTTTAAACAGCGTTTGACATGCTTCTATGTACGGTAATGGAACATTTTTACTTTTTGTGTCTTGAATTGCGCTCGCGCATTACCCTTTGTATAGTGACCTGAACACACGAACAAAACTGAGGTATTTGGACATAACTATGGATTATTTCGAACAAAAACTACATTTCTTGTAGAAGTAGCAGTCCTTGGAGTGCATTCTGACGAAGATCAGCAAAGGTAATACAATATTTCTAATACAAATTCTGAGTTTAGGTTGCCCCGAACTTGGCGGGTGTCTGAATAGCTCGCCGTGATGGCGAGTATTTTAGTTGTTTTTGTATTTCGCGCCATGCGATCCCATTGGCTGTTGGCTAGGTGTTCCGCTGGCGGAAGAGGGTACCGCTAGCGGAACGCCTAGATGTAAGAGGTTAATTTTTTAGATGAATCCTGCTTTTAAACAACTCCCTGCGCCTTGCCTGGACTGGGCACCGGCGCAGAGGAAGGCTCTGGCCATGGAGCTGGGTTGGCCTCCGTGCCTGGACTGGGCACCGGCGCAGAGGAAGTCTCCGGCCTTGGAGCGGGACTGGACGCCGTGCCTGGACTGGGCACCGGCGCAGAGGAAGGCTCCTGCCATGGAGCGGGACTGGACGCCGTGCCTGGACTGGGCACCGGCGCAGAGGAAGGCTCCTGCCATGGAGCGGGACTGGACGCCGTGCCTGGACTGGACACCGGCGCAGAGGAAGGCTCCTGCCATGGAGCGGGACTGGACGCCGTGCCTGGACTGGGCACCGGCGCAGAGGAGGGCTCCGGCCATGGAGCTGGGTTGGACGCCGTGCCTGGACTGGGCATCGGTGCCGAGGAAGGCTCCGGCCATGGAGCTGGGATGGCCGCCATGCCTGAACTGGGCACCGGCGCAGAGGAAGGCTCCTGCCAGGGAGCGGGACTGGACACCGTGCCTGGACTGGGCATCGGCGCAGGTTGCACCGGACTGATGACACGCTCCTCAGGGCGAGTGCGGGGAGCTGGCACAGGACGTACCGGACTGGGGAGGCGCACTGGACGCCTGATGCGTGGAGCCGGCACAGGTGCACCGGACTGGTGACACGCACTTCAGGGCGAGTGCGGGGAGCTGGCACAGGACGTACCAGACTGGGGAGGCGCACTGGAGGCCTGGTGCGTGGAGCCGGTACAGGTTTCACCGGACTGTTGACACACACTTCAGGGCGAGGGCGGGGAGCTGGCACAGGACGTACCGGACTGGGGAGGCGCACTGGAGGCCTGGTGCGTGGAGCCGGTACAGGTGGCACCGGACTGGTGACACGCTCTTCAGGGAGGGTGCAGAGAACTGGCACAGGACGTACCGGACTGGTGTCACGCTCTTCAGCACGCCTGCGCTGCAGCATACTCCTCGCCAAAGTCATTCTCCGATATCCCTCCTCACACTGCTCCATCGACTCCCAGGCGGGCTCTGGCTCTCTCCTTGGCTCGGCCGACCACCCCTCGTGGCCCCCCCAAAATAAATCTTGGGGTTTCTGTGGCCGCGGCCCCTGGCGTCGTCGCTGTTCTTCCTGATTTCCTGGTGACTCCCGCCAAGGAAGGGTCTCGCATCCTCCCATGATCTCTTCCCAGGTCCAACTCACTTTTCCCTCCGTTGCACGCTGCTTGGTCCTTTTGTGGTGGGATGTTCTGTCACGATCGTGATGAGAGACGGACCAAGGCGCAGCATGATTAGAGTTCCACATCTTTTAATAAACAGTGAAACTTCTACAAAAAAATAAACCAACAACGAAGCGTGGACGTAGTGGTGCTACATGCACATACACAAAACAATATCCCACAACCCAGGTGGGAACAATGGAGAACTTAAGAATGATCCCCAATTAGAGACAACGAACATCAGCTGCCTCCAATTGGGAACCATACCAAGAGCACCAACATAGAAATGAAAAGACTAGAACACCCCCTAGTCACGCCCTGACCTACAACACCATAGAGAACCAAGGGCTCTCTATGGTCAGGGCGTGACACAGACTTACTGCCAAATTCTCTAAAACAACGTTGAGACGTCTGTAGCATTGTGTTGTGTGATAAAACTGCACATTTTAAAGTGGCCTTTTATTGTATGCTCCAAAAATATTGGGAAATTGTTTTTACTGTATGTTTTTTGTGTGCATACAATGTAGCTCAGTATTTGAATTATTTATGCTCGTCTTTATCAAGGTTGTCAATAATTTCGGACCTCACTGTACATGGATAAGGGAGAAACAGATCCTGGAAAGAACAGTGTTTTAACCCAAAACTGAGCTGTTATCGAGGCTGTGTAACGTCCGTCGTTCAAGGTAGACCAAGGTGCAGCGTGGAATATGTTCATCTTGTGATTTATTTACTCAGAACACGATAAAATGTAAAGAACAAAGAAAATACGACCGTCACGTTCTGTAGGCACACAAAGCAATACAAAAATAAAATCCCACAAACACAGGATGAAAAAAGGCTGCCTAAGTATGATTCCTAATCAGAGACAACGATAGACAGCTGCCTCTGGTTAGGAACCATACTCGGCCCAACAAAAAGAAATACAAAACATAGAATGCCCACCCCACACCCTGACCTAACCACATAGAGAAACAAACCCTCTCTCTCAGGTCAGGGCGTGACAGGCTGTTTCATCCCTCCAACTCAGCATGCTACTGCTGTGCTCTGTGCTCTAGACGTATGCAAAGATTCTTATCAAAAACCAAAGCATGACTTTTATATTTAAATTGTTATCTGACATCAATAATAAAACTGCCCAAAACCACCACACTCAACTCTCTAATTGAACAACTATGTTTTATTTGTAAAGAGAGATTAAATGAGTTAATCTCAGCTGTCTATTGAAAGTGTGTGTGTATGTGTTTTGTGTGTGTGTGTGTGTGTGTGTGTGTGTGTGTGTGTGTGTGTGTGTGTGTGTGTGTGTGTGTGTGTGTGTGTGTGTGTGTGTGTGTGTGTGTGTGTGTGTGTGTGTGTGTGTGTGTGTGTGTGTGAGTGCGTGCGTGCGAGCGAGAGAAACACAACTTCAGAGCAGGTCTAGATTTGATCCACATAATGTGCTCTGATTTTTTTCCCACTCGAATCGATCATACAATTTCAGGACTTATTCTATTCATATTTGATATGCCTCGGGGCAGTGGGGTAATGCTTTAAAACTCTAGCCCAGGCAGCAGCCAGAGGCCTGGAAGGAAAATCTGGATAGACTAATGGCTCATTTGAAGGCTTTGCTTGAAAAGCCTCCTCGGTCTACTTTCAGAATGAACCACACAGGACTGAAGCAACTGAGTATTTTTTAGACCCTGTCAGCCAGTCAGCCAGCCAGACAGCCAGTCAGTCAGCCTAAAAGATGGTGAAGGACTGCTCTCCCTTCTCATAGTAATACATCCTTTACTGTACTCAGTTATTATCAATGCTTTCTGCTGATGCAAACATATCTCACAGCATTTTTAACTCTACCAGCGCTATGTGGAGCGAAACAGCAATTCATTCAATTCATCCCAAAGAAATGTGACGTTGTATTTAGGATATTGTGTGACTTGCATATTCATCACAGGATTGAGTGCTTAGCAAATTCAATCAAGTTCTTGGCCATTTTGACTTTCACTCAAAGTCAACCCATGAAACTTTCCTCTTGACCTGGCTGACAGTAAGGCCCTTTGACTTAGGTAAACTGAATCACTAACTAATGCCTAAGGAATCCATTTGGCATTAGGCGCTATAGGACATGGGCTGGGTTATACTGTATAGCTGCATGATAGTGGGATGGGAGCATTTAATAGCTCAGGTAGCTTCAGGCTGCCTCTAAGTGTTAAAGGTACATAATAATAGAGCGCTAGTTAGCGGCTTACTACTGTTCATTCTGCCAGAAGTCCCTAGAGCCAGACACAGCTCAGACCAGATATAGTGTCTCAATCAGAACAGTCAGAGTGAGACATCAGAAGGTCACCCTGGTGGAGAGGGATCCTGTCACTTGGCAGATGATGATAGAATCATCTGTGTAGAGTAGGATCAGTCTTGACAGTTTACTTTGTGTTTCTTTGCTTTGTTTTACTATGACTTTCCTATGTAATAGGTGCACACTTGAATGATCTTTCCCTCAATGCAGGTCCACAATTGGTCACTTCTCTATTGGCCATTTATAAAACATAGACAAATCGGAATTATTATTATTGATATAGGAACTAGGGAATACTTATTACATGCAGTAGCTGTCGTGATTAGTGCTGGTCTTTTTCCATGGATTTAAAAGAGGAAAGTCATAAACAAATACTCACAGGTTAATCATCATTCTTTCACAAGTAAACTCTACCTGGAAGAACGGCTGGCCAAAAGCAATGGTTATGCTTCCCTTCAGTGGCAATTTTACCAGGAAATCTTGGTGGGGCAAAAAAATAAAAGTGGAATGCATGCCAGCAAAGCCACTACACAACACAACACTAAACAATACATTAATTTCACTATAACAGTGACAAACGGTGCCAACAAACTGTTAGGGCCTACATAAAGCTGTCCCAACACTTTACCACTGTTACACCTGGCTACACAACGGAGCCTTGTCTGGCAGCGAAACAGTTCATTCAGACTCATTTACTGCTCATAAAACCTGCTTAAACTTGCTTAAACAAATGTGGTTTCTAATGACAATTGAGATGTACAAACTATGGCATAAGGGGACGACAAGCGGATAAGAGGCAATCCGTAATTTCAATTAAGACATTAATGAGCGAGCTAGGATAGGCGTAACGTTAGTCAATATAACTATTTGTTTAGCACTTTTGAAATGTACAGAGACATAATTCAGAACATGGGCCTATCTTACAGTGTTCTCCCTGTACACCAAGTCAGAACCGTAGGATAAATAAAGGCGGCATATAAGTAGACAATGAAGGCTCTTACAATATTCGATGATTACATTTCTCTAAAATAGGTTATAGGCTACAGTAGAACAGTCAAAACAGTTGACAAAATTAAGAGGGGTAAATAGACCAAATTATTAGGGTGATGCACATGGGCTACTAACATCTTACTACACAACATACACTTAGTATTACTTTCTTAGCTACAGTATACATATCTCTCTGGCATATTACATCATTTATGAAGCAGCGTACAATAGATTTTTGGACTCACATTGTTCATGCTGTGCTCACTTGAACAGGAAGGTAGAGCGGCGGTCCTCCGAGTTAACAGTTGTTTTGAGCACGGCAGAAATCATGCTTCATTGACAGAATGGCCAATGTTGAATGTTTATCATTTTAAATTTGGAAAAGAGCCCCTTAATCCCAGATTTGGGACCACACAGACACGGTCACTGATTCCTTCCAAACCATTCGTTGAATTTGCGATTTCCTACTTGTTGTGTAATGTTTATGTCAAATGGCCGATGAGCACCGATACGTTTTATCTATAATTTATCTTCATATGACAAGGATTAAAAAGGAT
This sequence comes from Salmo salar, assembly GCF_965601325.2. Taxonomy (NCBI): domain Eukaryota; kingdom Metazoa; phylum Chordata; class Actinopteri; order Salmoniformes; family Salmonidae; genus Salmo; species Salmo salar. Next base: position 37,049,473 of record NC_138300.1, read on the forward strand.
TTGCCAGTAGATTGTCGACTTGATTCATGATGATAACTGCTAGCTAAAATTGTGAAAGTAGGATATTGACATCAGTCCAATCAAAGCTACAGTGATTTGACTTCATTTTATCTGTGGCCAATGACCTTGAGCCTTCTTGGATGGGCACTTCTATGGCAGCAGCCGAAGGGCAAAAATTTTCAAGATCTCCTCTCAAGTGACAATTTTCAAAGTCCCCATGAGTGACAGAACACTGAGCCAATCACGTCGCAACGCTCCGTATTTTCTGCTGGCTTGCCCCACCACCACAGAAAGCATTGAGCAAGGCTGAAACACCTGTATTTTGGAGTTGCCTTACTCAAGAAAACAAAAAAAGATCCTGTTTGTATGCGGCTTTATTAACTCAATGATATATATTATTTTTACATTGTTTGCAAACTGATATGTGACACGTATTAATGCCAAAATAACATACAAAACAGGCAAGCCCCCCCCAAATAAAATATGTATTATTCTTTTTTATTTATTAATTTTGCTAAAAATGTAGGGCTCAAAAACAGGTGGGGCTCTGCCCTGAATGACGGGTCGCCACTGCTTCCCTTTGGCCTTTCTCCCTCGTTTGTTAAATAAGCAGACATTTTCCTGTACTCCTCAGTCTGTTCTTCAGGGGGTTTCAAATATTCAGTATTTTTGTAGGCCTGAACATTGTAAGACTTGAGTGAAGTGAGGCGTGTAAAATCCTTGTGAGTCAGTGATTTCAATCACTGTAGAGGAATAAGCACTTCCTGATTAAGTTCTGTATCGAGATGAAATGATGACGTTGATGTAGGCTATAGGCCTTCCCAATATATGGCATTTTGTCTAATTGACTCCGGGACTCCGGGATGAGTTCCTCTGTCCAGTGTTTGTATTCTTTGCCCATCTTAACCTTTTTTTATTGGCCAGTCTGAGATATGGCTTTTTCTTTGCAACTCTGCCTAGAAGGCCAGCATCCCTGAGTCGCCTCTTCAGTGTTGACGTTGAGACTGGTGCTTGCGGATACTATTTAATGAAGCTGCCAGTTGAGGACTTGTGAGGCGTCTGTTTCTCAAACTAGATACTCTAATGTACTTGTGTTCTTGCTCAGTTGTGCACTGGGGCCTCCCACTCCTCTTTCTATTCTGGTTAGAGACAGTTTGCGCTGTTCTGTGAAGGGAGTAGTACACAGCGTTGAACGGGATCTTCAGTTTCTCGCATGGAATAGCCTTCATTTCTCAGAACAAGAATAGACTGACGAGTTTCAGAAGAAAGTACTTTGTTTCTGGCCATTTTGAGCCAGTAATTGAACCCACAAATGCTGATGCTCCAGATACTCAACTCGTCTAAAGAAGGACAGTTTTATTGTGTCTTTAATCAGAAAAACTGTTTTCAGCTGTGCTAACATAATTGCAAAAGGGTTTTCTAATGATCAATTAGCCTTATAAAATGATAAACTTTGATTAGCTAACATAACGTGCCATTGGAAAACAGTAGTGATGGTTGCTGATAATGGGCCTCTGTACGCCTATGTACATATTCCATTAAAGATCTGCAGTTTCCAGCTACAATAGTCATTTACGACATTAACAATGTCTACACTGTATTTCTGATCAATTTGATGTTATTTTAATGGCCAAAATATGTCATTTTCTTTCAAAAACAAGGACATTTCTAAGTGACCCCAAACTTTTGAAATGTAGAGTATATATACAGTATGTCAGGCCTATAGGAATATTAGCTATAAAGGAATGTAAATAGACATTGACGGTTTCTTTATAAAGTTCATGATTATGATTAACTTTCTATTTTATATAACTGGGTAACTTGTATAGTTGTTTAGTTTCTTGTTGCTGTTCATTCTCTCATTTTATAGCTGCCCTATTTCTATGTTAGCAAACTGCTAATTACAAATGTTTGAATAAATTAATGAGTATTGTTCTCAATGGAAGGGATAATAGTAGCCCACACATACACCTGTGTCCCCCCTTCCTGCTCTTGCGCTTACAAGCTGTGTTTTGGGCAGAGGTGGTGTACAGTGGATGCCCTCCAGCCATGCTATGTGACGCTTTTTGATGGGTCTTTAGTTCCACCTGCGTAAATCAATCCTGTCCGGTCCTGTTTCCAACTTGAGCTTTATACAGAGTGGCCAAAGTTACATACCATTTGGTTAACGTGTAATATGCTCAGGCAACGTTTGAGGTCTAAACAAATAACTCCTTACTGCCTTGGTAAAAACAAACCAAATGTTTATAGGAGCTTTAGTTTGATGAAACGCAGCAGCATCCTGTAGCCTAGGTCTTGGTGGAATTGAGTTTCTATTCTCTATGTATTTTTCCACATAAAATAATATTTTATTTCACCATGACAAAAAGCTAAATTTACTCGTGGATGTCATTTTAAAATTCGATTTAAGTTAGCCGAATATTTTAAGCATGTAATTCTTCATTCTAAACGAACTTATTTGATTGATAGATGATTAAGCAATCAACTCTATGGCTTTAGAAAACTGCCCTTCTGGGTGGTTCAGATAAAAACGAGAAGAAAACACAACCTGGTTTGATGAATGAAAAATGGGGGAACATAAACCTACCAGTTGGAAGGCACTTGAAGACCTTCCTTGTGATACTCGACTTAATTTGTGGTCACCTCTCAGATTTCCAGTAAAATAGCCAACGGCAAGAAAGCACTTTATAGACAGACCTATTACATGGAGTGGAGAATACACCAAGCCGCTGTAGGTGCTTTTTCGTGTATGTTTTAAGAGACTTCATATCAATTAGTGCTCAGCCAAGTTTTTCGGTTTCCCTCAATGAATACAGGAGAGACATGTTTTCTATGAAAAATGACTGGTTAACCACGAGGACAATCACTATCCACACAGTGGAAATCTAGTATAATGGCTCTATTCCACCCGCATCGCGGAGGTTCAGCTTTACAGCATGATTTAAATTAACTTTACATTTAGTGAAATTAACTTTACATTTCTATCGCTTCGGCGTTACAGATTGAATATATCCCTAATAATAATAATAGTAATAAAGGATTAAACTATTAAATGAAACGAAAATGAATTGCCTCAAATTAACATTATCACAGGTCCCCCTCCAAGACGCATTTCAATGGGGTTTATTTTGTCTAGAAAATGTAACAATGTTAGTTGGACCAATAGTCTAGACTAGCCTACTACAACGAATCTAGATAATCTGAGTTAGAATTAAAAAAATATTCTGAATATTTGCGTTGGTAGTCCTTCAAATAATTCAGATAGGCCTATGCAGGATTTTGCAGCTTGAAACATAATGCAGTAGGCTACATAGAAACGAAAGAAAAATGAACAAAAACCTCTCGAAATCTGTTGGATTACAGTTTTCATATTTTATTTAAACGATAATCTGATTAATAAATAAGGTTTGACATTATAGTAAATGACATCTAGATATACCGTATAGTTGATATTCTTAATATAAAATACAAATGTGCTATTTGAATTCTAAGAAGAAAAAAATGAAAATAACATTGTTTCTTAAAATAAATACACAACCATTGTTTATTAAAAAATCACATAGCCTTATTGTAGTGACTGTTGTGCCAGCATCCATGGCGTCCAACTAAAAACAAAGTGTCTGTCATTCTTTAGACAAAGTCTATTTTCCCAATTGTCCGTTGGAAATTGGTCTTCTGTTGTTTTTGTTAACGCGCTTTCTTGGTGGTTATGACCTATCTGGTTATTTTGTACAAATATTTTGGGTTCAGATAGTGTCCCTCTCTAGTTCAAACCGGTTTTGTCTTAACCTACACTGCACAAAAGCCTCTATAACTCTTCACCAGTAAATCACAGTCTGAAATGTTTGAGGAATGGATAGCTACAGTAGCTTATTTCTGGTTTCCAAAAACAAGTGTTTTGTTTTATAGTGTTTGGTGTCCATTCTTTTCTTTTATCTTAGTTTGAGGGTTTTAGTCCATGTTGTGACTCTTTGTGTCTTCTTAAGTCGACTTTTCTCTGGAATCCCTTGCTGCAGAGGTCGCATCCGAATGGTTTGAAGCCCGTGTGTTTCCGGCTGTGCGTTATGAGGTTGGAGCTCTGGCTGAACGCTTTGCCACACACTTGGCATTTGTGCGGCTTCTCGCCTGCAGAACAAAAATTTATGCATTAACCATCGTGTTACCTTCAGTAGCCAAACCATATAGGCAAGCAAGCTGTTTTATTTTATTGTATCAGGTCTTCAGTAAAAATGCATGTCAATTACGCATGACCTGACCATTATGCATTGGGTGGCCGTGTATGCAATTAACATATTTAGTGTTGTAGCGAGGTTTACTAATACATTACCATTTCTGACGCCTACTTGCCTGTGTGGATGAATGTATGTTTCTTCATGTCTGATTTCTGGTGGAACCTCTTCCCGCAATGCTGGCATGGGTAAGGCCGTGTATCAGAGTGGATGAGGAGATGCGTGGAGAGAGTCGACGACCTTTTGAAGCTTTTACCGCATATTTTGCAATCAAAGCTTCTTTCCTGTGGAAGTATATAGGCAAATATAAGTCTAAATATGATATTGATTAGCTCGTCAAAACAGTAAAGTAGCCTATTTTGCTTTTTGCCTTTGAATAATCAATGACAAAAACTAGAATGGTCTAGATTCTAGAATAGTCACCTGAGAGTGCACAGCTTTATGTTGCTCGAGGCTAACAGCATGTCCGAAGGTTTTGCCACAGATATCACAAGCGTAGGGCCTCGTGCCACTGTGTGATCTGCGAACGTGAACCTCCAACCCATGGGGAGTCGAAAACGCCTGCAGAGGGAAGTTGTTTGAAATTCGTGAGGGGAATGATGATGGTACAAGGTCAATAAAGGGAGGGACAATTGTGTCCATAACCATACATCTTCAAGCAAATCATTGCTAACATAAAATGCTTAAATCTTTACATTTGCATACATTATCTTACCTTACTGCATTTGATGCACTTGTAGGTACCATTCAGAATGAACCGTGAGCAGGGTAAGTCAGACTCAGCCTTGATTTCTGGGCTTTTCCCGTACAGGTTCCCTTCAGAGTACAACCCAACCCCGGGGGCGGCGGCTCTCTCGAACAGACCGGCAGCGGAACAGTAATCACTGTCATTTTCTGCTACCGGACTTCTGTTAAAGAGGGTTGGTTCGATGGCCCGGTCGCTGTAGTACCCTATCGCCGGGCTTCTCTTCAAGTCCATGGGGTGCTGGTGCTGGTGATGGAGACTCTGCTGGACCAGGTGACGGATGTCCGAACCAGAGTAACTGTTCCACGCATAGGGCCGGAAGGGAACAACGGGGAAGGGTTGTGTCTCGTCCACCGGGGGAGACAGGGATTTCTCTGAATCTACTATTGAGTTGCAAAAATAAATATAATTCATTAGTGTAGGGCTATTGTGATTTAATATCTTAAGATGGATATAGGCTTACAAGCAATCAGGATGTCCCATCATCAAATAGTGAAATTGTAATCGCAGTGCATAATTTATCATTGCCTCTGCTACAATCTCCCACTTTGGGATAGCTACATTTGAATGCACCACAGACTAGATCTCTACCTGGTGATGCTGAAGGCGATGGAGGCCGCCAGAAGTCTTCATAAACTGAAGCTGGACTGCACACACTGTCCCCACAGCTGAGTGTGGACTTGGAGGAGAAGTCAGCCGTGTCCACTAGGTGAGAATCTGGGGAGAACCCGCGGATGCCATCGCCTCCTGTCAAGGCATCCGAGTCCTCTAGAATCGTATTCTCTGTTTTAATTACAACGAGGACAACGTGAGTAGCCTATTACAATAGCCTTAGCCTATAACAACGACAAAAATACAACTTTGATAATGATATCCTATACTGTAATAATTATTGTAAGAAGACACAATATAAATAACTTAAGTAATAGCCTATATGTGTCAGTACTATTAAATGTTATGAATAATAACTATACGAGCAAAATCATTCCACTGAGGTCAGTGTAGCTATCGAAATAATGTAAACATGTAAGATGTGGGTACAGGATATGCCCTTATGGGCTATATAGTCCTTTGAATTAATAGCTAGGTTTTCATTATAAATCATAAGCTTGTATTTCTAATATATTGCTGCTTCTTTTGAATAAAGCCGTGCCTCACAATATAACAATCTGTACAACTAGACAAATAAAAATGGATATTTATAACAATATAATTAGGCTACAGAAAAACGAATGAGTTTGTTCTATTTAGATTTAAATAATTTGCATTTATAAATGGTGCACCTCACACAACATCCAGACATTAACATGGAAATAGCATCCACATACCTGCACATATATGAGCTAAGATAGTATCCAGCCTACTGTAGTCATCTTCTAAGGAGCGAGGCTTGTGGTAGCTGTGCGCCTTCTTACTCTTCACCAAGAAGGACCGAGGCATTTTCACTCTCCTTGTTCGGTTTTTGCTAATATCCAAAATCACTGTCCATCCAGATCCAATAGCAATCTGCACCTCTGTTCCTGGGATGCGGTGTTGCTGTCTTATCCCTGAAAAGATTTGAAGACTATTGGTTGACAATGTGTGGTCAACTATAAGAGATTTCTGGCTGAGGATGGAGCACGCGCACACGCCCTCTCCCGTCTGCCAGGTGTTGTGGGCGGGGACAGGTGCCTCGGCTAGGGAAACTCGTCCCCAGTTCATTGCCGCCCCTGGAGCCTATGATTGGTCCGTCTCCAGAACAAACAGCTCTCCAGACAGCTCCCTCTCACGGATCAGCCTGCATCTCTCCACGGGGAATTAAAACCCAATCAGGATAAGTGATATACTGCTTTAGGTGTTACTTAATCCCTCCCTATACCTAGCTGCAGGACAGGACAGACAGGGGAGAGAGGAAACGCGGAGACCAACAGCACCTGGGTGCCAGTCAGTCAGGGTTTCTATGGGCCGGAGTGTGCTACGTGTGTTTCTAATCAACATGACTCATGAGACGTGTTATCTACATGCTTGATCATTTCCGTCATCGATTGAGCACGAATGAAAATGCGAATTAGAGAATAGTAGGCGAAGTATGGACGTGGTTGTGCCCAAATAGTCACATGTTGAATAGCCCCTCACTGGCTTATATAGCATTTCTCAAAGTGAACAAACGTAAAAAGACTAATGCATGATAATACTGCATCCGTCTGGAATTGTCTTGCGTCCTTCACAACTGTATTTTTATCCATCAATTTGGTCGGTGTCTCTTCATATATACATAAGGCTATATTTGATAACGGCAGACAGTCGCTGTCCACACGCCTGCCTGAGAGGCCACGGGAGTTTCGTATTTCCTGCAGTATTATAATATGCTCAGCGAGTAAACAGTGCTACCTCTGTTCCCTGTGCGCATAGTAAGGCCGCTGATGACCTGTTCTGGACCAATTACGCACAGAACAACAGGCCATGCAACGAGCGCATTCAGCTCGCGGAGCACTCCAGACTGCCCGTGGGGCGGAGAATATCAGTATCAGTCACATTTACAACGTTTCAACCAGCTGATGGCGCGTGCCAGACATTCAGAATCTGTGATAGACATAAGTTCTATGTCCTTACATTATAGGTCTATTGCATTATCTTGCTACATTATTCATATTCGACAGGTGAAATGATTAACTCAAAAACACCTATAAGCCTATTATTTGAAATGATTTGGAGTGTACCACAATGTAACTAAATGAGTTACTTAAGGAAGTTAAAAATTGGCCAATCAAACTAAATAATAGCAATGTTGGTACGAATTCATATTTAAATATAAATGTAGGCCTATTCGTTTATGACCTTCGCAGTGAGACAATACGTTGGTGACAGGAAGAGATTTAAAACATTTTATAATAAATCATTTTGTTTTAGACTCATGACGTAGCATCTTTTTTTAGTTATTTTCTGTCATCTTATTTCTCTTATTTTTAAAATGCAGAAGTATTCTATCCGGTGCAGAAAGGCAGGCCAAAAACCACAAGTGACTTGCAGGAAATCAAAGCGCCATATGCCCTCTATCGATTAGAAACATCGCCGCTGCATCCGGACCTCGCATTGGGTTGGAGGAGATATGACACGCTACCGCAACACAATCTCCAAAGACACCCTGACGCGAGGTAGTCCTGACCATTATCCAATTTCTGGTACAATGATATGACTGATGTGACTTTATTTCATATAGAAGCCTAGAAAATATATTCAACTAATCAAACCACTGGATCGCAATTTGAAATGCTTTAATAGCATAATCCAAGCAAATCATTTAGGTAAAAGTTCATTTCTAGCCTATTTGAATGGAAAAACGTTTAATGCAATTAATTATATGCCTATCATTTAACAAAATAGCACTCAAAGAATCAAATAATTTAGGTTATTAAATTTGATAGGCTATACAATAAATCTGATAAGAATGCCTTTGGCACCATCAATGCATCGCCTATCAGTTAGCCTATCAGTTAGTCTATCTCATAATAATAATCATACATTATGAGGCCGTTTTTCAAAATTCAGCAGGCCTATAATTTCCAACTAAATAACCAGTCATCTGATTGATTTGTTCTCCCTTTATGCTTAGCTTATTAAACAACAGGTCCTTCGTGTCTTTTTCCAGATGGCTATTAGCTGTTTTATGTGCATTAGGTATAGACATTTTTTTTAAAGTACAATCAACAACCATTGCTGAACTATTTATAATTTATAGACTAACTTTTATTTATTTATTTTTTTAAATAAGAAGGCTTTTCCAAACAAGTTTTTGCTTATTGAAATGTATCACGGTATTGAAGGATTGAATCAATGGCATTGGCTGCATGTAATGAACTTAATAGCCTCAGCCTCTGTTGAAAGCCTGTGTCAAACTTCGTTATCCTCTCCTCTCATTTGAAAATGCCCGCTGGATCCCACCGCACAGTTCAACAAAAATGAAAAAGCAGCCTGAGCCTACGCATATAACTCGTGGTTGTATATGCCTTTATATAAACCTACAGCCTTTTAGCTCATAAAGGTTTCTGACACACAACATAATTCAAAAGGTTGCCTCTCCACTGAGTCAGAAATGTACAGCTATGTTTAAGGTACTCTAATAAATTAAACCACTTTTTTTGTCCACGAAAATGAAAAATGTTGAGGATCTATGCTGCATTGCGCAATTCATCCACGTGTTTAGATAAAAAGTCTCACACATGTTCTTATCAATAAAGAGCTGTACATGTTTTACGTTGTAGTCTATCAATTTAATATTATGCCCGTGTGCGTCCTCTTAACGCGGCATACTATAGCCATGCAATTGACTTAGAAAAATGAAGAGATTGACAGTCGTGGAGCAGGTTCAAGACATAGCCTACCGGAGTTCAAGCGTAATGAAAGCTCATCAGACTTGTCACAACAACCCGGGTCCAGTGCCGCTGAAGGATCTTATGCGTTGTTGTCCCATTGAAACGCGCATTGCAAGACATGCAGCTCTGAAAGTTGGCCCCTTAAAAGCAGCAGAATGATTGACTTCCTGAACGTTACTTGATTCATGCAGATGTGGAGGAAGAAAGTGTGTGGGGGGGGGGGGGGGGTTAGAGCATCACTGACTGACTGAGCGCTAATTCAATCAAACTAAACTCAACATTGAACCTTGTCAAATTGGCATAGGCTACCAATGAAATAGTGTAATAAGGACCAAAGTGCCGTATAATTATTTAATCTGTTATCCAATTGGCGTTGTACATTTTAACTGCAAAACATTTTTACCCACCCAAATCAAATCCGGTAGGGGAGAGTGGGGTAAATTAAGCCATTTTCTAGATTCAGCATCACTCCATCAAAGCAAATATAGTATTCTTTCTAACAAAGATATCTGCATACATTTCAGGATTTTGTATATCCCTAGAAATCATCAGAAGTCATGCAAATATTACAGTTTTGAAAACATAGCTTGTCCAAAGAAAGTGGTCTCCTGGCACAACTTACCCCGTCTATGAGATAAATTGAGCTGCGAGACAGGTTAAGTTAACCTGCCTACACATTTCTGTGTTGAATGTCATATTACCACAACCTTTCTAAAACCATATCTATCTTTATTTCCCAAACACAATTCAACACGATCACAATCACTTTGTCTTCTAATAATTTTAAGCATCTTTTAACAGACTTAACACCTAACAAACACTGTACTTTTTAAATACTTAACGTAGGCCAGGCCCTGTTGTTACCTCACATCCCAGCGATAATGTCCAATGATCAAATTTGCAATGAATCTGACTTTTAGTCCATGAGAAGATGATTATTTTAAGCGTTAGCTTAACCTAGTCAAAAAAGTGAATTGTTAATAGTTTCCTTATTTTTTAAGATATTAATGCCAAACGTAATATGGTTCATCATGGTAATGTCATTGCTGATTCTAAAAAGTTTCAAGTTGATAGGCCATTGTGAAGTGGATAATGTTTTTTATTTCAATGGACACGTAAAATCGTATTTCCTGATTTATCAACAACTCAGCCATCTCTTAACGTCTTGGTGACAGGGGGCAGTATTCAGAAATTCAGTTGAATACGTGCCCAAATTAAACTGCCTGCTTCTCGGGCCCAGAAGGTAGGATATGCATATTATTAGTAGATTTGGATAGAAAACACTCTGAAGTTTCTAAAACTGTTTGAATGATGTCTGTGAGTATAACAGAACTCATATGGCAGGCAAAAACCTGATAAATAATCCAACCAGGAAGAGACTTGTAGTTTTTCCTATCTAATCCCTATTCAAACTACAGTGTCTGTGGGGTCATTTTGCACTTTCTAAGGCTTCCATTGGCTGTCAACAGCCTTTAGAAACTTGTCTCATGCGTCTACTGTTACTGGGCAGAGAATAGTAGCTCAGTCAATCAGTGGACTGCCTGGGACCAGTGAGTTGTTTACTGCGCGGGCACACTGGCTTGCCGCTCCTTTTTCCTCTGTAATGAATACGCTATTGTCCGGTTGGAATATTATCAAAGTTTTATGTTAAAAAGACCCTAAGGTTTGATTGTAAACATCGTTTGACATGTTTCTCCGAACGGTAATGTAACTATTTGACTTTGTCTCTGGTTTTGCGCTCTCGCGTTATGCCTTTGGATTAGTGATCTGAACGCGCAAACAAAATGGAGGTATTTGGACATAAATTTTGAGTTTTTCGAACAAAAATAACATTTCTTGTGGGAGTCCTGGGAGTGCATTCCAACGAAGATCAGCAAAGGTAAGGGAAGATTTATAATACTAATTCTGAGTTTAGTTGACTCCAGAACTTGGCGGGTAACTGTATAGCTTGCTTTGATGGCTGAGCTCTGTACTCAGAATATTGAAAAATGTGCTTTCGCCGTAAAGCTATTTTAAAATCTGACACAGCGGTTGCATTAAGGAGAAATGTATCTATAATTCTTTCAATAACTGTTGTAAATTTTATCAACGTTTATGATGAGTATTTTTGTAAATTGATGTGCTCATTCACCGGAAGTTTTGGTGGGAATACATTTTCTGAACATCACGAGCCAATGTAAATGGGGTTTATGGATATTAATATGAACTTTATCAAGCAAAACATACATATATTTTGTAACATTGAGTCCTGGGAGTGTCATCTGATGAAGATCATCAAAGGTTAGTGATTAATTTTAGCTGTATTTCTGGTTTTTGTGACGCCTCTCCTTGCTTGGAAAATGGCTGTGTGGTTTTTCTTGTCTCGGCGCTGTCCTAACATAATCTAATGCTATTGTTTCGCCGTAAAGCCTTTTTGAAATCGGACACTGTGGTTGGATTAAGGAGAATCTTATCTTTAAAATTGTGTTTAATACTTGTATGTTTGAGAAATTTGAATTATGAGATTTTTATTGTTTTGAATTTGCCGCCCTGCTATTTCACTGGCTGTGATAGTGTGTACGCAGGTGGGACGCTAATGTGTCAGATGTCCCAGAGAGGTTTTAACCAATCCCTTAGCTTTTCTCAAACTAAGTTAAGCAATGTACCATGGGCCTACATGGTGTTATTTGGATTTATGGTTAATGAGAATACGTTTTTCAAAAGGTTTTCCAAAATGTCCAGATTGAGGGAAATTTGTTCAGCATAAGGAAAGACACATACATAAAGTTTCTATGTTAAAGGGGCCGCACATATGAGGGACTAAGTTAGGCTACCTATAGCGCCACCTATAGGCCAATTGGTGCCATTGTTTTTGACCAAATTACGCATGGACTCTAGTTTCTGTGTGCCAAATCTGAAGAAAAAAGTTGATCTATGCTTGAGTTATTTAACCATGTCGAGGAAAATAAATGATCTAAGAAGAACAATAGGTTTCACAGCTTTGCTGTGAACCCCTAACAATGATATACAGGGAGGGTAAAAGCCCATCAATTCATGCAACCCAAAACTATTTTAAGGTTATTTAAAAAAAAAATCTGAAACCAATGACATGATACTGCAGTAAAAGATGTGAGAATGGAATTGTATTTTGCTCCACCATGGTTACCATTACAGCACATCACTATATATAACATCAACAGAACTGAAAACGTTTATCAAATAGTTAAGTTTATTTGTGAACTCAAACACATTCATTTCACATACATGTTTTCAGAGTGTGGTAATGATTATTCCATAGTGTTATTATTCCATGTAGACTTCTCTCTTTACTGCATTATATTGTCTTTCTCTGAAAGTGCCAAAACTGCGTCATGATGCCTCGTAATTGACGAGCCAATTTTAAGTGTTTACCAAACAAGTACGTAAAGAGAACGTGTGCTAAATGCGTTTTAAGACTATGTGTCGATACTGATAGGATAGAAAGAAAAACAGCGCTCGGATCAGCTTTCTCCATTCAAACCTTATTTTAACATAATTATCCCACAATACTGATGACAGACAGATCAGCTCATAGAGAGAGATCACCACCTATGGCTATTGAAGGCGACACGGTTTATTATGCTTATAATAATGCACGAAATCATAGATTGGGCATATCATTACATACGTTGTCACACAGAGGCAAACATTACAAACTGTAGCCTAGTCGCAAGCTAGAACTCAATTGATTAAACATGAAATTGATTTCAATAAGATTGAAATAGCCTAATTAGGCTCTGTAGTCCATGTAATAATCTGTGTAATAATCTCGGGTTTTGATTTGTTTGCAACAATTAGAAATACTTTGGCAACTTTGTATTTGTAGTCAACTAACGTCCTTCTGAAGTTATCGGCAGTTACAGTCAGACCAATAGAATCATGATGTTTAGGATATTTTTAGCGGAGATCTGTGAATAAATGTGACGCGGAAGGGCAATGCATCCAACAATGCACTTTGACTGCTCCAGGAGTAGTCTGGATCACTCGTAGATGTGCAAAGGTTTTTAAGAGCCACGTTACTAACGAAGGCTCAGGGAAACACCTTGGCTACTAAATATACAAAAGCAGTGCACTACACATAGGGAATAGTTTGCCATTTGACAGACATTTAGAATTATCTTCTTAGTATTTTCAGATAAGTGTTATTTCCCAAATGCAGTTGATTGTTTCATTGGCTTGGACCGTCATTCATTTCGTGCAAAAGTACAACATAGCAATACTTCTGTTTAACATTATTTATGTTCATACAAGATTCAGATTACAGTTCTCATACATTATGTCCCTTAATTCTTATTTATTTAAAGATCAATATGCCCACTTTAGAAATAGCAGTATTTCAAAATCAGCCATCTAAATCTGGGCTGGTTTACTTAATAAACTAGTTACATGCTTCCATTAACCAACATGCTGAAACGTATTCTAATCTATGAAATTATGAAGTGATCCTAAATCAGTCCTTCCTCCAAAAGTAAGATCATCCCAACAGAGAAAAGTAGAATATATGAAAACATCTACAGTACATTGAGACTGTGGCTACGTTCCCATAGTCTACCCCTTTCCCTTAGAGTACACTCCTCCTCATAGATATAAAAGAAATGCACTGGTGTAGGGAATATGGTGGAAACTCCCTTCAGCCATGCTTGCACCAATCCAATGCTTTTAAATGCATGAGGAAGTGAAGAAGTGCTCACTTCTGGAAAAGGGTGGAGAATTGGAACGCAGCCCACGTCTGAAAGAAATGTCTGCTAATCAGTTATCTGTGCGTCTTGACAAAACTAGAGTGATATGTCCCTTTCAGCCGCATCCTACATGAAACAGATATGCAATAATTCATTAGATACATATTTTCAAGTCAAAATGGACATGAAAAACAAACAATTACATATATACGGAGTATACAGGATTCAAATTGACCTTTGGATAGGCCTATACCAGGCCTGATGATAGACAGGTATGTCTCAAGGCCAAAAAGCCAACATTATATCAACCTAGGTCGTATTCATTAGTGCACATTGTTGCAAACGGCAAGTTTTGAAACAAAAACATGTTTCTTTTTTTTTTTTGAGAGAGAGAAGTGGTACACCGTTCCTGGAGATACTGCAAGCTCCATTTCCGACTCCTTGGTCTAAAAATCTATTTAGTATGTAGTCCCCTGATGGGGGACATATCAGCTGTTAAAAACAGGTACTACACTAGTCCCTCCCTGTTTTGGTCCTTTTTTTCCCTCCTTTGTTTGGTGTCTAGTGAATACAACCCTAATGCTTGTTGACACTTTGTTTGATACTGGGGCTCATTAACCATGTTCAATAGAGACATTCATCACTCTTCAGTACATTATTCTCTCCTGATATAATACAGACACCCACACAAAAGGGCTCTGTACATTATTGATTGTTCACTTATAAAAGCGATAAAAAAATAAAAACTGATTGAAAGAAGTGTCATAGTCATCATAAAGCATAAAACATTTTATTGCACAGTCTCTGTGTTGTGTCTGTATTACCATGGTTGGTTGTGGGGCTGAGGGAGTGCCTGTAGTTTGGTTGTCTGGGTGGGGTCACCCTGGACGGGGTAACCCCAGTCCACTCCCCTGGTGGTCAGCCTAGCTCCGTGGAGCTCAGGAGGCTACTTGAACCTCCATGTTGTCCTTCTCTGATCTGTCTGCCTGGGGTCCAGACCAGAGCAACACACTGATATGATCCTCTTCAGGTGGGTTTTGGAAAAACAAGAGTAAAGCAGACTGACGCAACACACAAAGAAAACAACCAACTCCACCACAGGTGCGATTCTGCTGCGACTTCACTTGTTGACAAAGCCCACACATTCCATTCCAAGCGTCCAAAGATTCCATCGAAAGGAGCTCCCTACATTGGAGTCCCACAGACAGTCAGACGCCATTCTCCTGAAGAGTGGCTTGCTACCTTGGACAACCCCTCTCTCCCACTGTACCAGATCAGAACTGCCCTGATCAGCCACCAGGCGTCTAGCGATGGTGCCCATCACCCAGTCACACGGTGGTGTGTTTGTGGGTGCCAATGGGAGGCACAGAGAGAACCAGACCCTGCCCATCATCATCCCCCTCACTGTCAGTGTCCCCAAGACCCAGGGAGGGGTGCAGCCTGATGCGGCTGATGCTGCTGTGCTGATGGTCCAGGTGGGAGGGGGTCTTGCCTACACCTGTGTCTTCGTCCGAGGAGTGGTACGACTCGTCATCTGGTATGTAGTGATTGACAATGTGGATCCCATCAAAAGCGGGCTGATTGGACATGCTGCTCCCCCTCTGGCCTTTTAGGCAGCGGATCTGTGGAAAAAGACGAGAAGCGTTTAAAGGAGGAGCATGTAGAGTAATGTATAATGGGGACATGTAAACAAACACACTGGTGAGTGGGAATTGTAAAATCAAAGATCCATACATTGCCAAGGTAGAAGCACATTAGAACATCAGGGTCGTTCATCTTTCTAGAAATCACATGCACAAACTACAACAAAGACAATGACGTCAACACCAATGAAAACATCAGTTCTGAAATTTTGACACTTGGAGATTAATTTCTAAACACATGCAGCGGGCACGTTCACACTCATTTGGGTAGACAAGTTCCAGAAGCGGCTGTTGGTAGGAAATATAGGAGGACGGGCTCATTGTAATGGTTGGAATTGAATAAATGGAACTGAGTCAAACATGTTGTTTCCATATGTTTGATACCTTTTCATTTATTCCATTCCAGCCATTACAATGACCCTGTCCTCCTATAGCTCCTCCCACCAGCCTCCTCTGACCATGCCCCCCCCTTCCCCACAACACATCAGATATTAGGTATAGGCTGCAAAACCAGTGGAATATGGGTAGAGGTCAGGTCAAAAGCTTGGTCTGGACCACACCTGCCCTGCCTAGAACTCACCTGGGTCAGCCTGCCTCGCAAAGACAGACATGTAGGGAGAGAGACACACTTAGAGAAATTGCTAAATCTAGTTATTGTACCGGTACTTGTCACTTTTCTCAAATACCAGTGCTTAATCTGTTAAATGTAAAAAAGGACAAATGTACAACGGAGATC
Organism: Salmo salar; assembly: GCF_965601325.2. NCBI lineage: Eukaryota > Metazoa > Chordata > Actinopteri > Salmoniformes > Salmonidae > Salmo > Salmo salar. Next base: position 37,065,875 of record NC_138300.1, read on the forward strand.
AGTAATTTGAAACTACCGTGTTAACTTGACTGATGCAAGTGTCCAAAAGACACTTCCGGGCTAAAAACCAAGAGCCGTTCGTGACTTATTTTTGATCCTGAGAGAGATTAGTCAACTTTGGTTTAGCTCAACTCTCTGTGGCCGGCTGGAAACCTTACTCTCTTATGAGAATGTGTGATTGAAAAGAACTGAGGCGTCACTTTTTCTTCTTAGTCCAAGTCCATCTACTCTGATCCATTGGTCTCACTACTGCTCTTCTACCATCCCCAAGAAATGCATAAATTAGGCTGAATAATTGTGCATTGACAGAAATGGAATATTCACCTCTTATTTGACCTATCCTGATACTTTGTCTTTTGATTCTTATAATCAAATTTATTATTTTGTGTGCAAATAAAAAAAGTCAGTAGTCTAGTCAGTATTTCCAGCTAACTGCAGTATCTCCAGGATTAGATCTCTCAGGTCATGAGGGTCAGGCAGGGGAGTTTGTACACCAAGATCCTGGCTATGAGGCCATTTAGAACCTTACACCACCAACGCTTCAATCAGCATGTTTCATAGTTTCACTGCCGCCCATTCGTTTACAACAACTCTGACCAAATGGCACTCTATTCCCTTAATTGTGCACTACGTTTGACCAGACCATGGTCAAATTTAGTGCACTATTAACCTTTTCACGTGTGAGTTCCAAATATCTCTAACCGTCGCCCCTGCGTGAGTTTTTTCATGCGCGTGATGTCAGAATGCTCTCACAGTTCCAAAATGTGATTGTTACACAACAGGACAGTGACCCGCGCTGCCCTCAAACCAAGGCACGCTGACTGCTAATTATCTATAGGCTGTTTCAACTTGTCAATTTCAAAATATTTTCTAACAAGTTTTATTTTCTAACAGTTTGAATTGAGGTGTGTTCGGCCTCGTTAATTCACATAAGAAGTAGCCCATTTCAATGTTGTGGACAATTTATGATTGAGGCTTTATTGAGCGGACAAACATCTCTCTTCAACGAGAGCCCAAGCACTTCCCTAGTGTTTCCCCCAGATCAAGTACGAAGACATTGCGCATCTCTACTCAGAACAGGCCTTGCACAAACGTTTTCCCCCTGCACATTTTCTGGCTGGCACCCGCATTGCCTTCATGGTTGTTTTCCTTACAAATTGGACTTTGGACATGTGTGCGTTCCTATCAAAGTAAGTGGCTTATTTTCTGTATATCGTGTTGTCGTTTATAATGTAGCACACCATATGCATGTACGGATCATAATGTATTTGCTGTTTTATTCACGTTTTCAAGTACTGGTGACAAATCATGCATTGCAATTCTTGCATAGATTGTAATGGACACATATGTGTGTAAAATACTTTTTTGAATGTTGTACTGATTATGATGAGCTAATGCTAAGCTATTTGCCGGCTATGTGTGGCGCCAAGTTTGTTGACGACATACAACGCATTCTGGTTGCCACGTAAGTGTCTGTCAGACCAAAGATGTTAAAACAAGGGATAGTTCACTCGACTGACTTCTGTAGTTTAAGACAACTGTGAACTTGGAAAAATAGTAGGTAAAATCATGACGGCAAATGATCTTCAGGTCGGAGCCCTCGAAAGAGTTCCAGAGTTGGAATTCTGAGCTGGATGACCGTTCAAAACGATTTTTCCCAGTCGGACCTTGTCTCCCCCCAAGTTCCCAGTTGTTTTGAACACAGCATCAGATTGTAACTTTGGTACCTCAGGGTTGCCAGCTCAGAACCCCCTTTCCAGGGGTTTTATTTTTATTTAGCCTATAACGTCTTGTGTTTGCCCCCCATTTATTGATAAATCCCCCATCATAGTAATATTTCCTGCAGCATATCCCCCCACGATACCTTCCCCCATTTCTACCCCCCATTGACTTGAAAATCCCTCACAAATGAAATGAACCCCCCCCCCCCCCCCAAACCCGCCTAAAATGGTTTCATCCCTGTTTAGCTTTCGCGCTATGGTTAGGCTAGGCAGTAGGCTTGTATTTGGTGTGATGATCTGAGGTGAAAACATTTAATTTTCTTTGTCAAAAACAGTAAACGACTTGTCAAGTGATATGCTCCGGTTCTTGTATACACTAACAAGTACATCAACGATTTGTTATTTGCTGAAAAGTGGCTAAACTAAGTTAATATTTTTCAGGCAATGAGCGCAGCCATCTTTGACTTCGTTTATTTGCGTCTTGTAGTGAATGGCATTCTGGGATTAGGGAATTTTCGCCAAGTCAAACAAACAAACATGGCTGCCATCAAATAATTTAGCTGCTGTTAGCTTAGCTGACACGCATTTCTTTTCTAAACAACATTACATAATTCTCTTGTGCTCACCAGAGACGTGGTACATTGTAAACTAGTCTAGCTGTTAGGTCGCTAACTTTGTTTTGTTTTTTTGACAGCGCAACCTGTTATTTAGACTGGTTTACGGAATGAGTGTTCCGTGTGATGCTTGGATGATGAAGTTCGCATGTATCTTTTACAATAAAAGGTCAAATTGAGGAATAAAGTTTAATAGCTTTATTTTCCATCAGCACAAAAAAAATATTTAGATGCTGTTCAGACAATGCTGTTTGTTGCGTCGTACGTTCTGTTTCTACTGTTCCAATCACATATTTGAGATCGTATGCTGCAGGGATCACTCAACAATGATCACAAATACGTGATTGTACGCGTCAAAGGGTTAAGGGAATAGGGTGCCATTTGGGATGCATATCTGAGTCCAGGCAAGAAGAGAGGAGGCGGAGGGATTCTGTTCTGACCGACTGGCTCTGCCTGCCTGACTGTTTGCCTGCCTGCCTGCCTGCCTGCCTGTCTGATTAACTGCCTTGACTGTTTGCCGGCCTGCCTGCACTGTCTGGATAGGAGATCCAGAGCGACACGCTGCATGATTTAATGCTCAGCTCAGTTTAAACACAAGACACCAGCCTTTTGTTGTCCTCTTTTTTTAGGATCCTCCCTTGTAAAGGATTGATTTGCTGGAAGAAAACAAATGGCTTTTTCTTCTACGGGTTTTCTATCACTCTTCTCACAATAAGAGTGGTTTATAAATGTATATCAACTGGGTGGTTCGAGCCCTCAATGCTGATTGGCTGACAGCTGTGGTATATCAGACCGTATACTATGGGTATGACAAAACACTTATTTTTACTGCTCCAATTATGTTGGTAACCAGTTTATAATAGCAATAAAGCACCTCTGGGGTTTGTGGTATTGCAGCGTACGTAAGAACAGTCCTTAGCCGTGGTATATTGGCCATACACCACACCCCATCGGGCCTTATTAAATATTTGCTTCTCTCTCGCTCCTCTTTTGCCTCTTGGAGTCATGTGCCATATGTCATATTACAATACATTGCACGCACATGCACCACACAGAATAAAAGGGTGCATTAGGGCCTGCCCATATAATCCTACTAGGGATCCCTTCATTCAGGTCTGATCAGGTCTTTGTATTATTTGAAGGACACTAATCTGATCAAAGATGGTCCACTCTGCTGAAGTGATAGTGTCAAAGTCAAACCGTCAAATCTGTACGATCAGTTGCTGATCCTGTAGATTTCTGTGATGAAATTCATAACCTTTAAATCCTTGATCTAGCAATTCAGGTAATAATAGCTAGCTGTGGTGTACACAGAGGAGCAAAAGCAGATTATGAGACTCTTCTATTCAATCTGGGCCCTCTCTCAGTATGTTGAGTAGTTGGTTTAAAGGGTTATCTTTTAGAAGATGAGAGGAGAGGGGTGTGTGCTGGTAAATCAACAACCTCAGCGCAGGAAGCTTTTGGGCGTAGTTTACACTTCTAACCTACAGTTGGCTTCAAAATAGACAAATCGGAGCAAAACACATGAAAAATACAATTAACAAAATCATCTCTGAAAACAACAGATACAAACGTGTTTGTTATTCTCCCGGTTCAGTATTCCCCTGTTGTAACTACTCACCTCATGTTTGAGTTCAGCTATCTGGTCCTTCAGGTCTCTGATGTACTGACTGGAGTCTGTGTTGTTCAGCTGGCCCTGGACCTTCCCTTCTTCTTTCTGTAGAAATAAACAGAAAATCACACGTCTTAAAACATAACTTATCATTGTTCAGCTACTCATAACACTGGAGAGGAGATAAGACGTTTGTGTCACTGCAGATGCTTTAAAAGTTGGAAACCTTTAATTGCTATAAGGGCAACTTGACAAGACCAGGTTGGGTTGCACTGTTGTAACATTCAGTAGAAAAATGTAGGAGGGAATGAGGGAGAAAACTACTACCACCAGACAAGAGACACTACAGCTACACATCACTGGAAAACTTGCATCACAGAAGCATCATAAAATATACAGTATGTAGAGAGTGGCTGTTGACTAAGCCATAGATGAAGTGGGAAACCTAGCCAAGCTAACACAAGGTATCTATAGTCGTTTGTGTTGTTATCCTCTCTGGGCCCTGGGGATGAGGCTAGTAGCTACTGTATGTTTAACTGTCAAACATGACACGTGTGCTGTTTATCTTCCTCAGTGCAGACAGCTGCAGCCACAGGAGACAAACACACATACCCCATACACACCTCAAATCAATCCTGTCTAAAGCCTGGGAGAATATATAAGCAGAGAGAGAGTAAGGGGCACCGGCACAGGCTGAAGGGTTCAGGCTAAACACAACCAGCAACGCAGGAACAGGAGAGGGTAAAAAGTGGAAGAAGTTAAAAGCAGGGGTGGGGTGGGTGACGTAGTGAGGTGAGTTAACCATCTCGGTCTGACCCAACAACTCAAAATATATACAACGCTCTCAGTTCCTGTGGTCAGGTAAGGGTTGAGAGGTTGAGGGTGTAGGCTTAGGCCCCTGAGAAGCTGCTGACAAGCTGACAATGTGAGATCTACAAAACAGTTATTCTTCCTGGAATCTGTGTTTTTCTTGAGGTCGCCTCCCTCCCTCCTGACTGACAGAGCTAGTGATAAGGGAGAGGCAGTTAGCAAGACTTCCTCGTACTCAGCTGTGTGGATCCCCAGGTGCCAGGGGGTTAGGGGCTGTGGCCAGACACGTCAAACGTCTTTAAGTAATGTCGTGCATCCCAAATGACACCCTATTCCCTATATACTGTACTACTGATTCGAGCCTTTGGCCAGCCATTGGGCTTTGGTCAAAAGTAGTGCTCTATATAGGGAATAGGGTGCCATTTGGGATGCAGCCATGGCTTCCCTCGCCTGCCTGCGCCCCTCTAGTTTTACACTACACCCACAGCAGGTTAGCTTTTTTCATAATGAATGTTGTTCTGAAGGCAGCTCTGCCGAGTGGTCACTAGTTGGCAGTGTCACAAAGCCATAAAATCTGATTTTAAACCTAACCACACTGCTAACCCTAATGCCTAATCATAGCCTTAAACGATGACCAAAAAGACAATTTTTGTTTTCATGAATTTTTACAATATAGCCTACTTTGACTTTGCAGCTGGCCCATTTAGAGGAAATCGCTCAGTTCTGCCTCCAGGACAAGAATCATCCCAAAAAACGCCAACCTGCCTTCCCAGACCTCCCAGTGGTTATTGTTGTACGGCTTTTGGCTAGTGACATGGTGGCTTGTTTCCCTCTGACAGATGGGCATTTCAGCATGGTTTAGATGGCCAGATCTCGTGTTCAGTTTCATGCTTGTTTTCTCTCTACAATCAATCTTGGTTTATATGGCAGAGTAGCGTTAGATTGATTCTGTGCAATCTTGTGACATATCATGTCCGACCCAAAAAACAATAGTTACCCCAATAACAATAGTTACACTAATTATATTAGTGTTAAAAACAAACACCTATAGAAAACACAAGACAGGAAACATGACTTTTTGACAAAGGAGATGACACTTCATTTCTTTGTAAAAGCAAACCACCATGTAAAACTGCAGATACAATTCTCAAGAGAGGAGTCCAAAAACACTGAGGAACCTCTAATAACCACTGAATTTGCAACAGCACATTCTAAAGCCCCCTGCTAAATATACATCTAAATCTGGGGAGCATATCATGCCTGCAGAAGGACAAAATCATAGATAGGCCTCCAACATGTCACCTCTGGTTCTAGTTGTCAGTTTGTCTTCGCCTCACAGTAGGAAGTGGTTTCTTGTCTTGACAAGAAGATAGCCGAGCTGTGGTATTATCATGGGTCACACATACATTCAGCTACTTTCATACTGCAAAAACGATGGATGTAAAAACCATGATGTCCATTTGACTATACGTTCAGGTTTATCGACTGAGCTCTATATACAGATATATTTATGGTAGTTTAGTACTGGAGGTTCTTTGCGACCCTATAATTGTGAAATTCTTTAACTCAAGATATAAATATAGACATCACTGGCGTGTTGTGAATACTTTCCAATAGCGGGCGGTAGTGCAGGTGGGCCATAGTGATGTTTTAGTTACAGGAAGATCAGGTAGGCAGGCCGTCACAGGGGCTTTTTCAAGCTAAGAGTACTACAGTGGTAAGGGAAACACTGCAAGGTACAGTGGGCAGAAGTGGGCGACACTCATTGGATGAGTTAACTAAAGCTACACATAATACATTCCTATTTGGAGAAAGAAACAAAAAAAGTAACTTCTGAAGTTGTCAATTTTTGTCTATTTGTGTGCGAACCACCCTCCAACAAAGACTAAGTTTAAGGTTGAGCGAGACAGTACCCACTTTCTTCATTATTTGGAAAAAAGTAACTTGTACTGTGGCGCGGCTCACAAAGAGCAAACCTCTCATGTTATAGCATGCCATCAGACACCTTTTATGGGTCTTTATTCGAGGTGTTAAATGCAGTGGACAGCAATTTATCAGTCATTACTTTCTTGTACTCTTACCCCTGGGTCTACAACCAGAGCGACTGAGAGCTAAGGTAACACAGGCCATCTACCCACAACCTTAAGAGCTGCAACCAGGTACCCAGGTACCCAAACCACAGACCAAGAGTTTGTCACTGGCACCACACAAAGTGGTTATACATAGGGAACATACCAGTTTTGTCTGTCTGGCAGAGACTGTTAGCATCCTATGCACAGCATATTCAGAGAAGGCTAGATTAAAAAGTAACTCAGTTTAGTGAAGATTGAGATCATCATCGGAGGCAAATAATGGTTTCATAGGATGACGTGAGAGTGTGAGGGGGGCGGTACTCGGTAGTGGTGAACGCTGGTGTTGATGCACTGTTGTTGAAGCGCCTAGTAACAAAACCTGACTACACTGTGTGTGTGTGTGTGTGTGTGTGTGTGTGTGTGTGTGTGTGTGTGTGTGTGTATGGAAGGGATGTTGGTTTGAAAAAGTCTATTGACACTGATTAAAATGGTGAGTTCTTGAAAATATCACATTTAAGATGCTTAACAATGCATATAAGGCTGTCTATTTCTTGTACACCATTTTTAATTAACTCTGTGGTATAGGCTAACTGTGGGTATAAAGGGTATATTAGAGGGTGTATGTGTGTGGGCCAATGGTGTGAAGAAAGCAGACAGTCTGACACTTAGTTAACTGGTGATGGGAACGTTTCTGAAACACCAACACGTTGACTCGACGGGTTGAGACATCAAAGCTTCTGCATTAACATTTCTTCAGACTCAGAGCTGATGGAAAGAACTGAAGCAATCTGTCGGTCTCCCCTGATTATTCTCATGACAGAAAATGAGTTAGTGTTGTATCGTGTATAGTTTTACACACATACAACCCCAACACCACACTAGATAAGGAACCGCAGCATGATATGAAGAGACGCACACAGAGGTTTCAATAATCTGACAAATCATTAGCACAGGAAGTGCATAGGTTATTTTCTACTGGCAGACAATCTGTTTAGCTGCTGCTAATACATTAAACACTAACCCGTATTTTCTTCTGACGGTACAAAACACTACCTTTCCATGATGTTCAGTTATTTCAGAGAAAGGTTGATCTCAATCTCCAAATACATAGTTCTGGGTCTTAGGTTTTTGTCACAGGTTATTTGGACGTATCAGCATTGGGCGAAGGCGGTGTTTAAACTGCTTGGCTTCGACGGATGATAAACACAGTTAAAAATATCTGACCAAATAACACAAGCTTTTAGTTCTGGTTTAACTGAGAGTACCAAATCAAGCATGAGCATGGTTGGTATGATATGCTAGACTATAAGATGTCACACTGTCCTTCCGGGAGATGATCATGGTTTCTTGGTTCACCTTTCACCTCTGCAGTAAACTGCCACTTTAAAAATACCCCACCTTCTTCCTCACATCAACAAAGAACACAAATAGATACAGGCTCTAAACTGTAAAACCTTCTTGGGGCGTCTGTCAAGAGTTGATGCACTCAGAGTTTGCCTGTGTGCTCATATGTTGGAGTGGGTATGGAGTGTTGAACTGTGGGTTATGGTGAAGAGAAGTCTATGGGCTGGACACAAATTAAGCCGAGTCATGGACTATGAAGTACTGTCAATATAGATGAAAAGTACTTTTAGTCCATGACTAGGCTAAATGTTCTGCACCAAGCTAGTGTGACAGTGAGGGAGGGAGGCCGGGGTTAAGTACTGTACCTGTATCTCCAGTTCAGAGATCTGTTGCTGCAGCTCGGCCATGGCAGCGATGTTGTCAGCCTCTCTCAGCCTCACCGCCATCACCTCCTCCTTGTTCTGAAACAAACAAATGAACAAACACTGTCAGGCCAGTGTCACTCAACTGAAGTAATGTTTCTAGAGTGTTACCAAAGACATGTTGACAGCCATTACACACTGTAAGCACCAGGGTCACAACAACGTGCATCTGAGTGCTACTCTTAACACAAACTTCGAACCTTCTGAAACAGTTGTTTAGTATGATTCCTGCAGTAATCCCAAGAGACAAGGGGTGTTGCTGAGCTGCACACACACACACACACACACACACACCATCAGCAGCACAGAGATGTTATCTGAAGATGTCAAACAAAACTGCTTCCCTCTTCAGAACCTGGACTCTGAAGATCTGATTTTAACAAGAAGCAACGGATCAGATTAAGGATGATTTTTGACAACTCATCAAACCAGTGATTGAGAAATATTTCCAGTTTGACTGATTGTGGGGCCGATACACTCATACCCATTTCACAATATCATGCCGACCCAAACCAAACTGTGCCGGCTGAGATATTTTCTTGGCTCTAGTCATCTCAACAGCACATACTTTTTCTTACCTTGCACTCAATCTCTGCCTGTTTGCGTTTGATCTCCTGCAGCTGAATGTGTAGGCCCTTATTCTGGGCTGTCAGCACAGTCACACGCTCCTGAAAGCCCCGCCCCTCCTGCTCCGCCCGACGCAGTTGGTTGCTATGGATCTGGTTCTGCCGGAGGGGAAGGATATGGTAGGTAAATATTGGGAGGGGGCAGTTTACTCATCACACATTTCTGTTATTCTAGAATAGTCTCTATTCACAACCCCACTGTAATATCACAAGAGGCAACCCATTTAAAGCAAGTACTATAGCTTGAATCTGCTTAATGGCATTGTTCACCTACTACATTAGAAAGTAGTAACTTAACTCTGAATACAACATCCTTATGGGAGCTACTGACAGTTAAGAATATGTACCTCTGCTGCCCCCTAGTGGTTGGACAATGCAATAGAAAAAGCAATTTGTTTACTCTCACACATGCATGTGAAGATGCATTGGTACTAGGGCTGACATGTTAAACACCGCAAAAATGTTTGATGCCGTTAATCGCATCTCCATTTCACAGAACGGAACCTTTTAAGCGCATAACACAACACGGAACACAGTTACGGTCAATGCTAGTGCCTTTACATTGCTGAAGACCTTGTGCCTCTTGCCAAAATCTTGTCTAAGTTATGCCCAATATTACTGGAGCTATGTTTTTTCTTTCTGCCGTGGATTCATGAGCATGTCACGGGCCATTTTAACCTATCTGGGCTAGGGGGCAGTATTTTCATGGCCGGATGAAAAACGTACCCAATTTAAACAGGTTACTACTCTGGCCCAGAAACTAGAATATGCATATTATTAGTAGATTTGGATAGAAAACACTCAGAAATGTCTAAAACTGTTTGAATGGTGTCTGTGAGTATAACAGAACTCATATGGTAGGCAAAAACCTGAGAGAAATCCAAGTAGGAAGTGAAAGGTCTGGGAATTGTAGTTCTTTTGATTCTCTATCGACGCTCCAGTGTCTGTGGGGTGACGTTGCACTTCCTAAGGCTTCCATTGGCTGTCTAAAGCCTTCAGAAAGTGGTTTGAGCATTTTCCTGTCATTGGGCAGAGTATAGGAGCTCAGTTACTGAGTGGTCTGCCTGGCAACAAAGGGATTGGATATGCTCGGTCCCGCGAGCCCGCCCCTCCTTTTTCTTCTTGAATGAATATGCTATTGTCCGGTTGGAATATTATCGCAATTTTACGTTAAAAATACCATAAAGATTGATTTTAAACAGTGTTTGACATGCTTCTAAGTACGGTAATGGAACATTTCGACTTTTCGTCTCTCGTTCCGCGCTCGCGCGTTATGCCTTTGGATAAGTGATCTGTACGCACGAACAAAACGGAGGTATTTGGACATAAATATGGATTATTTGGAACAAAAACAACATTTCTTGTGGAAGTAGCAGTCCTGGGAGTGCATTCTGACGAAGATCAGCAAAGGTAATACAATATTTCTAATACTAATTCTGAGTTTAGGTTGCCCTGAATTTGGCGGGTGTCTGAATAGCTCGCCGTGATGGCTGAGCTATGTACTCAGAATATTGAAAAATGTGCTTTCACCGTAAAGCTATTTTAAAATCTGACACAGCGGTTGCATAAAGGAGTAGTCTATCTATAATTCTTCAAATAATTGTTATGTATTTTGTCAACGTTTATGATGAGTATTTTTGTAAATTGATGTGCACATTCACCGGGCGTTTTGGTGGGAATACATTTTCTGAATATCACGCGCCAATGTAAAATGCTGTTTTTGGATATAAATATGAACTTTATCGTACAAAACATACATGTATTGTGTAACATAATGTCCTAGGAGTGTCATCTGATGAAGATCGTCAAAAGTTAGTGCTTTATTTCACTGTGTTTTATTGACATATATGCTTGCTTGGAAAATGGCTGTGTGATTATTTTTGTCTATGTACTCTCCTAACATAATCTAATGTTTTGCTTTCGCTGTAAAGCCTTTTTGAAATCGGACAAGGTGGTTAGATTAACGAGAAGTGTATCTTTAAAATGGTGTCAAATAGTCGTATGTTTGAGAAAGTTGAATTATGACATTATGTTGTTTTTGAATTTTCCGCCCTGATATTTCACTGGCTGTGTCCCGCAGGTGGGACTAGCCCATAGAAGTTAAACTACTTTGATAACAAACATTGTTTAGCTAGCTAGTCATGTTACCTAACTAGCTATCAACCTGATAACTTGACCACTGACTAGGCTACGCACAAATGTGGATGGTACAGGAAGAACTGAAAAAGAATAGGCTTCTCAAAGATATTTCTAAAGGTGGGGTGTGTATAATTGTGTGTGTGTGTGTGTGTGTGTGTGTGTGTGTGTGTGTGTGTGTGTGTGTGTGTGTGTGTGTGTGACAGAGGATGTGTGAGAGAGCGGGAGTAAGTGGGCGAGTTTGTTTTGTATTGCCTGGTGCCCCGGGTGGGTGGAGATTTCACTTAAGGAACAATGGAATGGCCTAAAATGTGCAAACTCCGCCCACCCGGAGCACCAGGCCATACAAAACTACCTCGCCCAGCGAGAGGGCGAGTGTGGAGGCCTATGTGTGTAAAGTTATCTGAACAGGACAGATGGTTACAGTGTTTTCATAACATTGTTGGACATTTAAAAGTTCTTTGTTCTTTGAACCCATAGAGCCAGTTCTTTTTTTACTATAATCACACTCATTTAGAATGCCTGAAGATTAATTAATACTTGAGCAAATTCAAAAATGTACTCAATTATTTTAATCATTTGACAGCCATAATTGGTACACTACTAATATTTCTCCAAAGCCTGACCTGTGTGTGTCTGTCTGACTGACCTGTGTCTCCAGCTCCATCATCCTCTGACGTGTCTCTCTGAGCTCTGCCTGGGCCTCAGCCTCCCGTAGCCTGACACTCATCAGCTCATCCTGCAGCTCAGACACAGCATTCTTCCTAGGGTTGTCCTTCCAGCGGCCTGCCGTACGCGCCAGGTGACGCTGTAGGACCAGGGGGAGAGGGGGGAAGCACACAGTCAACCAAAGATGTTCGGACTCGACACAGCTAAAATAGCAGTCCTCAACTCATACACACATGGAGATTGAGCAAGATGACAAAACTACATTTAACATTTACATCGGTTATATTCATGTTAATCCTCTCTGGGTCTCTTAGTGATGTGTCTTGGGAAGTAGTACTCATGGTACAGCTGAGCTAGTCAAGTCAAACACATAACAAATTATATTTTAAGTTCATCAGATTCAATACACTATAGACCTACAGAAGGAAAGTTTTATTGCTCATCCATATAGTTATATATTCTTAATTCCATTCCTTTACTTAGATGTGTGTGTATTTGGTATATGTTGTGAAGTTGTTAGATATTACTTGTTAGATATTGCTGCACTGTCGGAACTAGAAGAACAAGCATCTCGCTACACCCGCAGTAACATCTGCTACACACGTGTATGTGACCAATAAAATGTTATATGTTAATGTATTTGAATCTTCCATGTGTGTGTATGGTGTGGAGAATAGATGTTCATCCTCACCTGCCAGTGCTCCTCCAGGTCTCTGACCTGTTGTCTGAGCTCCTTCAGCCCCATCACAGCCTCAGCCTCTCTCAGCTTCACTGCTATCAGCTCTTCCTGCAACCGCACCACGTTGGTGTCATCTGGCAGAGATGTGTTCCTCTGGGGGACAGGCAACCAAAACAATGACTGAGAAGACTCGACTTCAGGATGCTTATATCACGGGACAGTAAAATACCAGGGATGTGTTCAGCAGGGCACAACATTGTGGAATTTTCAGATTTAAATGTTTACCGTAATTTCCGGACTATTAAGCGCACCTGAATATAAGCCGCACCCACTGAATTAAAAAAATATATATATATATTTTGAACATATAAGCCGCAGGTGCCTACCGGTACATTGAAACAAATGAACTTTACACAGGCTTTAACGAAACACGGCTTGTAACAAAAATAAATAGGCTTTAACGAAACACGGCTTGTAACAAAAATAAATAGGCTTTAACGAAACACGGCTTGTAACAAAAAATAAAAAATTAGCAGTAAGCTTTAGTTGTCTTTTTGCACCGAGTCATTTCCTCACGCTGCTGTTTCCAACGTCTTATCATTGACTCATTAAGACCAAGCTCCCGTGCAGCAGCTCTATTTCCTTTTCCAACAGCCAGATCAATCGCCTTCAACTTGAAAGCTGCATCATATGCATTTCTCCGTGTCTTTGCCATGATGAGGGTGACAAAATGACTACCGTAATCAGAATGATGGGAAGTTTGAGAGCGCTCGATTTAATCTAAACAGTAAATAAAAAAGTTGTTTGACCTTAACCCGTTCGGCAATTTCATTGGTCTAATGAAAGCTTCATGCCGCCAAAAAACTGAGCACGTCACAGAAAGTGTTTTTTTTTTGGAAAAAAAAAATTAAAGCGGGAAAAATCCATATATTAGCCGCGTCATTGTTTAAGCCGCGAGGTTCAAAACCTGGGAAAAAAAGTTGAATTTACGGTACTTAGAAGAAGAAAAAAAAACTAGTCTCTACATATAAAAAAAAGGAATCACGTCCACTCTGGTCATGACATTTATATCTGCAATATCCCACAACGTTTGCCTATTCCATGCGGAATGCCTGACAGAGGTGTGGGACTAGGAGGCACCGTGACAGTGTGTGAATTGATGATACAGTTTGAGCCAGGTAACACACCTTCTCTATGTCCAGGATCTTGTCTTGCATCTCCTTGAGGGCACACTGGGACTCAGCCTCCTTTAGCCTGGCCTGAACCAGCTCTCTCTCCAACTGCAGGATGGACTCCTCTGTGTAGCGCGGGATGCCCTTCTACATAGGGAGGAAGCAGGAGGAAGAGGAGAGAGGAAGAGGAGAGAGTAAGGAAGCGATCTAGAGTCAGAGCTTTATATGACTCCGGGAAACCGGCCCAGTGTCCTTAAGGTTGGTCTCTGAGTAGAAATATTATGTTGAATCTTGAAATAACAACTAATTCAAATGACCGACTTCAAATCACACTGTCTCGAAACAATACAAATGTAATGTATAACAATATACACGCTATACATTTTCACTCAGGTATATACAGTTGAAGTCGGAAGTTTACAAACACTTAGGTTGGAGTCATTAAAACTTGTTTTTCAACCTCTCCACAAATTTCTTGTTAATAAACTATAGTTTTGGCAAGTCGGTTAGGACATCTACTTGGTGCATGACACAAGTACTTTTTCCAACAATTGTTTACAGACAGATTATTTCACTTACAATTCACTGTATCACAATTCCAGTGGGTCAGATGTTTACATACACTAAGTTCACTGTGCCTTTTAACAGCTTGGAAATTTCCAGAAAATGATGTCATGGCTTTAGAAGCTTGGATGTATTTCAAGGCCTACCTTTAAACTCAGTGCCTCTTTGCTTGACATCATGGGAAAATCTAAAGAAATCAGCTAAGACCTCAGAAAAAAAATTGTAGACCTCCACAAGTCCGGTTCATCCTTGGGAGCAATTTCCAAATGCCTGAAGTGTCACATTCATCTGTACAAACAGTAGTATGCAAGTATAAACACCATGGGACCACGCAGCCGTCATACCGCTCAGGAAGGAGACGTGTTCTGTCTCCTAGAGATGAAAGTACTTTGGTGGGAAAAGTGCAAATCAATCCCAGAACAACAGCAAAGGACCTTGTGAAGACGCTGGAGGAAAGAGGTACAAAAGTATCTATATCCACAGTAAAACGAGTCCTATATCGAAATGACCTGAAAGGCCGCTCAGCAAGGAAGAAGCCACTGCTCCAAAACCACCATAAGAAAGGCCAGACTACGGTTTGCAACTGCACATGGGGACAAAGATTGTACTTTTTGGAGAAATGTCCTCTGGTCTGATGAAACAAAAATAGAACTGCTTAGCCATAATGACCATCATTACGTTTGGAGGACAAAGGGGGAAGCTTGCAAGCCGAAGAACACCATCCCAACCGTGAAGCACGGGGGTGGCAGCATCGTTGTGGGGGTGCTTTGCTGCAGGAGGGACTGGTGCACTTCACAAAATAGATAGCATCATGAGGAAGGGAAATTATGAGGATATATTGACGCAACATCAATACATCAGTCAGGAAAGTAAAGCTTGGTCGCAAATGGGTCTTCCAAATGGACAATGACTCCAAGCATACTTCCACAGTTGTGGCAAAATGGCTTAAGGACAACAAAGTCAAGGTATTGGCAGTGGCCATTTCAAAGCCCTGACCTCAAGCCTGTATAAAATTTGTGGGCAGAACTGAAAAAGCGTGTGCAAGCAAGGAGACCTATAAACTTGACTCAGTTACACCAGCTCTGTCAGGAGGAATGGGCCAAAATTTACCCAACTTATTGTGGGAAGCTTTTGGAAGGCTACCCGAAACGTTTGACCCGAGTTAAACAATTTAAAGGCAATGCTACCAAATACGAATTGAGTGTATGTAAACTGCAGACCCAATGGGAATGTGATGAAAGAAATTAAAGCTGAAATAAATCACTCTCCACTATTATTCTGACATTTCACATTCTTAAAATAAAAAGTGGTGATCCTAACTCACCTAAGACAGGGAATTCTTAATAGGATTACATGTCAGGAATTGTGAAAAACTGAGTTTAAATGTATTTGGCTAAGGTGTATGCAAACTTCCAACGGTGTGTGTGTGTGTGTGTGTGTATGTATATATATATATATATTTTTTTTTTTAAATCTCAAACACACTGTAGTATTGTAAAACAAAAAAAACTATTTGCTAGCTACCTAGAAGAAGCTAGCTACCTAGTTCAACTGCTCACCGCTAACAACTCCTCTAAAATAAACCAAGAAGTATGGCACTTCACTTTCAAAAACATATTCTCTGCACCATTGATTTCCTCTCTAGGAGAACAAATGAGCCTCCCTCTTCCAAGTCATTATAAATGGTTAATGGATATAGCAGCACATTATGCAAAACACTGCTTCATTCACCGCAGTGCAGACATTATCACAACATGTTTCACCTCATCAATATTTAAGGGGTCTGTTTGGCCAAAGGATATACTGCACCAAGAGAGGGTCCTGCTGGCCGGGGTACCATCCATTCCACACCCATACATCAGATGCTTATAAATTCATGAATCCTTTCCTGGGAGTATGTTAACGGATGAAAAAGGTGGCTGAACTGTGTCAAACAGCATGTCCCGATTTCAAGTCATGCATGCAAACAGGATCATTATGTATAGTGAGAGAGAGCGAGTGCGTTCTGCAGTGGAGAGGTAGGGAGAATCCATATCCACTGTTATCATCACTCACTGCAGATTTAGTGCTAAGCAATGTACACATTTCAATTGGCCAGGCCTGGTGATCACCCCTCCCATTGAGGGCACTGTAATAACTGCCATTTACGAAGGCTCTTAAATCCAAAGCAGTTTACAGTACAGTGAGTACATACAATTTTTGTATGTGAACGTGTCTCCTGCATTTCCATCACCACCAGAGGCGGCACAGGTGCACGTGCCCCATCAGATCTGCCCTGTTTAAATTAAATACAAACATATTGTTGTTGTTTCTCTGCAATACTACTAGCCACCTATCAACTGTATGAAGTTGTCTTTAGCTAGACCAGATAGGTTCCCAATCTCCCAAGAAGACATTTCAGACCATCAATCAAGTTATAATACACTGGTGTGTATTATTATTATTATATTTTTTATTATTATGTATGTATGTATGTATGTATGTATGTATGTATGTATGTATGTATGTATGTATATATATTAATCAAGCAAGCAATTAGTAAATGTACTGAATAAGACTCACATTCCTTTCAATCTTTTGCCCAGATTAAGGCAGAGAAGCATTATTTATATAAAAAATTTGGGCAAAAGATTGAAAGGAATGTGAGTCTTATTCAGTACATTTACTAATTGCTTGCTTGATTAATATACATACATACATACATACATACATAATAATAAAAATATATATAATAATAATAATAATACACACCAGTCAGGAGGATACAGACAGCTCAAGAGGCATGTTTAAATATGCATTTTCTTCTTTTTTTACATAGAATGAAGCTTATCCTCACATTGTGCCCCCCCTGATCACCACTGTACCAACTGAGCCATACAGGACCTTCAACTTGAGCACTGTGCTTCTCCTTACCAATAGGGGTCTCTGCTGGAGATCCCTGATGGTGCTCTGTGCTAGCTCCAGCTGAGCTGTGGCCTCTTCGCTCTGCTGCCTGACCGTGGCCAGCTCCCGCATGACCAGGTAGGTCTCCTCTGCCTCCTGGGCACGCGTCACTTGTCCCTTTAGGACATAACCAACCGAGGGGTCGGATGAGCAGGGTGCACCACGGGGGTGGGATGGGCGGAAGGGGTGGGCAAATCAAAGATTATTTAAAAGTGGGATTTGGAGTTTAGAAACGCAGGCTGTTTTTTTTCTCTGCAAATGTTTTGACAGTCTTATTGGTTGACTGATTGATAGCTCTAAGCATTTTGTTTCGGCATGGTTCGAGATACATGCGCATGCTGGGAGATTAGTTATTTTTTCTGATTTCAATGTCCTCATTTTACATTAATTGATAAAAAAAAATACTGTAATCGGAAAGACATTTATTGTGCCATCATTTAAAGGTTAAATTATGAGCATGCAAAGCTACATTGAGATACAGAGAAATCTAAGTGGTGAAAATTGCAATGTGAGATGGGGGGGTAAAGGAGGAGAAAAATAAGGTTTATACCTGGATCAATCTATCTGCCAATGAAGCACTTTCCTACAAAACAGAAATATCCACAAGAGAGATAAAGCAAAGAGAGAGACCAAATAACACAGTTATAACCTAAATATAAACAAAACACTTGATTTTGTTTTTGAAAAGGGAAATTCAATGTTCATTGTCCTTCCTCCGTCATTTTGGCAAGCGATTAAGTCTATACATTATTTATGAACAATTCGAGAAATCTTAAATTCCACTTCAGTTGAATTTTCAGTTAGCCATGCATTGATGTCAATGGGAAAGGTTAGGATACGCCACATAGTGTCTTAGTAATTTAGCCAGTTTCGGAGGTAGAAAAGGAACATGGTCTTCAGGTGTGGTGGTGATAAGTCGTCGTGGTAAGGTTGTGGGGGATAAAGTGGTGACAAAGTGAAAATTAGGTGGTGGTGGTGAGAGAGACATGGTGATGAGTTTCAGACAGGCAAAGCAGAAGACTAAGGCTGAACGGGGCTAAGAGGAAAAGCAGCATTAGAAGTTAGCTATAAAACAGCAAAATAACAGTTGTTTAGATGAAGCCATGCTTTTTAAGTTCGTGCCACACGGTTAAGTTTTAGAAGCTGTTGTGTCATTCCAGTTAATATTTTGGGTATGACGTTGCAGTCGTCGACTGTTGTTTGAAGCGATACTGTTATATGAGTGAGTGGTTATGTCCCAGACAGAGCCTGGTCATTTGGGACAGATACTCAGGCCTCTGCATGGCGCCCTGGTACTCTGACCAGGCCTGGCAATGCCTGTATCTTTGTGCTCTGACAAACACAGAGGAGGATCCCAACAACATGCACAACAAAGGCAGCCGTGTACTCTGGCATGCAGTGCTCCTCTGCATCATCTTAGAGTGTACAGCCATCCCTCTCACAGTGAGTCCGTCAAGCGTTTTACAGCTTTAGTTGGTTAGTGTCCGGTGGAATTACAAAGAACCCCAGAATGTAGCCTTGTGGAGCTCCACAGCCAGCTACAGTTTTAGAGTCTGGCTTAACTGGTCCTGAGTGTGGATCTCAAGACAGAGACATGCATATCAATGGAAGACTTCAATTCCAAAGCCAACTAGGATCCATTTATCCAATAAGATATACACCGACAACACTCACAGCCCAGTTAGTAACAACAAGACTCCACCATGTGTCTTTAGTGACCAACAAGAGACGCATGAACAAGCGCTTGATGGTTTAATGTAGGGGGTTATGGTTTTGTTGTGTGAATAGCCACGACAAGCGTTCACTGGTATAATATGGCTTCTTATTATGACTGGTGTCATGACATAGGATGGCAAGGAGAGCCACGGTTCAACTTCTCCTCCTCCTTTTCACTCACTTTCTCCAGTGTGTCTATCCTCTGTTTCAGCAGTCGGTTCTCTGTGCGCAACCTCTGCAAAACAAAGACACGCAACACACACACAATAATTATTCCAAACATCATACACAACTGGGTTTTTAAGTACAGTGCACTTGGCTTAGGGAGAGTGCGGTTATAGTGATCAAATGGAGCTGTACTGATGTGATGACTATAAGAGCGCACTGTACTACTGCCAAACTAAAAACGTAGGCTACTGCGCCACCACTCACCTTAATCTCCACCTGCTCCTCCATCTCCTTAGTTTTGATTGTAGTGTATTCCTTTTCCAACCTGAAAACAGGAATCATACAGCATCAATACAGAGCACCGCCAACACTTGTACTTGCTTCAAGCAAAAATCTCCAGTAACCCGGCCTAGACCACAGAGAGCAAGCAGAAATGTACTACTCACTTCTTCATCTTCTTGGCGTTGTACTTGACATTATAAGCAGCCAGGATGACCTTGTCTGGTCCACTTTCCAGCTGGTGGGGAATGACCCTCTGAAAGTACTACAGCAGAGCAGGGAAGACAATGGGTGAGGACCAGACATACATGCTCACATAAAGCAACTTCGAGTGCGTTTGTCTTTCAATCTGTATGCCATAGCCTGGTTCCAGATCAGTTTATGCGGTCTAGCCAACTCTTACGGTCATTGACACAACAGAACAAACAGATCTGGGACCAGATTATGTATCTTATGCCTGCTGGCAATAACTGCCCCTCAGGGATGAAAAAAAGTGTATCGAATTGATAATTGTGTGCATTAACTCAGACAGGGTTGTTATTCCAATGTTTATGGCTGCTCAGTCTTACCTGTAACATTCCCTCCATATCAAGCTGTATGAGTTCTGCCTGATTCATCTGTAGGATGGCCAGCCCCACACGGAACACTATCTCCAGACCCTGAGACAAAAGAAGCACTGCGTTAATGAGGTGAAATCGAATTTTAGTCCATAGATTTTAAGTTATGGGCTTTTGGCCAAGGCCACCAGAGGGTGCCAAATGCTTGCATTTACTCACAGCACATTGTGTTTGCTGTAATACAAACTATATTCTGGACTCACTCGGTAGACTAGAAGTAGATTGTCAAACATGAGTAAATCAGAAACAATTCTTTAAAGCTACAATCTGGGATTTGTTTATCAGCAAAATGGCAGCCCTGACACTTGTTTTGGTATACAGTTGAGGGATGTGGACTCACCTCTAACATGAAGATATCAAAGATCCTGGTGGCAACAGGGAGAGGGAATGAGGTGAGGAAGATGGTGAGGAACCAGGAAGAGGCATACATAGAGGTGTGGAAACTCTGGGCCTGGAAGTGGATATGGAGGTCTGGGAGAAGTTCCTGAAGGAGGGGGGAACGTTGGGAGAAAGAGAGAGACAGAGAGATAGATAATAGATTAAAATATATAATCATAAATAGATATGACCCATCATGACACTGACTGATTTATGACAAGCTAAATTATTAAATATAAAGTTGTTATTCATGATATTGTCTCAGTAAATCAAAGTTATAAGGATAGTCTAACAGTGCATCAATAATGCTCTGAAAAGGTTTGTCATTGAATCGTGTTCCGAACCCATGCCAGGGCTTACCTGGATCATATACTCAAACTGGTACATGCAGAGACCAAGCTCAGCCATACTGGGCTTGAACAGTTCTCTCAGTCTGTAGTCTTGCATCAGCTTCACAAACACACAGAATGCCTCCTCTTCTGGCATCTAGTGACAGGGACACCCACACACCAAACAACACTTAGAGATCATCAAGCAGATTCATTTAACATTCAACAAAATACTTCCTCACACCATCTAAGCTAGAGGACAGACACATTTTAAGCCTAGTCCTGGACTAAAATATACCTTCAATGGTGTTTTTTTGCCCGTGCCTAGGCTTAATCTGTATCTGGGAAACCAGCCCTTACAGACTTCATAATTTTATAAAACCATCAACAAAACATGTCTTCCCTCATATACATAAAATACACATTTCACACATCACAATACAAAATATCTACCATAGTACAAGATAATCACATGAAAAACAACTCTCAGTACACAGTTCTCTCAGAAAATGTTCTCTAATCTATATAACGAGTCTGTCAATGTGTGTAGTGGCAAGTTGCATGTGACCAATGACACAGCATGTTTCTATGTGAGTGAGGCTATCAGGTAGACAGCGTGTGTGTGAGAGTGTGGCAGACGGTGACATTACCTGCATGAGAAGCAGTCCGACGATAAAAGCACTTCCCTGACAGTAGCCGACCTCCCGGTCCACCAGAGAGTAGGCCTGCAACAACAGGAAGTGACCTCGGGTCATGGTCAAAAGAGGAGAGCCAAGCACTTTGGGGCTGCAACTCAATTCCCAAATGGCACCCTATTCCCTACATTGGTCAAAAGTAGTGCACTAAGGCTATGCAATATATAGGGAATAGAGTGCCATTTGGGACTCAGCCTGGGTCTACATGACAAACTGTCCAGCTAAGGTTTTCCAAGGTTAAGGTGTAACTGTGGACTCAACACTTTCTGCGCTGTATTCATGCCCTGTATTCAGCACCAAGCAGGGCTACTGACTCCATTTTAAATCTGCACCCTGAACAACACCCATTGTATTGAGAACTATTTTGTTTCCATTTTGTATATAAACTACATGACCAAAAGTATGTGGACACATGCTCGTAGAACATCTCATTCCAAAATCATGGGCATTAATATGGAGTTGGTCCACCCTTTGCTGCTATGACAGCCTACACTCTTCTGGGAAGGCTTTCCACTAGATGTTGGAACATTGCTGCGTGGACTTGCTTTCATTCAGCCACAAGAGCATTAGTGAGGTCAGGCACTGATTAGGCCTGGCTTCCAATTCATCCCAAAGGTGTTCGATGGGGTTGAGGTCAGGGCTCTGTGCAGGCCAGTCAAGTTCTTTCACACTGATCTTGACAACCTATTTCTGTATGGACCTCGCTTTGTGCATGGGGGGGCATTGCCATGCTGAAACAGGAAAGGGCCTTCCCCAAACTGTTCCCACAAACTTGGAAGCACAGAATCGTCTAGAATGTCATTGTATGCTGTAGCCTTAACCTGTTGGGGCTAGGGGGCAGTATGGATAAAAAAAAAGTACCCGATTTAATCTGGTTACTAATCCTACCCAGTAACTAGAATATGCATATACTTATTATATATGGATAGAAAACACCCTAAAGTTTCTAAAACTGTTTGAATGGTGTCTGTGAGTATAACAGAACTCATTTGGCAGGCAAAACCCTGAGACATTTTCTGACAGGAAGTGGATACCTGATGTGTTGAATTACCTTTAAGCCTATGCCATTGAAACACACAGGGGCTGATTAATGTTTTGGCACTTCCTATTGCTTCCACTAGATGTCACCAGCCTTTACAAAGTGTTTTGAGTCTTCTACTATGAGATCTGACCGAACAAGAGCCTTGGAACGGTGATGGCCGATTAGACTCTGGCGCGCGAGGTCATGTTGGGTACCCTCGTTCCAATACGTTTTAAAAGAGAATGCATTCGTCCACCTTGAATATTATTCATGTTCTGGTTAAAAAAGGCCCTAATGATTTATGCTATACAACGTTTGACATGTTTGAACGAACGTAAATATATTTTTTCCCCTCGTTCATGAAGTGAAGTCCGGC
The DNA here is from genome assembly GCF_965601325.2 of Salmo salar. Classification (NCBI taxonomy): domain Eukaryota; kingdom Metazoa; phylum Chordata; class Actinopteri; order Salmoniformes; family Salmonidae; genus Salmo; species Salmo salar. The sequence continues at coordinate 37,088,838 of NC_138300.1, forward strand.
GGGCTTAGATCATGTGCTAACAACACGGAGCTTTTTGGACATAAATGATGAGCTTTTTTGAACAAAACTACATTCGTTATGGACCTGGGATTCCTGGAAGTGACATCTGATGAAGAGAATCAAAGGTAATGGATTATTTACATAGTATTTTCGATTTTAGATCTCTCCAACATGGCCGTTTGTCTGTATCGCAAAGCGTATTTTTCTGGGCGCAGTGCTCAGATTATTGCAAAGTGTGATTTCCCAGTAAGGTTATTTTTAAATCTGGCAAGTCGATTGCGTTCAAGAGATGTAAATCTATAATTCTTTAAATGACAATATAATATTTTACCAATGTTTTCTAATTTTAATTATTTAATTTGTGGTGCTGACTTGACTGCCGGTTATTGAAGGGAAACGATTTCCTGAACATCAACGCCATAGTAAAACGCTGTTTTTGGATATAAATATGAACTTGATAGAACAAAAAATGCATGCATTGTCTAACATAATGTCCTAGGAGTGTCATCTGATGGAGATTGTCAAAGGTTAGTGCATCATTTTAGCTGGTTTTATGGTTTTGGTGACGCCTGTCTTTGAATTGACAAAACATTACACACAGCTATTGTCAATGTACTCTCCTAACATAATCTAACTTTATGCTTTCGCCGTAAAACCTTTTTGAAATCGGACAACGTGGTTAGATTAAGGAGATGTTTATCTTTCAAAGGGTGTAAGATAGTTGTATGTTTGAAAAATTAGAATTTTGACATTTATTTGGTTTCAAATTTGCCGCTCTTGAAATGCACCTGCTGTTGATAGGGTGCACCACGGGTGGCACGCTAGCGTCCCACATAGCCCCAAGAGGTTAAGATGTTAAGATCTCTTGCCCTTCTTTGGACACTGTGTTAACTAACCTCCAGACGAGCTTCAATACCATACAACTCTCCTTCCGTGGCCTCCAACTGCTCTTAAATGCAAGTAAAACTAAATGCATGCTATTCAACCGATCGCTGCCCGCACCTATCCGCCCGTCCAGCATCACTACTCTGGACAGTTCTGACTTAGAATATGTGGACAACTGCAAATACCTAGGTGTCTGGTTAGACTGTAAACTCTCCTTCCAGAATCACATTAAACATCTCCAATCCAAAATTAAATCTAGAATCTGCTTCCTACTTCGCAACAAAGCATCCTTCACTCATGCTGCCAAACATACCCTCGTAAAACTGACCATCCTACCGATCCTCGACGATGTCATTTACAAAATAGCCTCCAACACTCTACTCAGCAAATTGGATGGCAGTCTATCACAGTGCCACCCGTTTTGTCACCAAAGCCCCATATACTACCCACCACTGCGACCTGTACGCTCTCGTTGGCTGGCCCTCGCTTCACACTCGTCGCCAAACCCACTGGCTACAGGTTATCTACAAGTCTCTGCTAGGTAAAGCCCCGCCTTATTTCAGCTCACTGGTCACCATAGCAGCACCCACCCGTAGCACGCGCTCCAGCAGGTATATCTCACTGGTCACCCCCAAAGCCAATTCTTCCTTTAGCCGCCTCTCCTTCCAGTTCTCTGCTGCCAATGACTGGAACGAACTGCAAAAATCACTAAAGCTGGAGACTCCTATCTCCCTCACTAACTTTAAGCACCAGCTGTCAGAGCAGCTCACAGATCACTGCACCTGTACATAGCCCATCTGTAAATAGCCCATCCAACTACCTCATCCCCTTACTGTATTTATTTAAATATCTTGCTCCTTTGCACCCCAGTATCTCTACTTGCACATTCATCTTCTGCACATTCTACCATTACAGTGTTTAATTGCTATATTGTGATTACTTCGCCACCATGGCCTATTTATTGCCTTACCTCCCTTATCCTACCTCATTTGCACATGCTGTATATAGACTTTTTCTACTGTATTATTGATTGTGTGTTTGTTTATTCCATGTGTAACTCTGTGTTGTTGTATGTGTCGAACTGCTTTGCTTTATCTTGGCCAGGTTGCAGTTGCAAATGAGAACTTGTTCTCAACTAGCCTACCTGGTTAAATAAAGGTGAAATAAATAAAAAATAAATTAAAAAAAGATTAAAGCACTATGCATTGGGGCAGGTAGCGTTCTCCTGGCATCCACCAAACCCAAATTTGTCCGTCGGACTGCCAGATGCTAAAGCGCGATTCATCACTCCAGAGAAAATGAGTCCAATGGAAGTGCACTTTACACCACTCCAGCCGACGCTTGGCATTGTGCATGGTGATCTTAGGCTTGTGTGCGACTGCTCGGCCATGGAAAACCATTTCATGAAGCTCCCGACGAACAGTTATTTTGCTGACGTTGCTTCCAGAGGCAGTTTGGAACTCGTGAGTGTTGCAACCGAGGCCAGACGATTGTTCTGTAAGCTTGTGTAGCCCACCACTTCACGGCTGAGCCGTTGTTGCTCCTAGACGCTTCCACTTCACAATAGCAGCACTTACAGTTGACCGGGGAAGCTCTAGTGGGGCACACATTTGACGAACTGACTTGTTGGAAACATGGCATCCTACGCCAGTACAACTTTGAAAGTCACTGAAAGTCACCCATTAAGGCCATTCTACTGCCAATGTTTGTCTATGGAGATCGCATGGATGTGTGCTCAATTTTATGCAACGGGTGTGGCTGAAATAGCTGAATCCACAAATTTTAAGGGGAGTCCACATATGTATATACAGTGTATTTTCTTTCTTATTTAACTGCATCATTGGGAAAGTGCTTGTATGTAAGCATTTCACTGTCTATACCTGTTGTTCCACACCTGTTGTATTCAGCGCATGTGACAAATAACAAGGTTCTCCCCCCAATTTCGTGATATTCAATTACGATCTTGTCTAATATTGCTGCAACTGGTTTCTCTTGGTTTCAAGAGAGGTGAAGGTCGAGTCATGCATCCTCCGAAACATGACCCGCCAACCATGCTTCTTAACACCTGCCAACTTAACCCGGAAGCCAGCCGCACCAATGTGTCGGAGGTAACACCGTTCAACTGACAACCAGTCAGACTGCAGGTACCCGGCCCGCCACAAGGAGTCGCTAGACCACGATGAGCGAAGTAAAGCCCCCCGGCCAAACCCTCCCCTAACCCGGACGACGCTGGGCCAATTGTGCACCGCCGCCTCCAGGTCACGGCCGGTTGTGACACTGCCTGGGAACGAACCCGGGTCTGTAGTGACGACTCTAGCACTGCGATGTAGTGCCTTAGACCGCTGCGCCACTCGGGAGGCTGAAACAGCTTTTCTTGAACAATTCTGCCTCTGGCTAATGAGAAAAATTTAATTAGCAGCTCTAACGCAATATTGTTCTTCATCTTCTATTGACAGGACAGTAAACTGAGTGCTAGTCTGTTTGTGCTATCCTGCCAAGAGCACAAACAGATCTGTGACCAGGCTAATAGGACAGCTAGTAGAAGACGGACAGGAAAGATGTGTCGAAAGATGGGACCAGGATTCATTCCAGTTAAGTGTATATCCACCCACCCACCGGTAACGGCCCAAATAAAGGAAACATCAAGTGTCTTAATAGGGCGTTGGGCCAGTATCTGCTGTTCTGCCCTTGAGCAAGGCAGTTAACCCCCACAACAACTGATCCCCTGGGCACCGATGATGTGGATGTCGATTAAGGCAGCCCCCCGCACCTCTCTGATTCAGAGGGTTTGGGTTAAATGCGAAAGACACATTTTGGTTGAATGCATTCAGTTGTGCAACTGACTATGTATCCCACCTTTCCCATGAGCCAGAACAGCTTCAATATTCTACAAATGTCTGGAACTCTATTGGAGGGATGCGACAGCACTCTTCCACAAGAAATTCTATAATTTGGTGTGTTGATGATGGTTGTGGAAAACACTGTCTCAAACGCCACACCAGAATCTCTCATAAGTGTTCAACTGGGTTGAGATCTGGTGACAGATGGCCATGGCATATGGTTTACATAAAACCATTCAGTGATTACTTGTGCCCTGTGGATGGGGGGCATTGTCATCCTATAGGGACACAGCCATGGTAACCAAAATAATGGCGTGCCCAGCATTTTTATATATGACCCTGAGCATGGGATGTTAATTGCTTAACTAACTCAGGAATCACACCTGTGTGGAAGCACCTGCTTTCAATATACTTTGTATACCTGTATGTGCTGAAAGCGCCACTCTAAGAGCTAAACCAACTCCAGAGCACACTGTAAAGCAATCTGTTGCGGGTAAAGGTTTCAGACAAAGTACCAGGGTTGCAAAATTCCAGTTACTTTCCAAAAATACCGGTTGAAGAGATCCAGATTTGAAGATCATTTTCCGGAATTCTGCAAACCTATGAAGCATTCACCTTCATAACATTGAAGAGTACTTCCTGTCCCAAGCTGTCCTCCTTAAAGAAGTCATGCTCAGGATACGTCCGGGCGATGTCCCGGCGAATCAGCTTCTCACATGGTGATGTCATCTTCAGCAGCTCAGAGTACTGGTCTTTGATTGGCATGTTCTGGGCGTTGCATAGCAACTGCCATACTATTGCTCGGAAGTGATGGGGGATCCCTTTTCTGACCAGATCCTGTTTGGAGAGAAGAAAAATATGGGTCAATGCCATCCCAAATGCTTGGGACCTTCCTACCCTAAACCATAACCCTTACCTAACCTTAGCCTTAACCATTTTACATTTCAACTTCAATGGGGTAGGGACATCTCAAGGTACCCGGATAGCACGGACAAAACATATAATCAGCATTTACTTTGTTTTGAAAATGCTAATATTACCAATTGGTGTCAGTGGACAAACCAAAGTGTGGTTTGCAGTTTACCCAACCTTGTCTATAGATCGCTTTCAAGGTATAGAAATAGTTTCGCTGAACTAGTCTATTCCTACTCATTAACATAACAGCCTCTGATGGAAAATATGTAGTCTTTGTTTTCTGAGTGTGTTTATATACCATAGAACATACTGGTATCCACATAAAATGTTTTATTCTATGTGGTGTTCAGAGCAAACACAAATCATGTGTCTGTGTGCAGCTACGCTCCAGTGTGTTTTCTCCACAGCAGAGCATGTACCCCAGTCAGTCATTCTAATAACATTTTCCACCACTAAATATAATCTAGTCAGCGAGGCACTGTGCAGAGTGAAATGTTGTTCTTGTAAATGACTGCCGATGTGACTTGATTAAGACATTTCCTCTGCAGAGAGGGAACACTGACCAGTGGTGCTGGATGGAGTGTGTGTTAGTGTAGGCTATGTGTTGTTTTTGTGTGCGAGTATGTGTGCGTGCAAGCTTTTGAGAGTGTGGGGTCAGGGGATCTTTCTCTCTCTCTCTGAGGTCAGTCTTGACAGTCCCAGCCTTGTAATGGAAACACACACACACACACACACACAAAATCCCTCCACTGGATAATACTCAGACAAACATGCAAGAGGAAACACATGAATAACGCATACAGCTGCAATTACGCCAGTAAAACGACCTGCTCCCATTACTCTGTCTGTCACTACATTACTCAGTCTATGGTTGGTGTTCACTCAGTGTTAAGTCCCAAATGGCACCCAATTCCCCATCTAGGGCTCTGGTCAAAAGTAATGCAGTATGTAGGGCATAGGGTACCAGTTGAGACGCATCCAAGGATAGGCTCATTGTTAAGAGGCTTATCTTTTTTTCTGGAGCACCCTAGTGGAAAAGGGGGAATGTGATGCATTTAATTCGTCGCTAGTACGCTAAAATGAGAATGTCAATTTTGCTGATACAACATAAAAGTAGTAGTATCGTCCTGCCTTGCAAGTTGAAACACACTAGACCAGATCAACAGGAGAGAGCAACTGAGCAATCTATTTGTTGAGGAGCTCAACATGATGATTAATAACATGACTAGGATGCAGTCTTGCAACAGTCAGGTTACATGGATGTGACGTAGCTAAGGCCTCTTCTCTGGAAAAATGGTGAAATACCATTGTCATCTATAGGGCTGTGGCGGTCACAAAATTTTGTCTGCCGGTGATTGTCAAGCGAATAACAGCTGGTCTCACGGTAATTGACCGTTAATTAACAAACACATTTAGAATCTCCTGGCTCCACACACAGCCTTCAAGCCACTGATGCAAACCTTTGGAACGTCTACATTTTAAAAAGTCTTATAAATACATGTAATATAGCCTACACATTCACAATAAATCCATTATTTATTTTCGACAGGTCTAAAGAAACATGATATGAAGAAAATGTAGTCTATTTCAGAAGACTTGTCCTTAAGTCAGGTCCTGACCTAGCTTTGCCATATGTCTGTGGGCTACACTAGTTCATTTAGCAGACAAGATTTGCTTAGAATTCATTCTTTTATAGTATGAAGAATTCAATTGAACAAAGCTGAATATTTTTCTCCAACCTTTGAGGGAGTGCGCACATGCGGCTATTCTGTGTTGAGCGGCTAACTAAGAAATAGGTACTCCTATATGCTTAATTTAGAGTTATTAATGTAACCTTAGTTGCTCTACAAACATTGGGCTATATGGTTTTGCATGATGCGACTAATGATTATTTGAAAAAAGTCACATGAAAAGGCATGAGCTCTGCTTTGTTTTTTTGCGCAGGCTGTACACAATTCAATCTCCTATTCACAATTTTACAAGCACTTGATAATGCCTAAAATTTCATGCCAGCATCCTCTGTGTGGCCATAATGCCCCCTAAAACAATCCATGCCTTTTGCTGCCAGTGGCCATTGCGCCCTTGGGCTAAATATAATAATTCCCTTCTCCCTGAGTGCACCGCAGCTCCTCTCACTCAAATGGCTCTCCATCTCCACCACGAACAGCAAAAGCACTAGCCTGTGTCGGGCTCCCAAGTGGCGCAGCGGTCTAAAGCACTGCATCTCAGCGCAAGAGGCGTCACTATAGTACCTGGTTCGAATCCAGGCTGTATCACATCCAGCCGTGATTGGGAGTCCCATAGGGCGGCGCACAATTGGCCCAGTGTTGTCCGGATTTGGCCGTCATTGCAAATAAGAATTTGTTCTTAACTGACTTGCTTAGTTAAATAAAAGGTTAACTAAAAAATGTTTTAAATGTCAATCTACTATCCCCCTTAGTACAAAAGTTCACCTATTCTATTGGTCAACTTGTCCTTCTGTGCGAGAAAGAAGTATTCCAAACATAGCGTGGGACAGTTGTGGGATGCGATAAATCTCAAATTAATATAACCACTAGCATCCAAAAATATTTTTTACGCAATGAGGCTGACGCAACAGATCAGAACGTTTAGCTTAAAAATGTTGATAAACTAATAGGCAATTTTTTCACATTATAAGCACAGCAATGTGCAAATGTTCCATTAGTGGGAAAACAGCCTTATCAAAAGTGACCACAAATGCAATTATGCATGTAATGCTTTTATTATAAAGGTGAATTTTTATGGTGAAAATGATCTTCCCCAAACTTGAAACTCACTCGCTGCTTATGTAGGCCAGTTAGGCTCTACACCCCTTGTAAAGCAGATTAATGTGCTTCATTTAAAAAAGTTATTTGGCCACTTTAGTTGTGATACAAACAGTATCAAAACATATAGGCATATGCGCTAGGCTACATGAGGTGTGCGACTATGATTAGAAAAAGTTGCATCGTTTCTTGCCTTACACTGGCATCATTCACATGTGATAATATTAGTATATCACTTGTAAGTTATATATTAATATTGTCACCATCAGACTATTCTTGATTTAATCTTGTCTTTACATATACTAAATAATATATGTGTGATTTGTTTTTTGTTAAACAGACCATTATCATCCATGTATCTTGAAACAGGGGCAGGGGAAAATTACACGTCATCTATGCACTTAAATAGTGAATGGAGGACGTTTTTCCTGTGGTTCATTTTCATGCCAGCCAGGTAGGCTATATTCCTGCTGTAAAGATAAGTGATGTGCTTAATATTAGGAAAGTTGAGAAGTAAATATAAACTCAGGGAAAAAAAGAAACGTCCCTTTTTCAGGACCCTGTCATTCAAAGATATTTGGATTTTTAAGAATTAACTTCACAGATCTTCATTGTAAAGGGTTTAAACACCGTTTCCCATGCTTGTTCAATGAACCATAAACAATTAATGAACAAGCACCTGTGGAACGGTCGTTAAGACCCTAAAAGCTTACAGACGGTAGGGAATTATGGTCACAGTAATGAAAACTTAGGACACTAAAAGAAGTCTTCTACTGACTCTGAAAAACACCAAAAGAAAGATGCCCAGGGTCCCTGCTCATCTGTGTGAACGTGCCTTAGGCATGCTGCAAGAAGGCATGAGGACTGCGGATGTGGCCAGGGCAATAAATTGCAATGCCCGTACTGTGAGACGCCTAACACAGCGCCACAGGGAGACAGGATGGACAGCTGATCGTCCCCGCAGTGGCAGACCACGTGTAACAACACTTGCACAGGATCGGTACATCCGAACATCACACCTGCGGGACAGGTACAGGATGGCAACAACAACTGCGCGAGTTACACCAGGAACGCACAATCCCTCCATCAGTGCTCAGACTGTCTGCAATAGGCTGAGAGAGGCTGGACTGAGGGCATGTAGGCCTGTTGTAAGGCAGGTCCTCACCAGACATCACCGGCAACAACGTCATCTATGGGCACAAACCCACCGTCGCTGGACCAGACAGGACTGGCAAAAAGTGCTCTTCACTGACGAGTCACGGTTGTGTCTCACCAGGGGTAATGGTCGGATTCGCGTTTATCGTCGAAGGAATGAGCGTTACACCGAGGCCTGTACTCTGGAGCGGGATCGATTTGGAGGGGGAGGGTCCGTCATGGTCTGGGGCGGTGTGTCACAGCATCATTAGACTGAGCTTGTTGTCATTGCAGGCAATCTCAATGCTGTGCGTTACAGGGAAGACATCCTCCTCCCTCATGTGGTACCCTTCCTGCCAGCTCATCCTGACATGACCCTCCAGCGCTACAATGCCACCAGCCATACTGCTCGTTTTGTGCGTGATTTCCTGCAAGACAGGAATGTCAGTGTTCTGCCATGGCCAGCGAAGAGCCCGGATCTCAATCCCATTGAGCACGTCTGGGACCTGTTGGATTGGAGGGTGAGGGCTAGGGCCATTCCCCCCCAGAAATGTTCGGACACTTACTTGCAGGTGCCTTGGTGGAAGAGTGGGTTAACATCTCACAACAAGAACTGGCAAATCTGGTGCAGTCCATGAGGAGGAGATGCACTGCAGTACTTAATGCAGCTGGTGGCCACACCAGATAATGCAGCTGGTGGCCACACCAGATACTGACTGTTACTTTTGATTTTGACCCCCCCCTTTGTTCAGAGACACATTATTCCATTTGTTAGTCACATGTCTGTGGAACTTGTTCAGTTTATGTATCTTATGTTCATACAAATATTTACACGTTAGGTTTGCTGAAAATAAACGTAGTGGACAGTGAGAGGACGCTTCTTTTTTTGCTGAGTTTAGTAGGCCTAGCCTATAAAAAGCTGATGGGACGCTCCTCTATTTAGTAGAGGCCATCACTCTGTTTTCTCACGCAATTGCATAGCCTTTAGAAATGTTGTGCAACATAAGCTCATGATCTCTCATGAAGTGTTTGAATGGATTTTTTATTACATTTGCATTGATGTCAGAGTGATTAGAGGGACAATAGAGTGCTGAGTACCAGGCAGTTAGCAAGTTTGATAGGCTACTAATGACCATCAGCAGCATCAGAGCTTGGAGAAACCTAATTACTGTGACTAAACGGTCACGTGGAATTGACTGTCTTCATGACTCGTGACCGCCGGTGTGGTGGTAATTCGGTCATCGTAACAGCCCTAGTCACGCAGCCGAGGTCCAGTGGAAGGTTCTCCACCACTTTAACATACAATGCAAAACTAATGCATAACAGCACCTCAGATTTACAATTCGCTTTTTTGTCTGTGACCAGGCTTACGATTCGAACACACCGACAGCGTCATTGCACAAAATAGTACGCAGCATCATCTGGATATGTATGCAATGAAAATTCAACGTTCAACTTCTGCTACCATTTCTGTTAAGCCGTCTACGCATAGTTTGACGCATACATTCGATAAATCCAACGTATACATCACACCGAATGCACTGTAACTGCCTCTGCAACGCAATGCTGCAAGGCAAACGCCGCATTTCATTGGAAATGAATTGAAATTCTGGTGTACCAAAATGCAATGATGCTGTCGGTGTGTTGGAAGCGATACTCTTGGTCCTGGAAACACGCCCTGATTGACTGATTCAGATGTCATTGACATGGGTAATCAGACTTCCCCCTGTGCGAATAGAGAGACACCATCAGTTGGCAGTGAGCACTAAGAAGGCTACATTTAGAACAGGGTTCACACGGTAAAATCAAGGCAACAGTAGTAAGGGTCAGTGAGAGACATAGCTGGCCTTGGGGAAATACCCCTGAACTACGCCTATATAGTATCAATACCAGGAAACAAAGAGACTGCTGTACTGTACAGAATGTATTCACTAACTTCATTGATTACAAATATTTGTGCAACTTATTGCTAACTATTGCGAAGATAGGAACCTTGTATTATTCGCAATTCTCTGAAGTATTCAGGCGAGGATGAGAGGAATCGAGCACAGATTGAGATTCACCAATAGTCTCTCACCTATAGGTTTAGGGCCTAGGGGAAGGGGTTAGGTTTAGGGTCAAGGGATTAGGGCCAAGGGAATGGGGTTATGTATAGGGCCAAGGGGAAGGGGTTATGGTTAGGGCCAAGGAGTTTAGGGCATGGGGGAAGGGGTTAGGTCCAAGGGGTAGGGAGTGAATTGAGACGGCCTCTTCCAGAGAGTTGCCTCTGACTCTTTCAAAAGGCCAATAATAGTCTCTCCCTTTTTAAGCTTGTCCCCAGGCTATTGTGTACAGGAAGTGTCTAGTGCACGAGAGTACTCACCTTGAGCTGCTTCTCGTTCTTCTTGCGGAAGTCCTCCCACTCGTTAACGATGCGTCCCCAGAGGATCCAGGAGTCCTCCTCCAGGTGAGACAGATTGGAGGAGGCCGAGGAGCTGGACACCAGGCTGGAGACGCTGTTCCTCCTGGAGCCGTTCACAGAGCGGAGGGACTTACTGTCCGTCTCCAGCAACCTAGAAACACAAACACAACATGCATGAGCTTCTCTTGCCACATATGACCAGCATATAACCATTATACTCAGACATGCATGATCTCCAATGAGAGACATAATGTTGGGAGTTCGGACTGAATGAGAGCGCATTTCATTCTATGTTCGGAAGTGAAGGCAGCTCAAATTACGGACGACAGATATAGATTATTTAATGTAGCTTTAACTGCTAATGTACCAAATCAAGAATAAACACAAGTAACTGGTCAATCTGAAACGTTTCATTAGTGTCAATAGATAGTCACTGGGCCTCCAGAGTGGCGTAGTGGTCTATCTAAGGTACTGCATCTAGAGATTCTGGGTTCAAGTCCAGGCTCTGTCGTAGCCGGCCGCGACCGGAAGACCCATGGGGCGGCGCACAATTGGCCCAGCCTCATCCGTGTTAGGGGAGGGTTTGGCTGGCAGGGAAGTCCTTGTCCCATCACGCACTAGCGACTCCTGTGGCGGGCCGGGAGCAGTACATACTGACACGGTCGCCAGGTGTACAGTGTTTCCTCCAACACAATCCGGGACCCAGCTGCACCAATAAGTGGGCATTGTGTCAAGAAGCAGTGCGGCTTGGTTGGGTTTCGGAGAATGGACGGCTCTCGACCTTCGCCTCTCCCGAGTCCGTACGGGAGTTGCAGCGATGAGACGAGACTAAACTACCAATTGGATACCACAAAATTGGGGAGAAAAAGGGGTATAAATAAAAATAATTTAATAAATAGATAGTCACTGTTACAGTAGAAAGGATCAGAAATGCATTGATATGGGCGGTATGGGTTACTTTACACTGTGGGTAAATGCTTGAGGCAAGTAGCCTTATAACTGATGCTGAACATTTATCCAAATCGTGCTGGCACTGGTAGACAGTGAAGCCACTAAATTCTAGCGCAGTGCTAAAAATGGAAAAGCTCATTCAATACGGAAGAATTTGCAGTGAGATGTAGTACAGCTTTATGACAGAGCCATAGCCAAGGAGAGCCCACTGCAACAGCATCCCCAGTGATGATGGGAGAAAAGCCAGCTGCCAGCTCTGAGCCCTGGATGTAGGGTCAATGGGGTTACAGACAGTACTAGGGACAAAGTGCATCTCTTAAAAAAGGTTGACAGGACAACACATTCTTTCACAGCACTTCTGTTTGTTTCCTCAAAAGAAATGCAATGAACATGGATAGTAAAGCCTTGATCAACCATCATGATCAACCATCATGATCACTCTCAGGGTCACTACTATATCAGACTGATATTTCATGGAACATTTAACTTGCATTAATGTCACAAGTGACAGAAAGAAAAGTGGACTTAGACAGTTGATTAACTATTACTTCAATGAGATCCAACATTTGTACTAAACCCAAAACATGACCCTTAAAAAAAAAAGAAGCCATGACACGTCAACAGTAAAGTGGGTCAATACAATGTAGCCTAAATAACTACCTGGCATCTGGTCTCATCTATTTGATTGAAAACATTCCTGAAAGTGGGTTAGTGAGAAAAAGCTGCAGGAGTATGTTTAAGTTCACAGCAGACTGACCTTGTATCACTGTATCAATTAATGTGCCAATTTGTTTGTCACTGGAGCTGTAAGACTGAAGTTAACAGACTCTGGATCATGTTCATTAGGGAACGCAACAGAACACATTTTAAAACAAATTGTAACAGAAAACGCAAATTAGCATTTCTCATCAGACAAGTCCAGGCAGTCCCTCCCTGTTTCAGTCAGTTTTCTTTCCGTTTGGTGCCATATGAACAGGACCCAGGGCTGTGAGAGGGAACCATGCCTCCCAACCTATGCAGTGCTGACGAGCCCATGTGTGTCCCAAATGGCAACCTATTCCCTACATAGTCCTGGTCAAAAGTAGTGCACTTCATAGGGAATAGGGTGCCATTTGAGAAGAGGCTATGGCCTATGCTGGGACACAGAGGCTCAGAAACCTGATCTCAGAAAAAGGGCCTGGGCCTCTCAGCTCCAGGGTGACGTCACTGGGAGTGCTCCCAGACTGGGTAGGGTTACAGCCATATTTGGGTGAGGAGGAAGGGGGCCAGGGTAGGCCTGTGTTACAGGGACAGCTAGGACAGCACCAGCAAGGGTTTTACATTTAGGACATACATTCAACATGTTGGGAAAGGTAGTAAATATTGCAGATGAATAATACTGTGTCGTGGGCATAATTTAAACAGTGATAGCTGCTTGCTTAATTAAAACATAGCTTTGCTTTCAAAAGGCAACAGATCTAGAAAGCTGTAGGCTAGATACCAGACTATGCATCATGAGAGGCCTAAAAAAGTGACAAGGCTGTTGCTAAATGTAGAGCCCAATGTCATCACAGCTATAATGGGATGTGAGGGAATACACTACTAAGATATAGGCTAAAGGTTTAAGCCATCCTAACAGGACGCAAGGTTGCAGTAGCAGCCCATGGCTTCTAGCAAACATGCAAGATAACACTGAGTGTGTTCTTAAGATGCCGTGTGGAAGCAGGAAGGGTAGGGAATGTTGAGGTCATTGATAAGGTTAGTCACTGGCCTCAGTGGCCTGCAACGATTCACTTTCCACTAACCTAAAAATTCTATGAGTTGTAGGCCTAAAGCATGTAGCCTAGAACATGGAACAAACAATCCATTTCAACCATGGATGAAGAACCGTCCACATATTCTCCTCTCCCTCTCTCCTTGGTAGATTTCATCACACTATGTCATTTTCAGAAATATTCCAAATGTTGATACACTGTTTATTCTAGGCACACACTGACAGTCAGAACACCTGAACTTCCCATGTAGCCTAGTCACTGCTCCTGCGCTAATAATTCACCAGTCAACAAAAAACATTCCATGTTGGTTTCTCACAGATGGCTCAAAACAAATACATCAAACCATTGTACATTTATTGAAAAGATCCAGTACAGCACAGAGATTCGTAGGAGGAACAACTGAGGATACAAAGGAACTATTTAAACAAGTTGCTCTGTCGCCAAAATAATCCATGTCAGTTAGACTTTGTCCTCAGTTATGGCCTCTCGGTAACGAGAAGAGAGCCATGGCATCTAGAAAGAGAAGTTAGGATCCTCGTGCTGCTTACCAGGATAAACTCATGGTGCTGTCTTCATGTCTTTGGTGTGTAGTTAGAAGATCCAGAGAAGCTACCAGCCTTTGCCTAGTGAAATGGCTGAACTGAGTCTGGCACTAGTCTCTCTCAAACTCAAACCTCTTATCTACTTTGCACAGTACAAAGGCCTTCCCCTTCTCACTGTGTGTGTGTGTGTGTGTGTGTGTGTGTGTGTGTGTGTGTGTGTGTGTGTGTGTGTGTGTGTGTGTGTGTGTGTGTGTGTGTTGCATTACATTAGTATCTGTGATACTGCATTGATCTCAAAGTACACAAGTCTTCCCTCGGTGCTCATAGATGTATAAAAACCTACTTATGATGCACCTGCAGATCAGTGTCTTCCTACTCAGTCAGAAAGTGAGGATAACTAGGCCTTTACATAAAACTCAGATAGAAAAACTGCCTGTCCATAACTTTATATAGCTTGTTTTTATCCATTTTTCATTTTGGTATTTAAAAAGGGGAGAAACAAGGAATTTCAACATCAGTGTGACATCATACAACGGTTTTTGTTATTTATTTTGTTGAAAGATTCTTCCTGCATTGAATGTGTACTTCTTTAAAAGACACAGTGCTGGTTCGGAGGATACAACTTGTATTTTCTATGGGAGTCAATTAAGCTTATCAGCTCGGGAAAACTTTGTAATCTCTGATAAAAATGTAACATTTCTGTAGACGAGTCATTTTCAAACCCCAGTCACGATGATCCTCAAGACTGTACCTCCTACCCTTGACACTGCAACAATAGCTCTAAACGTCGTGCTTTTTGGTCCACCAGCCACTTTTTAACCAGTCCAAATATTTTTTTTGCCATAATTACATAACACAAAAAAAGCAGATGGCCATGCTTTGTAATGTTGCTCAATTACAAAAAAAATGTGTGATCCGAGTCTTTTAATCAAAATATAAGGGACAAAATATTCAGCTGCCCCTTTAAAGTGGGAGGTTACCGTGGTAACAGGGCCACTCGAGTCCTGTCACGTGTGTCTGTGTGCATGTGTGAGATTTGGGATCTGATTAGGGAGTCTCTTCACTATCAGTTGAAGCAGCAGACAAATGAACGTTGAAAAGCAACCCGAGCTTGTGAACAAAACAAATGTAAATAGCCAAGAAACACAAGGACAAAGTCTCACTTTGCAGACTTGAGTAAATTAGACCAACTTTTATGCCTGTACGCAGCGCCTCCAAAAATGTATCTATCAGCACTTAATTCATTGCACACAGCTCCCCTGCCAGGCAGTATTGCTGCACGAGGTGGGATATACAGTAGGATTAGTATATCTTTGTGCAATTAGCAGCTATGAAACAAAACAGCAGAAATACTTTGAAAACAGCTACTGCAGCCTTTTTCTAACCCCAACATGTACTCATACTTGACTTATGACTATTTTTATTTGCAAATGTAATAGAGCCCCACAGTGGAGGTGTCATAATACCCATAAAACCTTGCAGTCAAACAGGAAAATGGTTCCAATCGTTTTTCCACCATTGATTTTTCCCCATAGGGAATTTTAAAAACACTTAAAATAAGGGCTGTGTTTTGTGTAGGCTTACCCTGGTGTGACATTTTGATAACCATGTATATCCCTCTTGCATAGGGAAAAATGAATAGTGGGAAAATGATTGGAACCATTTCCTTGTTTGACTGCTATGTTTTATGGGTATTATGACACCTGTTATGACTCATACGGTGGTACTCTATGCTCGCAATGTAGAGCCTTGCAAATGGACCACTCGCCAACGTGGCTGGTGAAATAGACATTCTTAACCGCCAATACCTAAATTGACCCCCTGGAGGGAGACTGATGGAGGAGGGAGGGGCAGCAGGGACATGTGCCAAATGAAAGAGGCCAGCTGTAGCCCTGCTTGAACTAAACACCACACCTGCTGTCCACCCTCTGTTTAGGAAGGTGCTTAGAGGTCTGTCCAGGACTATGAAAAGTTTACCTTTCCCCCCTATAATTACTTTGAACAGGAGGAGACATCACCACGCTGTTGTCTTCAATTATGTTGTAGTGACTTCTGGCTAATAAAATCAAAAAGGCAGTCTAAATCAAGACTAAAGAGCTAGATCTAAATTTATGTATGGTTTTAAGCTAATCTGTTTTATAGTATAGTCCATGGATAGTGAGACTGCTAGCAAACTAAGAGGTTAAGAATCACTACTACTGACTGCTCCTCTACTCAGTTGATGTCTTAACGGATGTTAGCCAAGCTTTATAAAGCTTAAGGAAAACAGACCTATTCAAATATCATTCTCACTTCTGCTTCTCTCACATGGCAGACTGTTCAGAAGATACAGCCAGTATTAGCTTTTATTAACTGCAACATGTGTCCTACTACTACAGCTCATCATCTCAGCCCCACGAGCATCGCTCAGGACAGAGGACGAAGCCACAGGACTGAGAGAGGGAGAGAAAGGGGTAGAGTGGAGGGGACAGCAGTGGCTGTGTTTTGAGTCCTAATGCACTTATCTTGTTTCAGCTAATGAACACTTTAGGGACAGACAGTGTGGCTGTAGGCCTACTTCTACTTAGATCATTGTGAAAATGTATTTGGAGCCACTGTCAGTCACTGTTATTGTTAGACAATTAAGAATGATATAACCACTGCCTTTGTCACTGGTCTAATCAATGCAAATGTTGTACATGAAAAGAGGAAAGGGAACAAAAACGTATTCATATGTTGACAGAACTTGATTATTTCATTGATTAAATGATGTATTCATTAATTCATAGTTGTCACTCACCTGTTCTGCTCCTCCAGCTTGGCAAGCAGCTCCAGTTCATCTGGGCTGAGCTTAGCGGGCGATGCCGACGTGGGAGACAGGGAGAGGGATGTTGAGGAGGCGGCTGTGGTGGTCTGCAGGGACGAGGGCACCGTTGCCACCTGGCTAGACGAGGTGGCGACCTGGCTAGCCATCTGACTAACCGTGTGTGACACGGAGTTCTTCACCCATGAGAGAGTAGAACTCAGCTTGCCTGCAACCTTGTCAGTCGCCACCTGTGGAGAACGAGAACGAGAGAGGGGAGGTGGAGAGAAGCATGTGAGCTGTACGAGGGATTTACAAGTACACTTCCTTCCTTCTGTCTGTTTTATGTATTTTGGGCTTTCTTTCCTGTAATGTTTTAGTTTATGGACACTGTTAAATCGTCCTTTTTGTTCTCTGGCTGTCTAATCTGTCTGGAGATGGTTAGAACACTGATTTGTGACTGTTACTGTATAGTAAGGCTTTTCTTGGTGTGGATCCATGCTTCAGCTAACGACTGTCTCTTGTTTTTTTCTTGCATCAAGAATTTACAATACACAGAATATTAAATGCAAAAGCCGCAGCTTGAAGGAAGAAAAATACAAACTGTCTCAGTAGGTCATTGATACAGTGCCTTCAGAAAGTATTAATACCCCTTGACTTATTTCACATTGTGTTGTGTTGCAGCCTGAATTCAAAATTGATTAAATAGATTTTTCCAACCATCTACGCAAAATACTAAATAATGACAGTGAAAACATGTTTATTTTATTTAAATGTATTGAAAATGAAACCCATAAATATCAAATTTTCATAAGAATTCAGACCCCTGAGTTAATACATGTTAGAAACACCTTTGGCAGTGATTAAGCTACGAGTCTTACTGGTTAAGTCTCGAAGAGCTGTGCACACCTGGATTGTAGAATATTCGCACATTATTATTTTTTAAATTCTCCAAACTCTGTCAAGTTGTTTGTTGATCATTGCTAGACAGCCATTTTCAAGTCTTGCCATAGATTTTCAAGACGATGTAAGTAAAAACTGCAACTAAGCCACTCAGGAACATTCAAAGTTGCCTTGGTAAGCTATTCCAGTGTATATTTGGCCTTGTGTTTTAAGTTATTGTCCTAATGAAAAGGTGAAATTTCCTCCCGGTGTGTTGGAAAGCAGGCCAGATTTTCCTCTAGGATTTTGCCTGTGCTAAGCTCTATTCAGTTTCTTTTTATAAAAAAAAAAAAAAAACTCCCCAGTCCTTGCCAATGATATGCATACCCATAACATGATGCAGCCACAACTATGCTTGGAAAGAAATGAAGAGTGATACTCAGTGATATGTTGGATTTGCCCAAAACATAACACTTTGTATTCAGGACATAAGGTTAATTTCTTTGCCACATTTTTGGCAGTTTTACTTTAGTGCCATATTGCAAACAGGATGCATGTTTGGGAATATTTTTTATTATTATCTCATGGTGAAATCCCTGAGTGGTTTCCTTCCTCTCCGGCAACTGAGTTAGGAAGGAGTCCTGTATCTTTGTAGTGACTGGGTGTATTGATACACCATCTAAAGTGTAATTAATAACTTCACTATGCTCAAAGAAATATTCAACGTCTGCTTTTTTCTTGTTACACCCATCTACCAATAGGTGCCCTTCTTCGCGAGGTATTGAAAAACCTCCCTGGTCTTTGTGGTTGAATCTGTGTTTGAAATTCACTGCTCGACTGAGGGACCTTACAGATAATTGTGTGGGGTACAGAGATGAGGAAGTCATAAAAAATAAATGTTAAACAAAAATCCATGCCACTTACGTGACTTGTTACCACATTTTTACACCTGAGCTTATTTAGGCTTGCCATAACAAAGGGGTTGAATACTTATTGATTTAACACTATTTTTTATTACATTTGTAAAATGTCTATAAACATAATTCCACTTTGACATTATGGGGTATTGTGTGTATGCCAGGCTGTAACACAACAAACTGTGGAAAAAGTCAAGAGGTATGAAGTGTCTTAAGGCACTGTACATATTGAATGTACTCAGTTACATCACACCACTCAATCCAATGAAACTGACACCACTAGTGAGAATGTTGTGAGATCCAATGGCCTATACTATAGTCTACCATCATAATACAGTAGGCTGTGTCTTTCCATCTGAGGAATAGGCCTACAGGAACATTGGTTAAGCAGACAATGTGCCTTTGATGCTTAAAGTAGCAATGTCCAGCTGAATTAAAAAGGTGACAAACGCACCTCTAAAATGGATGAATACATGCTAAACCAAGAGTTCCTTGTAAAAAAAGGGACACGAGACAACACTAAACAAGCTGTTTATAAAAGTCACCAGACATTTCACAACAGACAGTGGTCCCATACTGTAGGCCTTCGTGCTTGAGTTGTAGCTAACTCTGTGTAGCCTATGGCTTGACAACAACACTACAGTATGGGACCAGGCTAGACATAGGCTAGTTATAGGCTACCACACTATTCAAATCCTCCCAGATACTCCTACCTGTAAAGAGTGCCGCTATTCCAAATGTAGTCTTGACAATCCATGCAGAAATCCAATCAGTATCAACAAAATGAAAACAAGTTAGAAAAAACTCCCTCCAGAAAAGACTGTCAGGATCAGTAACACTCCAGTTCTTCTCCTAACCTAACAGAATTTGACACCAAGGCTTAACTCTGTCTTTTGAACAATCGTCTCAAAAGAAGTCTGCAGTGTGTCTTCCGGTACTTTGCAGAGTCATATGCTGATCACAGTGTCAGGGCAGACAGGGTCAAAGTTCTGTTCCTCCTCCTGAGAAATTCAACACAGCACAGTGCTGCCTGGCACTGCAACAGAAGTTGGTTAAATCTTTCCTTTCAACTGTAGTCCGCAAGACAAGAGCCTCTGGAATTCACCTGACAGCGGGTGGCTCAGAACAACGTCAGTCACCAACTCATGTGACATCACACAAACTTAGAGTGCACTACTAGAGACATAACTTTGACCTCAAGAGGAAGTCTGAGGAACCTCAGTCATCAAGCAGGTTTTTGTTGTTCTGTCAAAAATGGTGAGTCACTTGATTTCTAGATCATTGCAAATATTCCCTGACCGTCAATTTCCTTATAATCACCACAATAATAATCCATGTCTAAGCGAGCGAGAAATACTGTATCAGTGCTGAAGAAAAATACAATTTTATCACACTCTCAGAATGACATTTACACAGTACAGTTTCCACTAGCTATAGGCCTAATCATAATGTCTGTTGCAAAAAAAAAACAAAAAAACATTTAGTGTTGAGAACAACTAACTAGTCTGCATGTTGTTTTGGCTGACAAACTCAAGCCCATGGCTCTACCCAGTCCCTTGACGCAAAACATTTCGAAAGCAGCAGCTGTTACCATTCTGCTGGAATGAAAATACACACAGCTGTTTCTCTGGAGAGAAGACGCCTACGTCCACACCTGCAACATATTTCTATCTAGTGCTGTGGTGGGACGAATGTTAGAGAGTGACGCAAATTTGACTGTTGAGTGACTGAAATAGAGGATCATTGTATTAGACTAGGCGGCGTATATATTCAGTCTTGGAGAGCAACACTGATTGACATAATGCTATTGCATCTCTGGGAGCCGAGTCACGACTTCACACTTTAACCATATCCTGTCATTTAGATCTGCAGTACTAATGAGGCCTGACTGACATCTTTAGAGAGAAATCCTCAAAAGGAAACCCCTTCTTGAAAGGCTAACCTCAAGTCACTTACTCAATTTACACACAAGCCCACGGGAGCAGATGCTACCAGAGAGCGTCTCAGAGGCGTGTTCTGAAAAGTAACAACTCAGCTCTTCTTCCCGGACCGTCTACATCATTTATACATAGAGGCAATTTGCTGCGTCGTGAGAATGCCAGAGCAGAGCTGAATCCGAGCCGACATCCACCAAAACCTCATGCATTTTGAGTTACTGTAGCTTAATGAGGAAGAATATAGAGCTGGAGCGCTGTCCCATAGTGAGCCTCAGAGGGTGTTTGATTTCTTTCCTTCTTATCTGCTGGGCCAGTTCATTAATTAAAACAACAGCATGGTCTTTAAGTGCTCCAGAGTCCTAACGTTAACCCGTTTAAAGGTCTTATTCACATCGGCTACAGAGAACGTGATCACACAGTTGTCCGGAACAGCTGGTGCTCTCGTGCATGGTTCAATGTTGCTTGCCTCGAAGCAAACATAGAAGGCATTTAGCTCGTCTGGTAGGCTTGTGTCACTGGGCAGCTAGCAGCTGGGTTTCCCTTTATAACCCGTGATAGTTTGCGAGCCCTGCCACATCCCGATAAGCGCCAGAGTAGGTGTAGTAAGATTTGATCTTGGCCCTGTGTTGACGCTTTGCCTGTTTGATAGTTCAGAGGGCATAGCGGGATTTCTTATAAGTGTCCGAATTAGTGTCCCGCTTCTTGAAAGCAGCAACTCTAGCCTATTGCTCAGTGAGGATGTTGCCTGTCTACCTGGCTTCTGGTTGTGATATGTTCACACGGTCACTGTGGGAACAACATCGCCGATGCACTTATTAATGAAGCCGATGACTGACATGGTAAACTCCAATGCAATCGGATGAATCCCGGAACATGTACAGCATCTCATTTCCATATTACCCACAGATACAGTGCATTCGGAAAGTATTCAGACCCATCCTTTTTAAACATTTTGTTACGTTATAGCCTTATTCTAACATGGGTTAAATAAAAACAAATCCTCAGCAACCTACACACCACACCCCATAATGACAAAGCGAAAACAGGTTTAGAAATGTTTGCAAATTTATAAAAAGTCAAAACAGAAATACCTTATGTAAATATGTACTCAGATCCTTTGCTATGAGACTTTCTACAACTTGATTGGAGTCCACTTGAGGTAAACTCAATTGATTGGGCATAATTTGGAAAGGCAACACGCACCTGTCAATATAAAGGTCCCACAGTTAACAGTGCATGTCAGAGCAAAAACCAAGCCATGAGGTCGAAGGAATTGTCCGTAGAGCTCCGAGACAGGATTGTGTCGAGGCACATATCTGTGGAAGGGTACCAACAAAAAAAAAAATCGCCAGCATTGGGGGATGTTTTTCAGTGTGTCATGACGTTGGCCTCTCTCTGGGAACAGGGAGCACAGTTGACCCCTCCCCCTTGCACCATCCCACCACCTACCTCTTCCTACCCAGGCCCTGTGAAAACGGTCGTAAATTCCAAAGGAAATGTCCTGCCTAACAGGCCACAGTTGAGACAGAGGGGTTTCATAGAGAGACAAAGGAAATTCTTCCAACTCACAGAATTGGAGAACCGAATGACATTTATGTTCTGGAGAAGGTATAAAAGATCGGTGAAGAATCCAGCTACGAACTGGTCCGCTTGGTACAATTTGGTGATACCCATTGGAGACAATAGTACCATATTACCATACTAAGGTTTCTATAATAGCCTCAGCTATGGGACTTGCATCTAAATGGTTGTATAAAATGTATTAATAAGGATAAAGCTATTTGGAATACGTTGAGATGCTATGTACTGATGTTAATGTGATAGAATGTATTTCTGTTCAAAACTTAAAATCAGTCATCGGCACGCCCCCCCCAGGGACACAGACAGGACCAGGCGTCATGTGACATGCCTGTTCTATGTTCACGTATAAAACCCCCACCCTGATTTTCTTTCATCAGACCAGGCCTCCACTCCATTGCGAGTTGGCCAATAGGTTTGACCATCCAATTCCTCTACTGAAAGTTAACTTTTAGACTACCGATACTGACAGATTAAGAACAAGTCTTTGATATTAATTATTAGTCTGCAGCTAAGTACTCGATATCATCGAACGCGAAGACCGACGAAACATCCATTCTATAACGACATTAATGAATGTCGCTTTGAAAGATCCATTCTAACAGAGAGAGAACGCGGACAAAACTCTCCAACAGAACTCTCCAACAAGGATCCCGACACACACTGAGCGTAAATATATATTGATTGCAATTGTTCCCGAATGAGTGAGCGTTCATGTGCAAAGGATTAGCATATCAATTGTTAATATTAATGAACTTTGTGTGCCTTCTCAGCTGCCCTTTATGACCCTTTGTTTTAACAAGACACCACTAGGGCACATTACTCTACCAATTCTTTGTGACGATAATTACTGTTTGTATGCTTTCTGTGAATTACTTAGTTTAGTAAATAAATGATTTTAAGACAATTGATGTATGGATGACTTTTAGCAAAGGCTGGATTCGTGCAGATACAACAATTTACGACGTTTGGAATGAGACTGGACGCGAGGTAAAATACACCATTTAACCTGTTAGGGCTAGGGGGCAGCATTTGCACGTCTGGATAAAAAAATGTACCCGATTTAATCTGGTTACTAATCCTACCCAGTAACTAGAATATGCATATACTTATTATATATGGATAGAAAACACTCTAAAGTTTCTAAAACTGTTTGAATGGTGTCTGTGAGTATAACAGAACTCATTTGGCAGGCAAAACCCTGAGACATTTTCTGACAGGAAGTGGATACCTGATGTGTTGTATTGACTTTAAACCTATCCCATTGAAAAACACAGGGGCTGAGGAATATTTTGGCACTTCCTATTGCTTCCACTAGATGTCACCAGCCTTTACAAAGTGTTTTGAGTCTTCTGGAGGGAGATCTGACCGAACAAGAGCCATGGAACGATGATGGCCCATTAGACACCTGGCGCGCGAGTTCATGTTGGGTACCCTCGTTCCAATACGTTATAAAAGAGTATGCATTCGTCCACCTTGAATATTATTCATGTTCTGGTTAAAAAAGGCCCTAATGATTTATGCTATACAACGTTTGACATGTTTGAACGAACGGAAATATATTTTTTCCCCTCGTTCATGACGAGAAGTCCGGCTGGCTTAGATCATGTGCTAACAAGACGGAGATTTTTGGACATAAATGATGAGCTTTTTTGAACAAAACTACATTCGTTATGGACCTGTGATACCTGGAAGTGACATCTGATGAAGAGAATCAAAGGTAATGGATTATTTACATAGTATTTTCGATTTTAGATCTCCCCAACATGACGTCTAGTCTGTATCGCAACGCGTATTTTTCTGGGCGCAGTGCTCAGATTATTGCAAAGTGTGATTTCCCAGTAAGGTTATTTTTAAATCTGGCAAGTTGATTGCGTTCAAGAGATGTAAATCTATAATTCTTTAAATGACAATATAATATTTTACCAATGTTTTCTAATTTTAATTATTTAATTTGTGACGCTGACTTGACTGCCGGTTATTGGAGGGAAACGATTTCCTCAACATCAATGCCATAGTAAAACGCTGTTTTTGGATATAAATATGAACTTGATAGAACTAAAAATGCATGCATTGTCTAACATAATGTCCTAGGAGTGTCATCTGATGGAGATTGTAAAAGGTTAGTGCATCATTTTAGCTGGTTTTATGGTTTTGGTGACCCTGTCTTTGACTTGACAAAACATTACACACAACTCTTGTAAATGTACTGTCCTAACATACTCTAAATTTATGCTTTCGCCGTAAAACCTTTTTGAAATCGTAAAACGTGGTTAGATTAAGGAGATGTTTATCTTTCAAAGGGTGTAAAATAGTTGTATGTTTGAAAAATTTGAATTTTGACATTTATTTGGATTCAAATTTGCCGCTCTTGAAATGCACCTGCTGTTGATGGAGTGCACCACGGGTGGCACGCTAGCGTCCCACCTAGCCCATAGAGGTTAAACCAGAAGATAATCGGCCTATACTACAATATATAATGTTATAATATAGGAAAGTTATATTAGGAAAATTATAACTTTGTAATCTGAATATTTTCCTTGGTGCCCCGATCTCCTAGTTAATTACAGTTAAACGATTAATCAGTTTAATCGCGTAATAATAATAATAACAACAACAACAACAACAACAACAACAACAACAACAACAACAACAACAACAACAACAACAACAGGGAGTTATTTTGATAAACATGTCTTCAGTTAATGGTGCCCAAAGACACGACAAGTTGCAGGGACTGGGAGACTAGTCAGGATCAAAAAATGAAAAATGAACGGAGCAAAGAACAGCGAGATCCTTGATGAAAACCTGCTCCAGAGTGCTCAGGACCTCAGACTGGGGGCGAAGGTTCACCTTCCAACAAGACAACCACCCTAAGCACAAAGCCAAGACAACGCAGGAGTGGCTTCGGGAGAAGTCTCAGAATGTCCTTGAGTGGCCCATCCAGAGCACAAATATCTCTAGAGAGACCTAAAAATAGCTCTGCAGCGACGCTCCCCAACCAACCTGGCAGAGCTGGAGAGGATCTGCAGAGAAGAATGGAATAAACTCCCCAAATACAGGTATGCCAAGCTTGTAGTGTCATACCCAAGAAGACTCGAGGTGGTAAATGCTGTCAAAGGTGCTTAAAAAAAAATACTGAGTAAAAGGTCTGAATACTTATGTCCATGTGAGTTTATTTGTTAAACATTTTTCTTCTTCTAGAAACCCGTTATTGCTTTGTCATTATGGGGTATTTAATGGGTGGGTGGGGGGCAATTTAATCCATTTTTGAATAAGGCTGTAACGTAACAAAATGTGGAAAAGTGAAGGGTTCAAAAAAGTTTCCAAATGCACTGTATGGGCATTTCACTGTTAGGTTTTAATCGCATGCAGGTAACTGGCACAGTAGAGTGCACTCAGTCACAAAATTCATTAATGGCTTACTTAGCTCACATTACAAAAAAGCCAGTTAAGTCTCAATGATGCACCTACTTTGTTTCACTTCTAATAAACAGTTCCAAAAAAATATAAATAAGAGTCAAGCATCTAGGCTATGCTTACCATGGCATCTAGGCTATGTTAAGGACCCTAATAATTAACTATTTATAGCCTGCAGATGTTAAAACACACACTAAAGGTGGCTAAGGTGTATGTAAACTTCCGACTTCAACTGTATATATGTATGTGTGTGAGATCAGACAGACATACATATATACAGTTGAAGTCGGAAGATTACATACACCTTAGCCAAATTCATTTAAACTCAGTTTCACAATTCCTGACCTTTAATCCTAGTAAGAATTCCCTGTCTTAGGTCAGTTAGGACCACCACTTTATTTTAAGAATGTGAAATGTCAGAATAATAGTAGAGAGAATGATTTATTTCAGCTTTAATTTCTTTCATCACATTCCCAGTGGGTCAGAAGTTCACATACACTCAATTAGTATTTGGTAGCATTGACTTTAAAATTGTTTAACTTGGGTCAAACGTTTCAGTAGCCTTCCACAAGCTTCCCACAATAAGTTGGGTGAATTTTGGCCCATTCCTCCTGACAGAGCTGGTGTAACGGAGTCAGGTTTGTAGGCCTCCTTGCTCGCACACGCTTTTTCAGTTCTTCCCACAAACGTTCTATAGGATTGAGGTCAGGGCTTTGTGATGGCCACTCCAATACCTTGACTTTGTTGTCCGTAAGCCATTTTTCCACAACTTTGGAAGTATGCTTGGGGTCATTGTCCATTTGGAAAACCCATTTGCCACTGAACTTTAACTTCCTGACTGATGTCCTGAGATGTTGCTTCAATACATCCTCATAATTTCCCTTCCTCATGATGCCATATATTTTGTGAAGTGCACCTGTCACTCCTGCAGCAAAGCACCCCCACAACATGATGCTGCCACCCCCGTGCTTCACAGTTGGGATGGTGTTCTTCGGCTTGCAAGCCTCCCCCTTTTTCCTCCAAACATAACAATGGTCATTATGGCCAAACAGTTCTATTTTTGTTTCATTATACCAGAGGACATTTCTCCAAGTACAATCTTTGTCCCCATGTGCAGTTGCAAACCATAGTCTGCCTTTTTTATGGCGGTTTTGGAGCAGTGGCTTCTTCCTTGCTGAGCGGCCTTTCAGGTTATGCCGATATCGGACTCGTTTTCATGTGGATATAGATACTTTTGTACCCGTTTCCTCCAGCATCTTCACAAGGTCCTTTGCTGTTGTTCTGGGATTGATTTGCACTTTTTGTACCAAAGTACGTTCATCTCTTGGAGACAGAACGCGTTGTCCCATGGTGTTTATACTTGCGTACTATTGTTTGTAGAGATGAACGTGGTACCTTCAGGCGTTTGGAAATTGCTCCCAAGGATGAACCAGACTTGTGGAGGTCTGCAATTTTTTTTTTCTGAGGTCTTGGCTGATTTCTTTTGATTTTCTCATGATGTCAAGCAAAGAGGCACTGAGGTTGAAGGTCAGCCTTGAAATACATCCACAGGTACACCTCCAATTGACTCAAATGTTGTCAATTGGCTTTAGAAGCTTCTGATAGGCTATGACATCATTTTCTGGAATTTTCCAAGCCGTTTAAAGGCACAGTCAACCTAGTTTATGTAAACTTCTGACCCACTGGAATTGTGATATAGTGAATTATAAGTGAAAATATCTGTAAACAATTGTTGGAAAAAAGATGCACAAAGTAGATGTCCTGACCGACTTGCCAAAAACTATAGTTTGTTAACCTCTCTAGGGCAGGTGGCACCAAATCGTCCCACCTACGTAACAGCCAGTGTAATCCCGTGGCGCGTTATTCAAAAACCTCAAAAATGCAAAAACTTCAATTTTTCAAACATATGACTATTTTACACCATTTTAAAGACAAGACTCTCGTTAATCTAACCACACTGTCCGATTTCAAAAAGGCTTTACAACGAAAGCAAAACATTAGATTATGTCAGCAGAGTACCCAGCCAGAAATAATCAGACACCCTTTTTTCAAGCTAGCATATAATGTCACATAAACCCAAACCACAGCTAAATGCAGCACTAACCTTTGATGATCTTCATCAGATGACAACCCTAGGACATTATGTTATACAATACATGCATGTTTTGTTCAATCAAGTTCATATTTATATCAAAAACCAGCTTTTTACATTAGCATGTGACTAGCATTCCCACCGAACACTGCCGGTGAATTTACTAAATTACTCACGATAAACGTTCACAAAAAGCATAACAATTATTTTAAGAATTATAGATACAGAACTCCTCTATGCACTCGATATGTCCGATTTTAAAATAGCTTTTTGGTGAAAGCACATTTTGCAATAGTCTCAGTAGATAGCCCGGCATCACAGGGCTAGCTATTTAGACACCCAGCAAGTTTAGCACTCAGCAAAGTCACATTTACTATAAGAAAAATGTTATTACCTTTGCTGTCTTCGTCAGAATGCACTCCCAGGACTTCTACTTCAATAACAAATGTTGGTTTGGTTCAAAATAATCCATAGTTATATCCAAACAGCGGCGTTTTGTTCGTGCGTTCAAGACACTATCCGAAAGGGTAAATAAGGGTGACGAGCATGGCACAATTCGTGACAAAAAAATTCTAAATATTCCATTACCGTACTTCGAAGCATGTCAACCGCTGTTTAAAATCAATTTTTATGCAATTTTTCTCATAAAAAAGCGATAATATTCCGACCGGGAATCTGCGTTTAGGTAAACAGACGAAAGAAAATAAAGCAGTCGGTCGACTCGGGCACGCGCCTAAGCCCATAGTACTCTGATCGGCCACTTGCCAAAAGCGATAATGTGTTTCAGCCAGCGGCTGCCTCGATATCGTTCAGCTTTTTCCCGGGCTCTGAGAGCCTATGGGAGCCGTAGGAAGTGTCACGTTAGAGCAAAGATCCTCAGTCTTCAATAAAAAGAGCCAAGATAAAAGACAACTTGTCAGACAGGCCACTTCCTGCATGGAATCTTCTCAGGTTTTGGCCTGCCATTTGAGTTCTGTTATACTCACAGACACCATTCAAACAGTTTTAGAAACTTTAGGGTATTTTCTATCCAAAGCCAATAATTATATGCATATTCTAGTTACTGGGCAGGAGTAGTAACCAGATTAAATCGGGTACGTTTTTTATCCGGCCGTGTCAATACTGCCCCCTAGCCCTAACAGGTTAACAAGAAATTTGTGGAGTGGTTGAAAATGAGTTTTAATAACTCCAACCTAAGTGTATGTAATCTTCCGACTTAAACTGTACACACACACACACACACACACACACACACACACGTTTAACAACTCAGCAAAAAAAATAAAAAGAAACATCCCCTTTTCAGGACCCTGTCATTCAAAGATAAGTAAAAATCCAAATAGCTTCACAGATCTTTATTGTAAAGGGTTTAAACACTGTTCCCCATGCTTGTTCAATGAACCATAAACAATTAATGAACATGCACCTGTGGAACAGTCATTCAAACACTAACAGCTTACAGACGGTAGGCAATTAAGCATGTCAAAAATACTGCTAAAACATTTCCTTCCGCTTCTCTGTCTGTCCTGTATTGCTGCCGGTATGAGTGCTTCAGTAGAGAATGCGTGATCAACAAACAGGATGATATTAAAACAATTTCCTCTCTCCATGTCCCTGTTATTCATGGACTGATCTGTTAACTGGTTTATCATCAGCTCCATTTTGCCAAATAGGAGATATTCTGTCATTCATTGGAGGTTATCTAGCAAGCTTCACAACTTGTCATTTTACTTTTGTTTGACTGCCGTTAGAAAGTTTGCATGATTTCGACAACGCTATAGCCTTCTCAGGGTGCGTCCTGAGAGCGCTCTGTGTCGAGATATGCTGAATTAATTGAGGAACATAACGCTTTGAATTTATGAACTGCCTGTTTCGCAATTCACAATGTCATTAGTTGATCAAAGTTACTCTGTCATTACTAAATATCAGTTTCATTTGCTGTGAAATCTTTACATAGAAGCCGAGAAGGTGGCATCTAAGAACACCCTGGCATGGTGACCATATCTTGGTTTTAAATGCTTAAAATGGGCACTTCGATTTTTGCGGTATTTCATGACATTCCTCGGGAGAAATATGAATTATTCCCGTTATTGAAACTTGTTAGATTCTCTGGAAAATATTTATCCCTAGTGGGGAGTGTGACTTGAGATTTGAATTACCCCACTGAGACTGAGCTTGTGGAGGACTGGCTTGTCTGTACTCACCACCATGACACTTTGGTCTTTGTTCTATGACAGAGAGCTCCCCTCTTCATTCTTGTCTAACCATAAACCATATAGAGTAAACTACAGGGATGGCACAATCCACATGAATCTAAAGGTGTGATTTAGCAGAGAACTGAAAAAATAAGAGGCTTCACAAATCACATTCACAGCTAATTCAGTTCCTTTGTAGTGTTCATTTTCTCAACATCATAGTGTGTGGATGTGTTGTCATAAAATCAGTTATTAGCATTCAGACATCAACATGGGAATACTGTTGTAGGCCACGTGTAAATTGTCTAGCCTAGGGTTTTCAATTGAATGCCAGCTTACCGTGTAATGGTTATTGCATTGAGGAAAGAACCTCGGAGGCCATCTGAAAATGCTGAGATGCCCTCTGTGTTTGAACTGAAAGGCCTTTATTCTCACGCATGGGAGAAAGTGTGCTTTTTCTGGAAGCACCCCCTTTCCCGTAGAACCCTCTCAGACAACAGCAAATGGAATGTACAGTGGCAAGAAAAAGTATGCGAACCCTTTGGAATTAACTGGATTTCTGCATAAATTGGTCATCAAATTTGATCTGATCTTCGTCTAAGTCACAACCATTGATAAACACACTTTGCTTAAATTAATAAAACACAAATTATTGTATTTTTCTTGTCTATATTGAATACATCATTTAAACTTTCACAGTATACGTTGGGAAAAGTATGTGAACCCCTAGGCTAATGACTTCTCCAAAAGCTAATTGGAGTCAGGAGTCAGCTAACCTGGAGTCCAATCAATGAGACGAGATTGGAGATGTTGGTTAGAGCTGCCCTGCCCTATAAAAACACTCACAAAATGTGAGTTTGCTATTCACAAGAAGCATTGCCTGATGTGAACCATGCCTTGAACAAAAGAGAGCTTAAATGACCTAAGATTAAGAATTGTTGACTTGCATAAAGCTTGGAAAGGGTTACAAAGCCTTGATGTTCATTAGTCCACGGTAAAACAAATTCTCTATAAATGGAGAAAGTTCAGCGCTGTTGCTACTCTCTCTTGGAGTGGCGGTCCCGCAAAGATGACTGCAAGAACACAGCGCAGAATGCTCACTGAGTTTAAGAAGAATCCTAGAGTGTCAGCTAAAGACTTACAGAAATTTCTGGAACATGCTAACATTTCTGTTGATGAGTCTACAATACGTAAAAAACTAAACAAGTAGGGTGTTCATGGGAGGACACCACAGAAGATGCCACTGCTGTCCAAAAAATAATTACTGCACGTCTGAGGTTTGCAAAACACCTGGATGTTCCACAGCACTACTGGCAAAATATTCTGTGGACAGATTAAACTGAAATTGAGTTGTTTGGAAGGAACACACATCACTGTGTGGAGAAAAAAGGCACAGCACACCAACATCAAAACCTCATCCCCAATGTAAAGTATGGTGGCGGGAGCATCATGGTTTAGGGCCTGGACAGCTTGCTATCATCGACAGAAAAGTTTATCAAGGCATTTTGCAGGAGAATGTAGGGCTATCTGTCCCCCAATTGAAGCTCAACAGAAGTTGGGTGATGTAACAGGACAACGACAAAAAACACAGAAGTAAATCAACAACATAATGGCTTCAACAGAAGA
This sequence comes from Salmo salar, assembly GCF_965601325.2. NCBI lineage: Eukaryota > Metazoa > Chordata > Actinopteri > Salmoniformes > Salmonidae > Salmo > Salmo salar. The sequence continues at coordinate 37,120,475 of NC_138300.1, forward strand.
AAATGCGTATGTTTGAGTGGCCCCGTCAGAGTCCTGACCTCAACCCAATTGAGATGCTGTGGCATGACCTCGAGCGGTTCATACCATACATCCCAATAATATTGCTGAACTGATATAGTTTTGTATAGAGGAATGGTCCAAAATTCCTCCTGACTGTTGTGCAGGTCTGATCCTCAACTACAGAAAATGTTTGAGGTTATTGCTGCAAAAAGGAGGGTCAACCAGTTATTAAATCCAAGGGTTCACATACGTTTTCATGTCTTTACTGAACACCGTGTAAACATTCACAGTGCAGGGTGGAAAAAGTATGATTGTTTGTGTGTTATTAGTTTAAGCAGACTGTTTGTCTTGTGGCTTAGATGAAAATCAGATCAAATTGTATGACAAATGTATGCAGAAATGGAGGTAATTCCAAAGGGTTTCTTGCCACTGTATGTTCTCTGAAGGTGGCCCACATTTTAAAATTATGTTTTCTAATCTCCCTACTGTGCCACACTGCAATTTGAATTCTTATCGTGTGGAGTGGAGAAAGTATGTTTGTGTGCAATATAAATAATATTCTGTTCTTTTCTCATCCAGAAGTGACAGCAATGGATTAAAGTAAAATGGTGATTTTCCTCATGCTTATTTACTGAAAAAAGCTATCATAATTCACAGCATGTCAGGGCTCTACGTTGACTTTTTTTTCCTTTTTTTTTTCCAAGGATCACGTGTCTGCCTAGGTAGGAGCACACAAAGAAATTGAGGAGCACAATGAAAAATATTTGCAGTAACAAGCCGTTTTGTTTGTAGTAATGGCGCAAGCATGACGGTCACGAATCTGCACTCCGTGTATTCTCCATGGCACTCAGGGGCTGCAGTACAGTGAAGTTATCATTGCCACAATTATCATCTGGGTGATTTTTTTTTTCTAGGTGTACTGGTGCTCCTAAATAAAAATTCCAGGTCGCACAGCAAAATATTTAGGAGCATATGGAAGTAAAATGGTCGCGCGGTAGAGCCCTGCATTTAATTAGTTAGGTAAATAGGCTTAATTGATAGCTGGATTTGTTTTACGTTGTAGAAAACATAAGGGAAATACTGCTTTTCAAGGCGTATCCTAGTTAGGTTAATAGTGCCATGTTGGTCTATTCAGCAGTGTGGCACTGGGTACATTGCTCTTGGCTGCTATAGGCTTAGCCCCCAAGCATAGATAAGGAAATGCCTTTCTCGGTCTCTTTGTGAGTTTCAGTTCCCTGGTCTCAACGGCAATGTTGGTTTGCTGAGGAGCCCTTTATTCAGACTTCAGAATCATGCCTTGCTGTGTCTTTCATTAGCCATGCTGAATGCTTCTCTGGCTGGGTTGCAAATGGCACCCTATTCCCTATATAGTGCACTATATAGGGAATAGGGTGCCATTTGGGATGCTGCTTCTGAGTCGGGCCCCATTCATTCACCCCTCTGTTCCTTGGCTTAACAAAGGAGGAAATGATCACTGACTGCACCCACCCAGGATTTATGTAGGGGAGACTCAATACTGCATAGGCCAAGCTACTGAGAGGAATGTCAGTAGGGGTAGCCTACCACCTGCGCACTAGCAACCCTTTCAAGTATTTAATTGCATAGGCCTTGGCCTACTCCTGGTATTATTTTCAATTAAGGGCCTACAGCACAGAGGTGATGTCCGCTAGAGTGAGTTGTCCATCCGAGCCACATCCATCCACCCTGTACCCTACAACAACACGATGTGGACCTGAAGCATTAAACCCTGGAACAGGCTGTCTCTCTCTTCTTCCTTCCCTTTCAGTTTTAATCCCAGATAGTCATCTTTTCTCCTGCCAGTTAGTTCTGCCTGGCATGACACATTGGGGATGTGCTGAAGGAGCCTCTCACGCACTAACATCCTACTCTTGACTCCCAGGAGGAGGCTACCACCCAAATGGCACCCTATTCCCTACGTAGTGCATAGGGCACTGGTTAAACGTAGTGCACTGTACAGGGAATAGGGTGCCATTTGGGATGCAATCGGGTGGTATAGTAGAGCCTGGCTTTTTACCGAGACACCAATCGATGCCTGGGTAACATGAAAGGAAACAAACTAAATCAGACACCACAAATGTTCTATCAATATATATCTATCTCAGCAAAAAAAGAAACGTCCTCTCACTGTCAATTCAACAACTGAGACAAACTGAACAACTTCCACAGGCATGTGACGAACAGAAATTGTACCTGAACTAAGGGGGGGTCAAAATTAACAGTATCTGGTGTGGCCACCAGTTGCATTAAGTACTGCAGTGCATCTCCTCATGGACTGCACCAGATTTGCCAGTTCTTGCTATGAGATGTTACCCCACTCTTCCACCAAGGCACCTGCAAGTTCCCGGATATTTATTGGGAGAATGGCCCTAGCCCTCACCCTCAGATCCAACAGGTCCCAGACGTGCTCAATGGGATTGAGATCCGGGCTCTTCGCTGGCCATGACAGAACACTGACATTCCTGTCTTGCAGGAAATCACGCACAGAACGAGCAGTATGGCTGGTGGCATTGTCATGCTGGAGGGTCATGTCAGGATGAGCCTGCAGAAAGGGTACCACATGAGGGAGGAGGATGTCTTCCCTGTAACGCACAGCGTTGAGATTGTCTGCAATGACAACAAGCTCAGTCCGATGATGCTGTGACACACCGCCCCAGACCATGACGGACCCTCCACCTCCTATTCGATCCCGCTCCAGAGTACAGGCCTCGGTGTAACGCTCATTCCTTTGATGATAAACGCGAATCCGACCCTCACCCCTGGTGAGACAAAACCATGTCTCGTCAGTGAAGAGCACTTTTTGCCAGTCGTGGCTGGTCCAGCGACGGTGGGTTTGTGCCCATAGATGACGTTGTTGCCGGTGATGTCTGGTGAGGACCTGCCTTACAACAGGCCTACAAGCCCTCAGTCCAGTCTCTCTCAGCCTATTGCAGACAGTCTGAGCACTGATGGAGGGATTGTACGTTCCTGGTATAACTCGGGCAGTTGTTGTTGCCATTCTGTACCTGTCCCACAGGTGTGATGTTCGGATGTACCGATCCTGTGCAAGTGTTGTTACACGTGGTCTGCCACTGCGAGGACGATCAGCTGTCCGTCCTGTCTCCCTGTAGCGCTGTCTTAGGCGTCTAAGAGTACGGACATTGCCATATTTTTTGCCCTGGCCACATCTGCAGTCCTCATGCCTCCTTGCAGCATGCCTAAGGCACGTTCACGCAAATGAGCAAGGACCCTGGGCATCTTTCTTTTGGTGTTTTTCCAGAGTCAGTAGAAAGGCCTCTTTAGTGTCCTACGTTTTCATAACTGTGACCTTAACTTTTACATCTAGATGTTCCGCTAGCGGAACACCGCTCCAATATCCAATGATAGGGCGTGGCGCGAATTACAAACTCCTCAAAAATCCGAAAACTTCCATTTTTCAAACATATGACTACTTTACACCATTTTAAAGACAAGACTCTCCTTTATCTAACCACATTGTCCAATTTCAAAAAGGCTTTACAACGAAAGCAAAACATTAGATTATGTCAGGAGAGTACCCAGCCAGAAATAATCACACACCCATTTTTCAAGCTAGCATATAATGTCACAAAAACCAAAACCACAGCTAAATGCAGCACTAACCTTTGATGATCTTCATCAGATGACACTCCTAGGACATTGTTATACAATACATGCATGTTTTGTTCAATCAAGTTCATATTTATATCAAAAATCAGCTTTTTACATTAGCATGTGACGTTCAGAACTAGCATACCCACCGAAAACTTCCGGTGAATTTACTAAATTACTCATGATAAACGTTGACAAAATACATAAATTATTTTAAGAATTATAGATACAGAACTCCTTTATGCAATCGCTATGTCAGATTTAAAATAGCTTTTCAGTGAAAGCACATTTTGCTATATTCTGAGTACATAGCTCGGCCATCACGGCTAGCTAATTTGACACCCACCAAGTTCGGGGCAACCTAAACTCAGAATTACTATTAGAGAAATTGGATTACCTTTGCTGTTCTTCGTCAGAACGCACTCCCAGGACTTCTACTTCAACAACAAATGTTGTTTTGGTTCCAAATAATCCATAGTTATATCCAAATACCTCCGTTTTGTTCGTGCGTTCAGGTCACTATCCGAAGGGTAACGCGCGAGCGCATTTCGTGACAAACAATTTCAAAATATTCCATTACCGTACTTAGAAGCATGTCAAACGCTGTTTAAAATCATTTTTTATGCTATTTTTCTCGTAAAATAGTGATAATATTCCAACCGGACAACGTTGTATTCATTCAAAGACTGAAAGAAAAAAATTGAGAAGTCTCGTGAATGCGCATTTCAGTCTCACTGTCCCCAGGCAGGCCACTTACAAACTCTGCTGCTGTACTTTGCCCAGAGACAGCAGACACCCCATTCCACTTTCTGGTGGCTTTAGAGAGCCAATGGAAGCCTTAGAAAGTGTCACGTTACAGCACAGATGCTGTAATGTCGATAGAGATGCAACAGAAGGACAATAAATTGTCAGACAGGGCACTTCCTGCATGGAATCTTCTCAGGTTTTGGCCTGCCATATGAGTTCTGTTATACTCACAGACACCATTCAAACAGTTTTAGAAACGGTTGAGTGTTTTCTATCCAAATCTACTAATTATATGCATATAACCAGTTTAAATCGGGTAAGTTTTTTATCCGGCCGTGAAAATACTGCCCCCTAGCCCCAACAGGTTAACAAACCTCCAAACGAGCTTCAATGCCATACAACACTCCTTCCGTGGCCTCCAACTGCTCTTAAATACTAGTAAAACAAAATGCATGCTCTTCAACCAATCGCTGCCTGCACCCACCTGCCCGATTAGCATCACTACTCTGGAAGGTTCTGACTTAGAATATGTGGACAACTATAAATACTGAGGTGTCTGGCTAGAATGTAAACTCTCCTTCCAGACTCACATTAAGCATCTCCAATCCAAAGTAAAATCTAGAATCGGCTTCCTATTTTGCAACAAAGCATCCTTCAGTCATGCTGCCAAACATACCCTCATAAAACTGACTATCCTACCAATCCTCGACTTCGGCGATGTCATTTACAAAATAGCCTCCAACACTCTACTCAGCAAATTGGATGCAGTCTATTACAGTGCCATCCGTTCTGTCACCAAAGCCCCATATACTACCCACCACTGCGACCTGTACGCTCTCGCTGGCTGGTCCTCGCTACATTTGTGTCACCAAATTCACTGGCTCCAGATCATCTAAGTCATTGCTAGGTGAAGCTCCACCTTATCTCAGCTCACTGGTCACCACAGCAACACCCACCTGTAGCACGTGCTCCAGCAGGTATATTTCACTGGTCATCCCCAAAGCTAACACTCCCTTTGGCCCCCTTTCCTTCCAGTTCTCTGCTGCCAATGACTGGAACGAATTGCAAAAATCACTGAAGCTGGAGACTTATCTCCCTCACTAACTTTAAGCGTCAGCTGTCAGAGCAGCTTACCGATCTCTGCAGCTGTACACAGCCCATCTGTAAATAGCCCATGCAACCAACTACGGACCCGTGTGGATCAGTTGGTAGAGCATGGTGTTTGCAACGCCAGGGTTGTGGGTTCGATTCCCACGGGGGACCAGTACGGAGAAGAAGAAAAAAAATGTATGAAATGTATGCATTCACTACTGTAAGTCGCTCTGGATAAGAGCGACTGCTAAATGACTAAAATGTAAATGTAACTACCTACCCCGTTTTTGTTTTTCTGCTCTTTTGCACACCAGTATTTCTACCTGCACATATAAATCACTCCAGTGTAAATTGCTAAATTGTAATTTCTACGCCACTATTGGCCTATTTATTCCCTTACCTCCTTACTTCATTTGCACACACTGTATACAGATTTTCCTATTGCATTATTGACTGTACGTTTGTTTATCCCATGTGTAACTCTGTGTTGTTGTTTTTGGTCGCACTGCTTTGCTTTATCTTGGCCAGGTCGCAGTTGTAAATGAGAACTTGTTCTCAACTGGCCTACCTGGTTAAATAAAGGTTAAATAAAAAAAAACTCTGCAAATGTGACAAAAAGTTTGATTTGATATCCCCAGCCTAATTGTTACAAAATATCCAAACGGAGATTCAGTGAAAACAAAAATCTGACATTGATTGATCTAGACGAGGACCCCACTCTTGTCTTAAAGCAGTGTGATGGCGCAGTCCCAATCAAAACGGTGCTGAAATGATCATCTAGGTGACCACATACGACTATTGCTTTAAAATGAGTATAATGGCTGGATATGACTTTGGGAGTTTCAGTACAAACAAGAATTTGACACGCCTTCAATTGCATTAGCCTACTTTATTCCAATATTTTCATCCTTCAGTTAACTATAACTAAGGTGAGTTTTCCGCTTTTTCTAGGCCCAATGACTGTTCCCTCACTCCGCAGCCAGCCGCCTCCGCTGCGCTGTTCTCAACACCAGTTTAAATAAATATAGCATACTGTTGTCTAGAAATCTTTCTTTTCTTTTTTTCCCCCAGGTTCAGGCTCATTTAATTTCTGTGATCTCGGGCTTCAGGTCACCGGGCTTGGGTTGAACTGGGATTGAATTTTCAGTTCTGATTAGAACTCTAAACTGCATTCGGGTCTTGTGTGCAGTCCGGCATTGTCAATTATGCGTGTGCTTTGTGTGAAGCAAATACACTAGTCTAAAGGCTTCCATGTAACAACCTGTTTAGATGTGCTGTTTTTTTTTTGCCAATCTGCTGCTGCGCATGTTGTGTATTTCGTGGAATTACATTAGCGCTACATTGGTGAAAAATGTAAACTAATTTCCTGGGTCTTGTCATTTCATTTTTTCGGGAAATGTGAAGAGTTGTCCCTCTCCCGGGATCCCAGTGTTAATCGCTTCTACCCACTACTCCTCCTAGCCAACAAACAAGCCAAGAAATCACTGAGGTTACATGGCAGGCCTGGACTGTAAGACAGCAGGACAGAGCAGCATGTGATTGTATTACAAAGCGCTTAACCTTAATGTCTAAAAACAGGTGTGCCTGTGAGGAGTAGTTTCCTAGTGTTATCAACTAGGCTAGGTCTAAGCTACGAAGTGGTATAATAGGGAGGGTGAAATTTTTTGTCTTTAGTCGATCAGTGATATGAAAAAGGAGGAAGAACCGTGTCAGCTAGCTACAGCATTACTAACTAACACCCAGCATAGCAACAGATGACTGCATGCCTGGATCAGCAGTTAAGTGGATCATGATGAAAGGGGATCTTCAGCACCCACTACGTCCCAAATTGTACCCTATTCTCTAAATATTCCACTACTTTTGACCATACGGTTCTGGTCAAAGTAGTTCAACAATTAGCAAATATGGTGCCATTTGGGACATACCCAGAGAGTTAGGGTTGAGGAGTGTTCCTGCATAGTGAGAGTGCAGCTATGTTTACTTCTAAGGCTCAGATGGAAACAGTGGGGGTTATAGAAACATTTCAGCAAGGATTTCATCTAGCACCTATGATGAAAATCCCTTGGTGTGCTTACATTCCATGAAAAGTAAACAAGCTAAAAAAAGGCGAATGGAAAATCAATGTCCTTGGCTGGCCCTACTGACACTGACTTATTTCTCACTGTACACAAAGAATTGGATGGCAGTACAGTAGAGGTAACAGTTGCAGTTCTCTCTCTCAGCCAATTACTTCAATTACAGGAGTGTGTCATCCAGGAAACCCTCATTTGAATAATTTAAAAGACCCCACATGGAAATTGACTGTGGTGGACTAGAAACAGATTATCTTCAACTAGATATGCTGTCTCAAAAGTGTAAAACGATGAGCAAATAAAATATTTCAGTTCCACCATTGTGTGACTAACGTTAACGTTACTATGACAGTAAAACGTAACTAACGTACAGCAACTGAAATGTGTTTAACGGGGGTTGTTTCTACAGTCATTATAAATGAGGCGTAAGTTTGTTAACTGTCCACGTTATAACTAACTTTCTGTTAAAGTTCATTGGATGGCTACAGGATTCAGTAAACAGTTTGCATGAAGTTCAACTAGCAATGATTTATAAATCCATAGCTAACCGTTGAACATATATTCGATGAGCAAACACCTTATGAAAGTTGCTAACGTTAGTTAGATTGCTAACTTAGCTTGTTGTAATACCTAAACAACTACCTATTTGGCGACATAAAAAGCCTAACTGAAATGCAGTGCCCTATATATCAACATACCAAACACATGATTAGCTCCAGGCTATTTCCAAACACTTTAACGTTAGCTAGCTAGTTACTGTAGTTAGTTAGCCAAAGCAACAGCTCCTTGCTCACAAATTTTTTTTTAAAGTCTGAACCGCGCTTACCGTGCCTAGTCGCGTTTTCAATCCTGAGAGATAAACATTAACTTTCCATTGACCAAAGTACAACTGCACAGACTTGCGCAATTGAATTTAAACAAGTTCAATAGCCTGGTTTCGGATTTATTTTTAGGCCGAGGCTGCTAGTTAGCTAGCTGATTCCACCAGGCAACAGCTCCACGTCCAACCAACCCATCGAGCCGAATACGTGTACACAAATCGAGTGCCAGCTCGTGCCAACAAAAGGGCAGCTCCAATGTTTACATCCACGGTACAGAGCATGCGTCACGTCAGTCGACCTCAAAAACCCAACTACCGAAAAATAGTACACTACTACTGCCATCTACTGTTTATTTTATTACCGTACACTTAGCTACAGTTGTTTAAATAACAAACCTTCAAGTTCCTTGATCAACTCTTTGACCTCTATATTAACTCCATCAGCTATAGCTAGGTTTTTGTCAACAGCCTTTTGAAAAATGTATCAAGTTCATGTCTATTAGTTCTTGTCAGCACACAACAAAATACCCTATCAGAGATTATAAACTGGGTGGTTCGAGCCCTGAATGCTGATTGGCTGACAGCTGCAGTATATGAGACCATATACCACAGGTATGACAAAACATATTTTTTCTGCTCTAATTACGTTGGTAACCAGTTTATAATAGCAATAAGGCACCTCGGGGTTTTGTGATATATGGCCAATATAAGGGCAAAGGGCTGTATTGGCCACATACTACACCCCCTCGTGCCTGATTGCTTAAATATAGACCCATTTGATAATTCGGTATCATACTTTTCATGTCATTAAAAAGAATCTAAACAATATCATATAATACAATATAAATCAAATCAAATTGTATTTGTCACATGCGCCGAATACAACAGTAAACAGTAAAATGCTTACTTACAAGCCCTTAACCAACAATGCAGTTTTAAGAAAATACCTACAAAAAAATATTAAAGTAAGAGATAAGAATAACAAAAAATTCAAGAGCAGCAGTAAATAACAATAGCGGGGCTATATACAGGGGGGCCCGGTACAGAGTCAATGTCAATGTGCTGGGGCACCGGTGTCTAGGTAATTGAGGTAATATGTATATGTAGGTAGAGTTATTAAAGTGACTATGCATAGATACAGGTCCTGGAAGGCAGGAAGCTTGGCCCCGGTGATGTACTGGGCCGTACGCACTACCCTCTGTAGTGCCTTGCGGTCGGAGGCCGAGCAGTTGCCATACCAGGCAGTGATGCAACCCGTCAGGATGCTCTCGATGGTGCAGCTGTGAAACCTTTTGAGGGTCTGAGGACCCATGCCAAATCTTTTCAGTCTCCTGAGGGGGAATAGGTTTTGTCATGCCCTCTTCACGACTGTGTTGGTGTGGTTGGACCATGTTAGTTTTTGGTGATGTGGACACCAAGGAACTTTAAGCTCTCAACCTGCTCCACTACAGCCCAGTCGATGAGGTTGGGGGCGTGCTCGGTCCTCCTTTTCCTGTAGTCCACATTCATCTCCTTTATCTTGATCACGTTGAGGGAGAGGTTGTTGTCCATGTACCACACGGTCAGGTCTCTGACCTCCTCCCTATAGGCTGTCTCATCGTTGTCGGTGATCAGGCCTACCACTGTTGTGTCATCAGCAAACTTAGTGATGGTGTTAGAGTCGTGCCTGGCCGTGCAGTCATGAGTGAACAGGGAGTACAGGAGGGGGCTGAGCACGCACTCCTGAGGGGCCCTTGTGTTGAGGATCAGCGTGGCGGATGTGTTGTTACCTACCCTTACCACCTGTGGGGCGGCCTCTCAGGAAGTCCAGGATCAAGTTGCAGAGAGAGGTGTTTAGTCCCAGGGTCCTTAGCTTAGTGATGAGCTTTGAGGGCACTATGGTGTTGAATGCTGAGCTGTAGTCAATGAATAGCATTCTCACATAGGTGTTCCCTTTGTCCAGGTGTAAAAGGGCAGTGTGGAGTGCAATAGAGATCGCATCGTCTATGGGTCTGTTGGTTCGGTATGCAAATTGAAGTGGGTCTAGGCTTTCTGGCGTAATGGTGTTGATGTGAGCCATGACCACCCTATCAAAGCATTTCATGGCTACAGACGTGAGTGCTATGGGTCGGTAATCATTTAGGCAGGTTAACTTAGTGTTCTTGGGCACGGGGGGAGTATGGTGGTCTGCTTGAAGCATGTTGGTATTGCAGACTCAGACAGGGAGAGGACGAAAATGTCAGTGAAAGGGCCTCCCGAGTGCCGCAGTGGTCTAAGGCACTGCATCGCAGAGCTAGCTGTGCCACTAGAGATTCTGGGTTCGAGTCCAGGCTCTGTCACAGCCGGCTGCGACCGGGAGACCCATAGGGCGGCGCACAATTGGAGAAAAAGGGCCAAAAATATTAATTATAAAAAATTATAAAATAAATCAAATTGTCAGTGAAGACACTTGCCAGTTGATCAGCGCATGCTCGGAGTACATGTCCTGGTAATCCGTCTGGCACTGCAGCCTTGTGAATGTTGACCTGTTTGAAGGTCTTACTCACATCGGCTGCGGAGAGCGTGATCACACAGTCGTCCAGAACAGCTGATGCTCTCATTAATGTTTCGGTGTTACTTGCCTCGCAGCGAGCATAGAAGTTATTTAGCTCGTCTGGTAGGCTCGTGTCACTGGGCAGCTCTCGGCTGTGCTTCCCTATGTAGTCTGTAATAGTTTGCAAGCCCTGCCACATCCAACGATCATCGGAGCCAGTGTAGTACGATTCGATCTTAGTCCTGTATTGACACTTTGCCTGTTTGATGGTTCGTCTGAGGGCATAGTGGAATTTCTTATAAACTTCCGGGTTAGAGTCCCGCTCCTTGAAAGCGGCAGCTCTACCCTTTAGCTCAGTGTGGATGTTGCCTGTAATCCATGGCTTCTGGTTGGGGTATGTACGTACAATCACTGTGGGTATGACTTCCTTGATGCACTTATTGATAAAGCCAGTGACTGATGTGGTGTACTCCGCAATGCCATCGGAAGAATCCCGGAACATATTCCAGTCTGTGCTAGCAAAGCAGTCCTGTAGTTTAGCATCTGCTTCATCTGACAACTTTTTTATAGATTGAGTCACTGGTGCTGCCTGCTTTAATTTTGGCTTGTAAGCAGGAATCAGGAGGATAGAATTATGGTCAGATTTGCCAAATGGAGGGCGAGGGAGAGCTTTGTACGCTTTGTATCTCTGTGTGTGGAGTAAAGGTGGTCTATAATTTTTTTCCTCTGGTTGCACATTTAACATGCTGACAGAAATTAGGTCAAACTGATTTAAGTTTCCCTGCATTAAAGTCCCCGGCCACTAGGAGCGCCGCCTCTGGATGAGCGTTTTCCTGTTTGCTTATGCCGGTATACAGCTCATTGAGCGAGGTTTTAGTGCCAGCATCAGTCTGTGGTGGTATGTAGACAGCTATGAAAAATACAGATGAAAACTCTCTAGGTAGATAGTGTGGTCTACAGCTAATCATGAGATACTCTACCTCAGGCGAGCAAAACCTTGAGACTTCCTTAGATATTGTGCACCAGCTGTTGTTCACATATATGCATAGGCCCCAGCCCCGTGTCTTACCAGAGGTTGCTGTTCTATCCTGCCGATGGAATGTATAACCCGCCAGCTGTATGTTCTTAAATGTCATTGTTCATCCAACATATAAACCAGCGTTCATATAATAACACCTTGTGATGGAAGCCAATCACTACAGCACAAACTCACCGGTGGCTCATTGTTGCCTCTGACAGTAGTATCAATTTCACAGGAAGTTTTGGAATGTTGCTGTCTAGAGTGGATTACAGCAAACATGTCACACTCAGAGGGGGTGAAATAGTAATCTTGGTTAACCCAGAAGTAAAATCGATGCAGAATCTGCCCACAGGAGATTAGTGACAGGGAGAATATTCAATGTCAGACAGAAGATGTTGAAATAAAGGTTCACTATCAGCTGTCCAGCTCAGACTAAAATAAGCACTTTGCCTTTTTTAAAACAGGTGAGAATGAGGCTAATGGCAGAACCGACTATCATGATCCACATAAGAACAAAAGGTCATCAAACAAACTTTTCTGGTTTTACATGGAAATTCCAGTGATACAAACATATCATATTTCTTATATCAGCCACACCCTCATCTGTCCTAAAAAAAACACTGACTTAAGACTCTTGCTTACACAATACTGTCTACTATGGAATGAAAATCAGACATAATTACAGAAAAACCCTCCCTTTGATGTCCCATGTGTCTTCTGTACAACATCATTTGGGTCTGTTGTTTTAATTATTAACATGTTCCTATTGCAATGTTTATTTTTATTCAGTAGATGTTCATAATATGCATGCACACACAGCATGGCACAGTCACAGTGTGATGTAATTTGTGTTGTAGGACACTTTGCAAATGCCTTCAATAAAAGTACTTGGAGGGTTTATTACAAACCCTCAAAGGAAAATCCCTCAGTGATGCACATTTTTTACCATGTACTGTTGTTGGAGCCATCTTATCACCTGGTATTGACATTGTCCACCCTATACAGTAGAGGGCAGTGTAGCATTTGTCGTACTCTAAAGCTACATCCTGCGACACGCTATTTACGCAACATGCGCAATGCCAACTTCCTTTTTCTAATGCAGCGGAGTCAAATCCCCTGTCTTTGACTCCAGGCTCCTGGTTAAGGAGACAGAAAAGACTGAAAATGGTTAGTAAAACGCCAAAATATGTTCCTACATACATATATAAGACATCAGATATGTGTTGTGTGCAATCACATGTTTCAGATGATTTTGAAAGCCATAGATGAAGATGGATTCCGTCCAGTTACCTCTCACGGGGGTCTATCAAACGTGGCCTAATGGCCGCCTGAATCAGTTCATGCTTCCTGTAGCTCTGTAGAGATCTTCTTAGCGATTTGTTACATTGTCTGTAATCAAGTCCAGTGATGTGAATCGCTAATAAACATGTTTGCAGTGTTGCCAAAGTCAGAGGATCGAAATTAAAACTAGCCCGAGGCTAGTACTTTTCACACCGGCTGGCTAGTAGAAAATGTGGTCAACTAGTTCGACAGTTGGTGAAATTGTTTTTTCATATATCGCATGGCACAGATTTTGGACCGGGATAGGAAAATGTGGTCAGTGCCCAAAATCCATCCCTGTGCTGAACACCGCAAAGTAGTGCTAACTAACTGCTAACTAGCCCATCAGCGAAGATGGGCCCAAGACTTGGTGTAACAATGTCTGACAGTTTAGCCACATAACATAAACTTTCAGTGCAGCATGTGTAACGTTAGGTCTACTTTGTATGTTGACAAGTAGCCAGGTAGTTGTACCGACATGGTAATTGGGTTACTGTCTTCTCTTATAGGGTTTTGTAAAAGTGGTGAAAAATAAGTCCTACTTCAAGAGGTACCAGGTCAAATTCAGGAGGAGGCGAGGTAAGGGATTTCTAAATAGTCAAAATTATTTGTTTTAGCACGTGATTGGAGTTGCAAATGCCATGACTGTCCAGATATTTCCTTTCACACTAAATACCCTATTCATTCCATTGATAAACCTCCATCTCACTGACTTTGGTATCCTTGTTCTGCATAGAGGGAAAGACTGACTACTTCGCCCGTAAGCGCCTGGTCATCCAAGATAAAAACAAGTACAACACACCCAAATATAGGATGATTGTCCGCTTCTCCAACCGGGATATCGTCTGCCAGGTAAGATGGGGGGAATTACCAGAATGGACAATTTATTTAGCAGAAACTTTTCTGAAGCAGCTTACGATTGACAGTAACACATTCATCAGTAACACACAATTGACAGTTACACATGTGGCCCATGTTAGAGTCAAACCCACAACTGTTGCCACCTGAGCACCATGCTCTAGTCCAGTTTAGTCCACTGAACAAAATTTGGAACTGCATTCTCGGCTCAATTCCACTAGATTGACCCCATTCTCACATGTCCCATGACGCTTTGATTTGAGGTAATCTGAGATGTCTCATGACGCTTTGATTTGAGTTAATCAGAGATGTGCCATACTATGAGGGGTTGGTTACCAGAAATCGGCGCAGCACGTGATATTGCCTTAAATGTTGTAGACTATATTGTCATTATTTCTCGTGTTACTTATGTGATTTGCTCCAGATTGCCTATGCCAAGATCGAGGGGGACATGATCGTGTGCGCTGCCTACTCCCATGAGCTGCCCAAGTACGGGATCGCCGTGGGTTTGACTAACTACGCAGCAGCCTACTGCACTGGTCTGCTGCTGGCCCGCAGGGTAAGATCAGCTCTCATACACCCCTGCTCTGACCTGATGCTCCCTCCATAGTTTTGTTCAATTTGCAGCACTATTAGTTAATGGGTATTCTATGCTTCTACCCTGTTAATGAAAGCTGTCTTTTCTCAACATTGCTTGTGCCATTTCCTTTCTGCAAACCTTGTTTAATCTTTTACACCTTGAACTCATTTCTAAGCTATTGACATAACTCTGGATCGCGTTCTGGATTGTTTGTTATAGAGATGCCATGATTCCCTGTATTACATGAGAAGTATGTCTGTTCTGGATCTGAATGGCCAAACAATCCTGTTGAACCATGCTTTTCTTTTTGCTCATTGTGAGGAATTGGCAGTTACAGGCGAAAGGCCACCTGTCAGTTTGACTTGATCCACTTGTTTAGCAACTGACTGTAATATAATATGCCATTTAGCAGACACTTTTATCCAAAGCAACATAGTCATGCGTGCATACATTTTCTACATTTGGGTGACCCTGGGAATGGAACCCACAATCTTGGCATTGCAAGCACAATGCTTTTCCAACTGAGTCATACAGGACCTCTGCTTTAGCCACCTACGGTGTTTCTTTCTTGCTGAGCGAGAACACCCTACCATTGTAGTCAGCTTGGCTTAATACTACAACAGATTTCTCCAATCCTGTTTTTGTCTTCCCCTCCAGCTGCTGAACAAGTTTGGCCTGGACAAGGTGTACGAGGGACAGGTGGAGGTCACTGGAGATGAGTTCAACGTGGAGAGCATCGACGGTCAGCCAGGTGCGTTCACCTGCTACCTGGATGCAGGGCTCGCCAGAACCAGCACTGGCAACAAGGTTTTCGGAGCCCTGAAGGGGGCTGTAGATGGAGGCCTGTCCATCCCCCACAGGTAATTACACTTTCCCTGGCTTAAGAACACGTTTTTGTAGCCAGGGGCCGTATGTATCAAGTGTCTTGGCGTAAGAGTGCTGATTTAGGATCTGCTCCCCCCTGTCCACAATCTTATTCATTGTCATTGAAAAGGCAAAACTGATCCTAGATCAGCATTCCTACTCTTGAGGCACATGATGCATACATCCCCAGGTCAAGATTTGTTTGTATACATCACACAGATCTGGGACTAGGCAAGTACTTCTGAGGTGGCCAGGATCTATGTTTTGCTTGATGATGATACACTTGAGGCTGAGTGAATTGTAGTTGGTCCTTCATTTGCCCAGGTTGATGTAACATGTCCTGTTTCAAGACGGGGCTGAGAGCAATATGAATCAGTAGTTTACCAGCCAAATGTTACGTTCTTGGTGTTCTGCGATCAATCATTTCATATGGCATTAGTGAAACTATTGGTCTTAGTGCACTGCCTATAATCCTCAGTCAAAATGACTGGGTCAGTAGTCCCTTTCTGGCTGACATTGTCCTGTCCCCTCTTCCCCTTCCTTTCTCCCAAGCACTAAGCGCTTCCCTGGATATGATGCGGAGAGCAAAGAGTTCAATGCAGAGGTCCACCGCAAGCACATCATGGGCGTCAATGTGTCCGAGTACATGAGCTATCTGATGGAGGAGGATGAGGACGCATACAAGAAGCAGTTCTCTCGCTTCATCAAGAATGGCGTTGCCCCTGATACGGCAAGTTCAAAGTTCACTCTGAACTCATTGTGATGTATCGGGAGGTGCCTGCCAATACATGTCTATTAGTTAAATTAGACCACAGCTGGATGGTTACGTGTTTATCTGCACTAGTAGCCACTTGGGATTGTATCACACACCCAGTTCTACCCGGTTTTCACTGAACCAAACTAAACCTGAGCTAGCATGGTTAGCTACTACTGCTCTGTTAAATTCTTAGGCCTCATGCCTGTAAGCATACTGGGGATCATATCAGCTTATGATGCAAATAAATTCTGAAGGGAAAGTTGTGCTGAATCCCAAACCAGTCTCTTCCCCTTGGCCCTCCATTTGCGTGTTCACGGAGCCCTATTTAAATGTGGAACATGAATTGTCATTCAAGTCACCCGTGTGTCCTGAAGTTAATGGTTTAATTTAATTCCCTCATCACTTAGGATGTCTCCACTTGGAGTTGTCAGCAACACGTGACACCAGAGTGCCCTCAAAACGATTTGGTAGGGGCGAGGGCCTGGTTTGGGATTCTGCGTTAACTTACTGTCCATTGCTTCAATCTATTCAATGTTCTCTGATCTACAGGAGGGGATAGGTGTTGACTTGGAAAGTCTGTAGTAACTGCTGCTTGATGATGATGCACTTGAGGCTGAGCAAATTGTAGTTGGTCCTTCATTTGCCCAAATTGATGTAATCAACGTTTCAAGACGGGGCTGAGAGCAGCACAGTTAATACATTTGTCACATATGTACGAGTCCTAAAATACAACTGACAAATGTGACATCCAACTCATTCCTATTATCAACTGGATGTGTAAAGTGTGTAGAGTAGAAACTATACTGAATCAAGTCTGCATCCAGCAGGAGCCTCTGTACCATTGCGTTAACATGTATTTGGTCTGTGCAATTGACTTTTTTTATTTACTCACTCCACATGGTACTAATGTTTGCCACACTTGTCTCGCAGGTTGAGGAGATGTACAAAAAGGCCCATGCTGGCATTCGTAACAACCCAGTCCACGAAAAGAAGCCCAAGAAAGAAGTCAAGAAGAAGAGGCAAGTTGATGAGCAATTTTGGCTATTTTCTATTGGAATGCAGTACTTACTACTGCGTTGTTGGTTTTCATGCTGTTATGACTAAAACCTGATGGTAAACTTGACTAGATGATCATGGTCTGAGTTGGGGTCAATTCCATTTCAATCTACCTCTTTGTATTTTAACATAACACATTTCAGTTTACTTATTGAATTGTCCCCAACCCTGCCCTTGGCATTGTAGTCATGTTCCCTGACATTGTTAAAATGCATGGTAATGTAGTAATTCTGACATGTTTGTCTCCCCCAGGTGGAACCGTGCCAAGCTCTCTCTGGCCCAGAGGAAAGACCGCGTTGCTCAGAAGAAGGCCAGCTTCCTCAGGGCTCAGGAACAGGAGGCTGCCGACAGCTAAACTCTGGTCCTAATGATGTAGGGACAATTCTTTGTTCTAATAAATCTACAGAAAAAGAATATAGCCTCTGTCTGTTATTGGTTTACCCCTCTATTATAGAAGCTACTGTGGAACTGATTTACTTACTCCTCTGAAGTGTTGGCTAGTCTCTTGATTGAAAACCATCCACCAGGGATATTCAAATATGAACCTCCAAGTTCTACTGCTGATTTCCATTCGTTCTCTCTAATCGGGAACTTATTTAGACCTGGGACACCAGGTGGGTGCAATTTTATCTGGAAGAACAAAAAACAGCAGTACGCCGACCTAGCTCGATTTGAATACACCCGCTATAGACAGTGTTCAATGCCGATTTGTTTGTCAACTTTTCCCTCAACATCCATTTAAAAAAACAATGGAATACAATTGGCATTGTTTACTAGAAATGTACAATGAGTCTAAACATTATACAATGAAGGGGGAAATTAACCCCTTCCCCTCAATTTGTAAAGCATTTTTACCTGACGGTTTGATTGTCCCTCTATATACAAACGACATTCAACATCTGTCAATTGAAATGAGTTTATTAGTCACTAATCTGGCTTTCACATGACTGAGCAGGGGTACAGTCATGGGAGGGCATAGGTTAAAAACAAAAGGCCCAGCCAATCAGTTTCATTACAGACAGCTGATGAAACGGAGTAATTCTCTAGGTGGCTGGTCTCCGATGATCCCACAGGTAAATTAGCCAGATGTGGAGGTCCTGAGGCCGGTTGGATGTACTGCCAAATTCTCTAAAACTGAGGCAGTTTATGGTAGAGAAATTAACAGTCAATCCTCTGGCAACAGCTCTGTTGAACATTCCTGCAGTCAGCATGCCAATTGCATGCTTCCTCAACTTGAAACATCTGTGGCGTTGTGATCAGTGGCCTTTTGTCCCCAGCACAAGGTGCACCTGTAATGATCATGCTGTTTTATCAGCTTCTTGATATGCCACACCTGTGAGGTGGATGGATTAACGCTCACAAACATTTATACACAAAATGTAAGATTTGTGTGTATGGAACATTTCTGGGGTCTTTATTTCAGCTCGTGAAAAACAGAACCAACACTTTACATGTTGCGTTTATATTTTTGTTCATTATAGTTCCCAAAAAAGCTTAGAGGAGAGGGCGTTAGGGGGCAGCAGTGGTGTTCATCTGTGTCCTGATTCTCCACCCTTTCCCAAAGTGTGGATTTACAATGGTAGAAACGCAGTTCCAACCAATACTTTCAAATCCAGGGTCTAGATGTACCTATGTTTTAACCTCATTAGGAGTCCTTGGTGTGCGAAATCTTTTTCCACAACAAGCTCTTCAGGTTGTTCAGTATAAGCGAGTGTTCCATCTCCATCTGTTCGGCCGAGCCCTTTAATGCTATACAGGCATACAGCTGTTTCTCTAGCTCCTCCTGAATGTCAGACGGCGCCCCGTTCAGGAGGTAATCCTTCAGTGCGCCGCACGCCTTGGCCAGGTTGGGCTGCGTCACCTCTGGCGTACACCGGTGCTTGGTGAGGTCACAGGAAGTGCGACAGTCGGCACCGTACAAACAGTCCTCTTCCGTGTCGCATCGCCGCTCCCTCATGGCTTTCTGGAAGGTGGCCTCAGGGACAATGTGGCGAGTGTCCATCACCTTCAGGTCGTGGCGGTCGTTGTAACCAAAGCCGTCTGCGCTCACGTCACACATGAGGAAGGAGCCGAAGGTCCCGTGGAAAACATCCTCAACGAGCTCCAGGAGGCCGATGGAGATCTTGGCCTTGCGGGGCCAGGAGGGCGTGAACCACTGGTCCATGCTGCGTCGTACCCCCGCGGGGATCCACAGCTCCACCACCCAGGGCAGGCTGATGCCGTACAGGGGAGCATAGGGCACCTTCTCCACGTACAAGTTCAGAGGAAAAGGGAACAAGAGAGATGGGGGGTATTGAAAGAGGCAGAGGAGAGAGAGCTGTGATGACTTTCATCACATAAATAAGCTCATGATTTGAATCAATCTGTCATGATTACTGGATAATTTGTGGGGGTTTTTCTTCATAAATGGGCATTCCTATTAGATTACCTTCTCCATCACATACATGTCCCCACAGAAGCCCAGGAGCCTAGGGGTGTGCTCTCTGTCCTGCAGGACTATTGCTAGCAGAAACTCATTGAGCTGGAGAAGAGCCCACATGGAGCGGGCCTCCGGCAAGGAGATGAGGCCATCTTTGTTGTAGTCGGCCACGGAGAAAACCAGGCTCACTAGGTCTGGAAGGTTGGCCTGTTCACCCACCTTGGTCTGGAGAGGAATAAGGGGTGAGAGATACCTTCGTAACAGAACTGCATTAATGAACATGCTAGCCACTAAAGTCATAACACACTAACAAAGATGGAAATAAGTTACGTGAATGTGAATACTGTGACAAAATATCAATTAGCATTTATGAAATATTGGTGTCCTGATTATAAATGCATAATGTATGGATTATGAATGTGTTATGAAGACCTTCAAATAAGTGTTGCAAACATGAACCTATTAATAAAAGCTGGTAGTCTAATGAATCACACTGGGACGAGATGACAGTATTCTGACCTTGAGGTGGCTGAGGACCATCTCTTTGAACTTCTCTACGGAAGTTCCCTTGGTGGGCTTGTTGAACGGCGACGCCTCCTTCCTGTGCTCCATCTCAGCTCCCAGGTTATAATGAGGAACCTCCTCCATCTGGCACTTAATCACCCCCTCCAGGTCCCCCCAGCCACCTGAGTACACCTGAGACACACAGACCCACAACATGCTCATGTTAGTTCTCAGACGCGGAAACACTGTAGCTCTAAACACTATGGGTGAATCTCAAGTCCTTCCTTGATTCCTCATGTCCTCTCTCCACATCACCTGCCCAATGTCAGAAGGAAGTGAGATGCAGGTGGATTGGAGGAGAAGATCCTTGGATGCTCTCCTTCCCTCTTACATTTTGGAAAGGAAAGACTTTTGAGATTTACCGTAGAACTTGGATCAGAGTCAGATCTGACCTGGTTGTTCGGCTTGGCAGAGAGACACTTCCCCAGGTACAGCGTGTCTTTTTCACACAGGCTTCTGCATGCCGAGCCGTCGATCACTCCTTTCCTGTACTTGTCACACTTGGATAAATAGACATGGTGTTGGTTTGTATACTGTAACTAACAAATAGACAGACATGGTGTTGGTTTGTATAGTAACTCACAGGATGGTTTTAATACAATATGGAAGCTGACACTGGAATGCTGTATTTGAAGGAATAGTATTTTTTTAACCAGTAGGAGGCTCCATCAATTTACTAATTTCATATAAGGAAATAGAGAACTCACTATGGAATTCTTGCACTCATGTCCACGACACAGCTCTGAGTAGGATGAGTACTCCACATACACCACCCAGCTACCCACAAACACTGCCAGCCATGAGAAGAACAGATACTTCATGTGCAGGTAGGAGAATCGGGCCTGAAACAGAGAGAGCAAGGGAGTGAGGGAGAGAGAGAGTATATAATGAGATAGAGGGGGAGAGAGAGCTGTGATGACTTTCATTACATAATAATAAGATCATGATCAGAATACATAAATGGGCATTCCTATTCAAAGAGTTCAGGTGGAACAGCCTCCTTTATGATACTTGAACAGAACTTGACCCAGATATAGTGAGACTGAAGACGTGTAAACAGTATTTAGTTAATGTGAGTTTGATTATCCACAGGAGTAAATATCATGGAATGTAGAAAATGAATGATAGGTATGCTAAATATTGCCCCACATTTATGTTGCAATAACAAATGTGAAGTTGAGATGCACTGAGCATTACAGGGATTTTCAGTCATTTCCATAAGCAGGCTGGTCTAGTACCAGTAGTGTTGTTATCCAATTAATAAATGAATAGCTCCTTCACTGGGGTGCATGATGAAATATGAAACTTTAACTGAGATTCAGTATTATAACAATCATACAATCATGCAGAATAGATGAGGTGAGAGATTAACAGATAACACACTGACATAATTTGCGCTAAAACAGGGTCAGGTTGTGAGACGTGAAGATTCATAGAAAGAACAAAATTCAAAACGACACTTCCTCAAAAACGAATGTCAATTTAGATTTGAGTGGGTTTCAACAGAATGCATTTGGGGAAAGAAATAATTCATTTTGCTGTGCCAGAAAATCCTACCTTTCTCCATGTTCGTCAGGAACTAACAGCAAACAGAGCCATTTGAAATCTAAATGCCACTCAATGAAATTTGGCCGGATTGGCGTAAATCCCAGACCCCTCGTGGCTTAACATTCTCTAATCAGACATCTTAAACCTGCTTACTGTGTTATTCCTCTCCAGAAGGGCTGGGTGATCTTGTAAAATGTATAACGTGAAAGGAGTAATAACTATTGTTATTGAGAGGGAGAGCATGAGAGAGAGAGAGATGAGAGAGAGAAACAGTGTGTGCTTGGGGACAGGGAGTCGATACAGCCATAGGGCTCTGGTAAAATGAAGTGCACTATATAAGGAATAGGGTGTCATTTGGGACATAGACAGTGATAGACCAAGGAGGGAGGAGGGGTGAGGCCTTCTGTCTTGTTCCCAGTGTCTGTTGCGCCTGCATCTATGCTTGTTGTAGTCTAGCAACCATCTGTGAGAACAGACCATGTGACTCGTTCTTCCTAGACAGACTTGGCCACCGCAACAGAGAGAACAATAAATCACTGAACTGAGGTGAGGAGGGTCATATAATGAGGGGGGAGAGCGAGAGACATATCATCTATATATACTGTACGAGCCAGCATTGAGTCAATCATGTCATTTCATATGATCCCATATAGTGGCTTGCGAAAGTATTCACCCCCCTTGGCATTTTTCCTATTTTGCTGCCTTACAACCTGGAATTAAAATAGATTTTTTGGGGTTTTGTATCATTTGATTTACACAACATGCCTACCACTTTGAAGATGCAAAATATTTTTTTTATTGTGAAACAAACAAGAAATAAGACAAAAAAACGGAAAACTTGAGCGTGCATAACTGTTCACTCTCCAAAGTCAATACTTTGTAGAGCCACATTTTTCACCAAGTTCAGCTGCAAGTCTCTTGGGGTATGTCTCCATAAGCTTGGCACATCTAGTCACTGGGATTTTGCCCATTCTTAAAGGCAAAACTGCTCCAGCTCCTTCAAGTTGGAAGGGTTCCGCTGGTGTACAGCAATCTTTAAGTCATACCACAGATTCTCAATTGGATTGAGGTCTGGGCTTTGACTAGGCCATTCCAAGACATTTAAATGTTTCCCCTTAAACCACTCGAGTGTTGCTTTAGCAGTATGCTTAGGGTCATTGTCCTGCTGGAAGGTGAACATCTGTCCCAGTCTCAAATCTCTGGAAGACTGAAACAGGTTTCCCTCAAGAACTTCCCTGTATTCAGCGCCATCCATCATTCCTCCAATTCTGACCAGTTTCCCAGTCCCTGCCGATGAAAAACATCCCCACAGCATGATGCTGCCACCACCATGCTTCACTGTGGGGATGGTGTTCTCGGGGGGATGAGAGGTGTTGGGTTTGAGCCAGACATAGCGTTTTCCTTGATGGCCAAAAAGCTACATTTCAGTCTCATCTGACCAGAGAACCTTCTTCCACATGTTTGGGGAGTCTCCCACATGCCTTTTGGCAAACACCAAATGTGTTTGCTTGTTTTTTTCTTAAGCAATGGCTTTTTTTCTGGCCAGTCTTCCGTAAAGTCCAGCTCTGTGGAGTGTACAGCTTAAAGTGGTCCTATGGACAGATACTCCAATCTCCGCTGTGGAGCTTTGCAGCTCCTTCAGGGTTATCTTTGGTCTCTTTCTTGCCTCTCTGATTAATGCCCTCCTTTGCTGGTCCGTGAGTTTTGGTGGGCAGGTTTGCTGTGTTGCCATATTCTTTCAATTTTTTAATAATGGACTTAATGGTGTTCCGTGGGATGTTCAAAGTTTCTGATATTTTTTTATAACCCAACCCTGAACTGTACTTCTCCACAACTCTTCATAGTGCCGCTTGCTTGGTGGTGCCCCTTGCTTAGTGGTGTTGCAGACTCTTGGGCCTTTCAGAACCGGTGTATATATCTACTGAGATCATGTGAATCTTAGATTCCACACAGGTGGACTTTATTTAACTAATAATGTGACTTCTGAATGTAACTGGCTGCACCAGATCTTATTTAGGGGCTTCATATACAGTTGAAGTCAAAAGTTTACATACACTTATGTTGGAGTCATTAAAACTCGTTTTTCAACCACTCCACAAATTTCTTGTTAATAAACTATAGTTTTGGCACGTCAGTTAGGACATCTACTTTGTGCATGACACAAGTAATTTTTCCAACAATTGTTTACAGACAGATTATTTCACTTATAATTCACTGTATCACAATTCCAGTGGGTCAGAAGTTTACATACACTAAGTTCAATATGCCTTTAAACAGCTTGGAAAATTCCTGAAAATGATGTCATGGCTTTAGAAGCTTCTGATAGGCTAATTGACATCATTTGAGGCAATTGGAGGTGTACTTCAAGGCCTACCTTCAAACTCAGTGCCTCTTTGCCTGACATCATGAGAAAATCAAAAGAAATCAGCCAAGACCTCAGAAAAAGAATTGTAGACCTCCAAAAGTTGGGTTCATCCTTGGGAGCAATTTCAAAATGCCTGAAGGTACCATGTTCATCTGTACAAACAATAGTACGCAAGTATAAACACCATGTGACCACACAGCCGTCATACCGCTTCGGAACGAGACGCGTTCTGTCTCCTAGAGATGAACGTACTTTGGTGCGAAAAGTGCAAATCAATCCCAGAACAGCAGCAAAGGACCTTGTGAAGATGCTGGAGGAAACAGGTACAAAAGTATCTATATCCACAGTAAAACGAGTCCTATATCGACATAACCTGAAAGGCCGCTCAGCAAGGAAGAAGCCACTGCTCCAAAACCGGCATAAAAAAGACAGACTATGGTTTGCAACTGCACATGGGGACAAAGGTCATACTTTCTGGAGAAATGTCCTCTGGTCTGATGAAACAAAAATAGAACTCTTTGGCCATAATGACCATCGTTATGTTTGGAGGAAAAAGGGGGAGGCTTGTAAGCCCGAAAAACACCATCCCAACCGTGAAGCACGGGGTGGCAGCGTCATGTTGTGGGGGCGCTTGGCTGCAGGAGGGACTGGTGCACTTCACAAAATCGATGGCATCATGAGGTAGGAAAATTATGTGGATATATTGAAGCAACATCTCAAGACATCAGTCAGGAAGTTGAAGCTTGGTCGCAAATGGTCTTCCAAATGGACAATGACCACAAGCATACTTCCAAAGTTGTGGCAAAATGGCTTATTGACAACAAAGTCAAGGTATTGGAGTGGCCATCACAAAGCCCTGACCTCAATCCTATAGAACATTTGTGGGCAGAACTGAAAAAGTGTGTGCGAGCTAGGAGGCCTACAAACCTGACTCAGTTACACCAGCTCTGTCAGGAGGAATGGGCCAAAATTCATCCAACTTATTGTGGGAAGCTTGTGGAAGACTACCCGAAACGTTTGACCTAAGTTAAACAATTTAAAGGCAATCCTACCAAATACTAATTGAGTGTACATAAACTTCTGACCCACTGGGAATGTGATGAAAGAAATAAAAGCTTAAATAAATCATTCTCTCTACTATTATTCTGACATTTCACATTCTTAAAATAAAAGTGGTGATCCTAACTGGCCAAAGACAGGGAATTTTTACTAGGATTAAATGTCAGGAATTGTGAAAAACTGAGTTTAAATGTATTTGGCTAAGGTGTATGCAAACTTCCGACTTCATCTGTATAGCACGCACCACTTTTTTAACTAATTATTTTTTGAATTTCACTTCACCAATTTGGACTAATTTGTGTATGTCAATTACATGAAATTCAAATAATAATCAATTGAAATGACAGGTTGTAATGCAACAAAATGGGAAAAGCGCCAAGGGGGATGAATACTTTTGCAAGGCATTGTATCTCATCTATGTGGAACAATCACCTACATCTTTTGCGCATCCACAGAGTGTTCTACCCTGCATAACTATATCTACAACATATTACAGTCCTTCATTAAAACATAATTCTGCTCACTGCTATAACAGCACATTCATGTACACTACAGATGAGCCTGTTTGTAATGAACTAGTTTATTCTAATTAGAGAGCAATTGATGGAGAAACAGGCCTTAAATTGGGATATACATGGGTAGTTGCCTATAGTGGGCCTTGTGGAGTACAGTAATACTTCATCATTACAATGACTTGATTATGAGCTCTGTAATCAACAACCCAATGGTTCTCTGTGGTAACACATGGTTCGTTACAGGCAGACAGCTACTGTACAATCTTTTTCCTTTTTGACACACTCCAAATTGTTATTGCCTTTTGATAACATTTTCTTCCTGATTCATAATTCTAAAATGGACTATCTTAATGTTCTCAATAGATCAATAATGACATTACTTCAACACAGAGAGCTGGCTGAGTGGAGGAATAACAGACATTCAGAAACCCTTTCTATTCCATCTATTAATAATAAATATGTCCAATGTTTGACAGTGATGGACTCCCCCAGCCTCTCTCCCTCTTTCAGTTCCAATTTGCTTTATTGACATGACTGTCTCTCTCTGTATCTCTTCTGTGCAATTCTCAACTTAATACAGTACTTTGAGTGCCAATCTTCTCCCTCTATTCCATGTCGTGATGCTGTGTGTGGATCTGTAACCACATCTTACTCAATTCCCACATTTCCTTACCGTCCAATGGCTATGGACACGATTGTGAGTAAAGGTGAACTCTTGCGTCGTCTTTGCCCAGCACTTATAATGTGTTGTACATTGGACAATACCACTTTCTAAAGATGAACCCTTTACGCAAATGAGAGTCCCTGTTATCTGAATTGGATTTGAGTTTCTCTCTATAAGAACTCTTTTATTAGTGATGATGCACAAGACTTGGACTTGACACTCTCCCTTCATCTTCCACCCACCCTCTTTCACTGACAGTAAAGATGACTCTTCTTAAATCAATTTAGCCCTTCAGTCTGCATCCATCTCGCTCTCTAATCTAATCCTTCTCTCTCCCTATTCAATGGACCTCTTACTGTAATGTCAGTCCATTACTCTCCTCTTTTGTCTAGTGGAACACTTTGTCATCTCAGTGTTGAGAGCTGTGGAGTCTATTTTTTTTATTTTAACCTTTATTTAACTAGGGAAGTCAGTTAAGAACAAATTCTTATTTTCAATGACAGTCTAGGAACAGTGGGTTAACTGCCTTGTTCAGGGGCAGAATGACAGGTTTGTACCTTGTCAGCTCGGGGATTCGATCTTGCAACCTTTCGGTTACTAGTCCAACGCTGCCGCTCCTGACTAGTCACAAGTCACTTCTCTATTGTGATTGCAGGTTCAGAGCAACCGCTTTTTAGCGTATACTGGCTTGAGTTTCCTCTCTCCCCAAAGCCCAACCTCATTCTGTGGTCCTAGACCTGGACGGTGGTTGGAGCAGCTAGAGGTCAACGAGCTGTAATCTCAGTTAACCCTTTTCCTCTGTGCTTAGATTTTTCCATACTTGTGGAAAGAGTTTGTGCTTTCCAGATAAGTGTTCTCCCAGCCGTAGTGCCTTGATATTAAACCTAAAACATTCAGCATTCCACAGGACCGACAACTGCTCAGAATGTCATTTATAACAGCATGGTGTCTAGTGTAGTCCCTCTCTACATGCAGGCTGATCTCTGCCTCAGTCTCTCAGAGAACCAGATACACTTCACTTGGGAGGTGTGCCACAAAATATGATTAGAGCCAGGCTAATAACATAATCTGGAGCTTGCCTTGTAATTTATCTGTGGCCTTCCCTGGTCAAGTAATCTGAAGACCTCATACACTTGACTTTACACTGAGTGAACAAACATTAAGAACACCTGCTCTTTCCATGACATAGACTGACCAGGTGAATCCAGGTGGAAGCTATGATTCCTTATTGATGTAACTTGTTAAATCCACTTCAATCAGTTTAGATGAAGGGGAGAAGACAGGTTAAAGACGGATATTTAAGCCTTGAAACAATTGAGACATGGATTGTGAATGTGTGCCATTCAGAGGGTGAATGGGCAAGATAAAGAATGTAAGTGCCTTTGAACGGGTACGTTAGTAGCTGCCAGGCGCATTGGTTTGTGTCAAGAACTCCAACGCTGCTGTTTTTTTTACCCTCAACAGTTTCCTGTATCAAGAATGGTCTACAACCCAAAGGACATCCAGCCAACTTGACACAACTGTGGGAAGCATTGGAATCAACATGGGCCAGTATCCATGCCCCAACGAATTGAGGATGTTCTGAGGGCAAAAAGGTGGGGTGCAACTCAATATTAGGAAGGTGTTCTTAATGTTTGGTATACTCAGTGTACTGTATGTTTAGCGTGAGCATAATCTGTAGGTGTCCTAGTACTTTCCCAGTGTTTTTATACAAACCTATACCCAGAACTAAAGTCTTGCGTAATTGGTCAGAGGCTCGATTAAGTTCAGGGTCCATATGTGGGAAGACAGAAAGAGTATCAGAACTGGAACAAAGAACTCTCTCTTTGCAAGTTGCAGGCAAGTCTATGGCCAAATGTTCCCTCTCCTTTCGAAATTCTAAAAAGATGCTAACACCTTGTGAAACCAAGATTTGTCCAAAGCACCGGAGCAAATCCTGCTCGTTATCTCACGCATGCCATTGTACAAATCATGACAGATCTACAGTAACATTTATGTTTACGTAGTCTGTCCATGAGAGACTAAGAGAACTGCTACAAAGCAGCATGACCACACAAACAAAGCACTGTGTTCCATATTGATTCTTGCGTAGGTAGGTGCTGTAAATTGCATCCAACTGCAAAGTCATTATAGATAACACTCTGAAGGAAAATAAATATGTGGTTGTTCTTTAAAAATCTATGTTTTGAGGGCTTTCATTTTAACTCTGTGATTATGCATTTCTCACTCCTTTACAGGAGCCCATAGGCTGCTGGTGGGGAAAGAGCAAGGCTACATCCCAAATGGCTCCATATATAATGCAAATCGTGCCCTATGGGCTCTGGTAGAAAGAAGTGCACTAAAATGGAGCCCTAAAACACAGCTAATGAGGCAGCATTGATCCTGGCTGTTGTGACTGCTTGTTATTAATTACCAGCTGTAATCAGAGCTGTGGTGATGTAATGGGGTGTGTGGATGGGAAGGGTGGCAAGTCATTATAGTGCACTACCTTTGCCCTAAGATCCCGGGTCAAAAGTGGTGCACTATAAAGGGACACAGCCTCAGCCATTGCTTAGCCACTAAATAATCATGCATCCCATCAGGCCTTGGGTTTTATTTCCTTAATTGATTATCCCCTACATATTATATGTCTGAAACATGCTGGAGATACCAACAGGTCAATCGACATACAGAGACCACTGGTGTGCTGGGACTATAGTCTAACTAACCCTAACTACAGTCCAGCCTTTTACACTGAGCAGAGGTCCAGACATTGAGTCCATGCACAACAAATACATGGACAAAGGATGCACAACAAATACATGGACAAAGCACTTGTTATTTATGACCTGAAACTGCTCTTTGGCATCCAAATATACAGGGAGAGAAGATAGAAATGTTCTCTGCTCTTGACCCATTTCTATGCTGACACTTGTTTTGCAGCCCTGCTCACCAGTCATCCATTATTCATGATCATAAAGCTAGTCCTCTCTAATGGGCACTCTCTCCAGCGGTGAAGAGAGAGAGAAATGGAAAGAGAGAGATATATGGAGAGATGAGGGAGCGAGAAAGAGGGATAGAGAGATGAGGGAGGGAGGGACATATGAACAGGGAGAGGAAAGGGGGATACCTAGTCAGTTGTACAACTGAATGCATTCAACTGAAATGTGTCTTCCGCATTTAAGCCAACCCCTCTGCATCAGAGAGGTGCGGGGGGCTGCCTTAATTGACATCCACGTCATCGGTGCCTGGTGAACAGTGGGATAACTGCCTTACGAGGGATAGAGATGAGAGAGGAGATGAAGGGGAGAGAGAGAGAGGAGATGAAGGGGAGAGAGAGAGAGGGGATGAAGGGGAGAGAGAGAGAGGAGATGAAGCAGGGATAGAGAGGGAGAATTAAAAGAATGTGTCACACAGACAAAAGCAAAGCATTTTCCTCCCTAATATTCTACATGGGGAACACTAATAGGCTTATGCACAGTGCACACACATGGGAATCGTCAAGCGTGGAAGATGTTTCCTGGTGAGAGCTTCTTTTTGCACCACCTGTGTAAACTCTCTGCTTGCATCTCCCTCTCTCTCATAGGAGTTACGCACCAGTAACTCATCTGTCCCAGCATCCATCTCTCTTACTCCCAGGACTCCAACTCTCTAAAGGAAGGTGTCA
This sequence comes from Salmo salar, assembly GCF_965601325.2. Lineage (NCBI taxonomy): Eukaryota > Metazoa > Chordata > Actinopteri > Salmoniformes > Salmonidae > Salmo > Salmo salar. Next base: position 37,150,581 of record NC_138300.1, read on the forward strand.
TTACTATTTGCTGTGTGCACTGTGCAGGCTCAGAGAGATGTCACACTCGGTGCATCCCAAATGGCACCCTATTCTCTACAAAAACACTATATAGGGAATATGGTGCCTTTTGGGAATCACACACTCTATTTGTGTGCACGGTGCAGGCTCTGGGAGATGTAACACTGTCTCTGTCTGTCTGTGCTATGTGCAGGAGCTATGCGCTGCCTGGTTGATCAGACTCATCCCAGTCCCAAGTCGGACAGCATACAGCAGGCAATAAGAAAGATGCCACCCCTCCCTCCTGGTCGAGGACACACCCTCCTGGTCGAGGCCACACCCCAATCCCCACACTGACTCAACCTGCGACAATAACACTACATGTTAACAGCAGATTTTGGGCCAGTTGTTCACTTTTCACTTACATACTGTATAGATACAACAGGCCATGAACATGGCATATGTAAGTTACAGTCTCCTCACATACAAGCATTCAAAAATACACAGCCTTGCTCACTCTTCCTCTCTCACTCACATATGCACACACACGTAAACAAGTGCACACACACGCGCTCAAACAATCACGCACGCCTACACACACGCACAGAATAGCAGAAGTTGCCACAACAACTTAACACATTGCTTTTTAGCTCTCCCTTTGTGTCACAGGACAAAGTGACATGTCAATAGCGTTTAATTCTGACTTCCTGCTCTTCTGCTCCAGATCAGTTCAGCCTATCGAGCATGTCCAAAATACAAATGAAGTTTACACCGAAGGAGAGTGGGGTGGGAAGAAAATACTAACCAGCTAAATGCTGCATCTTAAGTAATATTGATTAAATTAGGCTCCCACCAAGTCCTCTGGGACAAGCTTAGACCTCAGACAGTGGTTTGTGAACACATGCTGATAGAGTCATGCACTGCAGTTCATGGAGAGGAGGCAATATGGGAGAGAATGGAGAGATGAGAGCACGCAGGTGTTCCCCTGAGGAGAGAGAGCTGTGGAAAGATGAGTTGGCAAACAGCTCCTCCTTAAACCTCCCCACATCTCTGAGTTTAACTGACTAGAATGTAGGTAACCAAAGCTTCCAAAAACATACAATTTATAACTCTGTTCTGTGCATGTGTGTTCTAGTTGGCACAGTTTGACAGTGCTAACATCAAATAAGATGATCAGCATCGTCATCATATCCCTCTATTGCACATACTGACACAGTTCCTCATATTCAGGCTCGGGCCACATCAGACCTGGTTCTCTCTCTTACTTCACAGGGACAAAACTGGTGGGTGGGCAATGGACGTCGGTCATTTTAATTCCTAATTGCCATACAAAAATACAGCAGTGCCTGATCACACGTTCACACTGTGTTAAATTGGTGACAAATCACAACAGACAAGTTTCTAGGCTACCCATATTAAAATGTGCAGCCAGGGCTACGTGTTTGGTGATCTCAACTATGGCTTTCACACAGGCCCATAGGGCTCTGGTCAAAAGTAGTGCACTATATAGGGAATAGGGTGCCATTTGGGATGAGTCATTCCCAGGATCTAACTCTGGTGGTAAAGGACTCAAGGAGCATTGGATGTCAGATCTGGATGACTGGGTACAGTAAACTGGACCCAGCATGGCAGGATTACCCTGTCTCCTGACAGACAGACAGGATCCATGGAGCAGTTTTATCTTGGCTGGACCACTGAGCTCTGCACACCTAGACAACCATGGCCTTCCACAGTATGTAGCCTATGTGGAGATGAAATTTAGGACGACTGCGATAACTTCAGCCACATGCAGTGCAATGTCTGACACTATTACGAGGAGTAAATCGGAAAGCAGACCCAACTGTACACAATACGCCTTTTGATGCTAAGGATTTGTTGAATGTTTTGTGGAACGATTTGTAATCTCTCATGGCAAGATTTTTGGTCTGGTTTGACAAGATTAAATTATTTGTGACATTCTGGGAAATTCTGTAGGCTACGGGGAGTACAATTTTAAACAGTGCCCTGCATAGATGAAACATAATCACAAGGAATCCATATCTCCTAGTAAGACTGCAGGACATCTGCTTGGGGTTTTATATACAGTTGAAGTTGGAAGTTTACATACACCTTAGCCAAATACATTTAAACTCAGTTTCACAATTCCTGACATTTAATCCTAGTAAAAATTCCCTGTCTTAGGTCAGTTAGGATCACCACTTTATTTTAAGAATGTGAAATGTCAGAATATTAGTAGAGAGAGTGATTTATTTCAACTTGTATTTCTTTCATCACATTCCCAGTGGGTCAGAAGTTTACATACACTCAATTAGTACTTGGTAGTATTGCCTTTAAATTGTTTAACTTGGGCCAAACGTTTCAGGTAGCCTTCCACAAGCTTCCCACAATAAGTTGGGTGAATTTTGGCCCATTCCTCCTGATAGAGCTGGTGTAACTGAGTCAGGTTTGTAGGCCTCCTAGCTCGCACACACTTTTTCAGTTCTGCCCACAAATGTTCTATGGGATTGAGGTCAGGGCTTTGTGATGGCCACTCCAATACCTTGACTTTGTTGTCCATAAGCCACAACTTTGGAAGTATGCTTGGGGTCATTGTCCATTTGGAAGACCCATTTGCGACCAAGTTTTAACGTCTTGACTGATGTCTTGATGTGAATTCAATATATCCACATAATTTTCCTTTCCTCATGATGCCATCTATTTTGTGAAGTGCACTAGTCCCTCCTGTAGCAAAGCACCCCCACAACGATGCTGCCACCCCCGTGCTTCATGGTTGGGATGGTGTTCTTCGGCTTGCAAGCGTCCCCCTTTTTCCTCCAAACATAACAATGGTCATTATGGCCAAAGAGTTCTATTTTTGTTTCATCAGACCAGAGGACATTTCTCCAAAAAGTATGATCTTTGTCCCCATGTGCAGTTGCAAACCGTAGTCTGGCTTTTTTATGCCGGTTTTGGAGCAGTGGCTTCTTCCTTGCTGAGCGGCCTTTCAGGTTATTTCGATTTAGGGTTTGTTTTACTGTGGATATAGATACTGTGGATATAGATACTTTTATCTTCACAAGGTCATTTGATGTTGTTCTGGGATTGAACGTGTCTCCTTCCTGAGTGGTATGATGGCTACGTGGTCCCATGGTGTTTATACTTGCGTACTATTGTTTGTACAGATGAACGTTGTACCTTCAGGTGTTTGGAAATTGCTCCCAAGGGTGAACCAGACTTGTGGAGGTCTACAATTCTTTTTCTGAGGTCTTTGCTGATTTCTTTTGATTTTCCCATGATGTCAAGCAAAGAGGCACTGAGTTTGAAGGTAGGCCTTGAAATACATCCACAGATACACCTCCAATTGCCTCAAATGATGTCAATTAGCCTATCAGAAGCTTCTAAAGCCATGACATCATTTTCTGCAATTTTCCAAGCTGTTTAAAGGCACAATCAACTTAGTGTATGTAAACTTCTGACCCTTTGGGATTGTGATACCTGTTTGGCCCTGTCCGGGGGTTTCATCGGATGGGGCCATAGTGTCTCCTGACCCCTCCTGTCTCAGCCTCCAGTATTTATGCTGCAGTAGTTTATGTGTCGGGGGGCTAGGGTCAGTCTGTCACATCTGGAGTATTTTTCTTGTCTTTTCCGGTGTCCTGTGTGAATTTAAATATGCTCTCTCTAATTCTCTCTCTCTCTTTCCTTCATTCTCTCTCTTGGAGGATCTGAGCCCTAGGACCATGCCTCAGGACTACCTGGCTTGATGACTCCTTACTGTCCCCAGTTCACCTGGCCGTGCTGCTGCTGCTCCAGTTCCAACTGTTCTGCCTGCAGCTATGGAACCGTGACCTGTTCACCGGACGTGCTACCTGTCCCAGACCTGCTGTCCCAGACCTGCTGGAACCCTGACCTGTTCACCGGACGTGCTACCTGTCCCAGACCTGCTGTTTTCAACTCTCTAGAGACAGCAGGAGCGGTAGAGATACTCTCAAAGATTGGCTATGAAAAAGCCAACTGACACTTACTCTTGTGTTACTGACTTGTTGCACCCTCGACAACTACTATGATTATTATTATTTGACCATGCTGGTCATTTATGAACATTTGAACATCTTGGCCATGTGCTGTTATAATCTCCACCCGGCACAGCCAGAAGAGGATTGGCCACCCCTCATAGCCTGGTTCCTCTCTAGGTTTCTTCCTAGGTTTTGGCCTTTCTAGGGAGTTTTTCCTAGCCACCGTGCTTCTACACCTGCATTGCTTGCTGTTTGGGGTTTTAGGCTGGGTTTCTGTGCAGCACTTTGAGATATCAGCTGATGTAAGAAGGGCTATATAAATAAATTTGATTTGATACAGTGAATTATAAGTGAAATAATCTTTCTGTAAACAATTGTTGGAAAAAGTACTTGTGTCATGCACAAAGTAGATGTCCTAACCGCCTTGCCAAAACTATAGTTTGTTAACAAGAAATTTGTGGAGTGGTTCAAAAACGAGTTTTAATAACTCCAACCTAAGTATGTAAACTTCCGACTTCAACTGTATGTTAGTATGAAATCGGCTTGTCTTATTGGAGCGTCCAACCGGCGAGTGACAGTGTTCCATCATGTTATGACCTCATTAGGAAGACGCAGAATGGCCAAGAAAACCCTCCGTGGGACTAAGATGGCAGACACACACACACACACACTCCCCCTTGTGACTGCTGGAACTTTTCACTTACATGGCTACTCACACAGCGGTGTGAAGGAAAAACACACACACACACACACACACGGGTGTGAAGAAAACGGGAGCAAAACAAAACGCAGCTCAGAGTGTCTCCTGGCTGAACAAAACAGACAGATGAGATGAGTTTTTGATGGTTTTTGATTCCGGCTATAAAATAAATTAAATATTTAACAGATATATTGATCACTGGGGGAAAAAAATTGCTACAAACATGAACCATATCTAACCAAATTAAAAAAAGGTTGGGCTTTATAAGTTGCAGTAAAACACCACTCGCATTGTAAAGGTTGGATCTCCTACATGGTCTCCAGAACACTGTATATCTCAACTTTCCAAGTTGATTCGAAAAGTATTCAGACCCTTTGACTTTTTCCACATTTTGTTACGTTTAGTTTGTTCCCCCTCAATCTACACAAAATACATAATACTGACAAAACAGGTTTAGACATTTTTGCTAATGTATAAAAAAAAAAAATAGATTACAAGTTGTCCTTTAAAGTTCATGTGGATAATCTTGTGACAAAGCTTAAACTGAAATTGTTTTTGTTTTTTGTAATAAGGCTTTGCTTCCTGCTTATGGCTAGAAAGAAGCTTGTTCATGCCACTTTTCTCTCTGTAATTGATTATGGTGACTTGTCTATATGCATGCAACCTCCTCTGTCTTACAGAGACTGGACTCTGTTTATGATGTATCCTTGTGCTTTTATTACAAATGCCAAGTCACTCAGACACCTATGCACCAAATTGTAGGTTGGACCTCACTTTATATGCGTAGAAAGATACATTTGTATGTGTTCATCTACAAAGCCCTTTTGGGTAAACTCCCTCTTTACCTCTGTAGTCTGGTCTCCTTCACCACCAGCAGTTAACATACCCGGTCTGCTAGGTGGTTGCTACCTAAAGTCCCCAGGACATTCACAGTTTTAGGCAAGACTGCCTTCTCTTCTTGTACACCAGACCCATGAAATAATCTACAATCCATGCTTCATCTAGATATGTAAGTGCCACTGAATGAATTTAAAATATTGATGGGAGACTCTGTTACAGAGGAGTGTAAATGCTTTTATTTTTAGGCTGGATCATGTTGTTGTATGTTTTAATTATGTAATGTATTGATTGTTGCTGCCTTCTTGGCCAGGTCTCCCTTGAAAAAGAGACTCTGGGTCTCAATGGGCTTTTCCTGGTTAAATAAAGGTTAAATAAAATAAAAATACAGGACCTATATACTAGACGATGTCAGAGGAAAGCGCCAAAAATTGTCAAAGACTCCAGTCACCCAAGTCATAGACTGTTCTCTCTGCTACCTCACAGCAAGCGGTACCAGAGCACCAAGTCTAGGACCCAAAGGCTCCTTAAAACCTCTTACATCTAGATGTTCCGCTAGGGGAACACCGCTCCACTATCCAATGATAGGGCGTGGCGCGAATTACAAATTCCTCAAAAATCCGAAAACTTCAATTTTTCAAACATATGACTACTTTACACCATTTTAAAGACAAGACTCTCCTTTATCTAACCACACTGTCCGATTTCAAAAAGGCTTTACAACGAAAGCAAAACATTAGATTATGTCAGGAGAGTACCCAGCCAGAAATAATCAGACACCCATTTTTCAAGCTAGCATATAATGTCACAAAAACCAAAACCACAGCTAAATGCAGCACTAACCTTTGATGATCTTCATCAGATGACACTCCTAGGACATTGTTATACAATACATGCATGTTTTGTTCAATCAAGTTCATATTTATATCAAAAACCAGCTTTTTACATTATCATGTGACTTTCAGAACTAGCATTCCCACCGAACACTTCCGGTGAATTTACTAAATTACTCACGATAAACGTTCACAAAAAACATAACAATTATTTTAAGAATTATAGATACAGAACTCCTTTATGCAATTGCGGTGTCCGATTTTAAAATAGCTTTTCGGTGAAAGCACATTTTGCAATATTCTGAGTAGATAGCCCGGTCATCACAGGCTAGCTATTTTGACACCCACCAAGTTTGGTACTCACCAAACTCAGATTTACTATAAGAAAAATTGGATTACCTTTGCTGTTCTTCGTCAGAATGCACTCCCAGGACTTCTACTTCAACAACAAATGTTGGTTTGGTTCCAAATAGTCCATAGTTATTTCCAAATAGCGACGTTTTGTTCGTGCGTTCAAGACACTATCCGAAGGGTAACGAAGGGTGACGCGCCGGCGCGTATCGTGACAAAAAATGTCTAAATATTCCATTAACGTACTTCGAAGCATGTCAAACGCTGTTTAAAATCAATTTTTATGCGATTTTTCTCGTAAAATAGCGATAATATTCCGACCGGGAGTCATTGTTTTCGTTCAAAGACTGAAAATGTAAAATGGACTCTTCACGTGCATGCGCGCACCAGTCTCATTGTTCTCAGATCGACCACTATCCAAATGCGCTACTGTTTTTCAGCCATGGACTGCAGAGTCATCATTCAACGTTCTGGCGCCTTCTGAGAGCCTATGGGAGCCTTAGAAAGTGTCACGTTACAGCAGAGATCCTCTGTTTTCAATAAAGAGGCTAAAGAAGGCCAAGAAATGGTCAGAGAGGGCACTTCCTGTTTGGAATCTTCTCAGGTTTTGGCCTGCCATATGAGTTCTGTTATTCTCACAGACACCATTCAAACAGTTTTAGAAACTTTAGGGTGTTTTCTATCCAAATCAAACAATTATATGCATATTCTAGTTTCTGGGCAGGAGTAATAAACAGATTAAATCAGGTACGTTTTTTATCCGGCCGTGAAAATACTGCCCCCTATCCAAAACAGGTTAACAGCTTCTACCCCCAAGCCATAAGATTGCTGAACAATTAATCAAATGGCCACACAGACTACTTCCATTGTCCCTCCCTCCCATTGACACGGTACCGGTATCCCCTGTATATAGCCTCGTTATTGTACTGTGTTACTTTTTTACTTTAGCTTATTTGGTCAATATTTTATTAACACTTTCTTGAACGGCACTGTTGGTTAAGGGCTTGTAAGTAAGCATTTCACGGTAAGGTCTACACCTGTTGTATTTGGCGCATGTGACAAAGTTTGATTTGATTTGATCAAGTTGTAGAAACATCTCAAGGATGATCATTGGAAACAGGATGCACCCGAGCTCAATTTCAAGTATCATAGCAAAGGGTCTGAATGATTATATAAATAAGGTATTTCTGTTTAAAATTTTTGATGAATTTGCAAAAATTTGAAACATGTTTTCGCTTTTTATAATGGGGTATTGTGTGTAGATTGAGGATTTTTGAAATGTTTTATCCATTTTAGAATAAGGCTGTAACTTAACAAAATGTGGAAAAAGGGAAGGGGTCTAAATACTTTCCAAATACACTGTATACTAAATGTACAAAACATTATGAACACCTGCTCTTTCCATGACATCGACTGACCAGGTGAAAGCTATGATCCCTTACTGATGTCACATAATGAAGGGGAGGAGATGGGTTAAATAAGGATTTTTAAGCCTTGAAGCAATTGAAACATGGATTGTGTATGAAATTCCAAGGGTGAATGGGCTTGACAAAAGATTTATGTGCCTTTAAACGGGGTATGGTAGTAGGTGCCAGGCGAACTGGTTTGTGTCAAGAACTGCAATGCTTCTAGGTTTTTCACATTCAACAGTTTCCTGTGTGTATCAAGAATGGTCCACCACCCAAAGGACATTCAGCCAACTTGACACAAGTGTGCGAAGCATTTGATACAACATGGGCCTGCATCCCTGTGGAATGCTTTTGACACCTTGTAAAGTCCACGCCCCGACAAAACTGAGTCTATTCTGAAGGTAGGGGGGGGAGAAATCCCAAATATCATAATAATTGTTCATGATTCTTAACTTGCTTGTACAGTTTTAAGACCGTCGACAATCCTTTTTCCAGGATAGTGACCATTTCCACCTTAATGACCAGTTATTATATGCCTTTTATACAACAGGTTACATTGTGTGTGTTTCAAATGGCACCATATTCCCTATAGTGCACTACTTTTGACCAGAGCCCATACGGTAAAAAAAATAGTTATTTAATGAAAAGGTTTTGAATGGGAAGTCAATAGGATAGATAGCATAAGGAGCTCATACACGGACAATGCAAATAAGAAGGCTGATTTAAATACAACATAAGAATGCAAAGAAAAACATAATCTAGCAGACCTTGGGATTTAAATCAGTGCTCTCATCCATGGAAAAAAACCTTGTGTGTCCTGTCTTGTGTGAAAGCTGGATGATCCCTGTTGCTACGGAAACGGTGAGTACCTACTGATTTGGGCCAATGACTACAGCTCTTGGGCATCGACAGCGCAAGTACCCTATTGGAAATTAAATAGGATCAATCCAATACTCAAAAAGAAACAGTTGTATCAGAAACAACAGCCTCAATAATGGCAATGACAACCATATAAAGGCCAAAATGACAGTTTACCGATGATTAAAATATTGCAAATGAATGTATATGAAATCGTGTCCAAAAGAGCCTTATAATGTTCAAAGTAGCCTACCATACAGGGACATGAATAATCCCAACTGTCCAATAGTGAATAGGTGATTGTCTGATCACGAGAAAGTATAGGAAAGATTTCCCACTGGGTTTACCTGTATGTAGATGGGCTTCCTCAGCCAGACCCATGAAAACAGACCTCTTGCCATGGCAAATAGAGCACATCTCACAACACTAACCTGCCAGAGGAAGAAATCGCAATAAGAAGCGAAACATAGAAATCTAATCTCGTCTTCTGCACAATTATTCTGCCTTCTTGTGTAGCAATAATTAACCACAGTGTGTACAAATAATACCAGTCCATTTCACCAAATCCTTTCTCATCCTCCGTCAAATAAGCTCTTCCTTGGAAGTGCGCTTTCGGTGCTGCAAAATAGCAGCCACTTGAACGCTGCAGTACTCTGCCCACTAGAGAGTGGGAGGGGATTGTATAGGAAAAGGGGTCCTTGATAAAGGCGTATAGATTACAATACTGTCACAAATGTTAAAGGCCCAGTGCAGTCAAAAACGTGATTTTTCTGCGTTTTATAATATTTCCACATAATGAGGTTGGAATAATACTTACAATTTTGAAAATGATGATAATGCCCCTTTAGTGTAAGAGCTGTTTGAAAAAACTGCATGTTCATTTCAGCCTAATAAGAAAGAGAGTCCCAACCCTCTCTGCCAAAAACAACTGTTTTTCAGTTTTCCCCTCCTTGCAAAATTCTTGCTTGAGAAATTGCTCATTGCTAAGAAACGATTGTTTGTTTTTGACCATTTTAATTGAAAACAATCACAGTAATGTACTTAATTGTTAACCAGAAATGATTTGCTATTGAGATAAAACACGTCTGCTTTGTACCTTTAAAGAAAAGCTGTTCGGTAGACTGCTACTATGTACTGTAACTGTCTAAACAGCACATAGACAAAGTTGTCAAATAGTTTCTATACTGTCTTTGGTCTTACTAAAACGGTTACAAAGAAACACGCACGTTCTATGATTTTACGTCACTTAATCATGAAGCAGAGCGCAGGATTCCTATCATGTTGTAAAACAACACCACTTCCTCCAGCATGTACAGAGAAGTGTGGAGTGAGTGGCAGGCGAGCTTGATTGTATTCACTCTTCGCACCGATGTTATTTAGATTTTATGTCTAACCGCACCATGTCCACTGATTGACCAAACAGGTAAGAGCAGCACATAACTAAGCAATTGCCTCCGAACAAGGCATCTACTTACTGGTGGCTAACTAACATTAGCTAGCTAGCTAACAAACTTGCTAGCTAACGTTAGCTAAAATGTTAACCAACTGTAATATGTCGCTGACTTTGGTGTTATTGTTGCCTTACCTCTGAAGTTTGGTGCACATACTTCATTGATTTTATTGCATCCAGATTGCCACTGTACACACACTCACCAGGATGGCTGAAGAACGCAGGGTCTGTAGCAGTGCCTCACAAATTGAGTCAAAGGTGAGACGAGCTAACCGTAAATAGAGGCTTGCAAGAGATTATACTTGTTTTATGTATGTGATTCATTTATCAAAAACTGCTATTCAATGGAGGAATGCATTAAAAGTCATATTTTTTTCAGCCTCCCTCATCATCCTCTTCAATGAGGGAACTGGAATCTAAAAACTTGCATCTCAGAAGGAAGTTAAGCTCAGTGGAGGAAGAAAGTGCTTCTGTGATGCAAGAAAACAGACAACTGATCATTGAATTGGAAGCAGTGAATCTCGAACTTGCCAGCTCCAAAACCAAAGTATTCCAGCTTATGCAATTTCGTCCAACCTATTAATGATTATAACGCTATTCATGCAGGCCTTTACAGAGGGCCCAAATAATTGTTAATAATGTTGGGTTTGGTTCCACAGATGCTCAGCTTGAACTAAGACAAATTTGTTCACCTACAATGTTGACAGGTCCGGGTTCTGGGTTCCACCATAGGGTCTAAGACTTCTAGTGTGTGTCATATGAAGGAGGAGATTGAGGTTATGGAGGCTGAGGTTGAGGCCCAAGGGAATGCACTCAGGTTGGTAGGAGAATACACACACACACACACACACAGATACACCTTTGTGAATGCAGTTGTGCTAGATGTGTTGCCATGTTCATTGTAGAGATACAGAAAAGAGGCTGGAGGAGACTGAAGAGACATTGGTCATAAAGAGCAGACTAGTGGACCAGCTACAAGAGGAGCTGATGGCTGCTAGGGCTGAGTTAGAAAACAGGACTAATCAGGGGATAAGGTAAGTAGTGATTCTATTTTCTTTAACAATCGCCACTTACTATAAACACGGAGTTCTCAAAACATTAAGAACACCTTGCTAATATTGAGTTGCACCCCCCCTTTTGCCTTCAGAACAGCCTCAGTTAGTCAGGGCATGGACTCTACAAGGTGTCGAAAGCGTTGCACAGGGATGCTGGCCCATGTTGACTCCAATGCTTCCCACAGTTGTCAAGTTGGCTGGATGTCCTTCGGGTGGTGTACCATTCTTGATACACACAGGAAACTGTTGAGCGTGAAAAACCCAGCAGTGTTGCAGTTATTGACACACAATGGTGCGCCTGGCACCCACTACCGTACCCTGTTCAAGGCACTTAAATCTTTTGTCTTGTCCATTCACCCTCTAAATGGCACACATACACACTCTGTCTCAATGCTTAAAAATCCTTCTTTAACCTGTCTCCTCCCCTTCATCTACACTGGTTGAAGTGAATTTAACAGGTGACATAAATAAGCGATCATAGCTTTCACCTGGCCAGTCTGTCATGGAAAGGACAGGTGTTCTTAATGTTTTGTATACTGTAATACACATCACCTGATGTCACCTCCTTGTACTAGTGCTTGTTTGTTAACTAAGATATACAGTTGAAGTTGACATACACCTTAGCTAAATACATTTAAACTCAGTTTTTCACAATTCCTGACATTTAATCCTAGTAAAAATTCCCTGTTTTAGGTCAGTTAGGATCACCACTTTATTTTAAGAATGTGAAATGCCAGAATAATAGTAGAGAGTGATTTATTTCAGCTTTTTTTCTTTCATCACATTCCCAGTGGGCCAGAAGTTTACATACTCAATTAGTATTTGGTAGCGTTGCCTTTAAATTGTTTAACTTGGGTCAAACGTTCCGGGTAGCCTTCCACAAGCTTCCCACAATAAGTTGTGTGAATTTTGGCCCATTCCTCCTGACAGAGCTGGTGAAACTGACCTCCACAACCTGTGGAGGTCTGCAATTTTTTTTCTGAGGTCTTGGCTGATTTCTTTTAGATTTTCTCATGATGTCAAGCAAAGAGACACTGAGTTTGAAGGTGGGCCTTGAAATACATCCACAGGTACACCTCCAATTGACTCAAATGATGTAAATTAGCCTATCAGAAGCTTCTAAAGCCATGATGTAATTTTCTGGTATTTTCCAGGCTGTTTAAAGGCACAGTCAACTCGTAAACTTCTGACCCACTGGAATTGTGATACAGTGAATTGTAAGTGAAATAATCTGTCTGTAAACAATTGTTGGAAAAATTACTTGTCATGCACAAAGTAGATGTCCTAACAGACTTGACAAAACTGTAGTTTGTTAACAAGAAATTTGTGGAGTGGTTGATACACAACTCGTTTATGTAAACTTCCGACTACAACTGTATTTTCTATTCATCCCAAAGAGTTGAGCAACAGAGAAAGGAAGCTCTTGTTACTGCAGAGAGGCAGACATTGGCTCTCCAGAGTTACAAGGGAAATATGTCTGAGAAACTGAAGAAGGTATGTAATAAGACGAATGACGAGTCGAGCTATGTAAATGACAAAAATGTAAATGTATTTTAAGCCTGTTTGTTCAGAATAAATGCTTGTCAGTACATGGTGAAATGCGCTGCTTATGTTTAGACATTGAAGTCTTTGATTGTATAGCGACGGGATGCTGTGTTGTGGTCCATAGGTGTTGGACAACGAGGCCAGACTGAAGGAGGCTCTTATCCAGTGTGATAAAGAGAGAGTGGTGTGGGAGAGGAGGTGTCTTCAGCTAGAGCAGGACAAGACCGACATGAACCAGCTGATCGGGTTGGTACTCAAGTGTCTGCTCGTCATATCTTACTTATTAGTTTCTGAATCAACCTCTGAAAATGTGTCTTCATCTCAAATAGATTCATCTCTGTGGTTACACTTCACTTGAATCATCTGTGATGAGAAGGACCGTGTAAAAAGGACCATTGTTCTTAAAACCATGATATGTGGATATGGTTGAGATTGGTTGTAGTTAGTAGAATACTAATACCACTGTGATGGACATGCCTTTCGTAATAGTAGTTGGGAATCTCTCTGACCAGCCAGTTGAAGGAAGAGTCGGTCAGAGCCAAGGAGATGAGTGTAGAGAGCGCCACGTTGCGTTCTCGTCTGGAAGAGGCCTCTATCCAGGCTGTGGAGCTGAAGAGAAGACTGAGTGACAGGGAGATAGTTGAGAAGGACATAGAGGTGTTGAGGAAGGAGTGTGGGGACCTACGCCACCTCACTACCAGCCAGGAGCAGAGACTGGAGCACTGTCAGAGAGAAGCACAGCAGAGCCAGGCTGAACAGGCCAGCCTAGAGGCCATCCTCAGCCTGCTGTATCTTAGAGAGGTGAGCCTAGCGCCATACTCCCTACTATACTCTCAAACTATACCCTCTGTGTATTGTTTATACATGCTATATTCTGTATGCTGTATGTGCCCCATACAACCATAGTGCACCCTGCTTATTGCTAACTCAGCATACCCTCAACTCTGTTCCAGACAATGATGGTGGACAAAATGTAATATACTGTTATGTAAAAGTGACCTAAATATTTGTTATAGAGTGGAGGGGGATCACTCTGTGCTAAGCCTTGTCTGCCAGCTCCAGTCTGTGATGTCCCCAAACTCAAGCCAGGTGATTTCCCTAGCTTACTCTTCAATACTATACATCGTATTGTAGTCTGTATAACCTGCGTGTACAAAACACTATCATGCACTTTCCATGACACAGGTGAATCCAGGTGAGAGCTATGATCCCTTATTGATGTCACTTGTTAAAGCCACTTCAATCAGTGTAGATGAAGGGGAGGAGACAAGTCAAATAAGGATTTTTACATTTACATTTACGTCATTTAGCAGACGCTCTTATCCAGAGCGACTTACAAATTGGTGCATTCACCTTAAGATATCCAGTGGAACAACCACTTTACAATAGTACATCTATATATTTTTTGGGGGGGAGGGTAGGGGGGAGGGTTAGAAGGATTACTTAATCCTATCCCAGGTATTCCTTAAAGAGGTGGGGTTTCAGGTGTCACCGGAAGGTGGTGATTGACTCCGCTGTCCTGGCGTCATGAGGGAGCTTGTTCCACCATTGGGGTGCCAGAGCAGCGAACAGTTTTGCCTGGGCTGAGCGGGATCTGTGCTTCCGCAGAGGTAGGGAGGCGAGCAGGCCAGAGGTGGATGAACGCAGTGCCCTTCTTTGGGTGTAGGGACTGATCAGAACCTGAAGGTACGGAGGTGCCGCTCCCCTCACAGCTCCGTAGGCAAGCACCATGGTCTTGTAGCAGATGCGAGCTTCAACTGGAAGCCAGTGGAGTGTGCGGAGGAGCAGGGTGACGTGAGAGAACTTGGGAAGGTTGAACACCAGACGGGCTGCAGCGTTCTGGATGAGTTGTAGGGGTTTAATGGCACAGGCAGGGAGCCCCGCCAACAGTGAGTTGCAGTAATCCAGATGGGAGATGACAAGTGCCTGAATTAGGACCTGCGCCGCTTCCTGTGTGAGGCAGGGTCGTACTCTGCGAATGTTGTAGAGCATGTACGTACAGGATCGGGTCACCGCCTTGACGTTAGCGGAGAACGACAGGGTGTTGTCCAGGGTCACGCCAAGGCTCTTAGCACTCTGGGAGCAGCACACAATGAAGTTGTCAACTGTGATGGCGAGATCATGGAACAGGCAGTCCTTCCCTGGGAGGAAGAGCAGCTCCGTCTTGCCGAGGTTCAGCTTGAGGTGGTGATCCGTCATCCACACTGATATGTCTGCCAGACATGCAGAGATGCGATTCGCCACCTGGTTATCAGAAGGGGGAAAGGAGAAGATGAATTGTGTGTCGTCTGCATAGCAATAATAGGAGAGACCATGTGAGGATATGACAGAGCCAAGTGACTTGGTGTATAGCGAGAATAGGAGAGGGCCTAGAACTGAGCCCTGGGGGACACTAGTAGTGAGAGCACGTGGTGCGGAGACGGATTCTCGCCACGCCACCTGGTAGGAGCGACCTGTCAGGTAGGACGCAATCCAAGAGTGAGCCATGCCGGATTTTTAAGCCTTGAGACATGAATTGCGTATCTTTTCCATTTAGAGTGTGAATGGGCGAGTGCCTTTTGAACAGGGCATGGTAGTAGGTACCAGGCACACCTGTTTGTGTCAAGATCTGCAATGCTGCTGTTTTTTTTTTTTATACTCAAGTTTCCCGTGTGTATCAAGAATGGTCCACCACCCAAAGAACATCCAGCCAACTTGACACAACTGTGGGAAGCATTGGAGTCAACATGGGTCAGCTTTCGACATCGTGTAGAGTCCATGCCCTGACGAATTGAGGCTGTTCTGAGGGCAAAAGGGGGTGCAACTCAATATTTGGAAGGTCTTCCTAATGTTTTGTACACTCAATTTATAGCACATATCTAATCTCCCATCTCTAGGCCATGTATACAGTAGAGTAGGTAAACTCTAACAATATCTTTCTTCCTTGCATGCCGTAACATTGTGGATACACATGAAAAATGCAAAGTATGTTTGTATCCTCCCAAAAAATGGTCTGTTTGTTTTTTGTGTCTACGGTGTGTCAGGGGAGCAGTACCAGCAGCTGCTGCCTGTGTTGCGTGCTGTGGAGCAGGAGAGAGTCACGCAGGCAGCTCTAGCCCTGGACCTGCAGGAGAGACTAAGGCAGACCCAGAAGGAGATGACTGCCCTACAGAACAACATGAACCAGAGAGACCTCCAGCTACAGAAACTGCACACAGAGCTGCAGGAGAGGACAGTACAAATTAACCAGCTGGAGAGAGAGGTAAGGATGGACACATGAATAGTGTACTGTACAACCATTTTTATTATGAGTGGTCTCAAATCAAGGAAGAAGGCTGTATCTCCAAGGAATCTGAGTTACATAGTGTCAAATACCAGTGTCAGAAATTTTGAGATTTGTGGCCAGATATATACACTGCTCCAAAAAATAAATGGAACACTTAAACAACACAATGTAACTCCAAGTCAATCACACTTCTGTGAAATCAAACTGTCCACTTCGGAAGCAACACTGATTGACAATGAATTTCACATGCTGTTGTGCAAATGGAATAGACAACAGGTGGAAATTATAGGCAATTAGCAAGACACCCCCAATAAAGGAGTGGTTCTGCAGGTGGTGACCACAGACCCCTTCTCAGTTCCTATGCTTCCTGGCTGATGTTTTGGTCACTTTTGAATGCTGGCGGTGCTTTCACTCTAGTGGTAGCATGAGACGGAGTCTACAACCCACACAAGTGGCTCAGGTAGTGCAGCTCATCCAGGATGGCACATCAATGCGAGCTGTGGCAAGAAGGTTTGCTGTGTCTGTCAGCGTAGTGTCCAGAGCATGGAGGCGCTACCAGGAGACAGGCCAGTACATGAGGAGACGTGGAGGAGGCCGTAGGAGGGCAACAACCCAGCAGCAGGACCGCTACCTCCGCCTTTGTGCAAGGAGGAGCAGGAGGAGCACTCTCCGAGCCCTGCAAAATGACCTCCAGCAGCGACAAATGTGCATGTGTCTGCTCAAACGGTCAGAAACAGACTCCATGAGGGTGGTATGAGGGCCCGACGTCCACAGGTGGGGGTTGTGCTTACAGCCCAACACCGTGCAGGACGTTTGGCATTTGCCAGAGAACACCAAGATTGGCAAATTCGCCACTGGCGCCCTGTGCTCTTCACAGATGAAAGCAGGTTCACACTGAGCACATGTGACAGACGTGACAGAGTCTGGAGACGCAGTGGAGAACGTTCTGCTACCTGCAACATCCTCCAACATGACCGGTTTGGCAGTGGGTCAGTCATGGTAGGAGGTGGCATTTCTTTGGGGGGCTGCACAGCCCTCCATGTGCTCGCCAGAGGTAGCCTGACTGCCATTAGGTACAGAGATGAGATCCTCAGACCCCTTGTGAGACCATATGCTGGTGCGGTTGGCCCTGGGTTCCTCCTAATGCAAGACAATGCTAGACCTCATGTGGCTGGAGTGTGTCAGCAGTTCCTGCAAGAGGAAGGCATTGATGCTATGGACTGGCCCGCCCGATCCCCAGACCTGAATCCAATTGAGCACATCTGGGACATCATGTCTCGCTCCATCCACCAACGCCACGTTGCACCACAGACTGTCCAGGAGTTTGCGGATGCTTTAGTCCAGGTTTGGGAGGAGATCCCTCAGGAGACCATCCGCCACCTCATCAGGAGCATGCCCAGGCGTTGTAGGGAGGTCATACAGGCACGTGGAGGCCACACACACTACTGAGCCTCATTTTGACTTGTTTTAAGGACATTACATCAAAGTTGGATCAACCTGTAGTGTGGTTTTCCACTTTAATTTTGAGTGTGACTCCAAATCCAGACCTCCATGGGTTGATAAATTGGATTTCCATTGATTCTTTTTGTGTGATTTTGTTGTCAGCACATTCAACTATGTAAAGCTAAAAGTATTTAATAAGATTATTTCATTCATTCAGATCTAGGATGTGTTATTTTAGTGTTCCTTTTATTTTTTTGAGCTGTGTGTGTGTGTGTGTGTGTGTGTGTGTGTGTGTGTGTGTATATCTCACACACACACACACACACACACACACACACACACACACACACACACAGAGTTCAAGTTGGAAGTTTACATACACCTTAGCCAAATACATTTAAACTCAGTTTTTCACAATTCCTGACATTTAATCCTAGTAAAATGTCCTTGTCTTAGGTCAGTTAGCATCACCACTTTATTTTAAGAATGTGAAATGCCAGAATAATAGTAGAGTGATTTATTTCAGCTTTTTTCTTTCATCACATTCCCAGTGGGTCAGAAGTTCACATACACTCAATTAGTATTTGGTAGCGTTGCCTTTAAATTGTTTAACTTGGGTCAAACATTTCGGGTAGCCTTCCACAAGCTTCCCACAATACGTTGGGTGAATTTTGGCTCATTCCTCCTGACAGAGCTGGTGTAACTGAGTCAGGTTTGTAGGCGTCCTTGCTCGCACACGCTTTTTCAGTTCTGCCCACAAATTTTCTATGGGATTGAGGTCAGGGCTTTGCGATGGCCACTCCAATACCTTGACTTTGTTGTCCGTAAGCCATTTTTCCACAACTTTGGAAGTATGCTTGTGGTCATTGTCCATTTGGAAGACCATTTGCGACCAAGCTTTAACGTCCTGACTGATGTCTTGATGTTGCTTCAATATATCCACATAATTTTCCTTTCCTCATTATGCCATCTATTTTGTGAAGTGCACCAGTCCCTCCTACAGCAAAGCACCCCCACAACATGATGCTGCCACCCCCGTGCTTTACTGTTGGGATGGTGTTCTTTGGCTTGCAAGCCTCCCCCTTTTTCCTCCAAACATAACAATGGTCATTATGGCCAAACAGTTCTAGTTTTGTTTCATCAGACCAGAGGACATTTCTCCAAAAAGTATGATCTTTGTCCCCATGTGCAGTGCGTAGTCTGGCTTTTTTATGGCGGTTTTGGAGCAGTGGCTTCTTCCTTGCTGAGCGGCTTTTCAGGTTATGTCGATATTGGACTCTTTTTACTGTGGATATAGATACTTTTGTACCTGTTTCCTCCAGCATCTTCACAAGGTCCTTTGCTGTTGTTCTGGGATTGATTTGCACTTTTCGCACTAAAGTACGTTCATCTATAGGAGACAGAATGCGTCTCCTTCCTGAGTGGTATGACGGCTGCGTGGTCCCATGGTGTTTATACTTGCATACTATTGTTTGTACAGATGAACATGGTACCTTCAGGTGTTTGGAAATTGCTCCCAAGGATGAACCAGACTTGTTGAGGTCTACAATTATTATTGAGGTCTTGGCTGATTTCTTTTGATTTTCCCATGATGTCAAGCAAGGAGGCACCGAGTTTGAAGGTGGGCCTTGAAATACATCCACAGGTACACCTCCAATTGACTAGAATGATGTCAATTAATCTATCAGAAGCTTCTAAAGCTGTGACATTTTCTGGATTTTTCAAAGCTGTTTAAAGGCACAGTCAACTTAGTGTATGTAAACTTCTGACCCACTGGAATTGTGATACGGTGAATTATAAGTGAAATAATCTGTCTGTCAACAATTGTTGGAAAAATTACTTGTGTCATGCACAAAGTAGATGACCTAACAGACTTGCCAAAACTATAGTTTGTTCACAAGAAATATGTGGAGTGGTTGAAAAACAAGTTTTAATGACTCCAACCTAAGGGAATGTAAACTTCGACTTCAACTGTATCCACACTACCATTCAAAAGTTTGGGGTCACTTAGAAATGTCCATGTTTTTGAAAGAAAAATCCCAAAATTTGGTCCATTAAAATAACATAAAATTTATCAGAAATACAGTGTAGACATTGTTAATGTTGTAAATCACTATTGTAGCTGGAAACAGCTGATTTCTAATGGAATATCTACGTAGGCGTATTGAGGCCCATTATCAGCAACCATCACTCCTGTTCCAATGGCAGGTTGTGTTAGCTAATCCAAGTTTATCATTTTAAAAGGCTAATTGATCATTAGAAAACCCTTTTGCAATTATGTTAGCACAGCTGAAAACTGTTGTGCTGATTTAATAAGCAATACAACTGGCCTTCTTTAGACTAGTTGAGTATCTCGAGCATTTGAATTTGTGGGTTCGATTACAGGCTCAAAATGACCAGAAACAAAGAACTTTCTTCTGAAACTCGTCAGTCTATTCTTTTTCTGAGAAATGAAGGCTATTCCATGTCAGAAATTGCCAAGAAACTGAAGATCTCGTACAATGCTGTGTACTACTCCCTTAACAGAAAAGGCTAAATAGGCTTTAACCAGAATAGAAAGAGGAGTGGGAGGTCCCGGTGCACAACTGAGCAAGAGGACAAGTACATTAGTGTCTAGTTTGAGAAACAGACACCTCACAAGTCCTCAACTGGCAGCTTCATTAAATAGTACCAGCAGAACACCAGTCTCAACGTCAACAGTGAAGAGGCGACTCCGGGATGCTGGCCTTTCTCCTATGGAATAGCCTTCATTTCTCAGAACAAGAATGGACTTTCTTCTGAAACTCATGAGTCTTTTGTTTCTGACCATTTTGAGCCAGTTTCGTACCCACAAATGCTAATGCTCCAGATAATCAACTAGTCTAAAGGTCAGTTGTATTGCTTATTTAATCAGAACAATTTTCAGCTGTGCTAACATAATTGCAAAAGGGTTTTCTAATGATCAATTAGCCTTTTTAAAATGATAAACTTGGATTAGCTAACAAAACGTGCCATTGGAACACAGGAGTGATCGTTGCTGATAATGGGCCTCTGTATGCCTTTGTAGATATTCCATAAAAAATCTGCTGTTTCAAGCTACAATAGTCATTTACAACATTAACAATGTCTACACTGTATTTCTGATCAATTTGATGTTATTTTAATGGACAAAAAAATGTGCTTTTCTTTCAAAAACAAGGACATTTCTAACTGACCCCAAACTTTTGAATGGTAGTGTGTATGTCATATATGGATACATACAGTACCAGTCAAAAGTTTGGACACACCTACTCATTCAAGGATTTTTCTTTATTTTCTACATTGTAGAATAATAGTGAAGACATCAAATCAATGAAATAACACATATGGAATCATGTAGTAACGAAAAAAGTGTCAAACAAATCCAAATATATTTGAGATTCTTCAAAGTAGCCACCCTTTGCCTTGATGACAGCTTTGCACACGCTTGGCATTCTCTCAACCAGCTTCATGAGGAAGTCACTTGGAATGCATTTCAATTAACAGGTGTGCCTTGCTAAAAGTGAATTTGTGGAATTTTGTTCCTTATTAATGGGTTTGAGCCAATCAGTTGTGTTGTGTCAAGGTAGGGGTGGTACACAGATTATACACATTTTGGCCAAGGGATCGGCGGAATAAGTTTAGAGGGTGTAATACAATGTAATATTATTAATCTACAATTTTATGTTCTTAACCCTGGGCAACATGGGCCTGGGAGGCTCACAGGGATATTGGTTGCCACAGTACTCCACCAATTGATATATATTTTTTCAACTCAATACTTCTTGTATTCCCCCAAAAATATAAATAAAATAAAAATATAAATGCACTTGTAATTCAAGCTTTAAAACTGCAGATATCTCTTTACCTCATGAAAATATGTTGAATTGCAGGATAATAGCTTTAAAGCTGCAGCAAACATCATCAGCAAAACATCTCTGCCACATGGCAAAATGTGTAGAATTGCAGGAAATTAGTTTGAAAACTGCCACATTTTCTATCTGATGCCAATTGGCGGGCCTTTAAAATGTTCCTACCCAAGGCTCGAAACGTGGTTTGTCCGTCTATGCACTGCTGAAGTCCTAGTAAAACTCCTTGATTGCTATTTTTATCTCACTAGAGTTGTGATCTGATTATGAGGGTGTCCCAACAAGTTTGAGAACCCCTGGTGTACTGTATGTGTGACTGATGTCTGTCCCCTGGTGGTGAATGTTGTATTGCAGTTAATATTGCAAACGGACGTGGCATTTCCCCAAGTACGGATTCCAGCTTTCACTTATAACTGTATAACAACTTTTCACGTATATTTCACGTATAACAGGCGGCTCTCGTACTGGGCCTGCAGGAGAGACTAAGGCGGGCCCAGGAGGAGATGACTACCCTACAGAACAACATGAACCAGAGAGACCTCCAGCTACAGAAACTATATACAGAGCTGCAGGAGAGGACAGTACAAATTAACCAGCTGGAGAGAGAGGTAAGGATGGCCACATGAATAGTGTACTGTACCACCATTTTTATTATGAGTGGTCTCAAATCAAGGAAGAAGGCTGTATCTCAAAGGAATCTGAGTAGCATAATGTCACATACCAGGACAAGTGAGGGTCTCACTCACAGAATCAGAGCAATAAGGCCTTAAACCAGTGCCTGAAACAAAAGATAACACTTGTTGTATACAGTATGTGACAGATGTCTGTCCCTAGTGGTGAATGTGTTGTATTGCAGTTAAGGAGGAAGAATGTCTGCCTGGCAACTACAGAGCAACAGTTAGAGAAGAAAGATGCAGGACTTTCACAGGCTGTAGAGAAGACCACTGAGTTGGAGCTGAACCTGCTGGTAATGATGAAGTACTCAACACACACACACTGAAAATAAATTGTGTTGTCACTATTCTATCAAATGCTGAAGTCGGCTACACTAAACAGACACTGTGTTGTCACTACTCACACCCACACACACACACACACACACACTCACACACACGTGCTTTCACTTACACATGTTGGGTCTGTCTAAATCCACAAGGATGCCTCCCTGCCTTTTGATTGAGACAGACCCAGTTCTCTCTTTTAACTCACATGCACGTCATTTCACACACAGGCTATGTTATATTTAAGTGGGCTAGTTAGTTAGTTGATGAAGTCTCTGGTTTGAAACGTAGGAGAAGAGCACCAGTATCCAGCACTTTAAAACCACTCTGGACTTGAAGAAGCGGGATTTCCAGCAGGAGTTGGAGGAGACTCAGAGAGTTGGCTCAGAGCAACGTAAGGAGCTACAGGATCAAATCAAAATGGTGAGAGGGTACATGTATTGTATTCCTTTATTCACACTTGACTGTTCATAAAAGTCACCCAAGGTTACAATAAGCAATTCCATGAACTTTACATACTTTGTCTTAGAATAGTTATACATGAAAGCTGGAATCCGTATACTTGGTGAAACTGCCACTTCCGTTTGTGGTATTACTGCAAACAAAGACCTCTGTTTTCCTTCACATCATTGCCCATCGTACTTTGCCACGATGCTGAATGCTCCTCTGCTCCGTTTCATTGACAAAACAATAAGAAATGCGCTGGGGGTGAAGAGTGGCACTGTTTCACCTTATTCTGAATTTCAGCTTTAACATACAGTACAGTAGATGTTTGGGCACCTGCAAATATACTTGTTTGCTGCCTGTTTCATGTGATTTTTGTCTGCCTGTCCTATACAGTTGCACTCTCAGAAAGCAGAGCTGGAGAAAGACTTCTCTTCATCCCAGCATGAGAGACAGGAGGCCCAGCACAGAGCAGAGAGACTTCAGACCTCCCTCAACCAGCTCACGCATGTATGTCTGCCCCATACACAACACACCTCACATCACATTACCTTTACCTAGAGTGCATTCGGAAAGTATTCAGACCCCTTGACTTTTTCCACATTTTGTTACGTTACAGCCTTATTCTAAAACGGATTAAATATAATTTTTCCCTCATCAATCTATACACAATACCACGTAATGACAAAGCGAAAGCAGGTTTTTTTTTACATAAGTATTCAGACCCTTTGCTATGAGACTTGAAATTGAGCTCAGGTGTCCATTGATCATCCTTGACATGTTTCTACAACTTGATTGGAGTCCACCTGTGGTAAATTCAATTGATTGGACATGGTTTCTAAAGGCACACACCTGTCTAATATAAGGTCACACAGTTGACAGTGCATGTCAGAGCAAAAACCAAGCCATGAGGTCGAAGGAATTGTCCGTAGAGCTCCGAGACAGGATTGTGTCGAGGTACATATCTGGGGAAGGTTACCAAAACATTTCTGCAGCATTGAAGGTCCCCAAGAACATGGTGGCCTCCATCATTCTTAAATGGAAGAAGTTTGGAACCACCAAGACTTCCTAAAGCTGATTGCCCGTACAAACTGAGCAATCGGGGGAGAAGGGCCTTGGTCAGGGAGGTGACCAAGAATGCAATGGTCACTCTGACAGAGTTCCAGAGTTCCTCTGTGGAGATGGAAGAAACTTCCAGAAGTGCAACCATCTGTAGCACTCCACCAATCAGGCCTTCATGGTAGTGTGGCCAGACGTAAGCCACTCGTCAGTAAAAGGCACATGACAGCACGCTTGGAGTTTGCCAAAAGGCACCTAAAGTGCTCTCAGACCATGAGAAACAAGATTGTCTGGTCTGATGAAACCAAGATTGAACTCTTTGGCCTCAATGCCAAATGTCACGTCTGGAGGAAACCTGCCACCATCCCTACAGTGAAGCATGGTGGTGGTGGTGGTGGTGGCAGCATCATGCTGTGGAGATGTTTTTCAGCTACAGGGACTGGGAGACTAGTCAGGATCGAGGGAAAGATGAACTGAGCAAAGTACAGCGAGATCCTTGATGAAAACCTGCTACAGAGTGCTCAGGACCTCAGACTGGGGTGAAGGATCACTTTCCAACAGGACAACGACCCTAAGCACACAGCCAAGACAACGCAGGAGTGGCTTCGGGTCAAGTCTCAGAATGTCCTTGAGTGGCCCAGCCAGAGCCCGGACGGGAACCCCATCGAACATCTCTGGAGAGACTTGAAAATAGCTGTGCAGTGATGCTCCCCATCCAATCTGACAGAGCTTGAGAGGATCTGCAGAGAAGAATGGGAGAAACTCCCCAAATACAGGTGTGCCAAGCTTGTAGCATCATACCCAAGAAGACTCGAGGCTGTAATCGCTGCCAAATGTGCTTCAACAAAGTACTGAATACTTATGTAAATGTAATATTTTATTTTTAATACATTTGCAAATATTTCTAAAAACCTGTTTTTGCTTTGTCATTGTGGGGTATTGCGTGTAGATTGATGGGGAAAAAACGATTTTGTCAATTTTAGAATAAGGCTGTAACGTAACAAAATGTAAAAAGTCAAGGGGTATGCAATGTAGATCTTCACAGATTTATAAATCACACCCACGTCATTGAGTTTGACACAGAACGACACAGCTGGGCATCTCAGTATTAATCTGACTAGTGCTATAATCCTGTCACTTCCTAGGATACAGAGACGAGAGCCAATCAAGACCAGGAGGCCTTGAGAGCTCTCAGAGTGCAGGCAACAGAGTATATTACCAAGGTCAGTCCTTATGAAAACATATGCTATGGCAAATTAGTTATCAACTAAATCAGACTTTTTTTCCTGTATCGGTCCTGTTGCAGGTGAGGTTTTTGGAGACAGCCCTGACAACATGCCAGGATGAGTTGAGCGACTGTATGCAACAGATAAAGGGAGTGAAGGGACGCTACGAGAGAGAGCTGGAGACAAGCGCTAAAGAAGTAGAACATGAAGACCTTCACCTTGCTTTAATTTCCTGTGAAACACAACATTCCAGACACATTGTGTGATATCTGTGGGTGGGATGTTGTAGTCTGGTCCCAGATCTGTTTTTGCTCTCTTGCCAACTCCTTGTCACTTCTTCTCAAGCTGAACATGACAATGTGTGGCATGACCATTCCATAAGGAGTGGGCAGGAGAGCAGACTGGCACTGAGGAATTTGGGAACAATGTGAAGGATATGAGACCCCAAAAAATCGAGGATATGAGACAAAAGTTAAATACATTTCTAACTTGTGAAGTGTATGGATGAAGACTAGTGAAGTTCAAACAGGCAGTTCCAGTGTTCTGTCCCCAGGTGGAGGCTCTGCAGGCAGAGATGAGGGGTAGCTCTCTGGTGTGTCAGAGCTCCAGTGAGCAGAACTTGCAGCTGCAGCACACTGTCCAGAGACAGCAGACCATGCTGCAGGAGAGCACCTCCCGTGTGGCGGAGCTAGAGGACAGACAGGCGCTGTTACTGGAGCAGGTAGACAGACAGACAGACAGACAGATACTTTACTGTCCTCAGAGAGGAACATTATTTCCACAGCCTGTAAGTTACATACAACATAATGAGCCAACCAGCGTCAGAGATTGAACATAAACACAACACAGCAGTACATACAACATTACAGTTTTAATTGAACTCGGTGAATGAACAAATCGACTACTAGAGCGCGTGAGCTGCAGTTGTCATATCTAATGTACGAGTTTGAGATGCAATACAAATGTCTCTATTTGGAAACATTCTTCATTGCTTTAACTGGTACAGTTCTTTATGTACAAAGCCAGCTTTTGTGGGCCAGCCTGAACTTCCTCTAAGGGCCCAGCAGGGTTAATAAAATAGAGCTCATATCTGTTTATAACTGACTGTGCATGCTTGCTGCTCATACTGTTCATGAGTGTTTTGAAAAGCCTAATTGTTTAGACAGATTCCTGTGTTCAAACTGATTACTTTCGGCTTGCAGGGGGTGACTATAGTGCAGGCCGATTTTGTTTCTTGAGCGGATGGTCGCGGGGCCGGAACATAATAATTTGTAGACTGCAAATTGACCACAAGAAGCCCAAATAGAAATAAAATTTGACTAAAACATAATAATTTCAAACGTTGCTTACATTTGTATATGATCACGTGTCTCTCTTATGTGTGGGAACACTTGGGAACAGATTTCCAAACTTAAAATCACTTGGCGCTGATTTCCTGGTGTTTTTACAGTATTTTATGTCCAACAATAATTTAAAAAAATGCTCAGAAAACTTGGGGGGCCAAATAAAACCACTTCCAGTTGGGGAACCCTGGTATAGTGGGTAAAAAGTAACTATTTGTTCAAATTTACAGTACAGTTTAGCAGACCATTTTATTGTCATGGTTTGGAGGTTTGTTGAGAGGGTTCAATGCACACACTGTGTGTGTGTGTGTGTGTGGTGTGTGCATTCCTCCAGGTGGTCCGCTTGGAGAAGGACCTGGAGAAAGAGAAGGTGTTAGCCTTCAAAGAGCTGAAGAGGAGAGACCAGAGAGCCCAGGAGGCCATAGAGGGACTGCAGGAGGCTAGTCAGCAGGCAGCGAGACATGAGAGAGAAGCCCTGGAACTCTCCAACTCTGTCACGTGAGACTAGTTTTTACTCCCTCTACTATTCTCTACTCGTCTCTGCTCTAATCTATGCTATTCGACTCTACTCTAATCTATGTTACTGTACTCTACCAGGGTTTGAAACTGTGACAAACTCTTGCGTTTGTGAACGTTTGACTTGGCAGTGTGACACCAATTTTTAATTAGGCACTAGGGTGCCTGTTTATTTTTTTGCTGGTCACATTAGTTTTTCACCTCACTCAAGATTCAACCATGATTTGGTCAAACGGTAAAGTACATTATCCACATGATTCCTGCCCTGTGGCTTGTGCATGTTTTGCTGGGGCCTGTGGCTATGATGAGCGAGCCACTCTGTCCTTTCCCAGGGAACAAAATGCTCCTGGAGAAAAAAAGTGTTCAGATTTTTAAAATCCGATTGCTGGGGATAACACAGCTATCCTGTTGTCACAGTTGAAGAGGGGAGGTTCTCAGCTTTCTGTTGGTATCATTTTTATTCCTGAACTCTCAATTTTGACCTCAATAGCAACTATTCTTCAACCAAGATATTTGATATGGCTTTCATACAGAGTGTGTGAAATGTTGCGCATTTGCTATTGCAATTGCATAGGCATAATTGAGCTGTAGGCTACAACTGCAACGTTTTTTGGACTTGACATTTACTGTTAGATTAATACATGGCTGCCAGCATTGGGTATTATGTTTAGTGTTACCGATCAAGCTAATGTGTTTTGAGATTTTGCGTACTCAGGTGGTGAATTAGCCCAAAATAAATGAGCCTAGAATATTAGTGCACATGTAAAGATGTAGGCAAGATTGTCTCTATTGAACAAAATACAATTCAGAACATTCTGGAGACCTATTTTAACAGTAAAATGTAACAATAATAGCTTATTTGTCAAACCAAAATTCATGACATTCACTGGATTAGGTTGCAGAATATCTTGAATCATGTATTCTTTCATGGACATGTTAGATTAAA
Organism: Salmo salar; assembly: GCF_965601325.2. NCBI lineage: Eukaryota > Metazoa > Chordata > Actinopteri > Salmoniformes > Salmonidae > Salmo > Salmo salar. Next base: position 37,178,699 of record NC_138300.1, read on the forward strand.
GAAGTTTATTTATTTATGTATGTATTTATTACCATCTCAGTAGTTTACACCTCTTAAAAGCACTTCGAATGACCTTTGTAAGATGATTACAAATATTTTAAATTGTGTGAACTGTGAAAAATATTTGATGCAACCAAATCATGGGCTGGTGCCACCAACTGAAAAAGTTAGTGGTACCAGTGCCACCAGGGGAACATGTTGGTCTGCTCTACTCTATACTACTCTACTGCCAAGAACTGCACTTTACAACACTGCACACACACGACCGCTATTAAATGTATCATTTTGACTTACTCTACTGAAACAAGGCTGCTTGTTGTTCTTGAAAATGTTATAATACTGTAATAAAAATTATAGCTACAATTCCAAGTATAGCTTTTTACCAATGCTCAGACACAACAGTAAAGCTTCATTCAAGAGTCGGTGGGTGGAAGTTCTATCAACATCTGACTTCCATCACCAAGTGATAAGTCTTGTCTTGTACTAATCAAGCTAGTTACTGATTGCACCAGTCTAGTGATTAGGAGTCAAATGAAGCAAAGTCAAACACATGCATGCCTGCAGTAAGGGGAAGTCTATATAAACTGTCTAATTCCTGATAAGGAATTATGTTTAAGTTAAGGTCCCATATGGGTTTCGTTAAACTAGATGCCTTTGTAAAGATGCAGGTTTTGACAACATACTGTACTTTATTATGAAAGACCAAACAGAATACAGTGCAATGGACATCTTAACATTGGATTGGACGTTATTATGTAATTGTGTAATATCAGTTGTTTGTTTATAATCGATAGTTGTCAGAGCGCTCCATTGTTTGTTGTTGGGTGGCTGCATTATAAGGCCTCTTTCAGCTGCTGAGAAGCTGGGAATGCATTTGATATGGCCAGCTTAACTCCCTGAGTTACTTTGACCTTGGCATCTCCAACTGTCATGTTTGTCATTTTCATGAATACAGGCTTGCCTAAATAGACTTGTGCTGAGTTAAATGTTCTCCTTCAACATTGAGCCTAATGTCTGGTTGAGTGTATAATGTCAGTTAGCTGCAGGGCTTGGTGAAGCCAGTCTTCTGACTATAACGCTCTGTTCTCAGTATTTGTTGTTTGGCGACTGTGCTCTCTGTTAGGGGTATATAAGCAGTCTAGATAGCCCATCCCCAAAAGATCAACCGGAGAACAAACACAACATACTATAGACCAGTAGAAGGGAAAGCTTAGAGATGTTCCATCCTGCCCAGCTCAGTACAGGCCAGGGAACCAGGACACGCACAATATCACTGTTATACTTCTCCAGACATCCCAAACCTTTTGTTATACTCACTTGGTTTCTGCATTGACAATTATCATTGTAATCAGTGCAAGCGACTTTAGGGTGACAGTTTACAGACATAGCGTGCCTAGTAGCCTTGTGCTCCTGTTGTTGAGAGCCAGGGTTTGTCTGTGTCCTGTCCTGCAGGCAGTTGTCAGAGGACATGAATAAGGTTCAGGGAGAGCTGAGTGAGCGAGAGCAGCAGATGCTGCTTATACGGAGAGAGAGCGACACCAAGACCTTACAGCTCTCTAAGATGGAGAAGATGCTAGCCGAGACCAGAGGAAAGCTGGACAAGAAGACAGAGTCTGGTACGGAAAGTAAAGGGCGGGACAACCGAGACAATATGGGTCTGTATCAATATCCTTACTTTAAGTCACTGAGCTTCTTCTCTGAAATGCATGAGAACTGCATTGTTTTGGTTATATGGATAAACTATCATAGAAGGATTAAAATGTGCTCTTAGAAAAGGTCGTTCCTAGAACCGTAAAGGGGTTCTTCAATTGTGTCCATAGGTTGGGAGAACCCTCTGAAAGAAACTATTTTTTTTGTTCCAAGTAGAACCTTTTCAAGGTTCTACGTCAGGGGTGGGCAAACTTTGGATCCGGCCTGTGAGCCCATTCAATCGCCCCCCAAAAATTATTTTGGGGTAAACACTCCAGGCCAATCTTGAATGTCTCAAACTAAATAGAAAGTATGTAGCTTTAGAATGGACCTACATGCTTTTTTTGTCTGGCCCGCAAATGGCTTTTGACAAACATTTTGAGAGAGAAAAATCTGTGTGGCCCTCTGCTGAATTTTGAAATCCCAATGTGGCCCTTGAGCCAAAATAATTGTCCATCCCTGTTCTACGTGGAACCCTTACAGGATCCCTTACACCACTAACAGGTTCTAAGTTCGTAGAACCTTTTTCACCATCAAAGGGTTCTACCTGGAACCAAAAAGTGTTCTCCTATGGGGACAAACGAAGTACCCTTTTTTCTAAGTGTAGTTATGTGACAGTGCATGTGCCCTTGATGATTGATTGATTTAATTTATTGGATAATTATTGGGTAAGTATTAGGCTGCTCCAGATGCATACAACATAAAAAATCTAAATCTAAGTATCTACTTTTGATAGCAATTAACTTTACAGAGTAACTAACTGTCTGTGTTCAAATGTTATTAGTCACATGCGACGAATACAACCTTACAGTGAAATGCTTACTTACGAGCCCTTAACCGACAGTGCAGTTTCAATAAGGAGCCGTAAAAATTAACAATATATACAGGGGGGTGCCGGTACAGAGTCGATGTGTTTGGGCACCGGTTAGTTGAGGTAGTATGTACATGTAGGTAGAGTTAATTAAAGTGACTATGCATAGATTACAACAGAGTGGCAGTGGTGTGGAGATGGGAAGGGGCAGGGGAAATGTGAATAGTCTGGGTAGCCATTTGACTAGATGTTCAGGAGTCATATGGCTTGGGGGTAGAAGCTGTTTAGAAGCATCTTGGACCTAGACTTGGCGCTCCGGTACTGCTTGCCGTGTGGTAGCAGAGAGAACAGTCTATGACTAGGGTGGCTGGAGTATTTAACCATTTTTTTGTCCCCAGGGATGTACTGGGCTGTTCGCACTACCCTCTGTAGTGCCTTGTCGGTCGGAGGCCGAGCAGTTGCCATACCAGGCAGTGATGCAACCGGTCAGGATGCTCTCGATGGTGCAGCTGTAGAAGCTTTTGAGGACCCATGCCAAATCTTTTCAGTCTCCTGAGGGGGAATAGGTTTTGTCGTGCCCGCTTCGCGACTGTAATGGTGTGCTTGGACCATGTTAGTTTGTTGGTGATGTGGACACCAAGGAACTTGAAGCTCTCAACCTGCTCCACTGCAGCCCCGTCAATGAGAATGGGGGGCGTGCTCGGTCCTCTTTTTCCTGTAGTCCACAATCATCTCCTTTGTCTTGATCACGTTGAGGGAGAGGTTGTTGTCCTGGCACCACACGGCCAAGTCTCTGACCTCCTCCCTTTAGGCTGTCTCGTTGTTGTCGGTGATCAGGCCTACCACTGTTGTGTCATCGGCAAATTTAATGATGGTGTTGGAGTCGTGCCTGGCCGTGCAGTCGTGAGTGAACAGGGAGTACAGGAGGCGACTGAGCACGCACCCCTGAGGGGCCCCTGTGTTGAGGATCAGTGTGGCGGATGTGTTGTTACCTACCCTTACCACCTAGGGGGCGGCCCGTCAGGAAGTCCAGGATCCAGTTGCAGAGGGAGGTGTTTAGTCCCAGGGTCCTTAGCTTATTGATGAGCTTGGAGGGCACTATGGTGTGGAACGCTAAAGCTGTAGTCAATGAATAGCATTCTCATATAGGTGTTCCTTTTGTCCAGGTGGGAAAGGGCAGTGTGGAGTGCAATAGAGACTGTATCATCTGTGGATCTGTTGGGGTGGTATGCAAATTGGAGTGGGTCTAGGGTTTCTGGGATGATGGTGTTGATGTGAGTGCTACGGGTCAGTAGTCATTTAGGCAGGTTACCTTAGTATTCTTGGGCACAGGCACTATGGTGGTCTGCTTAAAACATGTTGGTATTACAGACTCAGACAGGGAGAGGTTGAAAATGTCAGTGAAGACACTTGCTAGTTGGTCAGTGCATGCTCACAGTACACGTCCTGGTAATCCGTCTGGCCCTGTGGCCTTGTGAATGTTGACCTGTCTAAAAGTCTTACTCACATCGGCTGCGGAGAGCGTGATCACACTCTTCAGATACAGCTGGTGCTCTCTTGCATGTTTCAGTGTTATTTGCCTCAAAGCGAGCATAGAAGTAGTTTAGCTCATCCGGTAGGCTCGTGTCACTGGGCAGCTCTCGGCTGTGCTTCACTTTGTAGTCTGTAATGGTTTGCAGGCCCTGCCACATCCAACGAGTGTCAGTGCCGGTGTAGTACGACTCGATCTTAATCCTGTATTGACGGTTTGTCGGAGAGCATAGCGGGATTTCTAATAAGCTTCTGGGTTAGAGTCCCGCTCCTTGAAAGCGGTAGCTCTAGCCTTTAGCTCAGTGCGGATGCTGCCTGTAATCCATGGTTTCTGGTTGGGGTATGTACGTACAGTCACTGTGGGGACGACGTCATCGCTGCACTTATTGATAAGTCAATGACTGATGTGGTGTACTCCTCAATGCCATTGGAGGAATCCCGGAACATATTCCAATCTGTGCTAGAAAAACAGTCCTGTACCTTAGCATCTGCTTCATCTGACCTCTTCTTTATTGATCTAGTCACTGGTGTTTCCTGCTTTAATTTTAGCTTGTAAGCGGGAATCAGGAGGATAGAATTTGATTTATACAAGTATCTTCTTTTTATAGCAATTAACTTTACAGCGTAAGTAACTGTCTGTGTTCTGATGCTATCCCTGTGTATTTTAGCAACTTTTAGATCTTCTTTGTCTGAGCGTCTGTGTCTTTAGGGGCCACTTTCCAGGTCACAGATTAAGCAGAGTCCTTGATTTAAATGCGCGTTCAGAATCTCGTCGAGGACTAGGCTTTATCTGGTGTCATCTCTCCCTCTGAGTGACTGTTTCTAACCTTGTTGTTCTTTGGGCCTTGTCCGGTTCAGTCCAGGATCTGGAGGAGAAGGTGTGTTTCACCAGGAAGGACAGGAGGAACTCCCTCCACCGCACCCAGCTGCTGGAGAGCCAGATGAAGACGGTGAAGGGAGAGCTGGTGGACACACTGGACCACCTGCAGGAGCTACGAGACCGGTTGAGACGCTCACAGGCCAACGCAGAGCAGCGCAAAGTTGACATGGAGAAACTGCAAGCAGGGATGAGGTGAGAGAGCCCCAAATGCAAACAGTCCTGTCCGTTGGCCTCATCTTGTGTTCCTACAGATGAGTTGGGCAGAAGCCCCTTCATCCCTCTCCCAAGTCATTTAGTACCTGAGGCTCCATTTGGTACCTGGTACTTTGGCCTCTCACTTCACTCCTTTTCAACAATGGGTCCATAACACCTCAAGCTTGAAGCTTGACGACAAAGCTGAATCCAAATACTTTTTTATTTGTAAAAATGTATATTGCCTCAAAGTAATGTTAAAATAATTACTGTATCTGTCCCCAAATTATCTGCTCCCAAATTATTTGAAATACTTAGCTACTTTGCTTTTGCGGGCGCCGAAGACGTGGATGTCGATTATGGCAGCCCCCCGCACCTCTGATTCAGAGGGGTTGGGTTCATTGCAGAAGACACATTTCAGTTGAATACATTCAATTGGACAACTGACTAGGTATCCTCCTTTTACTCAGTTTTTTTGTGACTTGATTTTCGTTGGGGGTTGACAAACACTGTGAACTTATTTCAGCTCCTATTCCCAGCACTTCTTACCCTGTCTGGGTTGTGTGGGAACTTGGAGCCAAACCAGAGTGTAAATTATTACCAAAGGACTGTGCTACAAGCCAATGGGAAAGAAGCAAAAATATGATGACCATGGTTCTGTTTTTAACTTGTGTAAAATTAGATAAACGCTGTGTTGCTTCTGTGGTGTTCTATTGTCAAGGGTTGTCCAAGGTTATGTGCTTAAAGTAATTTTCCAGGGGACAAAGACTGAACGTGGCTGTGACCCCACTCTCCAAGAGTGTCTCAGAGGGAGTTGGGATATGCAAAAAACACATGTCCAATTCACACATGCGTATTAATACACACTTGTACATGAAACGGGAGAAATATAATCATCCTAATTAGTTATTATTATTAGTGGGGCTTGCGAAGCAAGAGTCCCCACTTTAAAGGTTAGCCTAATTTCAGGTTATGCGACAAAACAAATAGTCATTGTGTAGAGAATCATTGTACCATCTAACAGCTTTGAAATATATTCTCCATAACAAAAAATATTGTATTTTCAGAAGTTTGAAGCTATTGTACAAAACTGAAAGTAAACGCAAAAGCAAACTTAAGAATGGGAAGCATAGAAATAGCGCACGTAGAACAGATCTACTGCTTCGTAGACTTGCTTTCATCGAGAATGACAGATCTATAATGCACATTTCTATATGGATTTGGTCGGGTCGCCCAAAAAGTTACATATTGCCGCTTTAAATCTTTGACATTCTTCTGACTTTTATTATTATTTAGAAAGCTACTCCTACACTGTTTTTAAAGCTAGGAACGCCATTCAAACTTTAACATGCATATCGGTCTGGAATATTGTGCTTTATCTTTTATACTTTTTAAACTATTAAGCTACTTCTCTGCTAATCAAATCTGATGTCGGTACAGAAATATCTGCTACTAACAATACAGCTGTTTTAGTAACTGCATAAACTGTAATTTTTTTATCACGTTTTCATAACATTAAATGCCTTATGAAATAATGACAGAAAAAAGCTTGTTAATGGAAATTTCAAAGCCCAAAATAGTGAACATTCAATTTCCAAAATATAAAAATATTCCATTGTCTCTGTCAGGTCCACATTGGGTAGATATCAATAGGAAATTACTGTGAAATAATACTAAATTTCAGTTGTGTATATTACTTTTTCCATTGCCTTAGTCATTTAACCTCTGCTCAGGCAGTAGCAGCCAGACAACATTATCTCTGTAGCCTACTCCCCATACTGTTCTGTCTAGTCATCCTGTCTACATTTACATTTAAGTCATTTAGCAGACGCTCTTATCCAGAGCGACTTACAAATTGGTGGATTCACCTTATGATATCCAGTCATTCAAAGAAGATAAAGTATACTTTCACAAACTGTCTATCCCTCTCTCTCGTCGGTGTCTTGTGTACGTTCCTCTCTCATGCGGTCTATGCAGTCTGTGTGTATCTAACCTACGTAGCAGGTGTAAAAGTGTATACATCTCTAGGTGGGGTTTATGACTTTGTGGCTGTGGTAACTAGTCACGACCTTGCCTGAGCCTCCAAAAAACTGCCGCAGTGGATTAATGGAATTCAGGTAATTGAACGGACGTCGGTCAATTAGTTGTTTAATAATCTGGAGAAAAAATCTAAATGTTGGTTAATCGCTCAGTACTACATCTTGGTCTACTTCTCTGCTGTTCAAATCTGGACTCAGAACATGATTATCTCCAATCAAAAGTTACAGATGTTTAGAGGAACTAGCTAACATCAGCTAACAGCTCTCTCATTTCATAATTGAGTAGCCCAAATGGAGCTGTTGCTATGGATACTAACAGACGCAGAGGAGCACGTGGCAGCACAGGCAAAAATTGACGAGGGTGAAGAGGGCAAGGCAGCCAAGGCAACAGTGCATCGTCCTACTTCTCAGGATCTTGCCTCGTGCTCTAAATAACTAAACAGACTATTTTGACTGTCTGTAAAGAGCGAAGCTGTCTCCGTTCACTCGCTTAATATTTCACCCGATCACTTCTCATTGCTGCTCTTTCAGTTTTCACATGCAACAACTGTAGTTTAGACACTAACCACAACTACTGAACCACGACTAGTGACCACAACCACACAACTACTGAACCACATACCTACTTACCAAAACTAATGACCACAACTACTGACCACAACCGCAAAATGGCTGACCACAACTACTGAACCGCACACCAACTTACCAAAACCACTGACCACAACTACTGAACCACACAACTACTGACCACAACCACACAACTACTGCCCTCAACTACTTACGACAACCACAAAACTACCCACCAACAGAACAGTAATTGTAACTCTTGAACCATTCAAGCTAGAGATACCAAATCAGCTTTCACATGTTCAGGCTATCCTATCAACCAACCAATCTTTTCCATCTACTCACTTTTTCAACAATAACCAGTCACCACCATTATTACGGCAGACTATACCAGTACTGTAACTTATTTCAAAACCATACATAGTGTACTTTAAAACAAGCTAGCAAGCACAGCATTTTTCTTTCAGGACACTTTTCAGCGTTAGCTTAAAGAGTTTATTTATTAGATAGAACTACAGCTAGCTATCAGGTCAACATACAAACATTTTCTGTACATAGTTCTTCAATTACCATTTTGTTTTAAAGAGCTGTCATCGCTAGATGCACCATCATATTTATTTCCCCAAATAATAGCCTAAAACTTTAATCATTACATAATTCAACTAAACTCAAACTTCATTTACACTGAACATTTTACAAAACGAAATTACTGTGCATCTAAAGTGCATTCGGAAAGAATTCAGACCCCTTCGTTTTTTCCACATTTTGTTACTTTACTACCTTATTCTAAAATGGATTAAATAAATAAAAAATCTCATCAACCTTATTTACATAAGTATTCAGACCCTTTGCTATGAGACTCGAAACTGAGCTCATGTTTCCATTGATTATCCTTGATGTTTCTACAACTTGATTGGAGTCCACCTGTGGTAAATTCAATTGATTGGACATGATTTGGAAAGGCACACACCTGTCTAATATAAGGCCACACAATTGACAGTGCATGTCAGAGCAAAACCAAGCCATGAGGTCGAAGGAATTGTTCGTAGTGCTCCGAGACGACAGGGTTGTGTCGATGCACAGACCTGGGGAAGGGTAGCAAAATATTCTGCAGCATTGAAGGTCCCCAAGGACGCAGTCCCCAAGGACACTCCAGCATTCTAAAATGGAAGACGTTTGGAACAACCAAAAGACTCTTCCTAGAGCTGGCCACCTGGCCAAGCTGAGCAATCGAGGGAGAAGGGCCTTGGTCAGGGAAGTGACCAAGAACCCAATGGCCACTCTGACAGAGCTCCAGAGTTCCTATGTGGAGATGGGAGAACCTTCCAGAAGGACAACCATCTCTGCAGCACTCCACCAGTCATGCTTTAATGGTAGACTGGCCAGACAGAAGCCACTCCTCAGTAAAGGCACATGACAGCCCGCTTGGAGTTTGCCAAAAGGCACCTAAAGGACTCTGAATGACTATGAGAAAAAAAGATTCTCTGGTCTGATGAAACCAAGATTGAACTCTTTGGCCTGAATTCCAAGCGTCACATCTGGAGGAAACCTGGCATCATCCCTACGGTGAAGCATGGTGGTGGCAGCATCGTGTTGTGAGGATGTTTTTCACTAGCAGGGGCTGGGAGACTAGTCAGGATCGAGGGGAAATATGAACGGAGCAAAGAACAGAAAGATCCTTGATGAACCTGCTCAGGATCTGACTGGAGTGAAGGTTCACCATCCAACAGGACAACGACCCTAAGAACACAGCTAAGACAACGCAGGAGTGGCTTCGGGACAAGTCTCAGAATGTCCTTGAGTGGCCCAGCCAGAGCCTGGACTTTAACCCGATCGAACATCTCTGGAGAGACCTGACAATAGCTGTGCAGCAACGCTCCCCATCCAACGTGACAGCTTGAGAGGATCTGCAAAGAAAAATGGGAGAAACTCCCCAAATACAGGTGTGCTAAGCTTGTAGCGTCATACCCAAGAAGACTGTAATTGCTACCAAAGGTGCTTCAACAAAGTACTGGATAAAGGGTCTGAATACTTATGTAAATGTGATATTTCAGCTTATCTTTATAAATGTCCTAATACTTTATGAATTCACTGTATTTATCTGAAACCTACAGCATGAATGATTGAGTTGCTTTGCTTTCCTAAGAGTGTTGTCCACGTGATCCTGCCTTTTATTCACATCTTACAGAAGATCACTTCGTATGTCTTTATGATTTCAGTTCACGTGCAGAAACTGTAGTAAAGACATTTTTATGATCTAACTGCCCCACAATCCAGAGTAATATGGTTGATATAGTAGTCTATAAAAGTAATCAGACCAATTATTTAACTTTGACTAAATGTAACTGCTTTGCTTTGGAATAGTAAATAAACTTTTTAAAACCTCTTCCATTACCACGGAAATACTTTTTAAAGAGCTACTGGGCGGCAAGTAGCCTATTGGTTAGAGCGTTGGGACAGTAACCCAGATCCGGCAAAGTGAAAAGTCTGATGTGCCCTTGAGCAAGTCACTTAACCCTAATTTGCTGCAGGGGCGCCTTATTACTATAGCTGACCCTGTAAAACAACACTTCATTGCACCTACCCAGTGTAAGGGACAATAAAAACAAAAATATACAGTTGAAGTCAGAAGTTTACATACACTTAGGTTGGAGTTATTAAAACTCGTTTTTCAACCACTCCACAAATTTCTTGTTAACAAACTATAGTTTTGGCAAGTCGGTTAGGACATCTACTTCGTGCATGACACAAGTAATGTTTCCAACAATTGTTTACAGTCAGATTATTTCACTTATAACTCACTGTATCACAATTCCAGTGGGTCAGAAGTTTACATACACTAAGTTGACTCTGCCTTTAAACAGCTTGGAAAATTCCAGAAAATGTCATGGCTTTAGAAGCTTCTGATAGGCTAATTGACATAATTTGAGTCAATTGGAGGTGTGGATGTATTTCAAGGCCTACCTTCAAACTCAGTGCCTCTTTGCTTGACATTATGGGAAAATCAAAAGACCTAAGAAAAAAAATGGTAGACCGTCTGGTTCATCATTGGGAGCAATTTCCAAACGCCTGAAGGTACCATGTTCGTCTGTACAAACAATAGTATGCAAGTATAAACACCATGGGACCACACAGCCGTCATACCACTCAGGAAGGAGACGCATTCTGTCTCCTAGAGATGAACGTACCTTGGTGCGAAAAGTAAAGATCAATCCCAGAACAACAGCAAAGGACCTTGTGAAGATGCTGGAGGAAACGGGTACAAAAGTATCTATATCCACAGTAAAACGTGTCCTATATCGAAATAACCTGAAAGGCCGTTCAGCAAGGAAGAAGCCACTGCTCCAAAACCGGCATAAAAAAGCCAGACTACGGTTTGCAACTGCACATGGGGACAAAGATTGTACTTTTTGGAGAAATGTCCTCTGGTCTGATGAAACAAAAATAGAACTGTTTGGCCATAATGACCATTATTGTTGGAGGAAAAGGGGGGAGGCTTGCAAGCCGAAGAACACCATCCCAACCGTGACGGATGGGGGTGACAGCATCATGTTGTGGGGGTGCTTTGCTACAGGAGGGACTGGTGCACTTCACAAAATAGATTGCTTCATGAGGAAGGAAAATTGTGGATATATTGAAGCAACAACTTAAGACATCAGTCAGGAAGTTAAAGCTTGGTCACAAATGGGTGTTTTCCAAATGGACAAAGACCCTAAGCATACTTCCAAAGTTGTGGCAAAATGGCTTAAGGACAACGATGTCAAGGTCTTGGAGTGGCCATCACAAAGCCCTGACCTCAATCCTATGAAAAATGTGTCGGCAGAACTGATAAAGTGTGTGCGAGCAAGGAGGCCTACAAACCTGACTGTTACCCCTGTTCTGTCAGGAGGAATGGGCCAGAATTCCCCCAACTTATTGTGGGAAGCTTGTTGAAGGCTACCTGAAACGTTTGACCTAACTAAACAATTTAAAGGCAATGCTACCAAATACTAATTGAGTGTGTAAACTTCTGACCCATTCGGAATGTGATGAAAGAAATAAAAGCTGAAATAAATCATTCTCTCTACTATTATTCTGACATTTCACATTCTTAACATAAAGTGGTGATCCTAACTGACCTAAGACAGGGAATTTTTACGGGGTGGGTGTGTGTGTGTGTGTGTGTGTGTGTGTGTGTGTGTGTGTGTATGAAACAAAACTATGAAATAACACAGATGGAATCATGTAGTAACCAAAAAAGTGTTAAAGACAGCTTTGCACACTCTTGGCATTCTCTCAACCAGCTTCACCAACAGTCTTGAAGGAGTTCCCACGTATGCTGAGCAATTGTTGGATGCTTTTCCTTCACTCTGCGGTCCGACTCATCCCAAACCATCTCAATTTGATTGAGGTCGGGAATGTGGAGGCCAGGTCATCTGATGCAGCACTCCATCACTCTCCTTCTTGGTCAAATAGCCCTTACTCAGCCTCCTCCATACTTTACGGTGGGAAATACACATGTGGAGATCACCTGTTCACCCACTCCTCGTCTCACGAAGACACGGCGGTTGGAACCAAAAATCTCCCATTTGGACTCCAGACCAAAGAACAAATTTCCACCTGTCTCATGTCCATTGCTCGTGTTTCTTGGCCCAAGCAAGTCTCTTCTTATTATTTGTGTCCTTTTTAGTAGTGGTTTCTTTGCAGAAATTTGACCATGAAGGCCTGACTCACATAGTCTCCTCTGAACAGTTGATGTTGAGATGTCCGTTACTTGAATTTATTTGGGCTGCAATTCCCGAGGCTGGTAACTCTAATGAACTCTGGGTCTTCCATTCCTGTGGCGGTCCTCATGACAGCCAGTTTCATCATAGCGCTTGATGGTTTTTGCAACTGTACTTGAAGAAACTTTCAAAGTTCTTGAAATTTTCCGTATTGACTGAACTTCATGTCTTAAAGTAATGATGGATTTTCTTTTCTCTTAGATGGCGCCGACAGAGATGGTCGCCTCGCTTCGAGTCCTTGTTTTTTTAGGTATTATTTCTTACATTGTTAGCCCAGGAAAATCTTATGTTATTACATGCAGCCGGGAAGAACTATTGAATATAAGAGCGACGTCAATTTACAAACATTACGAGCAATAATACGACTTTCCCGAAGCGCATCCTTTGTTCGGACCACCACCCAGGACATTGGATCTAATCCCAGAGGCCGACCCAAAACAACGTCGCCGCAGAAGGGGTAAACGGAGCAGCCTCCTGGTCAGACTTTGGAGGCGTGCACACCACCCACCACTTCTGAGTATATTACTCGCCAATGTCCAGTCTCTAGACTACAGGGTGGATGAAATTAGAGCAAGTGTTGCCATCCAGAGAGACATCAGAGATTGTAACATTCTCTGTTTCATGTAAACACAGCTCTCTCGGAATATGTTGTCGGTGTCGGTACAGCCACCGGGTTTCTTCATGCGTTGCGCCAACGAAATAAACATCTCTCTGGGAAGAACAACTCATGGTGTAATCATAGCAACATACAAGAATTCAAGTCCTTTTGTTCACCTGACCTAGAATTCCTTACAATCAAATTCCGACCACATTATCTCCCAAGAGAACACTCTTCGATTATAGTCACAGCCGTGTATAGCCCTGGGTCTCGACCCCGCCCTGTGCAACTGGGTCCTGGACTTTCTGACGGGACGCCCCCAGGTGGTGAGGGTAGGAAACAACATCTCCACTCCGCTGATCCTCAACACTGGGGCCCCACAAGAGTGCGCTCTCAGCCCTCTCCTGTACTCTCTGTTCCTCAATGACTGCCTGGCCATGCACGCCTCCAACTCAATCAAGTTTGCAGATGACACTACAGTGGTAAGCTTGATAACCAACAGCGATGAGACAGCCTACAGGGAGGAGGTGAGGGCCCTCGGAGTGTGTTGTCAGGAAAATAACCTCAAACTCAACGTCAACAAAACAAAGTAATGATCGTGGACTTCAGGAAACAGGGGGGTGCTCCCTCTGCTATCTACATCGACGGGACAGTAGTGGAGAGGGTAGAACGTTTTAAGTTCCTCGGCGTACACATCACGGACAAACTGAAATGGTCCACCCACACAGACAGTGTGGTGAAGAAGGCGCAACAGCGCCTCTTCAACCTCAGGAGGCTGAAGAAATGTGGCTTGTCACCAAAAACACTCACAAACTTTTACAGATGCACAATCGAGAGCATCCTGTCGGGCTGTATCACCGCCTGGTACGGCAACTGCTGCGCCCACAACCGTAAGGCTCTCCAGAGGGTAGTGAGGTCTGTACAACGCATCACCGGGGGAAAACTACCTGCCCTCCAGGTCACCTATGTCACAGGAAGGCCAAAAAGATCATCAACGACAACAACCACCCGAGCCACTGCCTGTTCACCCTTCTATCATCCAGAGGGCGAGGTCAGTACAGGTGCATCAAAGCGGGGACCAAGAGCCTGAAAAACAGCTTCTATCTCAGGGCCATCAGACTGTTAAACGGCCATCACTAACATTGAGTGGCTGCTGCCAACATACTGACTCAAATCTCTAGCCACTTAATAGTAAAAAATTGGATGTAATAAATGCATCACTAGTCAATTTATACAATGCCACTTTATATAATGTTTACATACCCTACATTACTCATCTCATATGTGTATATACTGTACTCTATACCATCTACTGCATCTTGCCTATGCCGTTCGGCCATCGCTCATCCATATATTTATATGTACATATTCTTATTAATTCCTGTCATGACGTTGGCCTGTGGGTAAAGTTTATGACCCCCCCCAATAAATACCTTTCTCCCTTCCCTCTCTCTCTGACTCTACTGAATGACTCTTGAATAGCCTTTGTTAAACATAGAGAGTCTGGGAACATCAAACAAGTGGGGGGAAAGGAACCATATTTCGGTAATAGAACCAGTTGAAAATATGCATTGGTACTTAATGTATACGATGTCTGTTCGGTTGTCATCTGAGACATTATGACTGATGACAGGATGACAAATTGTATCTGGGAAATTCTACACATTCTAGTTATCAGATTCACATGGAATTGTTGTGCAAATTAAATGTTTGAATATGAAACTATTTGTGATAAGATTAAATGTAATTTTAGCTTCCAAATGAGAGAATTGGGTTTTCATAAGGTTAGAGCCCTGCTCAATCAGTGGCCCGCCCCTGTGAAGAGACATGGGTTATAAACTATGAAACACACCCTTCTCTCCCTCCACTATATAAGCCCTTGACGAAAATGTAACCTCCTGTTCCGAGGACGATAGGACAATGGCCCATACGTTAAAAAGGACTAACATGTCAACTACAGAACTAAGCCAACCTCAGCGTGAGCTTTGGTTGTGAATGGTATGAACTTTGAACTCTTATTCACTGAAGAAGTGAGACATCCTAGCCGTTGAGTTAGCAACAGCAGCTGTAAACGTGGGCTAGGAAAGGACGGATGACGTATGCAGTCTAACACACAACGAAGATACTACAACATTTACAATTTATCACCAGAGACATTCTTCCGAGAACAGGAAGATCTCTGTTGGGCAACACGGCCAGCATCTACGACCAACCTACCGAAGCGCAGCTCAGAGTAAATGTTTATTGCATTTTCCTTTTCCAAATGGGCGGTAATTTAGAATGCATAAGATACTGTATTTACGATACCACAGCTTCTCCCTTTGTTCCTCAGTCTTCCCGCTCTTTCATTCAAGCCCAACCCCCTCTCTTTGTGTAACCAGCCGTCATATAGTTCCGTCCCCCAGGGAAGTTTTCTGTATGACATTTGCATTCTGTGTATATGTAATTCTGTGTGATTAGTTAGGTATTTAGTAAATAAATAATTAAACCCAATTTTGTATTGCTGATTCAACTTGTTAGCCAGGGTTCGTGAAGATAACCAAGAATTTACAACTTTCAGATGAGACTGAAATAAGGTGATGATTAATATTGACTGCTATTGATGTAAAATATTACTAGGTCTTTTTAAGAGTTTATTCGGAAGATAACAGCTCTATAAACACTCTTTCGTGGTGCCCCGACTTTCTAGTTAATTACATTTACATGATTAGCTTAACCTCTTACATCTAGACGTTCCGCTAGCGAAACACCTGGTCCAATATCCAATGATAGGCGTGGCGCGAAATACAAACTCCTCGAAAATCCGAAAACTTCCATTTTGCAAACATATGACTATTTTACACCATTTTAAAGACAAGACTCTCCTGTATCTAACCACACTGTCCGATTTCAAAAAGGCTTTACAGCGAAAGCAAAACATTAGATTATGTCAGCAGAGTACCCAGCCAGAAATAATCAGACACCCATTTTTCAAGCTAGCATATAATGTCACAAAAAACAAAACCACAGCTAAATGCAGCACTAACCTTTGATCTTCATCCGATGACACTCCTAGGACATTGTTATACAATACATGCATGTTTTGTTCAATCAAGTTCATATTTATATCAAAAACCAGCTTTTTACATTAGCATGTGACGTTCAGAACTAGCATTCCCACCGAACACTGCCGGTGAATTTACTAAATTACTCACGATAAACGTTCACAAAAAAATTACAATTATTTAAAGAATTATAGATACAGAATTCCTTTATGCAATCGCGGTGTCCGATTTTAAAATAGCTTTTCGGTGAAAGCACATTTTGCAATATTCTGAGTAGATAGCTTGCCATCACGGGCTAGCTATTTTGACACCCACCAAGTTTGGTACTCACCAAACTCAGATTTACTATAAGAAAAATTGGATTACCTTTGCTGTTCTTCGTCAGAATGCACTCCCAGGACTTCTACTTCAATAACAAATGTTGGTTTGGTTCCAAATAATCCATAGTTATATCCAAATAGCGGCGTTTTGTTGTGCGTTCAAGACACTATCCGAAGGTTAACGAAGGGTGACGCGCCCGGCGCGTTTCGTGACAAAGAATTTCAAAATATTCCATTACCGTACTTCGAAGAATGTCAAACGCTGTTTAAAATCAATTTTTATGCGATTTTTCTCGTTAAAAAAAGCGATAATATTCCGACCGGGAGTCATTGTTTTCGTTCAAAGACTGAAAATGTAAACATGGAGTCGTCTCGTGCACGCGCGCACCAGTCTCATTGTTCTCAGATCGACCACTTACCAAATGCGCTACTGTTTTTCAGCCATGGCCTGCAAAGTCATCATTCAACGTTCTGGCGCCTTCTGAGAGCCTATGGGAGCGTTAGAAAATCTCACGTTACAGCAGAGATCCCCTGTTTTGGATAGAGATGATCAAGAAGGCCAAGAAATGGTCAGAGAGGGCGCTTCCTGTTTGTAATCTTCTCAGGTTTTGGCCTGCCAAATGAGTTCTGTTATACTCAGACACCATTCAAACAGTTTTAGAAACTTTGGAGTGTTTTCTATCCAAAGCTAATAATTATATGCATATTCTAGTTTCTGGGCAGGAGTAATAATCAGATTAAATCGGGTACGTTTTTTATCCGGCCGTGAAAATACTGCCCCCTATCCATAACAAGTTAATCAGGTAATATTAATTACAGAGAAAGGATTTTATAGAATAGCATGTCATATCACTTAATCCGGCATAGCCAAAGACACAACATTCCTTTACACTTGTGTGTGTATAAGGTAGTTGTTGTGAATGTGTTAGATTACCTGTTAGATATTACTGCATGGTCGGAACTAAAAGCACAAGCATTTCACTACACTCGCATTAACATCTGCTAACCATGTGTATGTGACCAATAAAATTTGATTTGAACTTCACAGATCTTCTTTGTAAAGGGTTTAAACACTGTTTCCCATGCATAAACAATTAATGAACATGCACCGGTGGAACGGTTGTTAAGACACTAACAGCTTACAGACGGTAGGCAATTAAAGTCACAGTTATGAAAACTTAGGTCACTAAAGAGGCCTTTCTACTGACTCTGGCATCTCAATCCCATTGAGCATGTCTGGGACCTGTTGGATCGGAGGGTGAAGGCTAGGGCCATTCCACCCAGAAATGTCCGGGAACCTGCAGGTGCCTTGGTGGAAGAGTGGGTTAACATCTCATAGCAAGAACTGGCAAATCTGGTGCAGTCCATGACAAGGTGATGCACTGCAGTACTTAATGCAGCTGGTGGCCACACCAAATACTGACTGTTACTTTTGATTTTGACCCCCCCCCCCCCCCCCCCCCCCCTTTATTCAGGGAGACATTATTCCATTTGTTAGTCACATGTCTGTGGAACTTTGTTCATTTTGTCAGTTGTTGAATCTTATGTTCATACAAATGTTAAGTTTACTGAAAAATAAATACAGTTGACCCTGAGAGGATGTTTATTTTTTTGCTGAGTTTATGTACATTCCTCCCAAACTGCAGGGCACCATCGTTGCTTGGATGGTTCCAGTGTCTTGAACAGCCGCAGGGGGCATTTGTCTGACTGCGTCTGAAATGGCACCCTATTCTCGATATAGAGCTGTTTGACTAAAGCCCATTGGGCTCTGGTCAAAATTAGTGCACTATTTTTAGGGAATAGATTGCCTTTTGGGATGCTGCCTCTTTCTGTTTTCCTGGTCTTCTCTCTCTGGTTAGTGTCAGCTGAGTGTCTCCGAAGCAGCGCTCATGTTCTAACTCTTAACCCCGTGGCAAAGATGTGATCAGAGTAAATTTAGCATTGTGTTTTTCTCCCACACAGACAGCAGCATCATATGCTAGAAGGCTATCGGCTATGTTTATCATCTCCTGTCCTTGATCAAAACAGTTATCACTGATGTTATTGTACAGTTAGGGTTATCACAAATGTTTAACTTCAGTGAAATTAGAAAAATACCCTAGTCCTTCTGGATTTAGATTTTCTGGATATTGGGGTTTTGTGCCGAGCTCTGCTTGTTGATACACTTTTGGGCCCTTGTGTGTGCGCGATAATGTACTTTTACTTCGTACATTTTCCCTGACACCCAAAAGTACTTGTTACATTTTGAGTGTTTAGCAGGACAGGAAAATGGTCCAATCCGTGCACTTATCAAGAGAACACCCCATGTCATCCTTACTGCCTCTTATCTGGTGGATTCACTAAACACAAATGCTTCGTTTGTAAATTATGTCTGAGTGTTAGAGTGCCCCTGGCTATCCGTAAATTTAAAAAAACAAGAAAATTGTCCCGTCTGGTATGCTTCATATTAGGAATTAGAATTGATTTATACTTTTACTTTTGATACCAAATACTTTTACTTGAGTCATTTTCTATTAAGGTATCTTTTACTCAAGTATGACAATTGGTTACTTTTTCCACCACTGTATGTGTGTTTGTTTCCCCAGGGTGATACACAGTCAGTTGGAGGAGACATGTAGAGAGTTGGAGCAAAAGAAACAGGAGATTATAGACAAAGACACAGAAATTAAGGAAAGGCAGGAGGAACTTGAACTAAAATCCCTCCAGGTGCACCAAAGCAACCCACACACACACTATATGTACACAAGACTACATAACACAGACAATCATTTTTTCAAATATGTGGTTAACTTTTTTTATTTCACTTTTTTTTTTTTATCACTCACAATGGTTGCTCACGTCAACACCATGGTTTTGCCAATTTCTTTAATCCATGTATGTGATTCTCTGTGTGTCAAGCTCAGTAAATTAGAGGCTGCTGTAGAGCGACATACACAGAAGATGCAGCAGAAGCTCATCCTCCAACAGGGGACGCTGGAGATTTCCCAGAGAGAGGCCAAGGAGAGAACCAACCAGGTTTACTACATCACATCTCACTTGAGTTAACAGCACTCACTAATCCGTCTGAGTAGAACAGGTTTTCTGTCAATCAGCAACACATGCAACATGGTTCTGATAGTTGAAATGGATGTATGTTCTACTATGCTAAACTGTTATTGCAAATGTGTTCTGAACTATTATAACGGAGCCGTATGTGTTCCACAAACTCATTTTTGATGACCTGATATACAGTGCCTTCAGAAAGTATTCACACCACTTGACTTTTTTTTTGTCTTACAAAATTGGGATTAAAATGGATTTAATTATCTTTTTTGGCAACAAACTACACAAAATACTCTGTCAAAATGGAAGAACATTTTTAACATTTGTAAAAAAAAAAAAAAAAAAACTTTTTAAAATAAATAATAATAAAACATGAATATGTCTTGAAGTATTCAACTTCCTGAGTCAATACATTTGGCAGTGATTACAGCTGTGAGTCTTTCTGGGTAAGTCTCTAAGTGCTTTCCACACCTGGATTGTGCAACATTTGCCCATTTATTATTTTCAAAATTCTTCAAGCTCTGTCAAATTGATCGTTGCTCATTGCTAGACAACCATTTTCAGGTCTTGCCATAGAATTTCAAGCAGAAAAGTAAAAACTAACTTGGCCACTCAGGAACATTCACTGTCTTCTTCATTAGCAACTCCCGTGTAGATTTGGCCTTGTTTCAGGTTATTATCCTGCTGAAAGGTGAACTCATCTCCCAGTGTCTGGTGGAAAGCCCAGCACCTAAGTTTTAAGGATGTGCGTATGACCACAAACTTTTTTGGGGAAAGTAGACAGAACCAAGTTTTCCTCCAGGATTGCTCCATTCCATTTATTTTTTTATCCAGGAAGAACTCCTCAATCCTTAACAATTACAAGCAAACCTATATGTTTATTCTGTACAGGCTTCCTTTTCACTTTCCATTCGGTTAGTATTGTGGAGTAACTACAATGTTGTTGATCCATTTTCAGTTTTCTCCTATCATAGCCATTAAACTGTAACTGTTTTAAAGTTGCCATTGGCCTCGTGAAATCCCTGAGTGGTTTCCTTTCACTCTGGTAACTGATTTAGGAAGGACGCCTGTATCTTTTTAGTGATTGGGTGTATTGATACACCATCCAAAGTGTAATTAAAAACTTCACTATGCTCAAAGGGATATTCAATGTCTTTTGTTTTTACCCTTCTATGAATAGGTGCTCTTCTTTGCGAGGCATTGGAAAACATCCCTGGTCTTTGTGGTTGAATCTGTGTTTGAAATTCGCTGCTCGACTGAGGGACCTTACAATTATCTGTATGTGTGGGGTACAAAGATGAGGTAGTCATTAAAAAATATTGTTGAACACTTATTACACACTGTCCATGAAACTTATTAAGCACATTTTTACTCCTGAACTTATTTAGGTTTGCCATAACAAAGGGGTTGAATGCTTTTCATTCTTTAATTAATTTGTACATATTTTGAAAAACAGCCCCATAATGTCAAAGTGAAATTGTTTGTCGCTGGCTTACACACAATCTCAATTTAATCCATTTTAAATTCAGGCTGAAACACAAACAAATGTGGAAAAAGTCAAAGGGTGTGAATACTCTCTGAAGGCACTGTACAGGTGCAAATTGTGTAATCTAGTGGTTCAGATGAGTTTGTGTGTGTCAGGTGGAGTTTCTGAGTGAGAGGCTGGAGTTGATACAGAAACAACTGCAGGGAAAGGAGGACCTGGAGAAGGTAGAGTTAGTCTCCATGCTGGAGGACAGTGGATGTATGGCTAATAACAATACTTGATTAGGGTTAGGTATATCATGCTTTAGGGTTAGGTAAAGCATGCTTTAGGGTTAGGTAAAGCATGCTTTAGGGTTAGGTAAAGCATGCTTTAGGGTTAGGTAAAGCATGCTTTAGGGTTAGGTACATTAAGGTTTCCCTAACTCTGTCCTGGGGCAGGTGTACATTTTGGATTTTGCCCAACCACTAAACAGCTGACATTTTTTTTTCAAAGCTTGATCAATAAATCAAATTGATTAATTAAGCCCTTTTCACATCAGCCAATATCACAAAGTGCTATACAGAAACCCGGCCTAAAACCCCAAACAGCAAGCAATGCAGATGTAGAAACACGGGGGCTAGGGAAAACTCCCTAGAAAGGCCGAAAACTAGAGAGGAACCAGGCTCTGAGTGGTGGCCAGTACTCTTCTGGCTGTGCCAGGTGGGGATTATAAGAGTACATGGCCAAGATGTTCAAACATTCATAGATGACCAGCAGGGTCAAATAATAATAATCACAGTGGTTATAGAGGGTGCAACAGGTCAGCAGCTCAGGAGTAGATGTCAGTTGGCTTTTCATAGCCAAGCATTCAGCGTTAAAGACAACAGTTGCAGTAGAGAGAGAGTCGAAAACAGTAGGTCCGGGACAAGGTAGCACGTCCGGTGAACAGGTCAGAGTTCCATAGCCGCAGGCAGAACAGTTGAAAAGAGACCATGTTTGTATGCAGCTTTATTTTTACATTGTTTGCAAACTAATATGTGACACGTATTAATGCCAAAATAACATGCAAAACGCAACAACACCACGTACACGATATATAATATACACTTCTCAAAAAAATAAAGGGAACACTAAAATAACACATCCTAGATCTGAATGAATGAAATAATCTTATTAAATACTTTTATCTTTACATAGTTGAATGTGCTGACAACAAAATCACACAAAAATAATCAATGGAAATCCAATTTATCAACCCATGCAGGTCTGGATTTGGAGTCACACTCAAAATGAAAGTGGAAAACCACACTACAGGCTGATCCAACTTTGATGTAATGTCCTTAAAACAAGTCAAAATGAGGCTCAGTAGTGTGTGTGGCCTCCACGTGCCTGTATGACCTCCCTACAACGCCTGGGCATGCTCCTGATGAGGTGGCGGATGGTCTCCTCAGGGATCTCCTCCCAGACCTGGACTAAAGCATCCGCCAACTCCTGGACAGTCTGTGGTGCAATGTGACGTTGGTGGATGGAGCGAGACATGATGTCCCAGATGTGCTCAATTGGATTCAGGTCTGGGGAATGGGCGGGCCAGTCCATAGCATCAATGCCTTCCTCTTGCAGGAACTGCTGACACACTCCAGCCACATGAGGTCTAGCATTGTCTTGCATTAGGAGGAACCCAGGGCCAACTGCACCAGCATATGGTCTCACAAGGGGTCTGAGGATCTCATCTCGGTACCTAATGGCAGTCAGGCTACCTCTGGCGAGCACATGGAGGGCTGTGCGGCCCCCCAAAGAAATGCCACCGCACACCATGACTGACCCACCACCAAACAGGTCATGCTGGAGGATGTTGCAGGCAGCAGAACGTTCTCCACGGCGTCTCCAGACTGTCACGTCTGTCACATGTGCTCAGTGTGAACCTGCTTTCATCTGTGAAGAGCACAGGGCGCCAGTGGCGTATTTGCCAATCTTGGTGTTCTCTGGCAAATGCCAAACGTCCTGCACGGTGTTGGGCTGTAAGCACAACCCCCACCTGTGGACGTCGGGCCCTCATACCACCCTCATGGAGTCTGTTTCTGACCGTTTGAGCAGACACATGCACATTTGTGGCCTGCTGGAGGTCATTTTGCAGGGCTCTGGCACTGCTCCTCCTGCTCCTCCTTGCATAAAGGCGGAGGTAGCGGTCCTGCTGCTGGGTTGTTGCCCTCCTACGGCCTCCTCCACGTCTCCTGATGTACTGACCTGTCTCCTGGTAGCGCCTCCATGCTCTGGACACTATGCTGACAGACACAGCAAACCTTCTTGCCACAGCTCGCATTGATGTGCCATCCTGGATGAGCTGCACTACCTGAGCCACTTGTGTGGGTTGTAGACTCCGTCTCATGCTACCACTAGAGTGAAAGCACCGCCAGCATTCAAAAGTGACCAAAACATCAGCCAGGAAGCATAGGAACTGAGAAGTGGTCTGTGGTCCCCACCTGCAGAACCACTCCTTTATTGGGGGTGTCTTGCTAATTGCCTATAATTTCCACCTGTTGTCTATTCCATTTGCACAACAGCATGTGAAATGTATTGTCAATCAGTGTTGCTTCCTAAGTGGACAGTTTGATTTCACAGAAGTGTGATTGACTTGGAGTTACGTTGTGTTGTTTAAGTGTTCCCTTTATTTTTTTGAGCAGTATATATATATACACATACATACATACATACATACATACATACATACATACATACATACATACATACAGTTGAAGTCGGAACTTTACATACACTTAGGTTGGAGTCATTAAAACTTGTTTTTCAACCACTCCACAAATGTCTTGTTTTGGCAAGTCGGTTAGGACATCTACTTTGTGCATGACACAAGTAATTCCAACTATTGTTTACAGACATATTATTTCACTTAACTCACTGTATCACAATTCCAGTAGGTCAGAAGTTTACATACACTAAGTTGACTGTGCCTTTAAACAGCTTGGAAAATTCCAGAAAATGATGTCATGGCTTTAGAAGCTTCTGGTAGGCTAATTGACATCATTTGAGTCAATTGGAGGTGTACCTGTGGATGTATTTCAAGGCCGACCTTCAAACTCAGTGCTTCTTTGCTTGACATCATGGGAAAATCAAAAGAAATCAGCAAAGACCTCAGAGAAAATAATTGTAGACCTCCACAAGTCTGGTTCATCCTTGGGAGCAATTTCCAAACGCCTGAAAGTACCACATTCATCTGTACAAACAATAGTACGCAAGTATAAACACCATGGGACCACGCAGCCATCATATCGCTCAGGAAGGAGACGCGTTCTGTCTCCTATAGATGAACGTACTTTGGTGCCAGAAGTACAAATCATTCCCAGAACAACAGAACAAAAGCATCTATATCCTCAGTAAAACGAGTCCTATATCGACATAACCTGAAAGGCCGCTCAGCAAGGAAGAAGCCACTGCTCCAAAGCCGCCATAAAGTCAGACTACGGTTTGCAACTGCACATGGGGACAAAGATCATACTTTTTGGAGAAATGTCCTCTGGTCTGATGAAACAAAATAGAACTGTTTGGCCATAATGACCATTGTTATGTTTGGAGGAAAAAGGGGGATGCTTGCAAACCGAAGAACACCATCCCAACCGTGAAGCACGATGGTGGCAGCATCATGTTGTGGGGGTGCTTTGCTGCAGGAGGGACTGGTGCACTTCACAAAATAGATGACATCATGAGGGAGGAAAATTGTGGATATATTGAAGCAACATCTCAAGACATCAGTCAGGAAGTTAAAGCTTGTAGCAAAATGGCTTAAGGAACACAAAGTCAAGGTATTGGAGTGGCCATCACAAAGCCCTGACCTCAATCCCATAGAAAATTTGTGGGCAGAACTGAAAAAGCTTGTGTGAACGTGGAGGCCTACAAACCTGACTCAGTTACACCAGCTCTGTCAGGAGGAATGGGCCAAAATTCACCCAACTTATTGTGGGAAGCTTGTGGAAGGCTACCTGAAACGTTTGACCCAAGTTAAACAATTTAAAGGCAATGCTACCAAATACTAATTGAGTGTATGTAAACTTCTGACCCACTGGGAATGTGATGAAAGAAATACAAGCTGAAATAAATCACTCTCTCTACTATTTTTCTGACATTTCACATTCTTAAAATAAAGTGGGGATCCTACCTGACCTAAAATAGGGAATTTTTACGAGGATTAAATGTCTGGAATTGTGAAAGACTGAGTTTAAATGTATTTGGCTAAGGTGTATGTAAACTTCCGACTTCAACTGTATACACATACACAGTACCAGTCAAAAGTTTGGACACACCTACTCAAGGGTTTTATTTATAAAATAGTAAAAATAAAGAAAAACCCTTGAATTAGTAGGTGTGTCAACTTTTGACTGGTACTGTGTGTGTGTGTGTTTATATATATATATATATATATATATATATAGATATAGATATAGATATATATATATATAGATATATATATATAGATATATATATAGATATATACACACATTTTTTTCAAAGCAGAGCCCCACCTGCCCTGAATGACAGGTCGCCACTGCTTCAGTGTGTGACAGGTTTGTGATTCTGAAAGGATAGTAACCGATTTAACAGCGCACTCATGTAGGAGAGTGCACTTTTTGTAAATCAAATCAAATTTTATTGGTCACATACACATGGTTAGCAGACGTTAATGCGAGTGTAGTGAAATGCTTGTGCTTCTTGTTCCCGACAGTGCAGTAATATCTAACAAGTAATCTAACAATTCCCCAATAACTACCGAATACACATCAATCTAAAGGGGTGAATGAGAATATGTACATGTAAGTATATGGATGAGCGATGGCCGAGTGGCATAGGCAAGGTGCAGTAGATGGTATAAAATACAGTATATACATGTGATATGAGTAATGTAAGATATGTAAACATTATTAAAGTGACATTATTTAAAGTGGCGTTGTTTAAAGTGACTAGTGATCCATTTATAAAGTGGCCAGTGATTGGGTCTCAATGTAGGCAGCAGCCTCTCTGAGTTGGTAATTGCTGTTTAACAGTCTGATGGCCTTGAGATAGAAGCTGTTTTTCAGTCTCTTGGTCCCAGCTTTGATGCACCTGTACTGACATCAACTTCTGGATGGTAGCGGTGTGAACAGGCAGTGGTTGATTTCCTTGATTATCTTTTTGGCCTTCCTGTGACATCTGGTGCTATAGGTGTCATGAAGGGCAGGTAGTTTGCCCCCGGTGATGCTTTGTGCAAACCGCACCACCCTCTGGAGAGCCTTGCGGTTGAGGATGGTGCAGTTGCTGTACCAGGCAGTGATACAGCCTGACAGGATGCTCTCGATTGTGCATCTATAAAGGTTTGTCAGGGTTTTCGGTGACAAGCCAAATTTCTTCAGCCTCCTGAGGTTGAAGAGGCGCTGATGCGCGTTCTTCACCACGCTGTCTGTGTGGGTGGACCATATAGGTTTGTCTATGATGTGTACGCCGAGGAACTTAAAACTTTCCACCTTCTCCACTACTGTCCCGTCGATGTGGATCGGGGGTGCTTCCTCTACTGTTTCCTGTAGTCCCCGATCATCTCCTTTGTTTTGTTGACGTGGAGTGAGGTTGTTTTCCTGACACCACACTCCGAGGGCCCTCACCTCCTCCCTTTAGGCTGTCTCATCGTTGTTGGTAATCAAGCCCACTACTGTTGTGTCATCTGCAAACTTGATGATTGAGTTGGAGGTGTGCATGGCCACGCAGTTGTGGGTGAACAGGGAGTATAGGAGGGGGCTGAGTATGCACCATTGTAGGGCCCCAGTGTTGAGGGTCAGCGAAGTGGAGATGTTGTTTCCTACCTTCACCACCTGGGGGTGGCCTTTCAGAAAGTCCAGGACCCAATTGCACAGGGTGGGGTTGAGTCCCAGGGCCTCCAGCTTGATGATGAGCTTGGAGGGTACAATGGTGTTGAATGCTGAGCTGTAAAACACAAAGGGCCAGTGGTGTAGTGGCGTGTATACGCAGGTATAAACTGAACACCCACTTTTTTTCAGTGGGTATTGCATATACTCACTTCTTAATCCCTACTGACGCGTATCAATGTAGTGTAGAGGATATATACGACATATCAATTATGTAGTAGAATAGAGAAATAATGCACAAAGTTGCCTACACATTCACAAAGCACGTTAAATATATTTAGATGTGCTACGCGCACACAGCCTAGTTTCAGCGGAATGTCATCTGCAAGCAGCAAGAGTGTGCAGCTCAACTGGTTTTGGCATGGAGCAGCTCACAGAAGAATGACATCAGTAGCCAGTAGTGTAGGAAAGATGTTTCAACTTATGATATCTACCAGTAAATGCTAACTAAGGCAACAATGGGTATGCAAACCAGGTATTGAAAATGTTTAGTTCCGAATTGTTGGTGAGTAGGCTATTTGTGATGCTCAGTTGTCATCATGCCCTGTCAGGCCCACCCAATCAGATTGTTGTGGACAATACTTTTTTTTTCTGTAACATTTTGAGAGTGAAAATCAGAAAAACCATAGGAAAACAGGATTTTTCACATCACACAGGGTGCCTTTCCTTCACTGGGTGGGCCGATTGGGAACCTTTGGGCAAAATTTGAGTATACCCACTTCTCCACGCATCACTGCATAGGGGCGATGGAAACACAGCAGTCACACACAGCATCATGTTAAAGGATGATTAAGTACCAATGATAAGAATACAAAAACACAACCATTAAGCCTTTCCCACTTAAAACTAGTACTTCCCATTGCAAAAAAAAACATTTCATGTTTAGCACACAAAGTAACTGGTGACCTAAAGTTTAAATTGGAACTGACAGCGTTTTAACTACTTTGCCGATATGAAGCAAACAGACAATCAAAATATCAGTCAAAAATGTACAATTTCCAGTTCATGCTACAAAACCAACATAAGAGTTTTTAAAAGTAGGTTATATTTGACTCAACGTTCCATGACGTACACTAAGGCAGCTCAATGCATGATTAATATAATTCACCAATACATTTCTCGGCAGTCAAAAAAATATTGCTATCATGTTGTAAATCACAGCTGGCCTGGTACATTGTTTGCTGCCTCCATTCTGGATGTACTGTTTCAGTTTCAATGATTCAATATTCTGGACAAAAATTGACAAATGTATCTAATACCGGAAATGTCAATACAATCAAACTTGCAAGGGCAATGATCACAAGTCACAACGTGGCTAATAGGGTAGCGTATCTATTTATGTAGCAAGCTAAAAACACAGAGCCAAACAGAGCTAGCTAGCTGCTAAGAGGATGTCATGCCATCCCCTCAGTGTTTTTCGGTCGCTATACACAGCTACAGATGCCGATCGCAAGAACTTGAACAACTGTTATCCAGTGGACATATCTCTTGCATTCGCAAATTCACTCTGGCTATCTACGATTTCAGAGCACTCTCGTCTGAGTGTGCCAGTGGGCAGAACAACCGATTAATTGACAAACGGGAAAAACCCGCTGAATATGACTGGTGTCAGTAAACGTAGGCAAAAAAAATAATAGTTAGTCAAGAACGCTCTAGATAACATGTAAACAGCCTAACCAGCTCTGCTACGGAGAGTAAAATGGTCAGAGTGAGCTGTTCTCTCATTTGTGTCTGGAAGTAGCTAGCTAGCAAGCTAGCCAACTTTAGCCAGTTAGCTTGGGTGCTTGGTTGGGACAAGCATGCATTGGCAGGCATGCTGCAGAAGGGCGAGGAGACTACAATACTCCATCATTTATCAGTGCAATTTTGACAGCCCAAAATTTGAGAGGGTTTATCTAATGTTCCTTAGTTAGATTTTAGTTCATCTTGCTCTGGCTAGCATTAATTGTTGAACTTGTTGATGTGCATAACTGAGGGAGAGAGAGCCTACCTTTTCATGGTTGTTTGATCAATAGGACAGTAAAGTTCCAAAATGCAAGAGGACTCACGTGGTGTGTTTTTGATTTATATATTTTTTTACCCCGTTTTCTCCCCAATTTTGTGGTATGCAATTGGTAGATACAGTCTTCTCTCATCGCTGCAACTCCCGTACGGACTCGAGAGAGACGAACCCAACCAAGCCGTACTGCTTCTTGACACAATGCCCACTTAATCCGGAAGCCAGCTGCACCAATATGTCGGGTCGGCAGGTAGCCTAGTGGTTAGAGCGTTGGACTTGTAACCGGAAGGTTGCAAGGTCGAATCCCTGAACTGATAAGGTAAAAATCTGTTGTTCTGCCCCTGAACAAGGCAGTTAACCCACTGTTCCTAGGCCATCATTGAAAATAAGAATTTGTTCTT
Source organism: Salmo salar (assembly GCF_965601325.2). Classification (NCBI taxonomy): domain Eukaryota; kingdom Metazoa; phylum Chordata; class Actinopteri; order Salmoniformes; family Salmonidae; genus Salmo; species Salmo salar. The sequence continues at coordinate 37,207,942 of NC_138300.1, forward strand.
AACTGACTTGCCTAATTAAATAAAGGATAAAGGTTAAAAAAAGAAATAAAAAAAAAACACCGTACGCACTGCGCCCAGGCCGCCACAGGAGTCACTAGTGCGCAATGGGACAAGGACATCCCTGCCGGCCAAACCCTCCCCTAACCTGGACGACGCTGGGCCAATTGCGCGCCGCCCCATTTGTCTCCCGGTTGCGGCCGGCTGCAACAGAACCTGGACTTGAACCCAGAATCTCTACTGGCACAGCTAGCACTGAGATGCAGTGCCTTAAACCACTGCACCACTTGGGAGGTAATACTTCTGTTGTGTTTACATATTTGCAGAAATCCATTCAGGTGTAATTTGTGGCTTTTGGCAAATGCATTCTACTGATCTAAAGTCACGCTCTTGCAACTGCCAGTAAACACACAGTCCAGTTCAAAGAGAATGATGGCAGGTCCTTGTGGCAAATGGCTTGTTTGTATAAAGGCCTACAGTAGCTTTGATTGGCTATAGTGCACCGGTCTGCGTAGACAGATGCTTTTATTCTGTTTTATTTACTGCAGTGTCTATTAATTGTCCAAACGCATGGCCCCTTTCCCACTCTATATTGCTATAGAATTTCCACAAATGCCTTAGAATGTTTGGGAATTACGTATACTAAGAATTTATGAAAACGTGAAAATTACCATATCTAATTAATTGGTCGCTTGTCCCCCAAAAATGTTAGTGTTATATTCTTCCCAGGGGGGTGTATGAACAGACTTTAATAAGATATCATGATGCTAAAATGCTGTCAGTTTGACATTAAATGCAACAGTGTTTCACACACAAGTTATTTTTCTCAAAAAGATGGCTAACAGCAAGCATGCTGCAATAAAAAACACAATTCCACTCACCAGATGATGATAATTTGAAACTTAACTAGTTGAAAGTTATTCTTGAAAACAGAGATGCTAACAAATTAGCAACAACATCCTCTTTGATAACACTTGCTGCAGCCGCTGCAAACTAGCCAATAACAAAAGCTAGCTAGCTGGACCCTGGGAAAATTACTGCTCACTCTTGCGCAGTGACCTATTGGCCTTCAAGAAGGCAGAAGTTTCCATACATTTTTGTAATAACGGTCGCAGCCATTAACCTGTTTAGGATAGGGGGCAGTATTTTCACGGCCGGATAAAAAACGTACCCGATTTAATCTGGTTATTACTCCTGCCCAGAAACTAGAATATGCATATAATTGTTTGATTTGGATAGAAACACCCTAAAGTTTCTAAAACTGTTTGAATGGTGTCTGTGAGTATAACAGAACTCATATGGCAGGCCAAAACCTGAGAAGATTCCATACAGGAAGTGCCCTCTCTGACCATTTCTTGTCCTTCTATAGCCTCTTTATGGTAAATAGAGGGTCTCTGCTGTAACGTGACATTTTCTAAGGCTCCCATAGGCTCTCAGAAGGCGCCAGAACGGGGAATGATGACTCTGCAGTCCCTGGGCGAAAAACAGTAGGGGATTTGGAAAGTGGTCGATCTGAGAACAATGACACGGGCGCGCACGTGCATGTGAAGACACCATTTTCTTCTTTTTTTTTGTGTTTGAACGGATTCAACGTCTCCCGGTCTAAATATTATCGCTATTTTACGAGAAAAATCGCATAAAAATTGATTTTAAACAGCGTTTGACATGCTTCGAAGTACGGTAATGGCATATTTTGAAATTTTTTGTCACAATACGCGCCGGCGCGTCACCCTTCGGATAGTGTATTGAACGCAAGAACAAAACGCCGCTATTTGGATATAACTATGGATTATTTGGAACCAAAACAACATTGGGTGTTGAAGTAGAAGTCCTGGGAGTGCATTCTGACGAAGAACAGCAAAGGTAATCCAGTTTTTCTTATAGTAAATCTGAGTTTGGTGAGTGCCAAACTTGGTGGGTGTCAAAATAGCTAGCCATGATGGCCGGGCTATCTATTCAGATTATTGCAAAATGTGCTTTCACCGAAAAGCTATTTTAAAATCGGACACCGCGATTGCATAAAGGAGTTCTGTATCTAGAATTCTTAAAATAATTGTTATGTTTTTTGTGAACGTTTATCGTGAGTAATTTAGTAAATTCACCGGAAGTTTTCGGTGGGTATGCTAGTTCTGAACGTCACATGCTAATGTAAAAAGCTGTTTTTTTATATAAATATGAACTTGATTGAACAAAACATGCATGTATTGTATAACATAATGTCCTAGGAGTGTCATCTGATGAAGATCATCAAAGGTTAGTGCTGCATTTAGCTGTGGTTTTGGTTTTTGTGACATTATATGCTAGCTTGAAAAATGGGTGTCTGATTATTTCTGGCTGGGTACTCTCCTGACATAATCTAATGTTTTGCTTTCATTGTAAAGCCTTTTTGAAATCGGACAATGTGGTTAGATAAAGGAGAGTCTTGTCTTTTAAAATGGTGTAAAATAGTCATATGTTTGAAAAATTGAAGTTTTGGGATTTTTGAGGAGTTTGTAATTCGCGCCACGCTCTATCATGGGATACTGGCGAGGCGTTCCGCTAGCGGAACATCTAGGTGTAAGAGGTTTTAAGTCAAAATGTGATTGGTTGATTCCACTGTCACTCCAAAATGTTGCCCTAATACAGTTGAATGGCAGATGCGTTTTATCTAGCTCCGAATGGCTTAGCCAATGGCTGACTTGGCTAGCTAGATTTATCTCCCCAAAGACCAGCAAAGAAAAATCGTGATTGGATATTTTTTTTGCTTCAGTGTTAACCCTTTCCAACAAAAACTGAAGAGATTAAATCAGAACATTATTGAAAATAATAATATAATTACAATATTATTATTCTAATAATTATTTTATAAATCCTTAGCCCTCTGAAGGCGTAGAAGGCCCATTGTTCCCCACTGTGTTTGGGTTAGTAATAATTTGTAGAGTGTCTCTATTTTCCCTCAGCATGCATTTTTTCACTGTTCTGAATTTCTGAAATATGAACACAGAAATACTGGACATTTTGAACTCTTATTATTGTGGTGATTTGACAAAATAACAAGCATGGTCTTGAATTGGACTCGCATTTTTCTGATCTCGGTCTTGACTTGGTCTCTTGCTCCTTGTCCCCCTCCCGGTCTCGGTCTTGACTCTGACTCAGTTTCCTCCGGTCTTGTTCTTGAATCGGTCTCGCTTTAGGGGGTCTCGAACACAACACTGCTCTGTAGTCTCATGGGTGTTCTAACCAGATTCCCCGGGGGGAGTAATTTTTTTCAACACTTGGGCACTGACATTTATCCCACAATCCAATCCCATCTTTCCCATGTAACATCTTTGTCAACACGTCCACAGTGGGACAGGAGGAGGCTGTTGTCCTTGTGTTGTCCTAGTGGTTCTCAGAGAGAGGGGAGCGTGAGAATGAGTTCCTCAGTTTAACGTAATGATAGGCTTATTATCTAACACTGTAAATTATAACAGCATCTCACACACAAGCTGACCACAATAACACACTCTCACTCACTCTACTGTCTACTTTCATACACCACACACTATAATAGTTTCACCACTAATTCACTGGGCTACTACATTGGGCCCAGTTATCATCTCATACATCTTCCTTGTATTTTACATGATGAAGTCACCTCAGCTGACCTTTATCTATTTTATATCAACCGTGTCATGGAATGTTCCTTTGTTAGAGGCATAAGAAGTACTCATGTTGATATGTTGTTGGGAAAGGAACACTTTTCAGAAGTATAATATGTGGCAATGCTATGGCAGTTTTGCAATTGAATAGCCCAAAAAAGTTAATGAAACAATGGTATACGGTATCTACAGTATAAACCATGTCTATCTTGTCATTACACTACTGTTATCACTCAACAAAAACATGTTTACCAAGGGTTTCAGTTTTGACAGCTTTGTCTCAAGATGTTGCCTCAGCAGTTAGACATCAGTGTCTATTTCTGAGTTCTGACATAACATCTACTCTTCTTTTGTCAATATGGGTCTCTCATTTGACTGTCTTTCTGGAAGTCTTCTGTGTTCAATATGGGTCTCTCATTTGACTGTCTTTCTGTAAGTCTTCTGTATTCAATATGGGTCTCTCATTTGACTGTCTTTCTGTAAGTCTTCTGTATTCAATATGGGTCTCTCATTTGACTGTCTTTCTGTAAGTCTTCTGTGTTCAATATGGGTCTCTGATTTGACTGTCTTTCTGTAAGTCTTCTGTATTCAAAATGGGTCTCTCATTTGACTGTCTTTCTGTAAGTCTTCTGTGTTCAATATGGGTGTCTGATTTGACTGTCTTTCTGTAAGTCTTCTGTGTTCAATATGGGTCTCTCATTTGACTGTCTTTCTGTAAGTCTTCTGTGAACTGTGGCTACAGTATTTGTGTATGTGTGTGTGTTTGTGTTTGGCCATCAGGAAGCCTTAGTCCAGGGCCAGCAGCTGTTTCTGTGCAGGGAGAAGCTCCAGAGGACATCTCACAACCAGGAGATGCATAGTCGCTGTGAGATCCTGGCAATACAGCTAGAAGAAAGTGTTCAGTTATGCCGTGAAAAGGTTTGACCCAATCACGACACCCTCTTATTGTCTCCCACGTAAGCGCACATGTCCGTGGCGTGATATAATTTAATCAGCGCTTGTGTGCTGTGGTACTTACAGTAAATGCTATGTGATATAATTCCACCTTTTGAGCATGCAAGAGTATCAGTGTTTGTACTAGGTGCTGTAAAACATCTACTAGAGCGCTGTGGATACTGGAGTGCGGCACATAACGGTGCTAATGCCTGGTCATCTGGGTGATATTGGTGATAGGAGAACCATGCCAGGCATATGGAGGAGGAGCAGGGGAGGATGGAGGAGCAGGCTGCCCAGACTGAGGCCAGACTCCAGGCCACAGTGGCCTCCCTCAGACTGGAGCTAGACACACTGAGATGGCTGCAACAGAATGAGGTACCTAGAGCCTACTACATTAGGTCATAATAACTGTCTATTTAGTTACATTCACATCAAATGTTGTAAGAATGACCCAGGTTCAGTAGAGGGGTTAAAACTTTGACCCTTTTATACTGAGTTTCTCCTAGGAATTATCTGCTAAATTCCCAGGTCTATCCTCCCGTGCGAAGGGAGTATTTGGGGGTTATCTTACATCTCAGTTTACTAAATCGATCCTCTGTTTTTGTTGGATCCTCTGATTCAGAAAAGCATTAGATAAGAGGGACAGTCTTCTAAGTTTCTTGAGTACTGACAATGAGCATGAGTCCCTTCTGTTAAACCAATGGGGGTCTCTTCTCCTCCAGCTGTCAGCTCTACAGGAGAGCCAGGCGGAGGTGCTGAAGGCGTCAGAGTGTGTCGTCTCCACCCTACGCTGCTCCCAGGTTCAGCTGACCTCTGAACTACAGAATTACAGACTACAGCTGGAGGAGGCCCAGCACAACACCACCGCCCTGCTGGCAGAACTCAACACCAGAGAACAGCTGCTGCAGAGCACCAGCGAGACCCTGCTTATCAAGGTAGAGCTGTGAAGGAATATCCTCTTGTATGACTCCAAATAAACATCAGCTAATGTTTATTTGATAGTTCATTATCTTGGAGTTGCCATACCCATTGATTGTGGTCAAGTCATTATTATAATTATCTTTGTTTTGGGTGGGGGGGGATCAGGAATCCGAAATGACACGTTTAAGGACCAAGATCTCCAGCTTTGAGAGAAGCAAGGAGCTCCATAAAATAGCTGTTTGCTCTTGTCTGACCTCTATCAGGTCACAACCCTACAGCCCCCTCCCTACTCCCACCACAACGTAAGAGAGAAGACTGATAAAGAATACCTTTGTCGACAAATATACATTTTATTTTGAATATGAGATAAAGTCCTTTCGGACAAATGAAATGCTTTTGTTTTTATTGTATTGTAGACGAGTCTAGTAGCATGCACAAATGCTTGGTGGAGTGTAATGTGCTCATTCAGAATGTACTTTTGATTGCGCATATGACTATTTGTATTTTGTTGTTTACTATTAAAGTAACATTCAGCAGGTCTAAACACCAATTATAATTATTGACAACATATGCTAAACCACTGTGAAACGTGGCAGTGTTACAGCAGTGTTACGCCCTTATTTGTCTGTTCCAAGTGATCTGTGCCATTAGTATTGCTGCACGGAGAAGAGCTGCTCTCTGCAGGAAATTAAACGGAGCAGCATCTGCAGGCGATTTGATCCTAATGCTACCTCCAAATCGCTTCCCTTGCTCATCCTAGGAGTGGCTATGTAGGGTTCCTTATGATCCTAGGAGATATGGAGCAAAGCAATCTGTCTGTGTCACAAATGGCACCCTATCCCCTACATAGTGCACTACTTTTGACCAGAGCCCTATGGGACCTGGTCAAAAGTAATGCACTATATAGGGAATAGGGTTCCATTTGAGAAGCATTTGTTGTCTCTGCCAGGTTTACGTTAAAGGTGAGCAATTTAAAAATCATGTTATTGCACAGAGTGAGTCCATGCAACTTATTATGTGATTTCCAAAAAACTAAATCCACTTTGACATTATGGGTTATTGTGTGTAGATCAGTCACACACATGTTCAATTTAATACATTTTAAATTCAGGCTGTAACACAACAAATTGTGGAAAAAGTCAAGGTGTGTGAATACTTAATGAAGGCACTGTGTATCCTCAATCTCTCCAATTTCATTTTCTTTTAGGACAAGAGCAGACTAAGATATTCACAGATTGTGTCTGGATATGTTTGTCGGTGTGTTTTTATCTATACTGCAAGTGTGTGTGCACGTGTGTGTGCACGTGTGTGTGCACGTGTGTGTGTGCGTGCGTGTGTGCGTGCGTGTGTGTGCGCGTGTGTGTGTGTGTGTGGTGTGTGTGTGTGTGTGTGTGTGTGTGTACGTACAACAGACAAAAGCAGCAGAATGTGCTGAGGCAGCAGTCTGTGGTAGGAGGAGTGATGGTGATGGACCCGGCCCTAACCTGAGGCGACTGCTAGCCCTCAGTCATCCCAGGGCAGAGGTACATGCCTTCCCCCTCTGTCACACTGCCACGTGGGGAACAAAGTGGCCAAATACCCCAGCTGCTGACAGCTCAGCACCACACAATAGCAGCCAGAGACACAGCCTGCGGCCCAAATGGTACCCTATTCCCTATACAGTGCACTACTTTTGACCAGAGTCATATAGGTAAAAAGTAGTATATAGGGAATAGGGTGCCAGTTGGGATGCTACGCAGGCCCATACTCACGGCCAAGCTGCTGAACTCAACTGCCAATGTTCAACCACATTCTTTAGGCATCACACTTGATTTAATCTCTTGTGTGCGCCTGAACCAAAATGCATACATTTGGTTCCTGCGCTGGACATTGTCTTTTTCATCTCTCTATTAGACAGTATTCTTCCTCTTCCTTCTAAGTGTCCCTGACAAAAACGTAATTTTTCACACACTGTAACGGAAAAGTGTAATTTATACGGTAATTTTGGGTATTGTCAACAGTCAAATGCTGTGAAACATTTTACTGCAGCATACTTAAATGATGGTACATTATGGGAAAATGTGGGTGGGGAAATAATTGCTGTATTTCTAATGGTACTGTAATTCTACCCCACAGAATACAGTACCATACCGTATTTTTGTAGTACCAAAAACCTTTTGACCACTAGTGGGTGCATGGTATTGTTGTTTCTGACTTATTAACATATTTTGAGAGGTACCTTGTAAGAGCCTATATTTGCTGCGATATGAAATACAGTAACTTACTTGCCAATGAGCTGCCTGTAAGTTACTGTCAAATTCACTTCAATTCACAGTGCAAAGACAGCTCAATAAATGACTTTTTCGAAGAAGAACAATCCAACAGGCTTATTCTTAATGCACTGCTTAGGGTTTTCATTCTCCAAAATTGTTCTATAATCTTTTTACCCTCAGATTTGATCGTTTTTCATAAGAATATCTTGCATATTCAATGGTAAGCTGCGTGCAGAGGGCATTTAGAGGGATCTGTGTGGATTTCAGGGGGAATATTAAATGAAAAGCTTGTTGGGTTTCAGTTCTGGTGTCCTGCCACCTCTCTCTGTCAGCTGCCAGGCTATTTCTGCAGGTGGAATTGCACTGCTGTAACGTGGTTGATTGTTTTCACATAAATGTTCATAGATGTACACTCACTACACTGAGTATACAAAACATTAAGAACACATGCTCTTTCCATGACAGACTGACCAGGTGAATCCAGGTTAAATCTATTATCCCTTATTAATGTCACTTATTAAATCCATTCAGTCAGTGTAGATGAAGGGGAGGAGATAGGATAAAGAAGGATTTTTAAGCCTTGAGAGAATTGAGACATGGATTGTGTACAGTGCATTCGGAAAGTATTCAGACCTCTTGGCTTTTTCAACATTTTGTTACATTACAGCATTATTTATAAAATAGATTAAATAGTTTTTTTCCCCCTCGTCAATCTACACACAATACCCCATAATGACAAAGCAAAAAGAGGTTTTTAGAAATTTTTGCAAATGTATTAATAATAATAAACTGATATCACATTTACTCAGTACTTTGTTGAAGCACCTTTGGCAGTGATTACAGCCTCGTTTATTTTGGGATATGACGCTACAAGCTTGGCACGCATATGTTTTGGGAGTTTCTCCCGTTCTTTGCAGATCCTCTCAAGCTCGGTCAGGTTGGATGGGGAGCATCGCTGCACGGCTATTTTCAGGTCTCCAGAGATGTTCGATCAGGTTCAAGTTCGGGCTCTGGCTGGGCCACTCAAGGACATCCAGAGACTTGTCCCGTAGCCACTCCTGAATTGTCTTGCCTGTGTGCTTAGGGTCGTTGTCCTGTTTGAAGGTGAACCTTCGCCCCAGTCTGAGGTCCTGAGCGATCTGGAGCAGGTTTTCATCAAGGATCTCTCTGTACTTTGCTCATCTTTCCCTCGGTCATGACTAGTCTCCCAGTCCTTGCTACTGAAAAACATCTCCACAGCATGATGCTGCCACCACCATGCTTCACCGTAGGGATGGTGCCAGGTTTCCTCCAGACATGATGCTTGGCATTCAGGCCAAAGAGTTCAATCTTGGTCTCATCAGACCAGAGAATCTTGTTTCTCGTGGTCTGAGAGTCTTTAGGTGCCTTTTTGGAAACTCCAAGCGAGCTGTCGTGTGCCTTTTACTGAGGAATGGCTTCCGTCTGGCCACTCTACCATAATGGCCTGATTGGTGGAGTGCTGCAGAGATGGTTGTCTTTCTCTAATGTTCTCCCATCTCCATAGAGGAACTCTAGAGCTCTGTCAGAGTGACCATTGGGTTATTGGTCACCTCCCTGACCAAGGCCCTTCTCCCCCGATTGCTCAGTTTGGCTGGGTGGCCAGCTCTAGGAAGAGTCTTGGTGGTTCCAACTTCTTCCATTTAAGAATGATGGAGGCCACTGTGTTCTTGGGGAGCTTCAATTCTACAGAATTCTTTTGGTACCCTTCCCCTGATATGTGCCTTGACACAATCCTGTCTCGGAGCTCTTCGGACAATTCCTTCAACCTCATGGCTTGGTTTTTGCTCTGACATGCACTGTCAACTGTGGGACCTTATATAGACAGGTGTGTGCCTTTCCAAATCATGTCCAATCAATTTCATTTACCACAGGTGGAGTCAAATCAAGTTGTATAAAACATCTGAAGGATGATCAATGGAAACAGGATGCACCTGAGCTCAATTTCGAGTCTCATAGCAAAGGGTCTGAATACTTATGTAAATAAGGTATTTCAATATAGAATGTATTATGAATTTGCAAAAAATCTTTGTCGTTATGGGGTATTGTGTGAAGATTGTTGGGGAAAATGTTTTATTTCGTTCATTTTAGAATAAGACTGTAACATAACAAAATGTGGAAAAGGGGAAGGGGTCTGAATACTTTCTGAATGCACTTTGTGTGCCATTCAGAGGGTGAATGGGCAAGACAAAAGATGAAAGTGTCTTTGAACGGGGTATGGTAGTAGGTGCCAGGCGCACCGGTTTGTGTCAAGAACTGCAACGCTGCTGGGTTTTTCACACTCAACAGTTTCCCGTGTGTATCAAGAATACTCCACACCCAAAGGACATCCAGCCAACTTGACACAACTGTGGGAAGCATTGGAGTCAACATGGGCCAGCATCCCTGTGGTACGCTTTCGACACCTTGTGGAGTCCATGGCCCGATGAACTGAGGCTGTTCTAAGGGCAAAGTTGGGGGTGCGTGCAACTCAATATTAGGAAGGTGTTCCTAATGTTTGATACACTATGAATATGTCAGCCATAGATGCACATGAACACATGCAGGAGAAGACGCCTGTACTATCCTGATTGATGACTGTGAGAGTGGGGGAAAAAACACAGGAGAAAGAATGCATGATGCCTGGGGGTAAAAAGTATCCTGTTTCAGCAATTTATAGTTGTAGGGTGTAGACTGGAGTTGCTGGACCCACAAGAGACTGGGAATGGTGTCTTACGTATGTATTTTACATGTTTTCTTAGGGAAGGGTTTCCCAAACTCGGTCCTCGGGACCCTAAGGCGTGCACGTTTTGGTTTTTGCCCTAGCATTACACAGCTGATTTAAAATATAATCTAATCATCACGCTTTGATCATTTGAAATTGGCTGTGTAGTGTTAAGGCAAATCCAAAACGTGCACCCCTTGGGGTCACAAGGACCGAGGTTTGGGAAACTCTGTTTTATGGGTTGTTTAATTGTAGAAGAAAGGAATGATTTTCACATTCTGGTAACAACCTCAGACATTGAGCAACTTAAACCAAGCATCACATTTCTCTCATCTGAGTGGTACACATGAATGTGCCTCAACATGCAGTTTCATTCAGAATAGGTTTAAAGTCTTTGAGCAGTTTAATCCGGTGCATTCCCTATTGTTATTATACCCTCAATACTATTCTGTGGTGTCTGCAGCTGGCGCACATATTTTAAGCTGAGTGAGAGACGGCACAATGGGACAAGGTGTCCTGCCAAAATAATATTGAGACTGCCGTCTGCAGCACCCTCTGTAGCACTTTGTTGTCGAGGGCGGTGCAATTGTCTTACCAAGCACTGATGCAGCCAGTCAAGAAGCAAAATAATGTACTTTTATTTTAACTACTCATGTCATGCATGATGTCAGGGAAAACAAAGTAGTCTGTTTCAGCAAATAATAGTTTTTGGGTGCAGGGTTTGGGTCAATTCCATTTCAATTCCAGTCAATTCAGGAAGTGCACTGATATTCCAATTATCTTCAATGCTTTTCAATGTGGAAAATTTGGAATTGTAACTTGGTTCACTTTGTGAATTGACTGGAATTTAAATGGAATTGACCCCAACCCTGGTTGGGTGTAGACTGAGGTCACTGGGCCCACAAGAGACTGGGAATGCTGTCTTACCTGTATGTATTTTACGTGTTGGGTTGTTAGAGGTTGTTTGATTGTATTTGGCCTGAGAAGCTGCCGTTTGATTGTTAAAGAAAGAAATGAGTTCCACATTCTGGTAACAACCTCAATATGTTCCTTTGAGGATACTGAGCAACTTAAACCAAGCATCACATTTCTCTCATCTGAGTGATACATATGAATGTGCCTCAACATGCAGTTTCATTCACAATAAAGTCTTCACTATTGTTTTCATCCCCTAAATGCCAGGCCTATTCCTTGGCGTCTGCAGCTGGATCATATCTTTTGTAAGCGGAGTATGAGACAGCACAATGGAACAAAGTATCCTGCCAAAATAATATTGAAACTGCTCACGTCCTGTACCAGGATGCATTTAGATGAGCTGAACACAGCATGATATCAGACAGTCTTTGCTATACTGGATCCATGGGACCTCCCTACCCCCATTGAAGTCGAAATTAAAAGGGTTAAATAAAGGTAAAATAAAAAATATGAGACAGTGGCAAAGAAGAAAAGGGCACCAATCTCATAGCAGCAGAGATTAAGTTATTCTCTAGAGAGTTATTCTCTTCTAATCAGGTTCTCTTCTTTATAAGTGTGTTATTCTGTTTGTGTGATATAGGATTTGTGCAATTTAGTTTTATTTGTGTTTTTTGTTAGCAATAGGGTAATAGTGTAATAATTTGATTCTCTTTTTTATTTATATTTATATACTACAATTTGTTTCTATTTGTCTTTGTTACTTTTTGATATTTATGAGTCTTATTTTTGTATATATTTTTTATATTTAGATAGTTTTAAATGTTATGATTATTTATTTGCGTTGTTCCAAATGTCTGAATAAAATTTACAGTGCAGAATGGTGCTTTTTGTTGTTGTTGGGGGTGGAGGGGGGGGGCTAAAGTGGGGGTCCGCCCAGGGAGCCATACAAGCTTGAACCGCCACTGTTGCCAATGACTGGTACCTTACTCAATGTAGGCCTATAGTGGTATGTTTACGACGTGTTGTTACTTGCAGGTGGGTTGGGGCGCGTCCGGAGACGCCTCTTCTTTTCCGAGCGCTGACCTCCAGCTATATAATATCCTCTCTCACATTCAATCTTTTCACAATCAGGAATACTACACAACATCCAAATCTGACTTTGCTACTGAGTTCATCTTCGAGCGTTTTCTACTAACAGGTAAACATTTTTATAATACAACATTTTATAACTATACATCAACTGTTCTCATACAATAAGGATACACATAGATTTGTAAAATAAGTACATAAATTGATCGGGAAAAAAAGAAAGCCTATGTTCATGGAAAATAGGAAACATACTAATTTCTGTAGCTTCTTTAGAGACAAGAACTAAACTATAAAGTTGTTTATTATCAGAATCTTAAGTATTGAAGTAGAATGTTGCTGCCGGTAGAGATATGCTTTATCATATTGCAGTTGCGCTGTAAACTCATATCAGGTAGCCTAGGCTAGATGTCTTTCGCTATTTTAAATAGATGTCAAGATTATGTTAATTCACTCAAAATGTGTAGAGTGGCCAATCGTAGTTAAAAATAACTGTTTGTTCGAAAATGTAAGTAAAAAAATAAATAGAACTTAGATACGCTTCTATTTCATTAATCATTTCGTGAATTTACTGCCACTGTGCCTTTTAAATTGTAGTGCGTGTCGGCTGGCTGGAATCACATGAATCCAAGAGGGAAAAAACCTACTCAAAAACAGTCCTTGTAATGTGAGTCATGTCATATCTTGCAGCGGAATTAACAGAGATTAAAAGACTTGTAGGCTACAGTTCTCCATTTGATTGCTTAATTGAGTTGCTGTGTCAACATGTTGACTAGAGAATATGGAAAGTTACAAACACTGGCATATGAGTTAGAAATATTATAGACAAGGATTTGAACAAAAAAATAAGTCCGTCATCTATCTCTCTGTATGTTGATGCTTTTTTGCACAATAAGATTGTGAATGTAATATTCTAATGACTGATCATTCATATGAATTTAATTAATGAATTAAATATATAATCTATTCTTATCATGTTTGTCTCAATCTTACATACCATTTTTTGAGGGTCATGAATCCTATAGTTTTTGTCATCTGTGTTCTGAAGTGGTTTTGTGTTGAGTCATCCTCGACCAGAATGAACCCAGAACTCATCCAGTAGCACCACATAGGAAACAAGCTGCTAGGGGAATACTAGAGGATAATTGGTTAGAGGAACAAATGGGTCACAAATGGGCATATGTTTACAGATTCCTTCCTTGGGAGAAATGTCTCTTCTTATCCAATCTCACAAAAAGCTTCAATCAAAACATGGCTGCAGGAAAGATATATTGATATTATGTAATTCCTGCTTGTATGGTGAAATGGACAAGTACTGTACATTTTCAGTTGCTGGATTGTTGAGAAAAGGATCAGTCTTCCAAACCGTCAATTTGGAGAGAAAGTGAGAGAGCTACTGTTCCAAGTTCTCCCATGAGTCAATCAGGGTCACTTAATTCACTCTCTTTGCACCACCACCCTAGATCAACACAGATTTAGTGCTCTGGTCAAAAGTATTGCACTATATAGGGATTAGGGTGCCATTTGGAACAAAGCGTAGTTAGACACACAATTGTCAATAAAGGAGTAATAATAGTAAAGTAACAGGTTTTATGTTAAGTCCAATATGAGAGATATACTCTCATATACTTCCAGTAATAAAGACATAAGTTTATAAATTCAAGCACACATAACATTTTGGTTTTAATGATGTGGACTGGAAGACATCCATAGTAAGGATAAACTGTCCAAGAAAATAATGATTGGTCTCCAACAAACAGACACCCTGGTATCTGCTGCCATTATGGTGGGCCATTCCACAGAACACACACCTGTCTTATGTAAATAATACTGTTCATATGGCCTTCTCTTCGGTGGGCCAACAATTACCTCTGTTTACCTGAGGAAAACATTCACTGAGAATGGGAAGCTTTGCCCTGTGTTGTGTATTAAAACCTCTTAAAGATCGGACACTTTTTTTCAAAATTTTGCCTAAAATGACATACCCAAATCTAACTGCCTGTAGCTCAGGACCTGAAGCAAGGATATGCATATTCTTGAAACCATTTGAAAGGAAACACTTTGAAGTTCGTAGAAATGTGAAATTAATGTAGGAGAATATAACACATAGATCTGGTAAAAGATAATATACTGCTCAAAAAAATAAAGGGAACACTTAAACAACACATCCTACATCTGAATGAAAGAAATAATCTTATTAAATACTTTTTTCTTTACATAGTTCAATGTGCTGACAACAAAATCACACAAAAATAATCAATGGAAATCCAATTTATCAACCCATGGAGGTGGATTTGGAGTCACACTCAAAATTAAAGTGGAAAACCACACTACAGGCTGATCCAACTTTGATGTAATGTCCTTAAAACAAGTCAAAATGAGGCTCAGCAGTGTGTGTGGCCTCCACGTGCCTGTATGACCTCCCTACAACGCCTGGGCATGCTCCTGATGAGGTGGCGGATGGTCTCCTGAGGGATCTCCTCCCAGACCTGGACTAAAGCATCCGCCAACTCCTGGACAGTCTGTGGTGCAACGTGGCGTTGGTGGATGGAGCGAGACATGATGTCCCAGATGTGCTCAATTGGATTCAGGTCTGGGGAACGGGCGGGCCAGTCCATAGCATCAATGCCTTCCTCTTGCAGGAACTGCTGACACACTCCAGCCACATGAGGTCTAGCATTGTCTTGCATTAGGAGGAACCCAGGGCCAACCGCACCAGCATATGGTCTCACAAGGGGTCTGAGGATCTCATCTCGGTACCTAATGGCAGTCAGGCTACCTCTGGCGAGCACATGGAGGGCTGTGCGGCCCCCCAAAGAAATGCCACCCCACACCATGACTGACCCACCGCCAAACCGGTCATGCTGGAGGATGTTGCAGGCAGCAGAACATTCTCCACGGCGTCTCCAGACTCTGTCACGTCTGTCACATGTGCTCAGTGTGAACCTGCTTTCATCTGTGAAGAGCACAGAGCGCCAGTGGCGAATTTGCCAATCTTGGTGTTCTCTGGAAAATGCCAAACGTCCTGCACGGTGTTGGACTGTAAGCACAACCCCCACCTGTGGACGTCGGGCCCTCATACCACCCTCATGGAGTCTGTTTCTGACCGTTTGAGCAGACACATGCACATTTGTCGCTGCTGGAGGTCATTTTGCAGGGCTCTGGCAGTGCTCCTCCTGCTCCTCCTTGCACAAAGGCGGAGGTAGCGGTCCTGCTGCTGGGTTGTTGCCCTCCTACGGCCTCCTCCACATCTCCTGATGTACTGGCCTGTCTCCTGGTAGCGCCTCCATGCTCTGGTCACTACGCTGACAGACACAGCAAACCTTCTTGCCACAGCTCGCATTGATGTGCCATCCTGGATGAGCTGCAGTACCTGAGCCACTTGTGTGGGTTGTAGACTCCGTCTCATGCTACCACTAGAATGAAAGCACCGCCAGAATTCAAAAGTGACCAAAACATCAGCCAGGAAGCATAGGAACTGAGAAGTGGTCTGTGGTCACCACCTGCAGAACCACTCCTTTATTGGGGGTGTCTTGCTAATTGCCTATAATTTCCACCTGTTGTCTATTCCATTTGCACAACAGCATGTGACATTTATTGTCAATCAGTGTTGCTTCCTAAGTGGACAGTTTGATTTCACAGAAGTGTGATTGACTTAGAGTTGCATTGTGTTGTTTAAGTGTTCCCGTATAAAGAAAAAACATGCGTTTTATTTATTTGTTTGTTCCTTCTTTGAAATGCAAGAGAAAGGCCAATATACAGTTTTAGAACACCTACTCATTCAAGGTTTTTTTTTTGTTTTTTTTACTATTTTCTACATTGTAGGATAATAGTGAAGATATCAAAACTATGAAATAACACATGGAATCATGTAGTAACCAAAAAAGTGTTAGACAAATCAAAATATATTTTATATTTGAGATTCTTCAAATAGTCACCCTTTGCCTTCATGATAGCTTTGCACACTCTTGGCATTCTCTCAACCAGCTTCATGACGTAGTCACCTGGAATGCATTTCAATTAACAGGTGTGCCTTCTTAAAAGTTAATTTGTGGAAACTCTTTCCTTAATACGTTTGAGCCAATCAGTTGTGTTGTGACAAGGTAGGGGGGATATACAGAAGATAGCCCTATTTGGTAAAAGACCAAGTCCATATTATGGCAAGAACAGCTCAAATAAGCAAAGAGAAATGACAGTCCATCATTACTTTAAGATATGAAGGTCAGTCAATCCGGAAAATATCAAGAACTTTGAAAGTTTCTTCAAGTGCAATCGCAAAAACCATCAAGCGCTATGATGAAACTGGCTCTCATGAGGACCGCCACAGGAATGGAAGACCCAGAGTTACCTCTGCTGCAGAGGGTAAGTTCATTAGCGTTACCAGCCTCAGAAATTGCAGCCCAAATAAATGCTTCACAGAGTTCAAGTAACAGATAAATCTCAACATCAACGGTTCAGAGGAGACTGTGTGAATCAGGCCTTCATGGTTGAGTTGCTGTAAGGGAACCACTACTAAAATACACCAACAAGAAGAAGACACTTGCTTGGGCCAAGAAACACGAGAAATGGACATTAGACTGGTGGAAATGTGTCCTTTGGTCTCGAGTCCAAATTGGAGATTGGTTCCAACCACCCTGTCTTTGTGAGACGCGGTGTGAGTGAACGGATGATCTCCACATGTGTATTTTCCACCGTAAAGCATGGAGGAAGTGGTGTTATGGTGTGGGGGTGCTTTGCTGGTGACACAGTCTGATTTATTTAGAATTCAAGGCACACTTAACCAGCATGGCTACCACAGCATTCTGCAGCGATACGCCATCCCATCTGGTTTGGGCTTAGTGGGACTATCATTTGTTTTTCAACAGGACAATGACCCAACACACCTCCAGGCTTGGTAAGGGCTATTTGACAAAGAAGGGGAGTGATGGTGCTGCATCAGATGACCTGGCATCCACAATCACCCGACCTCAACCAAATTGAGATGGTTTGGGATGAGTCGAACCGCAGAGTGAAGGAAAAGCAGCCAACAAGTGCTCAGCATATGTGGGAACTCCTTCAAGACTGTTGGAAAAGCATTCCAGGTGAAAATGGTTGAGAGAATGCCAAGAGTGTGCAAAGGGTGGCTATTTGAAGAATCTCATATAAAATATATTTTGATTTGTTTAATACTTTTTTGGTTACTACACATTCCATATGTGTTATTTCATTGTTTTGATGGCTTCACTATTATTCTTCAATGTAGAAAATAGTCAAAATAAAGAAAAACCCCTGAATAACTTTGGACTGGTAGTGTATGACTTAGGAATCTAGGTGCAATATTTGGCCACTAGATGGCAGCAGTGTATGTGCAAAGCTTTATACTGATCCAATGAACCATTGCATTTCTGTTCAAAATGTTGCATCAAGACTGCCCAAATGTGCCTAATTGGTTAATTAATACATTTTGAAGTTCATAACTGTGCACTCTCCTCAAACAATAGCATGGTATTCTTTCACTGTAATAGCTCATGTAAATTGGACAGTGCAGTTAAATGCTTGTTAATCTAAGCTTTCTGCCCATATTAGATGTGTCTATGTCCTGGGAAATGTTCTTGTTACTTAAAACGTCATGCTAATCACATTAGCACATGTTAGCTCAACCATCCCGTGGGGGGAAACCGATCCCGTCGAGGTTATTAAGGATCCTATAAGGATTCAATGGAACTATATGACATATATGACATTACTTGTGACATACAGCAATTATCCTCATACACATATGACAGCACACCATAGCAGTAGTGTATTATGAAACCTACTTTAGTACATAAACTTCCATTATCGTAACATAGATGCAGAGAATCAGGAAGCAAGTGCAGTTGGTGAGTTTAATAACAAAGAACATGAAGATATAAAAAACAAGAGAAGCGTACTGGACATGAAAACAAAACCAATACTGCCTGAATACTGAGGGCTAAATAAAGGGAGAGTAATAAAGGTGATGATGAAGTCCAGGTATGCATAACGATGGGGCGCAGGTGTGCGTATTGATGGTTGCCAGGTGTGTGTAATGTGGGTTGCCAGGACCGGTGGTTAGTAGACCGGTGACATCGAGCGCTGGAGCGGGAGAAGGGGTGACAATTATTAGCGCCATAGATTAACCTTTCACACTACAGACGCTCATTCTGATATTTTGTGCAATTTTTGATTGTGTGTATTGTTGTTATATTGCTAAATATTACTACACTGTTGGAGCTAGAAGCATAAGCATTTTTCAGTACCTGCAATAACATTTGCAAATCTGTGTACGCGACCAATAAACATTGATTTGATTTAAAGTCCTCCATAACAGGTGATAAAGAGCCATAAGTTTCCATCATATCTTTGACATCACTGAGGGGTTTTTGTGTTTGTCAGTGGTAATGACAGTCACCTTGTATAGCACTCACCAAACAGAGAATTAGATCAAGGCGGAAATAGTTAGATGGCTTGTAGAGTAGTGGATCAAGATAGGGGTTGGTTACTATTACATAACATTGTTGAAGTCCTAACTACGGCAAGCTCAAGTATGAAATGTTACTTTGTTTCTCCTCCTCTCCAGAACCATGGTGTTCCATAAGGAATTTCAGACTGCAGGGAAGGAGCCTGGTCTTCAGGTGTGGCGCGTGGAGAAGATGGATCTGAAGCCGGTTCTTAAACAGCTCCACGGGAACTTCTTCACCGGAGACTGTTACGTTCTTCTCTACACCACTGCCGCCCCCTCATACTACATCCACATGTGGCTGGGTGAGAGAGAGAGCTGGTTACCCGATTGATATAGCTTATCACCATGGTCACTCAGGCTGTGCCTTTTAACCATTATCCTATACATGCAGGAAATGCCCACATAGTGATAAGGGTTATCAAAAGATACATACCTGTTCACTTGTCATATCTATTTGATAATTAACTAAAAGGTTCCTCCCTTGTATTGTTGTGTATGCTCCGGGGAGAAGTTACCCCTATGTACAGATCTAGGATCAGCAATCCTAACCTTAACCATTAGTAGGACAAATGCTAAACTGATCCAAGAACTGCACCTAGGGGAAACTTTACCATACACCGTTCTGTATGTTCATATGGACTTTCCCATTGGTCTTCTTCCTCAACTCCCCACGTCTCTATTGGCTGATACCACAGGAAGTGAGAGTTCTCAGGATGAGAAAGGTGCGGCGGCCATCTTTACCACCCAGCTGGATGATTTCCTGGGCGGAGACCCGGTCCAGTTCAGAGAGGTGCAGAACAACGAGTCTCTCACCTTCCTGGGTTACTTCAAGTCTGGCATCAAGTACAAGGTTAGATATTACAGAATAACATCTCGGAGAGACAGTTGGGCATATCAGCTTAGATCAGATCACCATAGAAAAACCTTGAGTGTTTCTTGGTTAAATAAAGATACCCACACACGCTAGCACGCACACTCTACACACACACATATATTTTAATATTGTTGTATGGTGGTATTATACATTTAGTATTGTAGATATGTGGTGGTGTAATTATGTTCAATTATGTATTTTATATTTTGTTTTATGCGTGATGTAAGTGCCTTAATGTGTTTGGAGCCCGGAAAGAGTAGCTGCTGCTAAGGCAGCAGCTAATGGGGATCCTTAATAAATACAGTACTGCACATCCTTTTAAAAATGTCTCGCTGTGTCTCGCATGACAACCCCAGTATAGCTTTGGTTTCCCTTTCCAGCACTTAGATGCTTACTCTGTTGTTATACATCCCACTACTATACTTCTCTAAGTATGTCAGTGACATTGAAGCCCAATGAATTTGAAGAGAAGGGTAATTATCAAAAAGAATGTGCATGGGTTTCTCATTAGGTTAAGTATTGGTAAGTAGAGTGGAGTCCCATTTGAACTTGTTGACTAATGAGACTCAATTTCACAGCTATTGATTACCAGCGTCCAGTTAAAGGATAGTAAAATGTGTATCAATCAGTACTCTAGTGAGAACAACAGCAACACACCCATCAAAGTATTGAAATACTAATGAGTCATGACACATGTTGCACATATTTGAAGCTGTACATGCACAAAAGAGGGATTTGCTAAAAAGGTAACTGTGCTATTTATAGTAATGTGTGTATTTAAGATTTAGCATCTGCAGTCGATATAGAGGGTTGCCATGGAGAGTTTCAAATGATGGACAGGCTAAGGGAGGACACATATGGGTCTAATTCCAGAAAGCCAAATGGCTACATGTCTGGCAAGATTTTACATTGGCTTTTGGATTGGCAAGTAGAGGAAGCTATGGAAGTAAATGTTTACTTACTACTCTGAACAAAGTTGCTGACAATGACGTTGGAGTATAACATGCAGTATGTAACATAAATATACACTTCTTATAAGCAATGTATTATTGTTAGCTTTGTTAACCTGATACACTATTTTCATTCTCTGTCCTTCAGCAAGGTGGGGTGGCCTCTGGCTTCCAGCACGTAGTGACCAACGACATGAACGTCAAGCGTCTGCTGCACATCAA
The DNA here is from genome assembly GCF_965601325.2 of Salmo salar. NCBI lineage: Eukaryota > Metazoa > Chordata > Actinopteri > Salmoniformes > Salmonidae > Salmo > Salmo salar. Next base: position 37,228,900 of record NC_138300.1, read on the forward strand.
GGGCCGCAGGGCCATCAGGGCCACAGAGGTAGACATGTCCTGGTCCAGCTTCAACAGAGGAGACTGTTTCATCATCGACCTAGGAAAGGTGAGGCTGGGATAGCCTATTGGTGACTAAGCTAAATTATGATATGTTACTAAGTCTCCTCAACCAGACTCGTGTGTTGAACTTGGCCAATGCTACATAAGGGGATTGTCACATAGGCAGAAACACAATGATCCCACATGCACAATGTTTGCATATGTGTAATGAGGGTGATTTGACAGCCCTCTCCAAAGAAGGAGATACCCCAGTTGTTATTTTGTGGATCATGCATGTATAAGTAGGGGAGAGTGGGATATGTTGAGCCATTTTGTTCATTCAGCATCACGCCGTCAAGGGAAATATAGTATTCTGTCTAACAAAGATATCTACATATATTTTAGGATGGTCTGTATCCCTGGGAATAATCAGAATTCATGTAAACGTTACCGTCTTGAAAACATTGCATGTCCAAAAACGTGGTCTCCTGGCACGGCTTACCCAGGGTGTGGGGTAAGTTGAGCCCCGGGACAGGGTAAGTTAAACCGCCTACAAATGAATGTGCTGAATTAAATATTAGCACTACCTTTTTAAAACCATGTCTAGCTTTTTTTCCCAAACACAATTCAACACAATCGCTTTTTTGTCTTTTAATAATTCTAAGAATATTTTAACACAGGTTTAACACCTAACAAACATTATTTTTCAACACTTTTAACATAGGCCAGGTCCTGTTGTTACCTCATATCCCAGGGATAATGCCTTGCATTACCCCAGGAAAGAAAACACTTCAATTTGCTTAACTTGCCATTGGCTCAACTTACCCCAAGGCAAATATTTTGACTAAATTAGCCCACGCAGCTACAAGGATGCACTTCCATGCTAGGTATATTTAAGCTTATAGAGGCCTCAACTGATGTATAGAACAATCTTAAAAGTATCTAATTTGGTTTAGATACAAGCATCATGAAACCTCTAACACAAAAAAAACTGTTTTTTGGGCCTGACTTGCTTATCAAACGATACATTTTGTGTATGGTTTCCTATAAACAAGGGTGGCTTGTCGTACCCATTTGGCTCAACTTACCCCACTCTCCCTTATGCATAAAGGCAAGAGTCTCTTCCCTTAGTCTGAGTCATGGCCATTCAGACAGCTTTTGTTTCTATTCTCAGGACATCTTCCAGTGGTGTGGCAGCGAGTGCAACAGATTTGAGCGTCTGAAGGCATCCCAGGTGGCCATCGATGTCCGTGACAACGAGAGGAATGGCCGTGCCACGCTGCTGATGATTGAGGAGGGAGGAGAGCCACAGGCTGTCATCGACGTGAGTAACTCTCTCTCTCACACACACGCACACACACCCACACACCCACACACACAGATGATCGCGGAGGGAGGATAGCTACCTTCACCACCACTTCCTGACCCTGTTACATTGGAAGGGTCAGAGAATATGAGAGGGATGGTTACTGGCATCTGGCATTATTATGCGCTCTGGTACGACCTTATCTCATTCAATGCATTTAAAGGGTAAGGAGTTGTTCCTAGTCTTGCATGGTGGTCATAAACTATATACAAGGTATTTTATGCAATGCTGGAACCTTTTTAGAGGAGTGCACTGGGACTTCTTAGGCAGAGCTGATTAACTTGTCTATGACTTATTTCCCCTTATTCATGACATGAAGCATTGTTGTGATTGTGTTTATTTTTAGGCTCTAGGGCCCAAACCCAACATCCCTGCAGGAAGCCCTGATGACGAGTCTGTTGATAGATCCAACCAGAAGAAGGGAGCTCTCTACATGGTAAAGATTTGCAGCCTTGTGATGCTCCCAGTCTGACGTGTGTGTGTGTGTGTGTGTGGTGTGTTATGGCATGGTGCTGCGCTGCGCACTGTGACAGCAAAAGTATCCATTTCCGTTGTCTCTGTATAATATTGATGAATAAAGATGTATTGTAGATCTCTGATGCGGCCGGCTCCATGAAGGCATCAGTGGTGGCCCAGACCAGCCCCTTTAAACAAGAAATGCTTTCCCCCAGTGAGTGTTACATTCTGGACAATGGAGTGGACAGCAAGATCTTCATCTGGAAAGGACCTAGTGCCAACACAGCTGAACGCAATGCTGCCATGAAGGCCGCAGAGCAGTTCATCAAGGAGAAGAAGTACCCCAGACACACTCAGGTAACGTTACATCAAACTTCTCCCCCGTCACTACTGCTGCCTTGAATATTCTGAACTTGTACCCATATTTGGGAAGTTACTCTCAAGTGGTAACACAGCCAACTCCGGAAGAGCACATGTTAATCCCCCTGGTCCGGCATTTTCCATACATAAGGGAAATGGCATTCCATGACAGCCACCACTCCACATCCCATCAACATCCTCTCAGATCTGTGGACTGATCAAGTCCTTTGAAGTCTACTCTATTTTATTCTACAGGTCCAGGTGTTGCCAGGCGGAGGAGAGACCACCCTGTTCAAGCAGTTCTTCTGTAACTGGAAGGATAAGGACCAGACCACGGGCCCAGGCCAGGCCTACAGCTTGGGGCGTATCGCCAAGGTGGTGCAGGTCCCCTTTGACTCCTCCGGCCTGCACACCAACAAGACCATGGCAGCCCAGCACGGCATGGTGGATGACGGATCCGGGAAGGTTCAGGTACGGCTGGAAGAGAGTAGTGATAACATACGATGATCTAACTCAGGACTATTTAAAACAAGTGGCACTGGCTGGGAAAGGGAAACGGGATACCTAGTCAGTTGTACATTTCAATTGAATGCATTCAGTTGTATCTTTTGCATAGGTACTGGAGGAGAGGTTTGGGAAATACTGATCTAACTCTACTACTCCTGGTGGGTTTAATGTAGAACATGACACACTGGGAGAAGTACAGTGAGTGTACAAAACATTATGAACACATTAGGTTTCATTTCTGGTGTCATGCCACCTCTCTCTGCCAGCTGCCAGGCTATTTCTGCTGGTGGGATGTGGAGCACTCTTGTAACTTGTCTCCCCACTTCTAAAACCAAAGTTGCGCCCCTATCAAGAATGGTACAACACCCAAAGGACATCCTTGACACAACTGTTGGAAGCATTTGAGTCCGCATGGGCCAGCATCCCTGTGGAACGCTTTCAATACCTTGTAGAGTCCATGCTCGACGAATTGAGGCAGTTCTGAGGGCAAAAGTTGGGGTGCAACTCAATATTAGGAATGTGTTATTAATATTTTGTACACTCAGTGTATGTCGTAATGTAAAGGCGATGGATTTCCTCCTCAGGTGTGGCGTGTGGAGGATGGTGACCAGGTGCCAGTGGACCCCTCCAGCTATGGCCAGTTTTATGGAGGTGACTGCTACCTGGTCCTGTACAGCTACCGCCTGGGAGGCAGGGAGCAGCATATCATCTACACCTGGTGAGTATTGTTCACCATGTCGCCACAAGAGGGAGACATAATCATGCTTAAGCTATAGGCCTAGCTCTGCTGGAGGCAGGAGCACATCCGTTCTCTGTGTTTGTCCCTATTCATATCCCTGTAAGATTGATTGATTGATGATTGCAGGCAGGGGCTGAAGTGTACTCAGGATGAGCTGGCTGCCTCTGCCTTCCTGACTGTCAGGCTGGATGACTCCATGGGAGGGTCTCCTGTCCAGGTAAAATACTAATTCAGACAATATTCATAACAGATATGTCTTATTTAATCACATCACATATGTCATAAGAAGGGGGTTTCTGTATATCATTGTCTTGACTTAAATGGTTGGACTTGTGAAGGCTCCAGAGGCACTGCTCTGTGGCTGACCCTGTGCAGGTTCCAGCCTCTTGTGTGTGTCGATCCTATTCTGTGGTTTGACGGATATGCTGAAGTGTCTCCTCTCCTACTCTCTCCTCCAGGTGCGTGTGACTCAGGGCCAGGAGCCGGCCCACCTGATGAGTCTGTTCAAGGGTAAGCCCATGGTGATCCACCTGGGAGGGACGTCCCGTAAGGGGGGCCAGAGCAGGGTGGGCTCCACACGCCTCTTCCACATCCGCCAGAGCTCCACCAGGGCCACACGGGCTGTGGAGGTCAGTCAGTCATACAACATATACAAATCAAATCAAAATGTATTGGTTGCATACATATATACACACACACACACTGAAGGCCTATGTAGGTTTAGGTGATCACACAACATACACAACCTACAGTACTAACCACTGATATTTTGAATGATCCTGATTACTTTAAATTAGGGCAGAAGTTATGAAGTTACATAAGGAATATGAGAAAGGATATAATGTATATATATATAATGTAGAAAATGTATATTCTGCCAGTTAATAAAGTAACTGAGGAGAATTATAGGATATGAGTACCTCACCACTTCTTTCTCTCGCTATCACTCCCTCGCTCCCATTCTCTCCTATCCAGGTGGAGCCCTCTGCTGCATTCCTGAACACCAATGATGTGTTTGTGCTGAAGTCCCCTAACACTGTGTTCCTGTGGAGGGGAGTGGGGGCCACTGAGGAGGAGCTGGCTGCAGCCCAATTCGTCACCTCTTTCCTGGGAGGAGGAAGTGCCACTGAGGTGTCAGAGGGCAAGGAGCCAGGTGGGTGTTTTAGTCTTACACCTAATCACAGGCATAACATAACATATTTTAGTGATGATAGGATTCATTTACATTAGGTTTTTCTATTTTAAATACGTTTATTGTAGCACTTTTATTAGCAAATAATACATGTGAACAGTCATTACAAAATTACTCACTAATTTATTTGTGTGTTTTTCTAGAGCTACTTTTTGTTTTTGAGGCAAATGTCATTGCCGGCCCCTTTATAGTTAATTTTTCCGATTTTCCTTAATTTGCATTGAATTAAACTTGTTTTCCATACTGGTATGATGAGTGTTTCTGATGTACCATATTGTATTGTTCCGCATCCTCCTCCAGCTGGGTTCTGGTCTGCTCTGGGAGGGAAGAAGGAGTACCAGACCTCTAGGAGTCTGCAGAAGATGGTTAAGCCACCACGCCTGTTTGGCTGCTCTAACAAGACTGGCAGGCTCATAGTGAGTAGAGGGGGATTTCTCTTAGTGTAGGGATGGAATATTTTATTGTGAAGGATACTCTGTATTCATCTCTCTCTCTCAGGCTGAGGAGGTGCCTGGAGATTTCAACCAGTCAGACTTGGCAACTGATGACATCATGCTTCTGGACACTTGGGATCAGGTAAGGTCTTGGCCTGAAGTTGAAGACCATTATACAGTATAATCCACATGATCCCAGTGGCTCTGATACAACTGAAGTCCTGCCATGATAGTTTTTAAAGGAAGTGGTCCAATCCTCCAATCCCTCTCCACATTCTGCTTTTATTGTTTCCCTATCCCATGATCCCCTGAGGGTGCAGGGTTGAAGCCATAGAAAAGAATGACATACTTCTTGGCATGGGTACACCCAATATGGCCGCCGCTCCACCCATCAAGGAGCATTGATTTGAATGGGAATGGCCGTTCTAGTCATTCTATTTGTTCTTTTACTTTTACAGATCTTCCTCTGGATCGGCAACGAGGCCAATGAGGTGGAAAGGACCGGATCAGCAAAAATTGGTACGATTGATTAATAATCTATTGGCCGTTGTTGATGCATACACGCTATCACTACCTCAGTGTAGTCACTAACAAAAAGTGTCAATCTATAGCAGGGTTTCCCAAACTCTGTCCTGGGCCACCCCGTTTAGTTTTTTCCCCTAGCACTACACAGCAGATTCAAAGAATCAAAGCTTGATGATGAGTTGATCATTTGAATCAGCTGTGTAGTGCTAGGCCAAGACCGAGTTTGTGAAACTGATCTATGGAGCTTAATGTAGAGCTTTCTTGTCTTTCAGCCAAAGACTATGTGGATTCGGACCCTTCTGGTCGCCGGGGCATTGCCATCACTACGATCAAGCAGGGAATGGAACCACCAACCTTCACCGGCTGGTTCCAGGCCTGGGACCCCAAGTTGTGGGAAACTGACCCTCTGGAGCGTATCCGCGCCCGCTTTTAAACTTTACTGTGCTCAACCACTTCCTCCTGCTCCCTCCCCTCGCATGGCTTCTTCTCCTGCATTATCCGCTACTCCTGAAAACACAAGGCCAAGACATCTGCAAGACATATGCAAGCAGTTGGTCCCATAAACCCAATGAAACTGGTCTGGTCCATTATATTGGATTAGCCTGGTCTCAGATCTGTTTGTGTTCTTGCATACTCAATTGCTGGTATTGTCAAGCCAAATGTTTGTCATGAAAGTGAGTGACAAGAAGTTGGAATGATAGCACAAACAGACAGTCATCCAAGCATAGCCTGAGTGCCAATCTCAGAAAATGTTATGTTTTTATTTTGTTATTATCATTTATAAGTGTATGGCTTCTCAATGAAACAAGTGCCAATGCTCAAACAGAGGAAATGCACTTTTGCTATCTTATATGCAAAAAAATAAGCATAACAAAGTCTATTTCATGCTTGTATACTGTCGTAATTTTACTCTGAATCCGATAAAAATGTACTTCTGAAGAGAAACAACCAGGTTTTATGGGATTTGATGATTGTTGTAATTAAACATCCTGCTTTTTGAAAGGAGGTTGTGTTTTTTTTATTGTGTCTTGCATTATGTACACTAAACAAAAATATAAACGCAACATGTAAAGTGTTGGTCCCATGTTTCATGAACAGAAATAAAAGATCCCAGAATTGTTCCATACTCACAAAAAGCTTATTACTCTCAAATGTTGTGCACAAATGTGTTTATATCCCTGTTAGTGAGCATTTATTCTTTGCCAAGATAATCCATCCATCTGACAGCTGTAGCATATCAAGAAACTGATTAAACCCCATGATCATTACACAGATGCACCTTGTGCTGGGGACAATAAAAGGCCACTCTAAAATGTGCAATTTTGTCACACAACACAATGCCACAGATGTCTCAAGTTTTTGAGGGAGTGTGCAATTGGCATGCTGACTGCAGGAATGTCCACCAGAACTGTTAACAGAGAATGTAATGTTTATTTCTTTACCATAAGCTGCAACCAATGTCATTTTAGAGAATTTGGCAGTACACAGCCAGAAGAGGACTGGACACATCTCAGAGCCTGGTTACTCTCTAGTTTTCTTCCCAGCTTCCTGTTTTTCTTGGGTGTTTTATTTCTAGCAACCGTGCTACTACATCTGCATTGCTTGCTGTTTGGGGTTTTAGGTTGGGTTTCTTGTGACGAATGCTGATGTAAAAAGGGCTTTAAATAATACATTTGATTGATTGTGTGTGTGTATAGGTGTAGGCTATGTGTATGTGCTGGGTGGTAGACAATTTACCCATGACAGTGTTTATTTACCCTAGTCCGACTGACACCAAACACACACCACAGTCTTCCTCTACTCTCCCTCGCTGTGTACCACATGAGTCTCGTCAGCCAGGCTAAGTTTGCCACACACCCTATTTATTTTACCACTATCCCTGCTAACCCACAGCCACCCCACTAATCAATCTCATATAAATGTCTTCAAACATTAGTTAAGCCCTCAGACGGGGCCAGGCGTACTTCTCTCAGTGTGTGTGTGTGTGTGTGTGTGTGTGTGTGTGCGCTATTGCATCCCACAACTGTCTCAGACTATGTTTGGAATATTTATTTCTCACACAGAATAGAATAGGTCAACTTTTGTACTATGTGGGGATAGTAGATGGACATAGGCTAGTGCTCTTGCTGTTTTTACCTTAAGCCTACTCATCTTGTCTGACGAAAAATAAAAGTTGACAGTTCTTCCAATATCTTCAATATGCACCTCGGACGCGTGCAGTTGCATCCAGGATGTGTCTGCCTTCACTTGTAGCCTGTGAGAAAGACTCGATCACGTGACCGGCATTGGATAATGAGAATTGAGCTATCTGAGAGAGCCATGTGAGTAAGAGGTGCTTTGGAGCAGGCAGCCGGGAAAAATGATTTATAATAACTATATTCAGCACAGGGGCACAACTGCCAGTAGCCGCAAAATGCATACTTTTTTTTAGGGGCCATTACGGCCACACAAAGGGGATGCCGCAGTGAAATTCGAGGCATTATCAATTGCTTGTCAAATAGTGAAAGAGAGACTGATGAAGTGTGTGCAACCTGAGCAAAAAACAAAGCAGAGCTCATGCCTTTCTTGCCAGCTTTTTTCAAATCATCATTAGAGTCTCATCATGCAGCCTTAGAATGTATTAAACATTAAAATATGTAGCCCAACGTTTGTATCACAACTAAAGTGTCATAAATAATTCTAAATTAAACATATTACAAGGACATGCTTCCTAGCCACCGTGCTTCTACACCTGCATTGCTTGCTGTTTGGGGTTTTAGGCTGGGTTTCTGTACAGCACTTTGAGATATCAGCTGATGTAAGAAGGGCTATATACATTTGATTTGATTTGATTTGATTTGATGCTTCTTTGTTAATCAGTTAACACAGAATAGCTGTGCACGCACTCCCTCAAATTGTTTGGAGAAAATATACTTTCTATATTATTCAGCTACGTTCAATTGTATTCTTCATACTATAAAATAACGCCATAGATTTCTAAGCAAATCTTGTCTGCTGAATTAACTAGTGTAGCCCACAGCCATATGGCATAGCCAGGTCAGTAGCCTAACATAAGGACAACTCAGAGTATACTATTCTGTTCTTCTGAAACAGACTACAGTTTCTTCATATCATGTTTCTTTGGACCTGTCTAAAATATATCATGGATTTATTGTGTTGGTCTAGCTTTGTCACATGGACTTAATAGACTTTTCAAAATGTATATTTTCCAAAGGTCTGCATCAGTGGTGAACGATAAGGCACTGGAGTGGCGAACCACACTTGCTGTCTCTGCCTGGCCAGCTCCTCTCTCTCCACCGGGATTATCTGCCTCTGACCTTATTAAAGGGGCTGAGTCACTGGTTTGCTGTCTCTCTCTCTCTCTCTCTCTCTCTCTCTCTCTCTCTCACACACACTCTCACTCTCACTCTCACTCTCTATTTCAATTCAATTACATTCAAAGGGCTTTCTTGGCATGGGAAACATATGTTCACCCAATAGATATTTGAGTTTACCAAAATTTGATTTGTTTTGGAATCATTTCTCTCTCTCTCTCTGTCTACCTCTACCGCACCTGCTGTCTCGACCTCTGAATTATGGGTTATGAAAAGTCAACTGACATTTACTCCTGAGCTGCTGACCTGTTGCACCCTCTATAACCACTGTGATTATTATTTGACCCTGCTGGTCATCTATGAATGTTTGAACATCTTGAAGAGAGATCTGGCCTTAATGGCCAAGTACTCTTATAATCCCCACCTGGCACAGCCAGAAGAGGACTGGCCACCTCTCAGAGCCTGTTTCTTTTCTAGGTTTCTTCCTAGGTTTCTGCTTTTCTACAGTGTTTTTTTCCTAGCCACCATGCTTTTACATCTGCATTGCTTGCTGTTTGGGGTTTTAGGCTGGGATTCTTGTGACAAATGCTGATGTATAAAGGGCTTTATACAATACATTTAATTGATTGTGTGTGTGTGTGTATAGGTGTAGGCTATGTGTATGTGCTGGGTGGTAGACAATTTACCCATGACACAGTGTTTATTTACCCTAGTCTGACTGACACCAAACACACACCAAAGTCTTCCTCTACTCTCCCTCGCTGTGTACCACATGAGTCTCGTCAGCCAGGCTAAGTTTGCCACACACCCTATTTCTTTTACCCCATTATCGCTGCTAACCCACAGCCACCCCACTAATCAATCTCATATAAAAGTCTTCTAACATTAGTTAAGCCCTCAGATGGGGCCAGGCGTACTTCTCTCAGTGTGTGTGTGTGTGTGTGTGTGTGTGTGTGTGTGTGTGTGTGTGTGTGTGTGTGCGTGCGTGCGTGCGTGCGTGCGTGCGTGCGTGCGCGCGTGTGGTGTGTGTGCTATCACATCCCACAGCTGTCTCAGACTGTGTTTGGAATATTTATTTCTCACACAGAATAGAATAGGTCAACTTTTGCACTATGGGGAATAGCAGATTGACATAGGCTAGTGCTTTTGCTGTTTTTTCCTTATGACTACTCATCTTGTTGGCTGACAAAAAGTAGAGGTTGACAGTTGTTCTAATGTCTTCAATATGCGCCTCGGACGTGTGCAGTTGCGTCCAGGATTTGTCTGCCTTCACTTGTAGCCTGTGAGAAAGACTTGATCACTGGACTGGCATTGGACAATGAGAATTGAGCTATCTGAGAGAGCCATGTGAGTAAGAGGTGCTTTGGAGCAGGCAGCCTGGGAAAAATGTATTATAATGATTATTTCAGCCAAAGGGCACAACGGCCACTAGACACTAAAGGCATAAAAATGTTAGGGGCCATTACGGCAACACAAAGGGAATGCCGCTGTGAAATTCGAGGCAATATCAAGTGCTTGTCAAATTGTGAATGAGAGACTGATGAAGTGTGTGCAACCTGAGCAAAAAAACAAAGCAGAGCTCATGCCTTTCATGAAGTGTTTTTCAAATCATCATTAGAGTCTCATCATGCAGCCTTAGAATGTATTAAAAATTAAAACATGTAGCCCAATGTTAGTATCACAACTAAAGTTGTAAAATAATGCCATGGAATTCTTAGCAAATCTTGTCTGCTAAATGAACTAGTGTAGCCCACAGCCATATGGCATAAGGACAACTCAGAGTATGCTATTCTGTTTGTCTGAAATAGACAACCGTTTCTTCATATCATGTTTCTTTGGACCTGTCTAAAATATATCATGGATTTATTGTGTTGGTGTAGCTTTGTCACATGGACTTATTAGACTTTTCAAAATGTATATTTTACAAAGGTCTGCATCAGTGGTGAACGATAAGGCACTGGAGTGGCGAACCACACTTGCTGTCTCTGCCTGGCCAGCTCCTCTCTCTCCACCGGGATTATCTGCCTCTGACCTTATTAAAGGGGCTGAGTCACTGGTTTGCTGTCTCTCTCTCTCTCTCTCTCTCTCTCTCTCTCTCTCTCTCTCTCACACACACTCTCACTCTCACTCTCTATTTCAATTAAATTACATTCAAAGGGCTTTCTTGGCATGGGAAACATATGTTCACCCAATAGATATTTGAGTTTACCAAAATTTGATTTGTTTTGGAATCATTTCTCTCTCTCTCTGTCTACCTCTACCGCACCTGCTGTCTCGACCTCTGAATTATGGGTTATGAAAAGTCAACTGACATTTACTCCTGAGCTGCTGACCTGTTGCACCCTCTATAACCACTGTGATTATTATTTGACCCTGCTGGTCATCTATGAATGTTTGAACATCTTGAAGAGAGATCTGGCCTTAATGGCCAAGTACTCTTATAATCCCCACCTGGCACAGCCAGAAGAGGACTGGCCACCTCTCAGAGCCTGTTTCTTTTCTAGGTTTCTTCCTAGGTTTCTGCTTTTCTACAGTGTTTTTTTCCTAGCCACCATGCTTTTACATCTGCATTGCTTGCTGTTTGGGGTTTTAGGCTGGGATTCTTGTGACAAATGCTGATGTATAAAGGGCTTTATACAATACATTTAATTGATTGTGTGTGTGTGTGTATAGGTGTAGGCTATGTGTATGTGCTGGGTGGTAGACAATTTACCCATGACACAGTGTTTATTTACCCTAGTCTGACTGACACCAAACACACACCAAAGTCTTCCTCTACTCTCCCTCGCTGTGTACCACATGAGTCTCGTCAGCCAGGCTAAGTTTGCCACACACCCTATTTCTTTTACCCCATTATCGCTGCTAACCCACAGCCACCCCACTAATCAATCTCATATAAAAGTCTTCTAACATTAGTTAAGCCCTCAGATGGGGCCAGGCGTACTTCTCTCAGTGTGTGTGTGTGTGTGTGTGTGTGTGTGTGTGTGTGTGTGTGTGTGTGTGTGTGTGTGTGTGTGTGTGTGTGTGTGTGGGTGCGTGCGTGCGTGCGTGCGTGCGTGCGTGCGTGCGTGCGTGCGTGCGCGCGTGTGGTGTGTGTGCTATCACATCCCACAGCTGTCTCAGACTGTGTTTGGAATATTTATTTCTCACACAGAATAGAATAGGTCAACTTTTGCACTATGGGGAATAGCAGATTGACATAGGCTAGTGCTTTTGCTGTTTTTTCCTTATGACTACTCATCTTGTTGGCTGACAAAAAGTAGAGGTTGACAGTTGTTCTAATGTCTTCAATATGCGCCTCGGACGTGTGCAGTTGCGTCCAGGATTTGTCTGCCTTCACTTGTAGCCTGTGAGAAAGACTTGATCACTGGACTGGCATTGGACAATGAGAATTGAGCTATCTGAGAGAGCCATGTGAGTAAGAGGTGCTTTGGAGCAGGCAGCCTGGGAAAAATGTATTATAATGATTATTTCAGCCAAAGGGCACAACGGCCACTAGACACTAAAGGCATAAAAATGTTAGGGGCCATTACGGCAACACAAAGGGAATGCCGCTGTGAAATTCGAGGCAATATCAAGTGCTTGTCAAATTGTGAATGAGAGACTGATGAAGTGTGTGCAACCTGAGCAAAAAAACAAAGCAGAGCTCATGCCTTTCATGAAGTGTTTTTCAAATCATCATTAGAGTCTCATCATGCAGCCTTAGAATGTATTAAAAATTAAAACATGTAGCCCAATGTTAGTATCACAACTAAAGTTGTAAAATAATGCCATGGAATTCTTAGCAAATCTTGTCTGCTAAATGAACTAGTGTAGCCCACAGCCATATGGCATAAGGACAACTCAGAGTATGCTATTCTGTTTGTCTGAAATAGACAACCGTTTCTTCATATCATGTTTCTTTGGACCTGTCTAAAATATATAATGGATTTATTGTGATGGTGTAGCTTTGTCACATGGACTTATTATACTTTTTAAAATGTATATTTTCCAAAGGTCTGCATCAGTGGTGAACGACAAGGCACTGGAGTGGCGAACCACACTTGCTGTCTCTGCCTGGCCAGCTCCTCTCTCTCCACCGGGATTATCTGCCTTTGACCTTATTAAAGGGGCTGAGTCACTGGTTTGCTGTCTCTCTCTCTCTCTCTCTCTCTCTCTCTCTCTCTCTCTCTGTCTCTCTCTGTCTCTCTCTCTCTCTCTCTCTCTCTCTCTGTCTCTCTGTCTCTCTCTCTCTCTCTCTCTCTCTCTCTCTCTCTCTCTCTATATATATATATATATATATATATATATATATATATATATATATATACACTGCTCAAAAAAATAAAGGGAACACTTAAACAACACAATGTAACTCCAAGTCAATCACACTTCTGTGAAATCAAACTGGCCACTTAGGAAGCAACACTGATTGACAATACATTTCACATGCTGTTGTGCAAATGGAATAGACAACAGGTGGAAATTATAGGCAATTAGCAAGACACCCCCAATAAAGGAGTGGTTCTGCAGGTGGGGACCACAGACCACTTCTCAGTTCCTATGCTTCCTGGCTGATGTTTTGGTCACTTTTGAATGCTGGCGGTGCTTTCACTCTAGTGGTAGCATGAGACGGAGTCTACAACCCACACAAGTGGCTCAGGTAGTGCAGCTCATCCAGGATGGCACATCAATGTGAGCTGTGGCAAGAAGGTTTGCTGTGTCTGTCAGCGTAGTGTCCAGAGCATGGAGGCGCTACCAGGAGACAGGCCAGTACATCAGGAGATGTGGAGGAGGCCGTAGGAGGGCAACAACCCAGCAGCAGGACCGCTACCTCCGCCTTTGTGCAAGGAGGAGCAGGAGGAGCACTGCCAGAGCCCTGCAAAATGACCTCCAGCAGGCCACAAATGTGCATGTGTCTGCTCAAACGGTCAGAAACAGACTCCATGAGGGTGGTATGAGGGCCCGACATCCACAGGTGGGGGTTATGCTTACAGCCCAACACCGTGCAGGACGTTTGGCATTTTCCAGAGAACACCAAGATTGGCAAATTCGCCACTGGCGCCCTGTGCTCTTCACAGATGAATGCAGGTTCACACTGAGCACATGTGACAGACGTGACAGAGTCTGGAGACGCCGTGGAGAACGTTCTGCTGCCTGCAACATCCTCCAGCATGACCGGTTTGGCGGTGGGTCAGTCATGGTGTGGGGTGGCATTTCTTTGGGGGGCCGCACAGCCCTCCATGTGCTCGCCAGAGGTAGCCTGACTGCCATTAGGTACCGAGATGAGATCCTCAGACCCCTTTTGAGACCATATGCTGGTGCGGTTGGCCCTGGGTTCCTCCTAATGCAAGACAATGCTAGACCTCATGTGGCTGGAGTGTGTCAGCAGTTCCTGCAAGAGGAAGGCATTGATGCTATGGACTGGCCCACCCGTTCCCCAGACCTGAATCCAATTGAGCACATCTGGGACATCATGTCTCGCTCCATCCACCAATGCCACGTTGCACCACGACTGTCCAGGAGTTGGCGGATGCTTTAGTCCAGGTCTGGGAGGAGATCCCTCAGGACACCATCCGTCACCTCATCAGGAGCATGCCCAGGCGTTGTAGGGAGGTCATACAGGCACGTGGAGGCCACACACACTACTGAGCCTCATTTTGACTTGTTTTAAGGACATTACATCAAAGTTGGATCAGCCTGTAGTGTGGTTTTCCACTTTCATTTTGAGTGTGACTCCAAATCCAGACCTCCGTGGGTTGATAAATTGGATTTCCATTGATTAGTTTTGTGTGATTTTTGTGGTCAGCACATTCAACTATGTAAAGAAAAAAGTATTTAATAAGATAATTTCATTCATTCAGATCTAGGATGTGTTATTTTAGTGTTCCCTTTATTTTTTTGAGCAGTGTATATATTTCAATTCAATTACATTCAATGGGCTTTCTTGGGAAGGGGAAACATATGTTCACCCAATAGATATTTGAGTTTACCAAAATTTGATTTGTTTTGGAATCATTTCTCTCTCTCTCTGTCTATCTCTACCGCACCTGCTGTCTCGACCTCTGAATTATGGGTTATGAAAAGTCAACTGACATTTACTCCTGAGGTGCTGACCTGTTGCACCCTCTATAACCACTGTGATTATTATTTGACCCTGCTGGTCATCAATGAATGTTTGAACATCTTGAAGAGAGATCTGGCCTTAATGGCCAAGTACTCTTATAATCCCCACCTGGCACAGCCAGAAGAGGACTGGCCACCTCTCAGAGCCTGTTTCTTTTCTAGGTTTCTTCCTAGGTTTCTGCTTTTGTACAGTGTTTTTTTCCTAGCCACCATGCTTTTACATCTGCATTGCTTGCTGTTTGAGGTTTTAGGCTGGGATTCTTGTGACAAATGCTGATGTAAAAAGGGCTTTATACAATACATTTGATTGATTGTGTGTGTGTATAGGTGTAGGCTATGTGTATGTGCTGGGTTGTAGACAATTTACCCATGACACAGTGTTTATTTACCCTAGTCTGACTGACACCAAACACACACCAAAGTCTTTCTCTACTCTCCCTCGCTGTGTACCACATGAGTCTCGTCAGCCAGGCTAAGTTTGCCACACACCCTACTTATTTTACCACTATCCCTGCTAACCCACAGCCACCCCACTAATCAATCTCATATTAAAGTCTTATGACATTAGTTAAGCCCTCAGATGGGGCCAGGCGTACTTCTCTCAGTGTGTGTGTGTGTGTGTGTGTGTGTGTGTCTGTGTGTGTGTGTGTGTGTGTGTGTGTGTGTGTGTGTGTGTGTGTGTGTGTGTGTGTGTGTGTGTGTGTGTGTGTGTGTGTGTGTGTGTGTGTGTGTGTGTGTGTGTTTGTGTGTGTGTGCTATCGCATCCCACAACTGTCTCAGACTATGTTTGGAATATTTATTTCTCACACAGAATAGAATAGGTCAACTTTTGTACTATGGGGAATAGTAGATTGACATAGGCTAGTGCTTTTGCTGTTTTCTTCCTTAGGACTACTAATCTTGTTGGCTGACAAAAAGTAGAGGTTGACAGTTGTTCTAATGTCTTCAATATGCGCCTCGGACGTGTGCAGTTGCGTCCAGGATTTGTCTGCCTTCACTTGTAGCCTGTGAGAAAGACTTGATCACTGGACTGGCATTGGACAATGAGAATTGAGCTATCTGAGAGAGCCATGTGAGTAAGAGGTGCTTTGGAGCAGGCAGCCTGGGAAAAATGTATTATAATGATTATTTCAAATCAAATTTCAAATCAAATTTATTTTTATATAGCCCTTCGTACATCAGCTGATATTCTCAAAGTGCTGTACAGAAACCCAGCCTAAAACCCCAAACAGCAAGCATAGCATGTGAAAGAAGCACGGTGGCTAGGAAAAACTCCCTACGAAAAACTCCCTAGAAAGGCCAAAAACCTAGGAAGAAACCTAGAGAGGAACCAGGCTATGAGGGGTGGCCAGTCCTCTTCTGGCTGTGCAGGGTGGATATTATAACAGAACATGGTCAAAATGTTAAAATGTTAAAATGTTCATAAATGACCAGCATGGTCAAATAATAATAATCATAGTAGTTGTCGAGGGTGCAACAAGCACGTCCGGTGAACAGGTCAGGGTTCCATAGCCGCAGGCAGAACAGTTGAAACTGGAGCAGCAGCACGGCCAGGTGGACTGGGGACAGCAAGGAGTCATCATACCAGGTAGTCCTGAGGCATGGTCCTAGGGCTCAGGTCCTCCGAGAGAAAGACAGAAAGAGAGAAAGAGAGAATTAGAGAGAGCATATTTAAATACACACAGGACACCGAATAAGACAAGAGAAATACTCCAGATGTAACAGACTGACACTAGCCCCCCGACACATAAACTACTGCAGCATAAATACTGGAGGCTGAGACAGGAGGGATCAGAAGACACTGTGGCCCCATCCGATGATACCCCCGGACAGGGCCAAACAGGCAGGATATAACCCCACCCATTTCAGCCAAAGGGCACAACGGCCACTAGACACTAAAGGCATAAAAATGTTAGGGGCCATTACGGCCACACAAAGGGAATGCCGCTGTGAAATTCGAGGCAATATCAAGTGCTTGTCAAATTGTGAATGAGAGACTGATGAAGTGTGTGCAACATGAGCAAAAAACAAAGCAGAGCTCATGCCTTTCATGAAGCGTTTTTCAAATCATCATTAGAGTCTCATCATGCAGCCTTAGAATGTATTAAACATTAAAACATGTAGCCAAATGTTTGTATCGCAACTAAAGTTGTAAAATAATGCCATGGAATTCTTAGCAAATCTTGTCTGCTAAATTAACTAGTGTAGTCCACAGCCATGTGGCATAAGGACAACTCAGAGTATGCTATTCTGTTCTTCTGAAATAGACTACAGTTTCTTCATATCATGTTTCTTTGGACCTGTCTAAAATATATCATGGATTTATTGTGATGGTGTAGCTTTGTCACATAGACTTATTAGACTTTTTAAAATGTATATTTTCCAAAGGTCTGCATCAGTGGTGAACGACAAGTCACTGGAGTTGAGAACCACACTTGCTGTCTCTGCCTGGCCAGCTCCCCTCTCTCCACCGGGATTATCTGCCTCTGGCCTTATTAAAGGGGCTGAGTCACTGGTTTGTTCTCCCTCTCTCTCTCTCTTTCTCTCTCTCTTTCTCTCTCTCTCTCTCTCTCTCTCTCTCTCTCTCTCTCTCTCTCTCTCTCTCTCTCTATTTCAATTCAATTACATTCAAAGGGCTTTCTTGGCATGGGAAACATATGTTCACCCAATAGATATTTGAGTTTACCAAAATTTGATTTGTTTTGGAATCATTTCTCTCTCTCTCTGTCTACCTCTACCGCACCTGCTGTCTCGACCTCTGAATTATGGGTTATGAAAAGTCAACTGACATTTACTCCTGAGCTGCTGACCTGTTGCACCCTCTATAACCACTGTGATTATTATTTGACCCTGCTGGTCATCTATGAATGTTTGAACATCTTGAAGAGAGATCTGGCCTTAATGGCCAAGTACTCTTATAATCCCCACCTGGCACAGCCAGAAGAGGACTGGCCACCTCTCAGAGCCTGTTTCTTTTCTAGGTTTCTTCCTAGGTTTCTGCTTTTCTACAGTGTTTTTTTCCTAGCCACCATGCTTTTACATCTGCATTGCTTGCTGTTTGAGGTTTTAGGCTGGGATTCTTGTGACAAATGCTGATGTATAAAGGGCTTTATACAATACATTTAATTGATTGTGTGTGTGTGTGTATAGGTGTAGGCTATGTGTATGTGCTGGGTGGTAGACAATTTACCCATGACACAGTGTTTATTTACCCTAGTCTGACTGACACCAAACACACACCAAAGTCTTCCTCTACTCTCCCTCGCTGTGTACCACATGAGTCTCGTCAGCCAGGCTAAGTTTGCCACACCCCCTATTTCTTTTACCCCCTTATCGCTGCTAACCCACAGCCACCCCACTAATCAATCTCATATAAAAGTCTTCTAACATTAGTTAAGCCCTCAGATGGGGCCAGGCGTACTTCTCTCAGTGTGTGTGTGTGTGTGTGTGTGTGTGTGTGTGTGTGTGTGTGTGTGTGGTGTGTGTGTGTGTGTGTGTGTGTGTGTGTGTGTGTGTGTGTGTGTGTGCGTGCGTGCGTGCGTGCGTGCGTGCGCGCGTGTGGTGTGTGTGCTATCACATCCCACAGCTGTCTCAGACTGTGTTTGGAATATTTATTTCTCACACAGAATAGAATAGGTCAACTTTTGCACTATGGGGAATAGCAGATTGACATAGGCTAGTGCTTTTGCTGTTTTTTCCTTATGACTACTCATCTTGTTGGCTGACAAAAAGTAGAGGTTGACAGTTGTTCTAATGTCTTCAATATGCGCCTCGGACGTGTGCAGTTGCGTCCAGGATTTGTCTGCCTTCACTTGTAGCCTGTGAGAAAGACTTGATCACTGGACTGGCATTGGACAATGAGAATTGAGCTATCTGAGAGAGCCATGTGAGTAAGAGGTGCTTTGGAGCAGGCAGCCTGGGAAAAATGTATTATAATGATTATTTCAGCCAAAGGGCACAACGGCCACTAGACACTAAAGGCATAAAAATGTTAGGGGCCATTACGGCAACACAAAGGGAATGCCGCTGTGAAATTTGAGGCAATATCAAGTGCTTGTCAAATTGTGAATGAGAGACTGATGAAGTGTGTGCAACCTGAGCAAAAAAACAAAGCAGAGCTCATGCCTTTCATGAAGTGTTTTTCAAATCATCATTAGAGTCTCATCATGCAGCCTTAGAATGTATTAAAAATTAAAACATGTAGCCCAATGTTAGTATCACAACTAAAGTTGTAAAATAATGCCATGGAATTCTTAGCAAATCTTGTCTGCTAAATGAACTAGTGTAGCCCACAGCCATATGGCATAAGGACAACTCAGAGTATGCTATTCTGTTCGTCTGAAATAGACAACCGTTTCTTCATATCATGTTTCTTTGGACCTGTCTAAAATATATAATGGATTTATTGTGATGGTGTAGCTTTGTCACATGGACTTATTATACTTTTTAAAATGTATATTTTCCAAAGGTCTGCATCAGTGGTGAACGACAAGGCACTGGAGTGGCGAACCACACTTGCTGTCTCTGCCTGGCCAGCTCCTCTCTCTCCACCGGGAATATCTGCCTTTGACCTTATTAAAGGGGCTGAGTCACTGGTTTGCTGTCTCTCTCTCTCTCTCTCTCTCTATCTCTCTGTCTCTCTCTGTCTCTCTCTCTCTCTCTCTCTCTCTCTCTGTCTCTCTGTCTCTCTCTCTCTCTCTCTCTCTCTCTCTCTCTCTCTCTATATATATATATATATATATATATACACTGCTCAAAAAAATAAAGGGAACACTTAAACAACACAATGTAACTCCAAGTCAATCACACTTCTGTGAAATCAAACTGGCCACTTAGGAAGCAACACTGATTGACAATACATTTCACATGCTGTTGTGCAAATGGAATAGACAACAGGTGGAAATTATAGGCAAATAGCAAGACACCCCCAATAAAGGAGTGGTTCTGCAGGTGGGGACCACAGACCACTTCTCAGTTCCTATGCTTCCTGGCTGATGTTTTGGTCACTTTTGAATGCTGGCGGTGCTTTCACTCTAGTGGTAGCATGAGACGGAGTCTACAACCCACACAAGTGGCTCAGGTAGTGCAGCTCATCCAGGATGGCACATCAATGTGAGCTGTGGCAAGAAGGTTTGCTGTGTCTGTCAGCGTAGTGTCCAGAGCATGGAGGCGCTACCAGGAGACAGGCCAGTACATCAGGAGATGTGGAGGAGGCCGTAGGAGGGCAACAACCCAGCAGCAGGACCGCTACCTCCGCCTTTGTGCAAGGAGGAGCAGGAGGAGCACTGCCAGAGCCCTGCAAAATGACCTCCAGCAGGCCACAAATGTGCATGTGTCTGCTCAAACGGTCAGAAACAGACTCCATGAGGGTGGTATGAGGGCCCGACATCCACAGGTGGGGGTTATGCTTACAGCCCAACACCGTGCAGGACGTTTGGCATTTTCCAGAGAACACCAAGATTGGCAAATTCGCCACTGGCGCCCTGTGCTCTTCACAGATGAATGCAGGTTCACACTGAGCACATGTGACAGACGTGACAGAGTCTAGAGACGCCGTGGAGAACGTTCTGCTGCCTGCAACATCCTCCAGCATGACCGGTTTGGCGGTGGGTCAGTCATGGTGTGGGGTGGCATTTCTTTGGGGGGCCGCACAGCCCTCCATGTGCTCGCCAGAGGTAGCCTGACTGCCATTAGGTACCGAGATGAGATCCTCAGACCCCTTTTGAGACCATATGCTGGTGCGGTTGGCCCTGGGTTCCTCCTAATGCAAGACAATGCTAGACCTCATGTGGCTGGAGTGTGTCAGCAGTTCCTGCAAGAGGAAGGCATTGATGCTATGGACTGGCCCGCCCGTTCCCCAGACCTGAATCCAATTGAGCACATCTGGGACATCATGTCTCGCTCCATCCACCAATGCCACGTTGCACCACGACTGTCCAGGAGTTGGCGGATGCTTTAGTCCAGGTCTGGGAGGAGATCCCTCAGGACACCATCCGTCACCTCATCAGGAGCATGCCCAGGCGTTGTAGGGAGGTCATACAGGCACGTGGAGGCCACACACACTACTGAGCCTCATTTTGACTTGTTTTAAGGACATTACATCAAAGTTGGATCAGCCTGTAGTGTGGTTTTCCACTTTCATTTTGAGTGTGACTCCAAATCCAGACCTCCGTGGGTTGATAAATTGGATTTCCATTGATTAGTTTTGTGTGATTTTTGTGGTCAGCACATTCAACTATGTAAAGAAAAAAGTATTTAATGAGATAATTTCATTCATTCAGATCTAGGATGTGTTATTTTAGTGTTCCCTTTATTTTTTTGAGCAGTGTATATATTTCAATTCAATTACATTCAATGGGCTTTCTTGGCATGGGAAACATATGTTCACCCAATAGATATTTGAGTTTACCAAAACTTGATTTGTTTTGGAATCATTTCTCTCTCTCTGTCTATCTCTACCGCACCTGCTGTCTCGACCTCTGAGTTCTGGGTTATGAAAAGTCAACTGACATTTACTCCTGAGCTGCTGACCTGTTGCACCCTCTATAACCACTGTGATTATTTTTTGACCCTGCTGGTCATCTATGAATGTTTGAACATCTTGAAGAGAGATCTGGCCTTAATGGCCAAGTACTCTTATAATCCCCACCTGGCACAGCCAGAAGAGGACTGGCCACCTCTCAGAGCCTGTTTCTTTTCTAGGTTTCTTCCTAGGTTTCTGCTTTTCTACAGTGTTTTTTTCCTAGCCACCATGCTTTTACATCTGCATTGTTTGCTGTTTGGGGTTTTAGGTTGGGTTTCTTGTGACAAATGCTGATGTAAAAAGGGCTTTATACAATACATTTGACTGATTGTGTGTGTGTATAGATGTAGGCTATGTGTATCGCATGCCAATGGATGCTAATCATCCTCCTGTTTAAGGCTGTTTCTGCTGAGTCTAACTGCAGTGGATTACTGAGCCGAAAGCAAATCCCCTTTACTCCCCCTCTTTCATCTCCTCATGCTCACTCTTATTCTGTCCTTCTCTCTCATTCCCCCCTCGCTTTCAATCTTCCCTCACTTTCGCTCCCCCATTGCTTTCATTCCCTCCTCGCTTTCATTCCCTCCTGCTGTCCCTCATTACCTGATACTGGAGTTGTGAGACCAATTTATTTTTGTACCGTTCAATTCACTTTATTAGCCTTATCCAGGAATTTTTCTCAATTTAGGTTCGTAAAGACGAAGGAGTTTCTGTGAGACTAACAGCAGCAATGAACCAGAAGACTGTCCTCATCACAGGTTGCTCCTCAGGCATCGGCCTGGCCCTGGCTGTACGCATCGCCAATGATGAAAAGAAGAGGTTCATTGGTAAGTTAATGGGTACTCTTTGGGTTGAACAGAATTTAGATATTTAATGTTATGGTAACCAAAATGTGATGTTTATTCCACCTCTGTCAATGGAAGAAATCTCAACTATCTGTTAAAATTATCATGGAAAGCAGTGAAATTGTGAGAACGGTTCCTTTACCTTCAAATTCCCAAAAGTATGGTCAGAAACTCCTAATCCCCAGACTATACAGCTACACAATATTCATAGACAAACTTGTCTGCTTCCAAGAGACTAAGATACACCTGTGTTGTGTTCTCCAGTGTATGCCACAATGAGGAACCTGGGTAAGGCAGAGGCACTTGTGGAGGCGGCAGGCAGGACTCTGGGCAAGACCCTGATGATTAAACAACTGGATGTGTGCAATGAAGACTCCATCAAAGCATGTGTGGCCAGCCTACCGGATGGCAAGCTAGACATACTCAGTAAGTACGGATGCATGCATACATCCTTATCTTGTGTTACATGTAGGCTAATAATCCCACGTGTATATGTATGGGCACTGTCTTCCCTGATCACGTTTGCATTACAAACCCAGTAAAGAATTAGACTGTAATTCTATTGTAAGGCTAGTTGGATGTACAGTCAAATTAAAATGAAGGACTGCACTGACTTTTGCCCTCACACCCCAATTCCAGTGGCCTGTTCAGTAGGATGTAATGTTACAGAACATTCAGGCAGAAATGTATCATAGAAAACAGATATAATTGTCTGTCATGTAGAATAGGGAATATTTTCAGCTCTGCTAATTCTATTTGTATTTGCAAATGCAACGATCAGAACGTTTTCACATAACTGAATAAACCTATATTTTCCCCTCTCAGTCAGCAATGCTGGGATGGGTCTGGTAGGCCCCATAGAGTGTCAGTCTATGGAGGAGATGAAGGCTGTCATGGATACAAACTTCTTTGGTCTAGTGAGACTCCTCAAAGAGATCCTGCCAGACATGAAGAAGAGGAAGAGCGGCCATATTGTTGTGATCAGCAGTGTCATGGGCATACAGGGTAAGAGATGTTGCTTCTTTTCACGAGGTTTTCTTACAGACCAGCAAGTGTATTTGTGAGTATGCTACACATTTGTATGTGCCTAATAGCACAGACATGTATTTTAAAGGTAAACATGCATTACCAGTTGTAATGTGGCATGAACACAACCAGGCATGATGTTTTCATCTGATTGTCAAATCACTTCAAAAAGTAGGCTACCTTTGCACATTGGTCCACTCCAAAATAAATTCCAGCATCCAAACAGTGCACCAGCCATTGGATTAATGGAAAGAGACATCTGTTAAAAAACACCAAAACGTGCCATGACATTCGGGGATTGTCAGTAGATCCAAACTCTTGTAGCCTGCATTAATTGATGTGTCTTGCTGACAAATTACATTTTTTTGTAAAAAGAAAAGTCAGGACACCTGAAAAAGGGTTGAAATATGGATGTAAATACAGCCATGTCTGTCCCGAGCTCATCTACACTGGAAACTGCGAAGGCCCAGTTAAAAACAATGTTGCAATTTTGCTAGCAGGCTGAATCCAGTCGATACAATGTTGCAAATTTGCTAGGGTAAACTCAAGACAGAGAGAGAGAGGAAGACAGCCAGAGAAAATAGATTAATACGATTGAAATAACCTGAACCAGCTGTCACTGGATTAAACCATGACAGAGGTAGGGTTGTTCGTTTAATTTGGAATGCGCTTTTATTCTAAGATTTACCACTGTATCAGTACAAAATGGCATTTTAAACACATAGGAGAATAGTTCAAAGAGATCCCCCAGAGCCAAAGTTTGAAACTTTTGTTGCATTTAGGGGAGCTCATGTCTCATTTGGGGGGCTTAGCCGCCCGCCCCGGTCCCCATAATTCCCACACTGCTACTGGTTCAATATTAACCGTTGAAGAACCCTAGGCTTAGAAATGGAAAGACTCCATCACGATCTGAACTTCCGACATTTACATTTTACAATTGACACATCTGGTCTGTATAAATTATTTGGTTGCATTCTCCTTTTTCACAGGTATATTATTCAACGATATCTACGCAGCATCCAAGTTTGCTGTGGAGGGTTTCTGTGAAAGCATGGCCATCCAAGCCATGAGGTTTAATCTGAAGTAAGTAGTCCTACCGTACCACTAGTTCTGGTCCAGGGTGTTAGTGTGGTTTGCTAAGGAATGCTCAGCATTAGCAAGTACTAACGCCTTGGACCAGAGCTTCCCTACCACATACTGCATCTGGTGTGTGTGGAGGGTACATTCACACTGCTCTGTTTCTGAGAGTTAAATTAGTCTCATGGGACAGAGATTAGAGAAGGGAGTGAGAGGATGCATCGTGGAGCTGCCTTCCCCTCAGGGGAAAATAATGCATGCTAACCAACACCTGTAGCCCACTCGTCCATGTCACCAACATCTGCACTTATACACTGCAATATCCTACCAGTGTTTCATGTCACGAGTGACAAAAAACATGGTACAGTTGGGTAAAATGGCAATAACAACCACACCCAACAAATATTATAGAGATGATTTATAAGAAGCAACAGCGTACAGACACAATCTTAGGATTTATTATAGATTTTCCTGTGGTATTAGATACAGAAAATACAAAAGGGTTTTGGTGACAGCCTAGTAAACTCAATTCTATTCTAACTTAAAGTAGTAAGGGGTGTGTGTGTGTGTGTGTGTGTGTGGTGTGTGTGTGTGTGTGTGTGTGTGTGTGTGTGTGTGTGTGTGTGTGTGGTGTTGCTGTCATTGCTGTGGCAGTATAAGTTTGATTGAGCCAGGCCCTGTGGTGACGGAGTTTGAGCAGAAGGTCTATGAGGAGGCCATGAAGACAGACCTCTCCAAAGCTGACAAAATGACAGCAGATATGTTTACCAACATCTATATGAAGAACTCCAAGCAGATCTATGAAAGCCTTGGACAGACACCTGAGGACATAGCAGAGGTATATTAGCCTATTGGGCTCAAATCGACACATTATAAAGGCTTATACATACAACATCTTATAAAGCATTATACTTAGAGACTAAGTAAAGTGTAATTCTCAATCACGGGGTTAGTTTGTTTGGTGCATGTGTTCAAATTGCTGTGCTTAAATGTCTCTCCCTAGCTTGACTGACTTGACTTGTCCAAGGGCCTCAACAGTGCATCTCCAGAAAACCATGTTCTGGGCAGTTATTTTGTATTTATTTCAGGTTATTCTGAATTCTTCATCTCATTTTCAATGGCCCTTCCTTCTCCGTGTCTTCCTCCCTTAGCACACACACAAGATCATCACCATGGACAACCCTCCGTTCCGGCACCAGACCAACACCTTGTACACCCCCATGACCACCCTGAAGTATGCTGATCCAAACGGAGACCTTCCCATCGACACCTTCTACAAGATGGTGTTTGAGCACGACAAGGTCTTCAATGCCAGCCTCAACTTCGTCAAGCTGCTACGCTGGAGGACCCGCAAGAGCTTCACTATAGATAAGGACAAGAGCAATTCTTAGGATGTGTCCCAAAAGGCAATTTTCTAACTAATTCACTTCTTTATTACAAATTATAAACCAACATCAAATTCCAAGGTTTTATCTTCTCAGTGTTGGTGTTGAAAATGTACGGATTCAAAAGTTGATGGAATAGTTACCTTTCAATTTGTGCAAAATGTTTCACTGGGGAATCCCAATGGACTTTTGTATTGACAGAGCCAACAATAAAAGGATCCATCACCACTGATAAGATGTGTGGAGATCCAATTATGTAACAATATTATCTACTGGGCCACTAATCCATGATTCACAGGTTATAGAATATTACACTGCATTCAAAGCCACAATCGTATTAAAGGATAATCCAATATTAACCACTACCTACGCATTATTAGATCACCTTTTTGTTTGTCCTGAACAAGCGCAAGACAGGAATAGGGTGACGTGATTTAAAAAAAAAAAATACATGGTAAAGGTCAATTGTAATACCTGTTTTAGTCTAATTGGGAAAGGGAAATAAGCTTGCACACTTCCGGCGCCGACAGAGATGGCCGCCTCGCTTCGCGTTCCGAGGAAACTTAAGTATTATAACAATATGTAGGCCTGCTATACATTTTTATTATGGTATTCAACACAGTAGGTGGCGACATTTTTATTTGGTCGATTTCACAGGGCACCGTAGAAAAATAATATACCGGAAATGGGTTTTGTTTGCGTGGATCGTTTCCGCAGAAATGTCAGTGCCGAACTGCCGGTGAACCGAACTTAACAAATAAATGAATTAAAGTATTTCGTTCGGCCGATAAAGGAACAGTAGTTCTCGTTCCAGTGTATACAGTGTTTTGGGGATCAACACTGCGTTACGAAATGATCCCAACGACACGCTTGCTAGCCATGTCCTCAAAAGCCGCTGCAGGTAACTAACTAACTAGCTAGCTAATGTTAGCTAGGCTAACGCGTTGCGATAGATGGACCATAGCTTGCTAACTCGCTAGCTGGTTTTCATTTTCTCTTGTCCTCACCATTGTGTTTTACTTAGACCTATTCGTTACATTCCACGTCTCTACAGTAACATTAGGATATGCTGTGTCAATAGGCTTGTGTGTAGCTAGTTTGCATAGATAGTTTAACTTTTAAACCCAACTAGCCGACGTTAGCGTCTAGCCCACGACATTTTCAACACGTAACGTTAGCTAGCTAGCCCTCTGCGGAACCCTACCATCAAATCAAGCTTTCCCCCAGTTTCGTTTTTTATTAACTTGAGAAACTAGTTCTCTGGAATACGATGGCTTCTTCGTCGGGAAACGATGACGACCTCACCATTCCCAGGGCAGCCATCAACAAAATGATCAAAGAAACTCTTCCCAACGTACGGGTTGCCAACGATGCAAGAGAACTTGTTGTGAACTGCTGCACAGAGTTCATACATCTAATCTCATCAGAGGCGAATGAAATATGTAACAAGTCTGAAAAGAAGACCATATCACCTGAACATGTCATTAATGGTTAGTATCTTTGTATTTTTTATTCTGTATCAACAGGTTTGAAAATATATTCAGTTGTAATGTATAGGTGTTTTCCCCCTTCCTGCCTGCCATGTATTTTGTAGTTAATGCAGGTATGCACTTGCCTGGCCACTTATCTGTAAACCAGGTTAGCTATAGTAAACCAATCTGGAACCAAGGTAGCTAGTTATGCACTAGGAATTCCAACCATAATCAAGTGATGAGACTGTTGAATGTTGATTAAATGTCTGTTTCCTTTCCCCAACATTGTTTCCATTGTTTTTTTCCCTAACCATATCCTCTTCTCCACAGCACTTGAAAGCCTGGGTTTTGCGTCGTACATCACAGAGGTGAAGGATGTCCTGCAGGAGTGTAAAACAGTAGCACTTAAAAGGAGGAAGGCCAACTCTCGCCTGGAAAACCTGGGCATCCCAGAGGAAGAGCTCCTCAGACAACAGCAGGAACTATTTGCTAAGGTAAGGATCAAGAGTCATAACCTGGTTAACCAGACTGATCGTTGCCAGGTTACATGTCTGTTACCTGTGTTAAGGATCAAGACGGATAACCTGTTTGATTCAGACTATTTCTTGCCACATCTCTGCACTTTGATAGATCACCTTCACTAGGAATGGGTAACTGCAGTGTACAAACGGATATTTCTGCAGTGTGACAAAAGCTCAAATAATGTATATTTGTTTTGGTAACATTTAGTAGATATTCTAGGTTGAGTGGCTCCCCTGCTTTGCTGTTTGCATCTCTCTCTCTGACCATGTCGAGTTTATTGGTGGACTGACTGTATTTACTGTGTTCCAGGCACGGCAGCAGCAGGCCGAGCTGGCCCAGCAGGAGTGGCTCCAGATGCAGCAAGCTGCCCAGCAGGCCCAGTTGGCTGCAGCATCCGCCAGCACTGGACAGCAGGCTGGCTCCTCCCAGGATGAGGATGATGAGGATGACATGTGATTATGAAGATGATACCTGGGTCTGGGCTGCAACATACAAAACATTTAGAACAGATAATAAAAACAAGAATTTCTTATTGGATAACTACAGATAGTAGGCTACCACCTGTTTCTGGCTGTTTTCATCCGTTTCGTGCCTGCTGAACACGACCCAGGCCATAACCCTTGTCTTTGGACAGTGTCGGCAAGCAGTCCTCTCTTTCTCTCTCCGAACACTCTCATTGGCAGTGATCTGAGCTGTGTTCGGACATAATGCACATAACCCCACCAGTCCAGTATCAGGAGTTCACATTATGGACAGTTTCAAGGTACATAGATATGGGGAATTTTATGTTTTTGTCACATACTAGTTAGACATTTTTTCTTTTGACAGTAGTACCTGAAAACACATGGATAAAGATACATTTTCAAATTTTCCTTACTTAAATGAACAACTTTTGCCAATTACAAATCAAATGTTACATCTGTCATGGAATTGTCTTTTTCTGTGTGATTTGTAGGTTAGAGATCAATGGATGCAAGGTGGCATTGAAAATGCTGCAAAAGGTGTATGGGGGGGTTTATCATGGTTTTGGGTATGTTGAGAAAAGAACGGGGGGACCGGCTAAGCATATTATCTTTCCTACAATACATTTATTTTTTGTGGGGGGGTGGGTCAGGAGAACAGCTCCTCGCTTGTCTTGCCAAAGGTGGGCGTTGCTTATTCCTCCTACTATAATTTTTACAGAACTTGTTCCTTACCCCCCTCTTCTTATGTTTGTTTAACAGGATGGATATGTTCCAAATAGCACCACATCCCATATAAACTGGCTCTGATCAATCTTTTGGGATGCACCCAACATATTTCTGAAACACTCAGAAGGGTTGTGACTATGTTTTGATTTGTAAAATAGGATTCAAATGCTTTTTGTTTTATTTTAGCTCAGTCATACATTGACTTCGGAAAGTATTCAGACCCCTTGACTTTTCCCACATTTTGTTACATTAGTCTTATTCTAAAAATGATTAAATCGTTTTTTCCCCCCTCAATCTACACACAATACCCCATAATGACAAAGCAAAAACAGGTTTTTGCTAATAAAAAACATTTACATAAGTATTCAGACCCTTTACTCAGTATTTTGTTGAAGCACCTTTGGCAGCGATTACAGCATCGAGTCTTCTTGGGTATGACGCTACAAGCTTGGCACACCTGTATTTGGGGAGTTTCTCACATTCTTCACTGCAGATCCTCTCAAGCTCTGTCAGGTTGGCTGGGGAGCTATTTTCAGGTCTCTCCAGAGATGTTTGATCGGGTTCAAGTCCGGGCTCTGGCTGGGCCACTCAAAAACATTCAGAGACTTGTCCCGAAGCCACTTCTGCGTTGTCTTGGCTGTGTCCTTAGAGTCGTTATCCTGTTGGAAGGTGAACCTTCGACCCAGTCTTGAGGTCCTGAATGCTCTGGAGCAGGTTTTCATCTAGGTTCTCTCTGTACTTTGTGTCTCAGTCCCTGCTGCTGAAAAACTTCCCCACAGCATGATGCTGCCACCACCATGCTTCACTGTAGGGATGGTGCCAGGTTCCCACCAGACGTGACGTTTGGTATTCAGGTCAAAGAGTTCAATCTTGGTTTCATCAGACCAGAGATTTTTGGTTCTCATGGTCTGAGAGTCTTTCGGTGCCTTTGGGCAAACTCCAAACGGGCTGTGCTGTCATGTGGCCACTCTACCTAGAGGCTTGATTGGTGGAGTGCAGCGGAGATGGTTGTACGTCTGGAAGGTTCTTCCATCTCCACAGAGGAACTCTAGAGCTCTGTCAGAGTGACCATCAAGTTCTTGGTCACCTCCCTGACCAAGGCCCTTCTCACCCGGCTGCTCAGTTTGGCCGGTTGGCCAGCTCTAGGAAGAGTCTTGGTGGTTCAAAACATCATCCATTTAAGAAGGCTGGAGTGCACTTTGTTCTTTGCGGCCTTAAATGCTGCAGACATTTTTTGGTACTGTTCCCCAGATCTGTGCCTCGACACAATCCTGTCTCGGAGCTCAATGGACAATTCCTTTGACCTCATGGCTTGGTTTTTGCTCAGACATGCACTGTCAACTGTGGGACCTTATATTAGACAGGTGTGTGCCTTTCCAAATCATGTCCAATCAATTGAATTTACCACAGGTGGACTCAAAACAAGTTGTGGAAACATCTCAAGGATGATCAATGGAAACAGGATGCACCTGAGCTCAATTTTGAGTCTCATAGCAAAGTGTCTGAATACTTATGAGAAAAAAAATATATATATATATATATTTTTTTTCTTCTAAAAACCCTGTTTCGCTTTGTCATTATGGGGTATTGTGTTTAGGTTGCTGAGGAAAAACATTTTATTTAATCAATTTTAGAATAAGGCTGTAACGTAACAAAATGGGAAAAAGTGAAGGGGTCTGAATACTTTCTGAAGGCACTGTACATGGTGTAAGTAGGTTGATTTTTTTTTTTATTTTTTTTATTTTTTGGGGGGGGGGGGATGTTCACCTACAGTATTGCTAACTGATTAGCTACTCCTTTCAGAATCTTTTTTGACTGACTCATATAACCAAAGATATGGGCTGTGTCCTAAATGGCACCCTATTCCCTATATTGTGCAATACCTTTGACCAGAAAACAATTGGCCCTGGTCAAAAGTAGAGCACTACATAGGGAATAGGGTACAATTTGGGTCACAACCACAGGAGAGCTTAACAACCTTAAGTATATGAGCCCAAAGTGTATGTTCCAGTATAAAGAGACGTGGGTGCAGTGTGCACTGAAGTTACTGTTCTCAATGACTGATGGTAACTTTCAACTTGAAAAAATGCTTTGATTTCTTCTTGGCTTTTTATATTGTGCATCCCAAATGGTACCCTATTTCCTTTATGCTGCACTACTTTGGCTCTTGTCAATAGTAGTGCACTATTTCGGGAATGGGCTGCACATTTGTTTTTCTGTAGTGCAGTATGATGAAGTTGCATTATGAATGTGTGGTGAATTCTATAAAGATTGGTAACCTCTCATTGTGTTACCCATTCTCATGCCTTTTATAAAGTTGTATTCTTTAAGCAATAAAGTTAACAGCTTTTATAGTGACATATTGTTCCTCATGTTTTCTGGAGTTATTTACAGTCCTTTCCTAATTTTTAGGTGTTTTTGTACTGTGTATGTTAGCCTCAGTTTTATACATCATCATGGACAAAAGCTGAATTTTTTGGGGTTTTTAATTTTACTATGACCAACAAGAAAATGCAATTATGTTTTGATGGTAAATGATTCTAAATAGGACAACTAATGTAAAGTAATTACAATGATCGACAGTGACATGGCCTGCATACTCACCAAGCATGTCACCCATTGATCATGTTTGGGATGCTCTGGATTGATGTGTACGACAGCATGTTTCAGTTTCCACCAATATCCAGCAACTTCATACAGCCATTGAAGAGGAGTCCGACAACATTCAGGCCACAATCAACAGCCTGCTCAACTCTATGCGAAGGAGATGTGTCATGCTGCATGAGGCAAAATGGTGGTCACACCAGAAACTGACTAGTTTTTCTGATCCATGCCCCTACTGTTTTTTTTTTAAAGCTCTCTGTGACCAGCAGATGCATATCTGTATTCCTAGTCATGTGAAATCCATAGATTAGGACCTACTGAATTTATTTAAATTGACTGATTTCCTTATATGAGCTTTAAAAGGCTGCGTGGTCAATCCAGTGGCCGCACAGCATTTATTGCGATGCTACAGAAGCCAGAGCAAACGTACTTGCATGTCTGAATCTCATTACGGACAATTTTAGCTAATTAGCATCTTTGCAACTACTTGCTACTTTGCAACTACTTAGCATGTTAGCAAACCGTAATCCTTTAACCTAACTCCTAACCTTAAACCCTAACCCTAGCTAACGTTAGCATTGGAATTAGTGATATACATTTAGCAAATTCGGAACATATTGTACGAATTGTAATTCTGAACATTTTGTACAGAATTCCAATTTGTAATATGTCATCCGAATAGTAATTCGGAAAATCTTGGAGGATATCCATAAATTAATACATAGGCCTACCATACGAAACGTAACATATCATACTATTTGGAGTGTCCCAGATTGACATTTACTATGTTACGTCTATCCCTGAGTCAGGGTTGGAAGGATACTGAGGAACTTCTGCATCTTTATTTCGATAACTTTTGAAATGACTGGAGCAATCATTGAAAACATGACCACAAAGAAGCTGGTATTTATTGGAATAATTTTGCTCAGTTTTCAAGTAGTGTCAGTTTTAGTCGGGGGATTGATCGGTGTGTGAAACCCGGTTTTGATTTTCTGTCAGATTAGGCTATCGGAAAGATTTCCACTTCTTTAGGATCATTAAAAAAAAAAACGCATTTGAAAATGGTCGCCTGATTTCATTTAGTTTATGTGACCTAACAAACAATATAGGCTATAACGAAGGCTATTGTAGAGAATCATTAGCCTACCATCTAAACCGCTGTGAAATATTTGTTAAACCGAAAATGTCATATTTACAGCTGTTTGACGCTGGTGACAGTGTACAAAACCAAAAGTAAAAAGACCATTGAGGTACACTACATGGCCAAAAGTATATGGACACCACTTCAAATGAGTGGATTTGGCTATTTCAGCCACAGCCATTGCTGACAGGTGTATAAAATTGAGTAAACAGCCATTCAATCTCCATAGGAAAACATTGGCAGTAGAATGGCCTTACTGAAGAGCTCAGTGACTCAACGTGGCACCGTCATAGGATGCCCCCTTTCCAACAAGTAAGTTCATTAAATTTCTGCCCTGCTACAGCTACCCCAGTCAACTGTGTTAGGTTCTAAATATCTGAGTAATAAATTGACAGACACTATAAATGCTCCAACCAAGTTTATTCCCCCAAAGGATCAAACAGATGAACAGGCAAAAACATATTTCCACCAGTGGTAGTATATATACCCCAATTTGGGTGGAGTCTCCTCCTTCTTTCTAAACATTACATCTTTATTGCTAGGCAGGAAGTTAAGTGATACGGGCAATAAACTGTTCCTTCTCCCTTAATGTGACCTGACCTCGACTCCATTCCTCACTACGCCACATCAATCCACCCTTGTCCGTGCCTGCCACATGTTATTGCCCTTACTTTACTCAATACATTCCAAACTTAATTGCCTCCACCATATACATTCCTCCTACAGTTAAGTGATAGGGGAGGACATTAAAATGGCGTTGACAGAGAGGGCTGCGTCACTTCTAGTCCTTAGGAAACTTTGCAGTATTTTGTTTTTTTTATGTATTATTTCTTACATTGTTAGCCCAGAAAATCTTAAGTGTTAATACATACATCCAGGAAGAACTATTAGATATCAACATACCAGTACTACGACCAGGAATACGACTTTCCCGAAGTGGATCCTTTGTCCGAACTAGCCAGGGCATTTGAGCTGATTCCAGAGGCTGACCCAAAACAACGCCGACAGAGAGGAGGTAGACGGATTGGTCTTCTGGTCAGACTTCGGAGGAGCGGACACCGCCCACCGCTTCTGAGTATATTACTCGCTAATGTCCAGTCTCTAGATAACAAGGTAGACAAAATTAGGGCAAGGGTTGCTTTCCAGAGAGACATTAGGGGTTGTAACATACTCTGTTTCACGGAAACATGGCTCTCTTGGGATATGCTGTCTGAGTCGATACAGCCACCTGGATTCTTTGTATGTTGCGCCGGCAGGAATAAACATCTCTACGGGAAGAAGAAGGGTGGGGGTGTATGTTTCATGATTAATGACTCATGGTGTAATTGTAACAACACACCGGACCTAGAATTCCTCACAATCAAATGCTAACCGTATTATCTCACAAGAGAATTCTCCTCGGTTATTGTCTCAGCCATGTACAGTTGAAGTCGGAAGTTTACATACACCTTAGTCAAATACATTTAAACTCAGTTTTTCACAATTCCTGACATTTAATCGTAGTAAAGATTCCCTGTCTTAGGATCACCACTTTATTTTAAGAATGTGAAAAGTCAAAATAATAGTAGAGAGAATTATTTATTTCCGCTTTTATTTCTTTCATCACATTCCCAGTGGGTCAGAAGTTTACATACACTCAATTAGTATTTCGTAGCATTGCCTTTAAATTATTTAACTTGGGTCAAACGTTTCGGGTAGCCTTCCACAAGCTTCCCACAATAGGATGGGTAAATTGACTTTGCTGTCCTTAAGCCATTATGCCACAACTTTGGAAGTATTTTTGGGGTCATTGTCCATTTGGAAGACCCATTTGCGACAAAGCTTTAACTTCCTGACTGATGTCTTGATATGTTGCTTAAAAAAATCCATGTAATTTTCCTCCCTCATGATGCCATCTATTTTGTGAAGTGCACCAGTCCCTCCTGCAGCAAAGCACCCCCATAACATGATGATGCCACCCCTGTGCTTCACGGTTGCGATGGTGTTCTTCGGCTGGCAAGCCTCCCCCTTTTTCCTCCAAACATAACGATGTTCATTATTGCCAAACAGCTCTATTTTTATTTCATCAGACCAGAGAACATTTCTCCAAAAAGTACGATCTTTGTCCCCATGTGCAGCTGCAAACCGTAGTCTGGCTTTTTTATGCCGGTTTAGGAGCAGTGGCTTCTTCCTTGCCTTTCAGGTTATGTCGATATAGGACTCGTTTTACTGTGGATATCGATAGTTTTGTACCTGTTTCCTCCAGCATCTTCACAAGATCCTTTGCTGTTGTTCTGGGATTTATTTGCACTTTTCACACCAAAGTACAATAAGGGAAAAAAGTATTTGATCCCTTGCTGACTTTGTACGTTTGCCCACTGACAAAGAAATGATCAGTCTATAATTTTAATGGTAGGTTTATTTGAACAGTGAGAGACAGAATAACAACAACAAAAATCCAGAAAAACACATGTAAAAAATGTTAGAAAATGATTTGCATTTTAATGAGGGAAATAAGTATTTGACCCCCTCTCAATAAGAAACATTTCTGGCTCCCAGGTGTCTTTTATACAGGTAACGAGCTGAGATTAGGAGCACAATCTTAAAGGGAGTGCTCCTAATCTCAGCTTGTTACCTGTATAAAAGACACCTGTCCACAGGAGCAATCAATCAGATTCCAAACTCCCCACCATGGCCAAGACCAAAGAGCTCTCCAAGGATGTCAGGGACAAGATTGTAGACCTACACAAGGCTGGAATGGGCTAAAAGACCATCGCCAAGCAGCTTGGTGAGAAGGTGACAACATTTGGTGCGATTATTCGCAAATGGAAGAAACACAAAAGAACTGTCAATCTCCCTCGGCCTGGGGCTCCATGCAAGATCTCACCTCGTGGAGTTGCGATGATCATGAGAATGGTGAGGAATCAGCCCAGAACTACACGGGAGGATCTTGTCAATGATCTCAAGGCAGCTGGGACCATAGTCACCAAGAAAACAATTGGTGACACACTACGCCGTGAAGGACTGAAATCCTGCAGCGCCCGCAAGGTCCCCCTGCTCAAGAAAGCACATATACATGCCCGTCTGAAGTTTGCCAATGATCATCTGAATGATTCAGAGGACAACTGGGTGAAAGTGTTGTGGTCAGATGAGACCAAAATGGAACTCTTTGGCATCAACTCAACTCGCCGTGTTTGGAGGAGGAGGAATGCTGACTATGACCCCAAGAACACCATCCCCACCGTCAAACATGGAGGTGGAAACATTATGCTTTGGGGGTGTTTTTCTGCTAAGGGGACAGGACAACTTCGCCACATCAAAGGGACGATGGACGGGGCCATGTACCGTCAAATCTTGGGTGAGAACCTCCTTCCCTCAGCCAGGGCATTGAAAATGGGTCGTGGATGGGTATTCCACCATGACAATGACCCAAAACACACGGCCAAGGCAACAAAGGAGTGGCTCAAGAAGAAGCACATTAAAGTCCTGGAGTGGCCTAGCCAGTCTCCAGACCTTAATCCCATAGAAAATCTGTGGAGGCAGCTGAAGGTTCAAGTTGCCAAACGTCAGCCTCGAAAACCTTAATGACTTGGAGAAGATCTGCAAAGAGGAGTGGGACAAAATCCCTCCTGAGGTGTGTGCAAACCTGGTGGCCAACTCCAAGAAACGACTGACCTCTGTGATTGTTAACAAGGGTTTTGCCACCAAGTACTAAGTCATGTTTTGCAGATAGGTCAAATACTTATTTCCCTCATTAAAATGCAAATCAATTCATAACATTTTTGACATGCGTTTTTCTGGATTTTTGTTGTTGTTATTCTGTCTCTCACTGTTCAAACAAACCTACCATTAAAATTATAGACTGATCATTTCTTTGTCAGTGGGCAAACGTACAAAATCAGCAGGGGATCAAATACTTTTTTCCCTCACTGTACGTTCATCTCTAGGAGACAGAACGCGTCTCCTTCCTGAGCGGTATGACGGCTGTGTGGTCCCATGGGGTTTATACTTGCGTACTATTGTTTGTACAGATGAATGTGGTACCTTCAGGTGTTTGGAAATTGCTCCCAAGGATGAACCAGACTTGTGGAGGTCTACAAAATATTTTCTGCGGTCTTGGCTGATTTCTTTAGATTTTCTCATGATGTCATGCAAAGAGGCACTGAGTTTGAAGGTAGGCCTTGAAATACATCCACAGGTACACCTCCAATTGACTAAAATGATGTCAATTAGCCTAACAGAAGCTTCTAAAGCCATGACATCATTTTCTGGAATTTTCCAAGCTGTTTAAAGGCACAGTCAACTTAGTGTATGTTAACTTCTGACCCACTGTAATTGTGAAACAGTGAGTTATAAGTGAAATAATCTGTCTGTAAACAATTGTTGGTAAAATTACTTGTGTCATGCACAAAGTAGATGTCCTAACCGACTTGCCAAAACTGTAATTTGTTAACAAGAAATTTGTGGAGTGGCTGAAAAACAAGTTTTAATGACTCCAACATAAGTGTGTGTAAACTTCCGACTTCAACTGTATATCCCCCCTCAACCGATACCACGACGGCCCTCAAGGAACTTCACTGCATAGTGGAAACCATATATCCTAAGGCTGAATTTATTGTAGCTGGGGATTGTAACAAAGCAAATTCTATCAGCATATTGACTGTAGTACTCGTGCTGGCAAAACTCTCGATCACTGCTACTCTAACTTTCGCGATGCATAATGTGACTGTTCCTGGTGCAAAAACAATGTCTTATCCCGGAGCTCGAGTCCATGTGGTGTTTAATGACATTATGGAGGCAGTTCTGAACAGTTGAAACTGGAATTTAAAGAGTTGATTGACTCTCTGCTAAATACTAACAAAATACCTATCGTATCTGGCCCTCTGCCATCTCTGAATTACGGCATTGAACACTTTAGCAGGATTCTTTCTCTTCACAACTGGCTACGAGGATTATTGCAGCTCAATGGGTGTAACTTTTGTTGACAATTTCGATACCTTTTGGAAACAAAACACGTTTTATAAGGAGGATGGGATCCACCCAAATCATATGGGATCCTGGATCCTTTCACAGCACTATAAGGCTGCTTTGAGACAATGACTTATCAGTGACTCAAGCCCAGCTCAGCTAATCCCTACCATTGTGAAGCAGAGTTGTCATAATGCTTCAGCAATTGTACATTACACCAGGGGTGTCAGTAGACACAATATAAGTAAACTAATTTATTACCCTTTAACTGCCCTGATCTGCCCTGACTGCCCTAATGCCTCTACTGATCCTACAGCTATTGTATGCAGTAATCATGTGCCTATGAACCAGATTTATACTGTTAGCACTAAGCCGGTGTGCCCTAGGAGGAAGTCAACTGAGAGCAGCTCACCCTGCACTAACATAAAGAACATGAGCACACCTACTGCTGCTAAGCTACCCAATAAAGCAATGAAAGCAAGTACGCATCCCGGAAGAAAAGTGCTTGAAATAGCCCACGTTAACATATGTAGCTTAAGAAACAAGGTTCATGAAATCAATAATTTGCTAGTAACAGATGACATTCATATTCTGACTATCTCTGAAACTCACTTAGATAATACCTTTGACGATACAGTTGTAGCAATACAAGGTTATAACATTTATAGGAAATATAGAAATGCCAATGGTAGAGGTGTTGCTGTTTATATTCAGAACCACATTCCTGTAAAGACTAGAGAGGATCTCATGTCAAATACTGTTGAAGTAATATGGCTACAGATTCATCTGCCTCAGGTAAAGCCCATTCTGATGGGTAGCTGCTATTGACCACCAAGTGCTAACAGTCAGTATCTGGATAACATGTGAAATGCTTGATAATGTATGTGATATCAACAGAGAGGTATATTTTCTGGGTGATTTAAATATTGACTGGCTTTCATCAAGCAGCCCACTCAAGAAAAAGCTTCAAACTGTAACCAGTGCCTGCAACCTGGTTCAGGTTATCAGTCAACCTACCAGGGTAGTTACAAACAGCACAGGAATGAAATCATCAACATGTATCGATCACATCTTTACCAATGCTGCAGAAATTAGCTTGAAAGCAGTATCCAGATCCATCGGATGTAGCGATCACAATATAGTAGCCATATCTAGGAAAACCAAAGTTCCAAAGGCTGGGCCTAATATAGTATATAAGAAGTCATACAATAACTTCTATAGTGATTCCTATGTTATTGATGTAAAGAATATCTGTTGGGCCGTGGTGTGTAATGAGGAGCAAACAGACACTGCACTTGACACATTTATGAAATTGCTTATTCCAGTTGCTAATAAGCATGCACCATTAAGAAAATCACTGTAAAAACTGTTCAACCCTCGTGGATTGATGAGGAATTTAAAAATTGTATGGTTGAGAGGGATGTCTGGCTGCACAACTGATTGGCAAACTTATTGCAAATTGAGAACTCATGTGACTAAACTGAATAAAAATAATAAGAAACTACACTATGAAACCAAGATAAATGAAATAAAGAATGATAGTAAAAAGCTTTGGAGCACCTTAAATGAGAGAAAAAAGGCACAAAACCAACTGATATTGCCAACTACTTTAATGATTTTTTAATTGGCAAAATTAGCAAACTTAGGCATAACATGCCATCAACAAATGCTGACACTACACTTCCAAGTTTAACTGACCTAATTATGAAAGACAAGCATTGTAATTTTAAATTCTGTAAAGTTAGTGTGGAAGAGGTGAAAAAATGATTGTTGTCTATCAACAATGACAAGCCACCGGGGTCTGACAACTTGGATGGAAAATTACTGAGGATAATAGCGGACAATATTGCCACTCCTATTTGCCACATCTTCAATTTAAGCTTACTAGAAAGTGTGTGCCCTCAGGCCTGGAGGGAAGCAAAAGTTATTCCGCTACCTAAGAATAGTAAAGCCTCCTTTACTGGCTCAAATAGCTGACCAATCAGTCTGTTACCAAGTCTTAGTAAACGTTTGGAAAAAATTGTGTTTGACCAGATACAATGCTATTTTACAGTAAACAAACTGACAACAGATTTTCAGCATGCTTTTAGGGAAGGACACTCAATAAGCACAGCACTTACACAAATGACTGAAGATTGGCTGAGAGAAATTCATGATAAAATTATTGTGGGGGCTGTCTTGTTAGACTTCAGTGCAGATTTTGAAATTATTGACCATAGTCTACTGCTGGAAAAATGTATGTGTTATGGCTTTACACCCCCTGCTATAATGTGGATAAAGGGTTACTTGTCTAACAGAACACAGAGGGTGTTCTTTAATGGAAGCCTATCAAATATAA
Source organism: Salmo salar (assembly GCF_965601325.2). Lineage (NCBI taxonomy): Eukaryota > Metazoa > Chordata > Actinopteri > Salmoniformes > Salmonidae > Salmo > Salmo salar. The sequence continues at coordinate 37,268,986 of NC_138300.1, forward strand.
TCCAGTCAGAATCAGGAATTCCCCAGGGTAGCTGATTAGGCCCCTTGCTTTTTTCAATTTTTATTAACAACATGCCACTGACTTTGAGTAAAGCCAGAGTTTCTATGTATGCGGATGACTCAACACTATGCACATCAGCGACTGAAATGACTGCAACAAAGAGATGCAGTTAGTTTCAGAGTGTGTGGCAAGAAATAAGATAGCCCTAAATATTTCTAAAACTAAAAGCATAGTATTTGGAACAAAACACTCACTAAACCCTAAACCTCAACTAAATCTTGTAATAAATGAGGTAGAAATTGAGCAAGTTGAGGTGACAAACTGCTTGGAGCTACCCTAGATTGTATACTGTCATGGTCAAAACATATTGATAGAACAGTAGCTAAGATGGGGAGAAGTACAGTATGTCTATCATAAGGCGCTGCTCTACCTTCTTGACAGCACTGTCAATAAGGCAGGTCCTACAGGCCCTAGTTTTGTCACACCTGGACTACTGTTCAGTCGTGTGATCAGGTGCCACAAAAAAGGACTTTGCAATTGCAATTGGTTCAGAACAGGGCAGCACGGCTGGCCCTTGGATGTACACAGAGAGCTAATATTAATAATATGCATGTCAATCTCTCCTGGCTCAAAGTGGAGGAGAGATTGACTTCATCACTGCTTGTATTTATGAGAGGTATTGACATGTTGAATGCACCGAGCTGTCTGTTTGAACTACTGGTGCACAGCTCGGACACCTATGCATACCCCACAAGACATGCCACAGGAAGTCTCTTCACAGTCCACAAGTCCAGAACAGACTATGGAAGGCACACAGTTCTAAATAGAGCCATGACTACATCAAGTAACTCATGCAAGCAGTAAAATTAGATTTAAAAAAACAGATAAAATGGAACATGGACAACCTTATGGAACAGCGGGGACTGTGAAGCAACACAAATATAGGCGCATACACACACACACACACACACACACACACACACACACACACACACACACACACACACACACACACACACACACACACACACACACACACACACACACACACACACACACACACACACGATACACAGATGTACACATGGATTTTGTACTGTATAGTAGTGGTGGAGTAGGGGCCTGAGGGCACACAGTCAGAATGTATTGTAATGTTTTTAAAATTGTATAAACTGCCTTAATTTTGCTGGACCCCAGGAAGAGTAGCTGCTGAATGGGGATCCATAATGTATACAAATAAAAGGCCCTCCCCCGCCCTCTTTTTGGCAAATCTGACCACGACTCCATTTTGCTCCTCCCTTCCTATAGGCAGAAACTCAAACAGGATGTACCCGTCTTAATAAGAACTATTCAAAACTGGTCTGACCAATTGGAATCCACGCTGTTTTGATCACGCGGACTGGGATATGTTCCAGGTAGCATCAGAGAATAATATCGACGTATATGCTGATTCGATGTGTGCGTTTATAAGGAAGTGCATAGGATATGTTGTACCCACTGTGACTATTAAAACCTACCCTAACCAGAAACAGTGGATAGACGGTGGCATTCACACAAATCTGAAAGCGCGAACCACCGCATTTAACCATGGCAAGGCGACTGGGTCTATGGCTGAATACAAACAGAGTAGTTATTCCATCCGCAAGGCAATCAAACAAACGAAATGTCAGTATAGAGACAAAGTGGAGTCGCAATTCAACAGCTCAAACACGAGATGTATGTGGCAGGTTCTACAGACAATCACGGCCTTCAAAAACAAGCCCACTACCAAGGACTGTGGGCTCTCCTTCTCCGTGGCTGATGTGAGTGGCCCAGACGGCATCCCTAGCCACGTCCTTAGAGCATGCGCAGACCAGTTGGCTGGTGTGTTTACGGACATATTCAATCTCTACCTGTCCCAGTCTGCTGTCCCCACATGCTTCAAGAAGGCCAACATTGTTCCTGTTCCCAAGAAGGCAAAGGTAACTGAACTAAATGACTATCGCCCCGTAGCACTCATTTCTGTCATCATGAAGTGCTTTGAAAGGCTAGTCAAGGATCATATCACCTCCACCTTACCTGTCACCCTAGACCCACTTCAATTTGCTTACCGCTCCAATAGGTCCACAGACGATGCAGTCGCCATCACACTGCACACTGCCCTATCCCATCTGGACAAGAGGAATAACTACGTAAGAATGCTATTCATTGACTGTAGCTCAGCATTCAACACCATAGTACCCTCCAAGCTCATCATTAAGCTAAAGGCCCTGGGTCTCAACCCCGCCCTGTGCAATTAGGTCCTGGACTTCCTGACGGGCCGCCCCCAGGTGGTGAAGGTAGTAAACAACATCTCCACTTCGCTGATCCTCAACACTGGGGCCCCACAAGGGTGCTTGCTCAGCCCGCTCCTGTACTCCCTGTTCACCCATGACTGCACGGCCATGCACGCCTCCAACTCAATCATCAAGTTTGCAGACAACACAACAGTAGTAGGCTTGATTACCAACGATGACGAGACAGCCTACAGGGAGGAGGTGAGGGCACTCGGAGTGTGGTGTCGGCAAAACAACCTCTCACTCAACGTCAGCAAAACAAAGGAGATGATCGTGGACTTCAGGAAACAGCAGAGGGAGCACCCCCATATGCACATCGACAGGACCACAGTGGAGAATGTGGAAAGTTTTAAGTTCCTCTGCGTACACATCACAGACAATCTGAAATGGTTCACCCACATAGACAGTGTGGTGAAGAAGGCACAACAGTGCCTCTTCAACCTCGGAGGCTGAAGAAATTTGTCTTGTCACCGAAAACCCTCACAAACTTTTACAGATGCACAATTGAGAGCATCCTGTCGGGCTGCATCACCACCTGGTACGGTAACTGCACCGCCCACAACTGCAAAGCTCTCCAGAGGGTGGTGCGGTCTGCACAATGCATCACCGGGGGAAAACTACCTGCGCTCCAGGACACCTACAGCACCCGATGTCACAGGAAGGCCAAAAAGATCATTTAGGACAACAACCACCTGAGCCACTGCCTGCTCACCCTGCTACCATCCAGAAGGCGAGGTCAGTACAGGTTAATCAAAGCTGGGACCGAGAGACTGAAAAACAGCTTTTATCTCAAGGCCATCAGACTGGTTAACAGCCATCACTAACACAAAGAGGTTGCTGCCTACATACAGACTTGAAATCATTGACCACTTTAATAAATGGATCACTAGTCACTTTAATAATGCCACTTTAATTATGTTTATATATCTTGCATAACTAATCTCATTTGTGTATACTGTATTTTATGCCATCTATTGCATCTTGACCATGCCTCTCTGTCATTGCTCATCCATATATTTATATGTATATATTCCTATTTCATTCCTTTACTTCGATTTGTGTGTATTAGGTAGTTGTTGTGGAATTGTTAGATTACATGTTAGATATTGCTGCACTGTGTCATGACTTCTGCCGAAGTCGGTCCCTCTCCTTGTTCGGGCGGCGTTCGGCGGTTGACGTCACCGGTCTTCTAGCCATCACTGATCCACCTTTCATTTTCCGTTTGTTTTGTCTTTGTTTTCTACACACCTGGTTTCATTCCCCAATTACATGTTCATGTATTTAACCCTCTGTTTCCCACATGTTTTTGTGCGTGATTGTTTCTATGTTCATTCGGTACGTTATGGCTGGTTTTCGACGGGTGCTGTTTTCACCCGTGCGTAATTGATTACCGTTGATTTTTGGTCAAGTGTATTGTTACCTTGTACCTTTATTTTGAGTAAAGTACGTTGCTCACTCATTCTGCTCTCCTGCGCCTGACTTCATGCACCCGCTACACCCACCTTCTGACAGAATCACGCACCAACCATATGGAGTCAGCAGGAGCAGACACCCCCGTATTAGGGGTCGAGGAGCGCGTCCAGCAGCATGCGGCCATGCTACAATATCTCGGCACCGCCATGGATCGCATCCTGCAGACTATGGATCGCCTCCACCAGCACCACCAAGGGCACCACTACTCACTCCTCCTTCACCCGGTCCCAGTGGGATTCGGCTCGCTCTTCCGAGGGAGTATGATGGGACGGCTGCGGGATGTCAGGGGTTCCTACTCCAGCTGGAGCTCTACCTGGCAACCGTCCACCCGGCTCCTTTCGGGCCGTGGGAGCGTGTCCGCCCTCGTCTCCCGTCTCTCAGGGAAAGCCCTGGAGTGGGCCAATGCCGTATGGGGGGAAGGAGAAGCGGTGTTGGACCAATTCCAGGATTTCACCCGCTGCTTCCGGGCAGTTTTCGGCGGGTGAATGTCTCGTCCACCTTAGGCAGGGGACGAGGAGCGCACAGGAGGTCGCTTTGGAATTTCGGACCCTGGCCGCCGGCGCGGGATCGAACGACAGGGCCCTGATCGATCACTACCATTGTAGTTTGCACGAGGACGTCCATCGAGAGTTGGGCTGCAGGGACACCACTCTCACCTTTGACCAACTGGTGGACCTGTCCATCCGGTTGGATAACCTGCTGGCTACCCGCGGACGTCCAGATCAGGGTCTGTCGATTCCATCCCCCAGGACCACTGCTCCTACGCCCATGGAGCTGGGAGGTGCTGCACTTAGTGCGACCGGAGGAGGGGCCGGTCCATGCACCATCTGTGGCCGCAGAGGGCACACTGCCGGTCGGTGCTGGGGAGGTTTTTCTGTGAGTCGAGGCAGCAGGCAGGGCACTCTCGTGTCACCCCAGGTGAGTCGGCACCAGGCTCACCTAGAGCTCTCTGTTGCACACATCTTTTTGTATATTAATTTTCGTGAGTTTTCCCCTCATTCCCAGCATAAGGTGCTCGTTGATTCAGGTGCAGCTGGGAACTTTATTGACAGATCATTTGCCCATAGTTTAGGTATCCCTATTGTTCCAGTGGATATGCCCTTCCCAGTTCACGCCCTAGATAGTCGACCATTAGGGTCAAGGCTAATTAGGGAGGCCACCGCTCCACTGGGCATGGTGACGCAGGAGGGTCACAAGGAGAGAATCAGTCTCTTCCTTATTGATTCTCCTGCATTTCCCGTGGTGCTGGGCCTACCTTGGTTGGCCTGTCATGACCCCACTATTTCGTGGCAACAGAGGGCTCTCACGGGGTGGTCACAAAAGTGCTCGGGGAGGTGTTTAGGGGTTTCTGTTGGTGCGACTACGGTGGAAAGTCCAGACCAGGTCTCCACCGTGCGCATCCCCTCTGAATATGCCGATTTGGCTCTCGCCTTCTGTAAGAAGAGGGCAACTCAATTACCACCCCATCGACGGGGAGATTGTGCGATAAATCTCCTGGTAGATGCAGCACTTCCCAGGAGTCACGTGTAACCACTGTCACAGGAGGAGACGGTGGCTATGGAAACATATGTCTCCGAATCCCTGGGGCAGGGGTACATTCAGCCCTCCACTTCACCTGCCTCCTCGAGTTTCTTTTTCGTGAAGAAGAAGGATGGAGGTCTGTGCCCGTGTATTGACTATCGAGGTATCAACCAGATCACTGTTAGGTACAGATACCCGCTACCTCTCATAGCCAGTGCGATTGAGTCAATGCACGGGACGCGCTTCTTCACCAAATTGGATCTCAGGAGCGCTTACAACCTGGTGTGTATCCGGGAGGGAGACGAGTGGAAGACGGCTTTCAGTACCACCTCAGGGCACTATGAGTACCTCGTCATGCCGTACGGGTTGATGAATGCTCCATCAGTCTTCCAGGCCTTTGTAGACAAGATTTTCAGGGACCTGCACGGGCAGGGTGTAGTGGTGTATATTGATAACATCCTGATATACTCCGCTACATGCGCCGAGCATGTGTCCTTGGTGCGCAGGGTGCTTGGTTGACTGTTGGAGCATGACCTGTAGGTCAAGGCTGAGAAATGTCTGTTCTTCCAACAGTCCGTCTCCTTCCTAGGGTACCGCATTTCCACTTCAGGGGTGGAGATGGAGAGTGACCGCATTTCAGCCATAGGTAATTGGTCGACTCCCACCACGGTAAAGGAAGTGCAGCGGTTTCTAGGGTTTGCCAACTACTACTGGAGGTTTATCTGAGGCTTTGGTCAGGTAGCAGCTCCCATTACTTCACTGCTGAAGGGGGGACCGGTGCGTTTGCAGTGGTCGGCTGAGGCGGACAGGGCTTTTGGTCAGCTGAGGGCTCTGTTTACTTCGGTTCCCGTGCTGGCTCATCCGGATCCCTCTTTGGCGTTCATAGTGGAGGTGGACGCGTCCGAGGCTGGGATAGGAGCCATGCTCTCTCAGCGCTCGGGTACACCACCAAAGCTCCACCCCTGTGCCTTCTTTTCGAAGAAGCTCAGCCCAGCAGAGCGAAACTATGACGTGAGAGACCGGGAGCTGTTGGTTGTCGTCAAGGCCTTGAAGGCATGGAGACATTGGCTTGAGGGGGCTAAACACCCTTTTCTCATCTGGACTGACCACCGCAATCTGGAGTACATCTGAGCAGCGAAGAGACTGAACCCTCGCCAGGCAAGGTGGGCCATGTTTTTTACCCATTTTGTTTTCACCCTATCCTACAGACCAGATTCCCAGAACGCGAAGGCAGACGCACTGTCCCGGATGTATGACACAGAAGAGCGGCCCATGGATCACACCCCAATACTCCCGGCCTCTTGCCTGGTGGCACCGGTAGTGTGGGAGCTGGACGCGGACATCGTGCGGGCGTTACGTACAGAGCCTACTCCCCTCCAATGTCCAGCTGGGTGTCTGTACGTTCCGTCTGCTGTCTGCGACCGTTTGATCTATTGGCCCCACATGTCACCCTCCTCTGGTCATCCGGGCATCGGTCGGACAGTGCGCTGTCTTAGTGGGAAGTACTGGTGGTCCACTTTGGCTAAGGACGTGGGGGTTTATGTTTCCTCCTGCTCGGTGTGCGCCCAGTGCAAGGCCCCTAGGCACTTGCCCAGAGGGAAGTTACAACCCTTACCCGTTCCACAACGGCCGTGGTCGCACCTGTCAGTGGATTTCCTACAACCCTACAGACTGCGGAGGCCCTGTTTACACACGTCTTCTGGCACTACGGGGTGCCTGAGGACATAGTATCTGATCGAGATCCCCAATTCACGTCAAGGGTCTGGAGGGCGTTCATGGAACGTCTGGGGGTCTCACTCAGCCTTACCTCGGGTTTTCACCCCGAGAGTAACAGGCAGGTGGAGAGAGTGAACCAGGATGTGGGTAGGTTTCTGTGGTCTTATTGCCAGGACCGGCCGGGGGAGTGGGCGGCCTTCATGCCCTGGGCAGAGATGGCCCAGAACTCGCTCCGCCACTCCTCCACTAACCTCTCCCCCTTCCAGTGTGTACTGGAGTACCAGCCAGTTCTGGCTCCTTGGCATCAGAGCCAGATCGAGGCTCCTGCGGTGGACGACTGGTTTAGGCGCGCTGAGGAGACATGGGACGCCGTTCATGTGCACCTTCAGTGGGCCGTGAGGTGCCAAAAAACCAGCACAGATCGCCACCGCAGTGAGGCCCCGGTGTTTGCACCGGGGGACCGGGTCTGGCTCTCGACCCGAAACCTGCCCCTTCGCCTGCCCTGCCGGAAGCTGGGCCCGAGGTTTGTGGGGTCATTCAAAGTCCTGAGGAGACTGAACGAGGTTTGTTACAGGTTACAGCTTCCCCCGATTACCGTATTAACCCCTTGTTCCATGTGTCTCTTCTCAGGCCGGTGGTGGCTGGTCCACTCCAGGAGTCTGAGGTGCGGGAGGTTCCTCTGCCCCCTCTGGACATCGAGGGGGCCCCGGCATATGCAGTTTGATCCATACTGGATTCGAGGCGTCGGGCGAGGGGCCTTCAGTACCTCGTGGAGTAGGAGGAGTACGGTCCAGAGGAGAGATGCTGGGTGCCGGTGGAGGACGTGTTAGACCTGTCGATGCTGCGGGAGTTCCACCATCTCCATCTGGATCGCCCTGCGCCTCGCCCTTCGGGTCGTCGCCAAGGCCGGTGTCGGCACGCTGCTGGAGCTGCGTGTCAAGGGGGGGTACTGTCCTTCTCCTTGTTTGGGCGGCGTTCGGCGGTCGACGTCACTGGTCTTCTAGCCATCGCCGATCCACCTTTCATTTTCCATTTGTTTTGTCTTTGTTTTCTACATTCCTGGTTTCATTCCCCAATTACATGTTCATGTATTTGACCCTCTGTTTCCCCCATGTTTTTGTCCGTGATTGTTTCTATGTTCATTCGGTACGTTATGGCTGGTTTTCGACAGGTGCTGTTTTCGACAGGTGCTGTTTTCACCCGTGCGTAATTGATTACCGTTTATTGTTGGTCAAGTGTATTGTTTCCTTGTGCCTTTATTTTGAGTAAAGTACGTTGCTCACTCATTTTGCTCTCCTGCACCTGACTTCATGCACCAGCTACACCCACCTTCTGACACACTGTCAGAACTAGAAGCACAAGCATTTCGCTACACTCGCAATAACATCTGCTAACCATGTGTATGTGACCAATAAAATTTTATTTTATTTGATACAGATAACCATTAACTTCTGTTGTAGACCCTAGACTATAACACTCAATATTTCAATAGGATACCTGATAATGAACAATATTCCAAGTTTAGGAGTCAGAACTCAGAGCCTAAGATCACCATACGCAATGCCAAGTGTCGGCTGAAGTGGTGTAAAGCTCGGGGCCATTGACTCTGTGGCAGTGGAAATGTGTTCTCTGGAGTGATGTATCACGCTTCATCTCCTGGCAGTCCGATAGACGAATCTGGGTTTGGCGGATGCCAGGAGAAGGCTATCTGCCCGAATGCGTAGTGTCAATGGTAAAATTGGGTGGAGGAGGAATAATGGTCTGGGGCTGTTTTTTCTTGGTTTGGGCTGGGACCCTTAGTTCCAGCTAAGAGAAATCTTAACGCTACAGCATACAATTACATTCTAAATGATTCTGTACTTCCAACTTTCCAACCCCATCCAACACCTTTGGGATGAATTGGAACACCGACTACGAGCCAGGCTTAATCGCCCAACATCAGTGCCTGACCTCACTTATGCTCTTGTGGCTGAATGGAAGCAAATCTCCGCAACAATGTTCCAATATCTAATGGAAGGTCTTCCCAGAACAGTGAATGCTATTATTGCAGCAAAAAAAGGGGGGGGGGGGGGGCAGCTCTATATTAATGCCCATGATTTTGGAAATGGATGTTCGATGAGCAGGTTTCCACATACTTTTGGTCATGTAGTGTAGAGCGGCTACACTGCTATCAGACTTGCTTTCAATACATTTGATCGGGTCGTGCACAAAGCTTCATGCTCTCAGATTATAGGACATTTTTACCTGTTCTTTGGATCATAAACATTGTAGCAAATGTATTTAGACATTCAAAGTCCATAGGTTATGTCAGTGATATGGATAACTTTACGCATCTTTCCCTCTTTTACGCACGAGGCAGCTTGAGGTGTCCGAACAGTTTCTATACTACAGGATCATTCTCCACTACTAGTTAGTTGTTTTCAGTTCATTAACACGCACAGGAAGAATATTGCAATACTGTACTTTCCACTGATTCAATTGAACTGCAAACTTGTCATGTGCATAACCAGCCTGTAAGGTGGTTCAAACTCTTCCCCTGTTCCCAATGGGTTGCTAGCCTGTAAGCCCTCATACATATCTGTAAATATTAACACATTTCTGTTAAATTGCGATATCCCTCTCTATCAGCTCCCAGTCCCACCATGGCTATCCACTATCTGGCTACCAAATGTGTGGACAAATGTGTGGACATCCACCATCCCCCCATTCACCACAAACAATACAGTGAGCATACAAAACATTTCGGACACCTGCTCTTTCCATGCCAGACTGGCCAAGTGAATCCAGGTAAAAGCTATAATCTCTTATTGATGTCACTTGTTAAATCCACTTCAATCAGTATAGATGAAGGGGAGGAGTCAGGTTAAAGAAGGATTGTTAAGCCTTGAGACAATTGAGACATGGATTGTGTATGCGTGCCATTCAGGGGGTAAATGGGCAAGACAAAATGCCAGGAGCACCGGGTTTTGTCAAGAACTTCTACCCTGCTAAGTTGTTCATGCTCAACAGCCAACTTGAAACAACTGTGGGAAGCATTAGAGTCAACTGGTGCTTGGGTGACTACTCTTTCTGCTTGGGTGACTACTCTTTCTGCTTGGGTGACTACTCTATCCAGATGCACAGTCACAGTGCCTTTCTCACAGGAACCTACGGCATGTGGAACTTTGTGTTGTCCATCCTGTTTCTCTACTCACCCTCCCACAAGACTCACACTGACAAGACAGATAACACCGGATCAACAGGTTAACACCTTCTTCAGACTCTAACTATTTGAATATGTTGGTGAGAGGACAGCATTTAACAATACATAATAAATAATATAAAATAAAGAAAATATTGACTCCCCTACGGACTCGGGAGAGGTGAAAGTCAAGAGCCATGCGTCCTCCGAAATACGACGCTGCCAAGCCGGACTCCTCGCTTAACCTGGAAGCCAGCCATACCAATGTGTCGGAGGACACACTGAAGTCAGCTTGCAGGTGCCCGGCCCGCCACAAGGAGTCGCTAGAGCGTGATGGGACAAGGAAATTCCGACCAAACCCTTCCCTAACCCGGACGACGCTGGGCCAATTGTGCGCCGCCTCATGGGTCTCCCGGTCACGGCCGGCTGTGACACAGCCTTGGATCGAACCCGGGTCTATAGTGATGCCTCAAGCACTGCTATGCAGTGCCTTAGACCGCTGCGAAACTTGGAAGCCCTCATGGTATATTTATTATAGGCTATTTGTCATGTCCATGTATTTCAGTTTTGTATTGACTGTTAAAGTATGTGTGTTTCAATAAACATAGACTTAATCAGTATTTTATTAGATGACCTACATTTCATTCAAACATAGCATATCTTAAAATGTATTTAACCTTTATTTTGACAGGGAGTCAAGGTCTCTTTCACAGATGAGCCCTGTATACACATCAATACACATTAACACATATCAATATACTCTACATGTATCAATTTACAATGCATTCAGAAAGCATTCAGACCCCTTGACTTTTTCCACATTTTGTTACGTTACAGTCTTATTCTAAAATTGATTAAATTAATTTTTCCCTCATCAATCTACACACAATACCTCATAATGATGAAGTGAAAACATGTTTTTAGACATTTTTGCAAATGTATAAAAAATTTAAAATAGAAATACCTGATTTACATAAGTATTCAGCCCTTTGCTATGAGACTCGAAATTGAGCTCAAGTGCATCCTGTTTCTATTGATCATCCTTGAGATGTTTCTACAACTTGATTGGAGTCCACATGTGGTAAATTCAATTGATTGGACATGATTTGGAAAGGCACACATCTGTCTATATAAGGTCCCACAGTTGACAGTGCATGTCTGAGCAAAAACCAAGCCATGAGGTTGAAGGAATTGTCCACAGAGCTCTGAAACAGGATTGTGTCGTGACACATATCTGGGGAAGGGTACCAAAACACTTCTGTAGCATTGAAGGTCCCCAAGAACACAATGGCCTCCATCATTCTTAAATGGAAGAAATTTGGAACCACTAAGACTTCCTAGAGCTGGCCACCTGGCCAAACTGAGCAATTGGGGGAGAAGAGCCTTGATCATGGAGGTGACTAAGAACCTGATGGTCACTCTGACAGAGCTCGAAGGTTCCTCTGTGGAGGTAAGAGAACCTTCCAGAAGGACAACCATCTCTGCAGCACTCCACTAATCAGGCCTTTATGTTAGAGTGGCCAGACGGAAGCCACTCCTCAGTAAAAGGCACATGACAGCCCGCTTGGAGTTTGCCAAAAGGCACTTAAAGAGCACTCAGACCATGGGAAACAAGATGCTCTGGTCTGATGAAACCAAGATTGAACTCTTTGGCCTGAATGCCAAGCGTCATGTCTGGAGGAAACCTGGCACCATCCCTACGGTGCTGCATGGTGGTGGCAGCATCATGCTATGGGGATGTTTTTCAGCGGCAGAGACTGAGAGACTAATCAGGATCGAGGGAAAGATGAATGGAGCAAAGTACAGAGAGATCCTTGATGAAAACCTGCTCCAGAGCGCTCGGAACCTCAGGACCCTAAGCACACAGCCAAGACAACGCAGGAGTGACTTCGGGACAAGTCTCTGAATTACATTGAGTGGCCCAGACAGAGCACGGACATGAACCGGATCGAACATCTTTGGAAAGACCTGAAAATAGCCTGACAGAGCTTGAGATGATCTGCAGAGAAGAATGGGAGAAACTTCTCAAATACAGCTGTGCCAAGCTTGTAGCGTCATACCCAAGAAGACTCAAGGCTTTAATCACTGCCAAAAGTGCTTCCACAAAGTACTGAGTAAAGGGTCTGAATACTTATGTAAATGTGATATATATGTATTTTTTAAAACAATTCTAAAAACCTGTTTTTGCTTTGTCATAATGCGATATTGTGTGTAAATTTATGAGGGGAATTGTTTTTTAAATACATTTTTGAATTTGGCTGTAACATAACAAATTGTGGAAAAAGTCAAGGGGTCTGAATACTTTTCCGAATACACACATCAATATTCACATCGATAGGCCTAATACAGTTGCTATGAGATTGAGGAACAGTCAGGGAGGCAGGCTCACAGGAAGAGGGCGCCCTGTATATAAAGAAGGAGACGTGGAGATAAATTGCACAATTCCAGTCCTCCCTCCAACCAGCGTTCCCACCATTCCATGTATTCAGACAGACCAGAGAGAAAAAAGGTCGTTCCTCCTTTCTGTCTGTCACTCAGCCGTGCAGCTCAACGGAGTCGTGGTTGGCTAAAAGTCGACGGAGTCGGTCATAACAGTAGGTTTATGTTAATATCAAAATATATTAATTACTTTATACCCAAGAAAAGCACCACGACTCGATATCAGCGGACTTCAAGATACTTTATCGACTCCAAGAGGCAATGAAAACAGGTTTTTCGAAAATTGTGCAGCCCTAGAACTCTTAAGATTTTGCGCTTGGAACAGAGGCCAGCCATAAATCAGGTGAGTGCAGAGATATCGGGGTTAGATTAATGAGAACATAAGATACATCATTCTAATTCTATAGGCGTTAAGAGCACATGGAACTAAACTTCTACAGATTATAGTTGGTATGGATGTGTAGGATTAGGATACCTGCGTGTTTGTTACACGTCGGGTTTCTCTCCTGCCTGTGAGATGCCGTTGTCTTGCCATATGGTCAGTTTCTTATCCCATGTGGGTTTAAGCAAATGTGTAGCATCGCTGTTTTACCCCAGCACCAGCATAGTATATGTTCTTGTAATATATACATGTTTTTGTAATTGCATAGTAATGGAGCTTTTGCTGTTGGGTAGAACAACTTGATGTTATCATTTTTGCTGTCTTCTACAGAGGAACTCAGACCCACACTTGTCTTGGGTTGAATAAAACACCAATAATAATCTTTAATAATAAATCGATTTTTGGCCCATCTCTACCTTATGTTTGTGTGTGGTGCCTTGATTGTTAGTACACACTGCAGATATCAGCCTTTTTTGAATGAAATGTGATGAGTCTGAACTTGTGACCCTTGATGTGTAGTTGCAGAGACAGTGCAAGGATAAATTGACAAATCTGGAACTTGCTCTGTGTTCAATGTCATAAGATTTTTTTTCCATCTCTGCTTAATGGTAAATCTAGATCTTTTTTTCCTCTCTGCTAAATGGTAAATCTAGATCTTTTTTTCCTCTCTGCTAAATGGTAAATCTAGATCTTTTTTTTCCTCTCTGCTAAATGGTAAATCTAGACATTTTTTTCCTCTCTTCTAAATGGTAAATCTAGATATTTTTTTCCTCTCTGCTAAATGGTAAATCTAGATATTTGTTTTCCTCTCTGCTAAATGGTAAATCTAGATCTTTTTTTTCCTCTCTGCTAAATGGTAAATCTAGATCTTTTTTTCATCTCTGGTAAATGGTAAATCTAGATATTTTTTTCTTCTCTGGTAAATGGTAAATCTAGATCTTTTTTTCATCTCTGGTAAATGGTAAATCTAGATATTTTTTTCATCTCTGGTAAATGGTAAATCTAGATATTTTTTTCATCTCTGGTAAATGGTAAATCTAGATATTTTTTCCTCTCTGCTAAATGGTAAATCTAGATTTAAAAAAAATCTCTGGTAAATGATAAATCTAGATCTTTTTTTCATCTCTGGTAAATGGTAAATGTAGATCTTCATCTTCTCGGGAAGTGATCATAACCTCTTAGAAAAAAAGGTGCTATATCTAGAACCTTAAAGGGTTCTTTGGCTCTCTCCATAGGAGAACCCTTTGAAGAACCCATTTTGATTCCAGGTAGAACCCTTTTTGGTTCCAGGTAGAATTCTTTTGGGTTCCATGTAGAACCCTTTCCATAGAGGGTTCTACGTGGAACAAAAAATGATTCTACCTGTAACTAAAAAGGATTATCCTATGGAGACAGCCGAAGAGCTGTTTCACCAGTCTGTTCTGGTTGAGCCTGTAAGGTACTGTGGCCAGTTCAGACACCTGCCCTGTCATGTCCAAGACTTTATAAGATGACCTGTAATGGAATTAACGAGAATAGCACATCTTCTTTAACTGTTGCCTAGTGTTGCCAAAGTTGACTTGAAAGCAGTAACCTTGGTTCAGAATGATGTCTGTCTGAAAGGCCTGATGAAGATTCACCGTTATTAGTGTGTCAGTGTTCTTTGCCCACTAGACTTATAGTACATGTGCCAGAAATGAATATCTTCTTTCACCTTCAAAAGGTCTGAGCCTATTCATGCCATGCAAGCTTTTTGAATGTAGAAATGTAATGTAATTGTATTAGAAACCACTGCTGTAGATCATTTAAGGTGAATCAAAAGGTCTGGCGAGAACTGGAGTAACCACCTGAGGCTTTGTGTCCCAAATGGCACCCTATTATGTAATGCACTAATTTTGAACAGAGCCTTAATGCACTAGCCTATATAGGGAATAGGGATCTATTTGGGATGCAGTTTTTGAATCAGTTTGAAGTTCCTGTGATTCTGACAGGTTCTAGTTCCCCCTGCCTTAATCTGGTTTGATGATTCAGTTAACATGGCATGGATTAACAGAGATTCAACTACACATAAGAGATAACAAGGGGATGATTGTGCTAACTGTTCTTTTCCTAATTCTCTGCCCCCATGCCCCTCTCCCACTCTTCTACTCGTCAACGCCAGTTACACTGGCAAGCCACAGCTATTGGTTTAATATGAGGAGGAACGTCCTTTGTTTGGTTTTGTCTGTCAACCAACCCTTGTTAGAGCCTATCAGAGTCATGAACTTTGTGTGTGTGTGCAGTGGTGGAGAAATTACCCAATTGTCATACTTGAGGAAAAGTAAAGATATCTAAATAGAAAATGACTCAAGTAAAAGTGAAAGTCACCCAGTAAAATACTACTTGAGTAAAAGTCTAAAAGTATTTGGTTTTAAATATACTTAAGTATCAAAAGTATATTTACTCAGTAAAATATACTGAAGTATCAAAAGTAAAAGTATAAATCATTTAAAATTCCTTATATTAAGCAAACCAGACTGCACAATTTTCTTGTTTAAAAAATGTACGGATAACCAGGGGCACTTTCCAACACTTAGACATAATAAAAAAATGAAGCCTTCATGTTTAGTGAATCCGCCAGATCAGAGGCAGTAGAGATGACCAGGGGTGTTCTCTTGATAAGTGCGTGAATTGGAACATTTTCCTGCAAAGCATTCAAAATGTAATGAGTACTTTTGGGTGTCAGGAAAAATGTATGGAGAAAAACATACATTGTTTTCTTTAGGAATGCAGGGAAGTAAAAGTAAAAGTTGTCAAAAATATAAATAGTAAAGTACAGATACGCCCAAAAACGACTTAAGTAGTACTTTAATGTATTTTTACTTAAGTACTTTACACCACTGTGTATGTGTGTATCAAAGTGATGAAGTTATTCTGACACTGTGACTGAAGGCAGCACTCTGTTCAACACCAAAAGGCTGATCATGCAGAATGTTAGAATGATACATTTTTGAGTGGTTTCTACTTAACCAGCCTCATCATAGACAGGCTCCTCACAGGTTATTGTATTTTAAAGCATGGTCTACAGTGATGCCTTTGCACTAGGCTACTCCAGCTCCTATGCCAAACTGCATCCCATAGGGCAAAACTGTCTGAAATATTCATAAACTGGTTGTAATGATGTTATTTCAAACATCATTGCCCTCTGGAATTGGGTTGTGTTGTAAAGACTGTATATATCTGCATGCAAGTTGAGGAAAGCCTATAGGTTTGTCTGTATTCCTGTATGGGTGGCCCCAGTTGAGCATTTTAATCGCAGCCAGTCCCAGCAGTGCATCCAGATTTCAGTGGTCTTTTTGTTGTGTCTCAACAACCCAGTCAGACTCCACTGTGTCATTAGTTTGTTTGTGAACTCAACTGTTCCTTTGGCTGTGTTGTTTTTACTCTCAGTCTCTGAAAGAGTTTTGAGTTCCTCAAGCAGTCAGATAAGAGATAATGCCGTTGTGGGGTCTACAGTGGTTAGAAAGGTCAGTGTATGGAACACCCAGCCAGACATACTGAACACTGACTATAGTAATAACACTACACTCTAAAGCTTATTTGAACTATTGTCCATGTAGGTCTACCTGTTGATGGGTTTTAGGGATTATTGTCGATCCAACTTGAGGAAAGGTTTAGTGATTTATGATTAAACCTGCTGAATCACAGAGGAATGACAAACAGCCTGTCATAGCAGAAAACAACCAAAACAGGGTTAAAAGGGACAATCTCACCTTTTCCCCCTGGGGCTCCGAAAGCGTAGCTCTTTTATCCGGAATGGGGTGGAATGATGACGTCATAGGTAGCGTTGCCTGGACAACTGAGCAGCGTAGATGGAATTAAAAGCCTCCATGCCACTCCTCATCTGTATCATTGGGTTAGCAGGGCGTCTCCCATTCATTCACACCAACAGATACACACGCACGCACGCACGCACGCACACACACACACACACACACACACACACACACACACAAGAACAAAACGCACAACATTTACACACGTGTGTATGTCGTGTGTGTTGTTTGTGTGCGTATTGTGTATGTCGTGTGTGTTGTTTGTGTGCGTATTGTGTGTGTGTGTGTGTGTGTGTGTGTGTGTGTGTGTGTGTGTGTGTGGAACGAACAGCTGACTGAAGACAGGACAGCCGGGTGTTTGTGTGGTTGAGTCCGTATCTGCGATAACATTGACTCTTAACAACGTGATGGAACTTTGTTGCCCCTTGCTGGAACAAGCAAAGTGTTGTAGCAAAGGATGAAAATGGCCTTAGAAACTCTAACCATGGAAATTTGACTGATAAACTCATGCGTACACTCGCAATGTCTGCCTGGTATTGTGATGCAATATTGGCCATGGTAATGTAGAATGTTCATTCAATTGATGTTAACTGATGTGGCTCATGCAATGGAGTCTATTTTTTGCAACTTCAGATGAGTTAAATGAACAAATCACAGCACATATTGATGTGTACACTTCCTGATTTTACTTCCTGCTTCGCTCCTTTGGGTACACTTACAATGGCCACCAGTCCACCCATTATGCCATAATGTTTTTGCTATTTGACCGGTTATTACGGAGACCCCGGTCATTTGGCTGACCAATTTCCATCATCCAAAATTCCATTACTGTTACAGCCCTACTGTAACGTCGACGCAGGGAGTCAGGGAACAGGTGCAGTTAGTGAGTTTAATATTAACGAACATAGAACGATACACAACAGGAGAAACGTCTGACAAGAAAACATAACCAATACTGTTTGATGATAAAAGAGTGCTATATAAAGGGTAAGTAATCAGGGAGTAGTGAAGTTCAGGTGTGACTGATGATGAGTCGCAGGTGTGGGTAAAGATGGGTTGCCAGGACCGGTGGTTAGTAGAACGGCGATGTCGAGCGCCGGGGAGCGGGAGTAGACATGACACCTACGTTGGGCTCCCTAGTAGAACACAGGTGAAAATTGCTTTCTGTTCCCATGAATGATTGGTATTTAAAGAGACTAGTCCACTTGGAGTGGTGTGTGTGTGTGACTGTGTGTGGGGTGATGGAAGGAAGTTATTTTTGGAAGCCGACATCAGTGTGACGTTGGGGGCCAATCTGGTGCTGTTGTTGGAGTGCCATTCTGTTGTGTCTGAGTCAATGAATGAGCTTTATTATAATTCCAAGCCCTGCCGCTCTGTATGCCCAAACCTGTTCAACCCTATAGTGGCAGGTCATACTGCATCATAATAACAGTACATGTTCACAGATTCACCCTTTAAAGGCACACCCACTACCATTTCTTGATCTTGTGATTAATGTACAGAATGAATTATACACACAATCGTGTCTAAAAACAAACAAATGCCAATCAGGGCGTCTGTTCTTCTTCATCTCTGACTTTGCACTTGTAAATATCACCCCCCGTTCTCCAAAACTAAAACAGACAAGAGTTAGGGCCTCACTGTTGACTGGACGCAAAGGAGTGTGTGTTGTTTGTTTGTTTGTTTGTGTGTGTGTGTGTGTGTGTGTGTGTGTGTGTGTGTGTGTGTGTGTGTGTGTGTGTGTGTGTGTGTGTGTGTGTGTGTGTGTGTGTGTGTGTGTGTGTGTGTGTGTGTGTGTTTGTGTGTGTTGTGTGCAGTGCCTTCTGTAAGTACATGGAGTAGCCAGCCAAATAGAAAAAGTTGCCAGCCAGGGAGTTCCTGTCTGGGAGGGGGCATGCCCCCCACAATATTTGTTTTGCAGAACAAGCTCTATTTTGGTGGCCTCTGGTACAGTCTAATGCCTTGATTCCAGCTGAAATACACAGCTACATTATTGAATACTTTAATGACTTTACCTCCCAGATTGGTCAAATGAGTTGTGGTATAGAAAGACATGACTTTACAATTAAAATTACTGAAAATGTATCAATTCAGTGTGCTGTTAGTTGTTTTGGATATCATTTAGGCCTAGGCCTATATGATCAGGACTATGTTCTAAGTAAGATAGCCTTTTTTAACAATAACTTATCTTAATTAAAGTCATATTTACAGTTGTACTGCAACATATATGAATTGCCACAATGATGTTTGTTTTTCAAATTATATGTTTTCTTGGCTCTGCTGCTGTTGACACCTTTGAATCCTAGGAAAATACAAAACAAGATCTTTGGTTTACTTGTCCTGATGCAATTCCATGGACATATAACTATGTTGTATGATTTATGAATAGGAGATTAACTTTATTCAGTCAGTTCGACACCTTTTATAAACTAGTCAACACTTCCTGTTCGGTCATCAGTCAAAGAACAGTAAATAGCCTATTTATTTGATCTTTATTTAACTAGGCAAGTCAGTTAAGAACAAATTCTTATTTTCAATGATAGCCTAGGAACAATGGGTTAACCTCTCTAGGGTCGGCGGGACGAAATCGTCCCACCTACTCAACAGCCAGTTGAATCCCGTGGCGCGTTATTCAAATACCTTAGAAATGCTATAACTTCAATTTCTCAAACATATTACTATTTTACACCATTTTAAAGACAAGACTCTCGTTAATCTAACCACACTGTCCGATTTCAAAAAGGCTTTACAACGAAAGCAAAACATTAGATTATGTCAGCAGAGTACCCAGCCAGAAATAATCAGACACCCATTTTTCAAGCTAGCATATAATGTCACATAAACCCAAACCACAGCTAAATGCAGCACTAACCTTTGATGATCTTCATCAGATGACAACCCTAGGACATTATGTTATACAATACATGCATGTTTTGTTCAATCAAGTTCATATTTATATCAAAAACCAGCTTTTTACATTAGCATGTGACGTTCAGAACTAGCATACTTCCGGTGAATTTACTAAATTACTCACGATAAACGTTCACAAAAAAACATAACAATTATTTTAAGAATTATAGATACAGAACTCCTCTATGCACTCGCTATGTCCGATTTTAAAATAGCTTTTCGGTGAAAGCACATTTTGCAATATTCTCAGTAGATAGCCCGGCATCACAGGGCTAGCTATTTAGACACCCACCAAGTTTAGCACTCACCAAAATCAGATTTACTATAAGAACATTTTTATTACCTTTGCTGTCTTCGTCAGAATGCACTCCCAGGACTTCTACTTCAATAACAAATGTTGGTTTGGTTCAAAATAATCCATAGTTATGTTCAAATATCCTCTGTTTTGTTCGTGCGTTCAAGACACTATCCGAATGGTAAAGAAGTGCACGACGCATTTCGTGACAAAAAAATTCGAAATATTCCATTACCGTACTTCGAAGCATGTCAACCGCTGTTTAAAATCAATTTTTATGCCATTTTTCTCGTAAAAAAGCGATAATATTCCGACCGGGAATCAGTGTTTAGGTTTAAAGACGAAAGAAAATAAAAACATGGGGTCGACTCGTGCACGCGCCTCAGCCCATTGTCCTCTGATAGAGCACTTGCCAAAAGCGCTAATGTTTTTCAGCCAGTGGCTGGAATTACATCATTCAGCTTTTTCCCGCCTTCTGAGAGCCTATGGGAGCCGTAGGAAGTGTCACGTTACAGCAAAGATCCTCAGTCTTCAATAAACAGAGTCAAGAAGCTCAAGGAATGGTCAGAGAGGGCACTTCCTGTACAGAATCTTCTCAGGTTTTTGCCTGCCATATGAGTTCTGTTATACTCACAGACACCATTCAAATAGTTTTAGAAACTTTAGGGTGTTTTCTATCCAAAACCAATAATTATATGCATATTCTAGTTTCTGGGCAGTAGTAATAACCAGATTAAATCGGGTACGTTTTTTATCCGGCCGTGTAAATACTGCCCCCTACCCCCAACAGGTTAACTACCTTGTTCAGGGGCAGAATGACAGATTTGTACCTTGTCATCTCGGGGATTCAAACTTGCAACCTTCCGGTTACTTGTCCAACTGTCGCAATGTCCACAGGTGACGCCTCTCCCCGTTCGGGCGGCGCTCGGCGGTCGTCGTCGCCGGCCTACTAGCTGCCACCGATTTCCTTTTCTGTTTTGTTTGATAATATCTGGTTAGGATAGCACCTGTTTTGTGTTTAGTAATTAGTGGGGTATTTAGTCTGTCTGTTTTGTGTTTGAGGTTGTGCGGGATTCTTTCGTGTCTGTTATCGTAGGTTGGGGGGATTTATTTTCTGGTCCTTTTATATTTAGCGTTTTGGCTTTAGGGTTGCTGGGCTGCGTCCCGTTATATTCCCAAGACTGTGTTAGTCTTCCTTTGTTGGAATATTTTTTCCCTTGCCTTGTAGGGTTGATATTTTTGACTTGTTTTTCTTCATTAAAGTAACTACGTGTTTCACGTACCTAAGTCTCCTGCGCCTGACTTCACCCCTCCTGCAGAACTATTATTTGACACCAACACTCTAATCACTAGGCTACCCTGCCGCCCCTATGCTCCCGACTCCGTGGCTGGCTCTAGTAGGCCTATGAAACAGGCGAAAGAAAATAATTGAATGTGCCACAAAACAATAATTAAGTAGATTTCAACTCATTGTCACCACGTACATTACATGGGACATGTAAATTCACTTACAGGAGATGATGAAGAAGCATCATGCTCTCCCTCCTCTGTGAAAATAAATTTGATTGCAGCCAACCAGAGTGCACAAAAATAACACAGGTACCGAGAGGTGGGACAGACAGCAGGCTGACAAACCAGCTCTGTCCCTGTCACCGGTCGCTTTGTGACTGACAGGTGTCTGTTCTATCATTAGACCACTAGAAGATGGATATCGTTCATGCTAGCGGTAGAAAGCTATACAGACTTTTCTGACTAACGAATTGAAACTTTAAAATTGAATAGAAGCCTAGTTAATTAATGAAGTGGAAAAGGTACCCGGCTAACAATAAGTCTGTTATCTGCTATTTGGCCGACGGCCGGTGCTTATGGAAAACACTGTGTGTGTGTTCGTGTGCTATGTGTTCATCTGTGGTCTGCAGACTGCAGTGGTGGAGCTGCTGAAGCAGAACAGTCCAGTTCTGCAGCCTCTGCACCTCCTTGTTGGATGTCCTTGTGTCACCCCCCTGTAGAGGTAGACATACATCCTGGTCCCTTCTAAGTGAAGGTCAATCCTGGTCCTTCAGGACTATCTAGGGTGTGTTTTGAATGCAGGGTCACGGGTGTGTTGTAAATGCAGACTAATGGCTGAACTATAGTACTGTACTGTAGCTGACAGTGCTCAACATTAGCTAGGTCACCTCCAGACAATACGATGTCAGACAGAGAGCCTTGTTGTGTACCACAGACGGTGTGGGAGCTGCTGTCACACAGTTGTGATGGGGTATTTATAGACTCCTGCTGTGTCTGTGCTTTTGAGTGTGTGCTTGCGCTAGCTCTCCCGCCTCTTCTCTATCGTCATCCGGGACCCAGCCTCCTGCCGACCAATGTATTGGGCAGACACATAGCCACAGTTATATTATATACATTCAGTCTGGTTCCTACGTGCGTCTCTAATAAAGAACACCATCATTTACTCTTTAATTAACTCCTACTACTCCTTGCCCTATTCACTTCGTCCCATGAGTCATTAGTGCTTACCTGTAGGGGCCTTGACTGACTGACTTGTAGTGAGTGCATACATTCCCCATGGGAATTGAACCTACGACACTGGTATTGCTAGCACCATGCTCTTACCACCTGAGCCACACAGGAAGAGGTTGCCCCAAGCACCCCAATCCTTTTTAGTCTAGGACTAGGCTTAAATGGTGTCCGGGAAACCAGCTCTTAGATATCTCAAGCTAACCTTGGAGGGGCCACACCCATGCACTAGTTCTCACCTGAGAGCAGAGCAGGCTTTGGTGACATTGGAGCTGGTCGGTGGGAAAGATGAAGCTCTGGATAAACAGTATTATGCAAGCCACTTACTCT
Source organism: Salmo salar (assembly GCF_965601325.2). Classification (NCBI taxonomy): domain Eukaryota; kingdom Metazoa; phylum Chordata; class Actinopteri; order Salmoniformes; family Salmonidae; genus Salmo; species Salmo salar. The sequence goes on from NC_138300.1 coordinate 37,291,859, forward strand.
TAATAACACATCTCTAGGCCAAATGCTACTCACCCTCAGGCTGTATCTCAAATGGTACCCTATTCCCTACACAGTGCACTATGTAGAGCCTTCTGGGTCCTGGTCAAAAGTTATGCACTATAGGGAATAGGGGCCATTTGGGATGCAGACAGTCACAACAAGAGTAGACAGACAGCTTGTTGCATGTTTATTACAAGTCTGTTACTGGTCAGAGCAGAGAATCCAGTGGCCACTGGCCAGTGCCCTGGTGATGCTGCTGTTTACGTGGATACGTGGTGGTGGCCACAATAGCTGAGCTAAGGGTGCGTCCTAAATGGCACCTTATTTCCTGTATATTACACTACTTTTATTACACTATAAAGGGAAAGGGTGCTATTTTGGATGCACCCTAAAGCCTGGAGAAGCCATAGCAAAGGGAAGTAACAGGTTGCTTAGCAACTGCCAGACACACTGGGTAATAAAACATCTTACAATCTTACAATAAAAGACATACATCGATTGAGTCTAAGAACTACAGTAGATAATAATGAATAATAATTGTTCATGTTCTACCTCAATGACCTCGTACCCCTGCACATCAACTTGGTACTGGTACCCCTTGTATAAAGCCAAGTTATCGTTACTCATTGTGCATCTATTATTACTTTATTACGTGTTTTACTTTTCTATTATTTCTCTATTTTCTTTCTCTCTGCATTGTTGGAAAGGGCCCGTAAGCATTTCACTGTTAGTCTACACCTGTTGTTCCTAGGTTACCATGGTTGGATTGTATTGGGTTGGCATAATGCATGTTGTTACTGGTCATTTCTATGTAAAAGGACCCATAAGCACAAAAATGTTACATTTATAGGAGCATATAACATTTGGTGTCAAATGAAAGCTAAGAGTCTATATTTTTGGGAAATGAAGGCATACATACATACATTTTTCAACCATTTTCCATTCTAAAAATGGAATAAGCTACGGCTTTGATTTCTGGTCACACAGATGGAAAAGGGGTCTTAAAAAACATCTACTAGAAAAAGTCTTAAAAGGTATTAGAAATACATCATACATAAAAACCCAATCATGTTGAAGTAAAGGCAACTAATATCAACATTTATATTTGGTTTTGCAGAAATGATTTGCCTTCTGTAAGTTAAATAAACATTGCCTAGTGTCTTGTCATTCTGTTACCAAAAACCCATATATGTTTAAGATATTTTCTCATTTCTCTCCCTCATGAGGGATGATTATGAAAGTTCACAGAAGTAACAAGTAAAGGTAGACCTACCAATGAGTTATAGTGTTTTTACTGATAACAATTGTGTTTATGAATTATTAAGTGATTAAAACGCATCACTTTGTTACAAAATTGGAAACAGAGTGACCGAAAAATCACTAACAGAATGACTGCAGTTGAATTGGCCACAATGGGAAATCATAGTAGTCACGACCACAGTTGCAGTAGAGCACAGTACAACACAATTCAGTACAGTAGATGTCTATGATTGGTACAGATATGCTTACCCTGGCGAGATGTTTTGATAACCGTGTAAATCTCTCTAGGACAAGGTGACTTTTAGCAATATATTTGCCTGTATTTACCCCCAAAAATGAAACGCTAATTAGCTGCTAATGTGGCTATTATAAGGAGCTACAAATTCCATAATGATCTGGATGAGATTGCTGAATCGAGGCAAAGGTATGAATCTCTGGATTAACTATCTAATGTTAGCTAAATATAGTAATTAATAAATTGGTAAAATGGCTTTTTAAATAGACAAATTCTTTGACCTGTCTTGTGCAGGTTTTAAATTGACACAATACCTGTTAGCAAAGGTGTCAGCTAGAGATGACGAGCAGGAGCTTGCAGGGATTTGTAGTCTTCCATGATGTCTACTTTGATGCTAATTAACATTTTTGAATCAGAGTAAATAGAGCTGAAATATATTGATAAATGTAACCTTGTCCGAGAGAGATTTGCATGGTTATCAAAACATCACGCCAGGGTAAGCCTACACAAAACACAGCCCTTATTTGAAGTGTTTTTAAAATTCCCTATGGGAAAAATGAATGGTGGAAAAATGATTGGAAGCATTTCCCTGTTTGACCGCTAGGTTTTATGGGTATTATGACACCTCCACTGTGGGGCTCTATTGCCATATGGGAACCTAAATATTTTTGAATTACTGGTAGATAATGTGACCTTTGAATATTCAGAAAGAACAACGCCATGACTGCATCCCAAATGGCACCGTATTATTCCCTTTATAATTCATTACTTTTTTCCCCTTTCAAGTTGATACAAGAAATGAAAATGTAAACTTTGTCATTATCATGAAGAGTTTATTTTAGTTTCAAGCCTTCTAGAGACACCAAAAGTGGGGCCTATCATCATGTTTGAATCACTGAAGTAAAATAACAGTGTAGTATTTGAACGTTGCTAGCCATTACACTTTATGACCTGTTATTTTGTTTAAACGTTTCATCTGGAGTGGCGCTATCTCTGGTCTCCATGACGAGTTTCCTGCCCGCTTCCTAGTGATCCAGAAACCCACAAATGGCCCCAGCCCTTTAGAGAAGTAGCTTGGTGGCATTTTACACACAAACACGCACGCATGTGCTCAAAGTCTCCTCTGACTTTAACTGTAACTTTCTAAACCATTCCAGTAGGGACTAGGCTACTCTTGTCTTGTTCTCCTATGTTTTGGGACTTTCCTACCCAGTGACCCATAAAACAAAACAATGCCTCTCATACTGAATATTTGCTTTGCTATGTCTGTTGCTCCGTTGCTGTAGCCCGCTCCAACTAACTGACCTATCTTTGACCCATTAAACAAAATACCTCCCTGATGCTGAATTCTTGATTTGCTCTGTCTGTTACGGTTTACTCAAAATGTTGGTAGATGTTTTCCCGAAACAAATTGCTCCATTTATGGCCATTAAGTCTTGGACATTTAAGCCATTTCAGCTCAGACGGACCCAAAGTGCTAAACACTGAATGACCGCAGGCTTACTGCACCCACACTAAGAAAAAAAGCTTCTATCCAGAACCTAAAAGGGTTCTTCAGTTGTCCCCATAGGAGAAAAAAGGGGAACCCTTTTTGGTTCCAGGTCAAACTATTTTGGGTTCCATATAAAACTCTTTCCACAGAGGGTTCTACCTGGAACCAAAAAGTGTTCCCCTATTGGGACAGCCAAATAACTCTTTTGGAACCGTTTTTTCTAAGAGTGCACTAAACCTATGGGAGATCAATGAGGACCAAAAATTGTCCAATGCACCCAATAACACCCAATAACTGTTATGATTGTTTTATGGGTTTAACTTATAGATCTTAGATGGTCCAGTTGGCCACCAGACTCTCCCCAGCTCCTCTTGTCATCATTGACAGTTCAAAAAGTGAGTGACATTGTTTCATTTGCTCAGTATGTAGAGTGCCATATATGTCCTCCACTGTAACAAGATCCTCCTGGCTATAGATAAGAGGAAAGTGTTGTGTTGATTCAGAGAGCATACACACACAGCTCTACAGAGAAATCTGGGATCCGCTGTGAAACAGACGTTGGTCTGACTGGTTTCATTGGAATGTGTTGAAGAATGATAGACTCTGAATGACTGGCAATGGTGGCAAGTTGAAGCTGAGGCTGACTCCACCCGAAATTGTGTGGTCACCAGTCATTGTTTACTGTACTTCAAACAGGATGAGACAGCCTATGCTACTCTCTTGGCTCTGATGATGATGTGGGTCATCATCACAAGTTACACAGGATATGAATGTCATTTCTTTCTTTCCCCTCAGATTTCCTCATCTGTGAAGGACCAGAAGAACATAAAGAAAACTGTCCCAGGAAACTCCTCACAGCAAGGTCCGTCTCCTCTCCCTATCCAGGAAGAAACACCTTTCCTCCTCTACCACCAGGTCAAATCAAATCAAATTTGATCTGTCACATACACATGGTTAACAGATGTTACTATGAGTTCAGAAAAATGCTTATGCTTCTAGATCAGACAGTGCAGCAGTATCTAACAGCTAATATCTAACAATTCCGCAACAAAACCTAATACACACAATCTAGTCAAGGAATGAGAGGAGAATAAATAAGTATAAAAACAAATGGATGAGCAGTGACAGGGCGGCTAAGATGCAATAGATAGTAAAGAATACATTTCCACTGCATTTCAGCCCTGCCATAAAAGGACCAGCTGACATTATGTCAGTGATTCTCTCGTTAACACAGGTGTGAGTGTTGACGAGGACAAGGCTGGAGATCACTCTGTCATGCTGATTGAGTTCGAATAACAGACTGGAAGCTTCAAAAGGTGGGTGGTGCTTGGAATCATTGTTCTTCCTCTGTCAACCATGGTTACCTGCAAGGAAACACGTGCCGTCATCATTGCTTTGCACAAAAAGGCAAGGATATTGCTGCCAGTAAGATTGCACCTAAATCAATAATTTATTGGATCATCAAGAACTTCAAGGAGAGCGGTTCAATTGTTGTGAAGAAGGCTTCAGGGCGCCCAAGAAAGTCCAGCAAGCGCCAGGACCGTCTCCTAAAGTTGATTCAGCTGCGGGATCGGGGCACCACCAGTACAGAGTTTGCTCAGGAATGGCAGCAGGCAGGTGTGAGTGCATCTGCATGCACAGTGAGGCGAAGACTTTTGGAGGATGGCCTGGTGTCAAGAAGGGCAGCAAAGAAGCCACTTCTCTCCAGGAAAAATATCAGGGACAGACTGATATTCTGCAAAAGGTACAGGGATTGGACTGCTGAGGACTGGGGTAAAGTCATTTTCTCTGATGAATCCCCTTTCCGATTGTTTGGGGCATTCGGAAAAAAGCTTGTCCGGAGAAGACAAGGTGAGCGCTACCATCAGTCCTGTGTCATGCCAACAGTAAAGCATCCTGAGACCATTCATATGTGGGGTTGCTTCTCAGCCAAGGGAGTGGGCTCACTCACAATTTTGCCTAAGAACACAGCCATGAATAATTTATATTGCGATTGGCAACTTTCACAAATTAGGTGCATTACCGCCACTGACCTCGTTCGTCTTTCAGTCACCCACGTGGGTATAACCAATGAGGAGATGGCACGTGGGTACCTGCTTCGATAAACCAATGAGGAGATGAGAGGCAGGACTTGCAGTGCGATCTGTGTCAGAAATAGAACTGACTTCTATTTTAGCCCTGGGCAGACGCTCGTTGGCGCGCGCGAGCAGTGTGGGTGCAATAATTTAATAATATAGATTTCTACATTTATTTTGCAACTATCATGCAGTGTAGTCAGCCTGTAAGGCACCTCTGAGGTGGCACTTCCCTCTACTGGTGAAAAACAGAATTACTGTATGGCTGTCACCATAGCTGTGCTGCAACTTGTTATCCACATGGTGGCAGTATTGGGCTGTAGTTGAACTTCAATGTTGTGGTTCCAGTGCATAGCCCCACACTGGACAGCAAGCAACACCTGACAAACAAAGAAATGCATTCATTACAGCATATTTTTCAGTGCATTTGAAGCCTTTTACTTAATTTCTGTATTTTTGTATATCTCTTTACCATCTTGAAATGCTCAACAGTGTGAATAAAAGCATAGTAAGTACTAAGTCATCTGGATTTCTACACTCACATAAAAAACCTTTACCGCAGTGGTCTAAATCAGGATCA